>NC_090933.1:851986713-852611713 GCF_040938575.1 Ambystoma mexicanum | reverse complement strand
GCCAGCCCAGGAGCACTCCATTAGCTGGATAAAGCAGCTGAGGGAGTGCTCACTGTTTCACTGGGCTGGCTCCTTAGCTCCTCCATAATGGGATGAGCCGCCAGGCTCGGACAGGCCTATAGGGCAATGTCTGTACCAAAAATGTAAAATGCTAGTTTGGGCCAATCAAAATGGGCCACCATTTTGGCCAATGTGGACCATTTTGATGAGTTACTAACTATGCAGTTAGTAATGTTGACCATTGTTGCTGAATATATCACAATTTACTTACATTTTAACACAAAGCACCCCTTTGGGTACTATTGAAACAGTGGGCTTCATAACTACTCTGGCGGTAGCTGTGCCGGTAAAACCGGCACTGCTGCCACTGGAGTTGCATCTGGGTCTGGCACCCGCGAATGGGCAATTACTAGGTCATGCCGACTTAGGCGGACATGATAATTGCCCTTTCGAAGGTGCCGGTAGATCCCCATTCCCATTTGAGCCCCATATGGCTCAAATGGGAATGGGGAGCTCGGATGCACCGGCACCGTTAATAACGGTGCCGGTGCATCCGACGAGCTGAGGTCAGACCTGGCGGGGGCTGTCAAGCACCCACGAGCACAACTCTTACTATGGCGGAACGGTAGCAACGGTGCCGGTAGCTTACCGGCACCGTTGTTACTGGTCCGCCATAGTAGTAATGAGGCCCAGTCTGTGACTAAAGGAATGAATATCCATTTACAACTGTGGGCCACTTTTTCATTGTTGCCTGAGACAGTTTCATGCTTCAGCCCGCCCATGTGGGCCACCCCTGCCCATTTCTTCCAATCTAAAAAAAAAAAAAAAAAAAAAAAAAATCTTTTTTCATGCTGAGCTCTCAGGGCCCCCCTGGGATGCACCCGCGGACCCCTAGGGGGTCGCGACCCACAGTTTGAATACCACTGCTTTAGATAGACCGCTTTTCCCTAGGAAACAAAGTTATGCCACAGTGGAATTGGAGGCTTTAGCAATAAAATGTGCTGTCACCCATTAAAAATATTATTTGACTGGCAAAGAATTCAGACTGGTTACTGATCACTCTCCCTTAACATGGACGAGCATAAGGAAAGATACCAACGCCAGGAGGGTTCTTGGATTTGCAAACATTTTGCTTCACAGTGGAACATATAAAATGACAAGTATAGGGAAATGTGGATTTTCTAAGTTGGTTTCTGATAAATGGAGAAGGGGAAGCCACCGAATTAAGGGGGAGGATATTTGACGAATCGTGGGTAATGCATCCCTTCCCCCCCAAGGAGAATCTGTCCTCTGAAAAGAAGTGCCTTTCTGGATTACCAAAACAGGTGATGGCATATTGCCATTATAGTGTCTCTGATTCACACGTGAAATCTGTAACCCGGGGTACAAGTTCTGCCAAATCTGAGCAAACCATGTCAATAGAAAGATCTTTTAAGAATACATACCCTCCTTACTCCCTGAGGTATAACATGAAAGGATCCAGAGAGAAGCCATAAACCAGATGTCTTCCTCTGTCATAACCAATCCTAACAGCCCATCTTTTACTGAGCTAAGGGGAAATAGATTTACCCATAAAAATAGCTCAAAAGTTGCAAGAACTAACTTTACTGAAAGGGACTACAAGACCCATAATCCCAGAAGTACTGGCACGAGCTAGAAGGCTGAAGAGGCATGCGGTTGTAGAAGTCAGGCAATTAAGGATAGCAGCCCACACCCGAAGGAACTTGGGAGGCATAAAAGGCCCCCTCAGGTGCAGGAAACTGGTAGGAGCTGGAACTGTGAATGGAAGGTGAGCTGTAGCAGCTGCAGGAAAAAGGTGCAAGGCTGGCAAACCAAGCAGAAGTGGGAGAACAAGGAGAGGGTCCCATTCCCCCAAACTCTGAAGTGCAGAGGCTGCGCATTGTAAGACGTGTAGGAGAAAGGTCTTTTCATATGTTTCATATGTGAACCTGATTGCAGTGGTTGCCGAGCAGGAGACTGAGGCAAGCAGTAATTATCCAGCGTGGGTCTCAGGAGGTAATGGAGCTCCCAAACAGTGTGGCTGGACTGGAGACACCTTTTCAGGAGAAGCTTGTGGTGTCCACAGTGAGTCAGAAGTCGTAGAAGTGGTCTCAGAAGTCGGAAAGCACTGCAACCCACAAAGCAGGTGTTTAAGAAGCCAGTGAGTGAAGCACAGTGTTCTAACACATTGCGCAAGCCTTGCCGGTAAACGTATCCAGCTCCCTGTCAACTCGCGTAAAATTTAGAGTGAGTAGAAGTTGTTTGTTGCTTTTGAAAATACATTGAAAGATGGAAATATAGCACTTGCTTATAACAGTAACACTCCTTACTCGCGTTAGAAGCTAAAGTGACTAAAATCCACTGTTCTGCTATTCTAAGACTGTCATTTCTTGAAGGATCGGTGTTAGGCTCACCGCAGACACTGTCCAGCAGTGTAGAGGGAGTAACAGTCTGGTAACCACGGTTCGTTCGTAGCTGACAAGTTCTTCCTACCAATGTAGCCCTCTACTCAGTTAATTAACAAGCAGAGGGATCTATTAGTCGAAAGATGGGACATACTCCCACGACACGCCGGCTGTGGAAGGAAAAAGACCCAGTTAATAACACTGCTTGGTACTCCTGAACGATACTCCCACAATTCAGGCCAGACAAAACCAACCTCAAGAGGTGGAAGGGATTCCAGATAACGGGCAGTGCATTGGAGCTGGCAAATAGTGTCCCTGAGTACTCTTCAACGGGAATGAGCGCACCTAAATCATGATATACACTAAGTGATGGTGAAGGGAAAACTAACATGTGACAGAAACAGGTAAACAGAACAGACCTTACCGGAAGAGTATCCATTAGATGTTATATGTTCAGTCTCGAATCCAACAAGGTACCAGAACTTACACCACGACACCTGGATAGGGTCTTTAGAAGACAGAGGATCCTTGTGTCTCGATACAGCACGAGGACGCCTAAATAAGCACTCCCACTGCAAATGTCTCTAGCCTTTGTGCCACAGTTCCTGAGCTTAGTGAAGATTGTCCAATTGGTGTTGCGGAGCAGAATTGGAGGATCCGTTGTCATGAAAGGAGTCTCGCAGGAGAAGGGAGCAGAGCCGAGGGGCAAGGCCGAGAACAAAATTGTTCAGCAAGAGGTGTGCAACAAACAAGGTCCGATTTGTAATCCAAAGATTTCCCTTTAAATTCCCATTACACTGTCACAAAGAAGAGGACGTGCGGAGGAGAAGAGGATCCGCAGGAGACAGAAGAAGGAACAAATGCTTGTGCAGGAGAAACTCCATGCTGACGTGAGACCCAAAATTGGAGGAGCCTGGAGACGCAAAGAAAGAGCCTGTTAGTTACAAACAGGCTTCAACGTTAACCCCAGCAAGAAGCAAAGGAGAGACGCACAGTGTTCTGCAATCTTAAGAGGGCCAGAGGTGACAGTTGGGCTACAGTCAGTAGCGAGGAGCACAGGAGAATGGGAACTGGATGAGTAGGAGGGAGAGGGAGAGGGAGAGAGGGAGAGAGGGAGAGGGGGAGAGGGGGAGAGAGAGAGGGAGATATATATAATATGGCATGACCACGGAAGGTTTGTGGAGGACCGAGTGTCCTCGCAACTATGCCAACAACATTGTACCACAGCAGACATGGAACAAACCGGTATACTTAACGCCGTACAGCCATCCGAGACAACAAGATGGAAGAGAAGGTGGTGAAAGGCCACAGAAATCAAGATGGACGTAAAGCAAACCGACCCTCAACGACCGAAAACCACAGTGTCATTTGCCCTAAGAACAGAAGGTAACAGGGATAAGAGGAGACAGGAGTGAATGAGGATCATTATTGAAATGCTCATACTTGTTACAGTCAAGAGAAAGATAATATTACAATATCAGAAAGAAGAGTGAATGAAAATCATTATTGGAATGCTCATACTCGTCACAGTAAAGAGAAAAAGAGAAATATTTTGGGTGTGATCAAATTGATATCAGCCAACGCCAAGAAGACCTAATCCAAATAGAGGGTCAAGTGATAAAAGAAAAGCCAGAGAACAAGTTGGACATAATAAATACATTTGAAGGCAAAGAACAGAAAGTAATCAAAGATTGTGAACTGTTCTGAATTAGTCCAGAGGAAAAAGATACTTGCTGGATAAATTTAGTAGGGGAAGAGAAGAGAATAACTCTTTGTCGAGAAAAACAAAATAAGAAACAAAAGCCCAATACAACAGTGAATGAACTGTACGAACTGATAAAAACAGTGAGAAACCAACAAGACGCAGTAGAAGGCAGACTTTCTCCTGGCTTTAAGTAATTGAGATAGTGGTAAGGTCAGACAGGCTTAGGGTTGGATGGAGGACCGTTTCATTTCTAGACTTTCACTGACGACTGACAAGCACCGTAGCTAGATTTGTTAGGTAAGGACGCCTTGCAGTAAAGAGAAAGCTAGGCATTATTCCTTTTCTTTAATAAACTTAACAGTGATGTCTAATTAGAGTCTATGGCCTTCTTCTGACCTACAAAAGTCACCAATAAGGGTATCAGGAGCCATGTATGGTAGCTGTAAAGGTGCAGTAGTAAGACTCTGACATGGAGGGGTCATGGTATTGGCTATAAACCTTTATTACGGGTGTAAAAGGAAAAGAAAACCCTAACTCGCACTAACTCTAAGAGGAGTTTCCCTGCCTCAACGTAAATAACGAGTGTCAGAATGTCTAAAGTAAAAGTCCCACTCTCAAGTGTCAACATCCTGACTATTTACCTTACACACTAAGCTGACTAAACAAAAAGATGGTGTATTCTGGATCATGGGGGGTGTCTCCCTTCCCCTGGACAAAAGGCAGTTGGTGTTAGATTCTCCTTGGCTGTCAGATAAATGTTTCTTTCGCCAGTCGTCTGTAGACTTACAAATTCGCACTTTGGTGTCCCAGACCCCAGTTGGTAGCTTTGGCTGACCTCGCCAGCTATTGTGTTGAAAGTAATTGCCTAGATGATCTCTCCAAGCTGTATCGGTCCTTGACCCTTGGGTGCAGACCTGGCCCCCTCTCACCAAGTGATGTACTGTTCACTTGTTGGCAGGATGTTCTCGCCAAGCTGCAGACCTGGTTCACTCTCCTGCCAAGCCCTAATACAATTTCCTGTGTGATTTTGGGTGCAAGTCCCAGACTCGCCCTTCCGGCTGTATTCTCGATTTCTGCGGGCTTGATTTATCCCCTGCTAAGTTTTAGTACAAGTCCGAGGCTCACCTTTCCGGCCGTATTCTTACTTTATGTAGACTTGGTTCACTCTCCTGCAAAGCCTTAGTACACCTCTGTGTACTATTTGGGTGCAAGTCCAAGACTCACATTGCTGGTGTTTCCAATACTCTCTCTGAAGTCTCTGAACCTCTCTGGCTTCCCACATATCCTGCTGCGTGGTATACGTGAGTGCTGGCACCCTCGAGGCAGCTGGGCTCACTCGTCGCACTACTGTACCTTTCTGGAGATTCACTCCCCCTGCAGTGGCTCCTCATGTCTCTCCTGTTCAGGGCTGGCGTGCACATTTGCCTTCGGGGTTCCCCGGTCTATGGAATGCCTGGAATCCTGTTCCGCTTCTGGCACCATCCTTCCATCCTGGACCAGCCCCAGATTCTTTTTTCATCTGCAGAGCGTCCCGGTCCGCACCCGTCTGCCTGTTGAGCTTGCCTTCACTCTCGCGGCTCCTCCTCAGAGGCCTTGACACTCTTTCAACTTGTTCAGAGCAATCCTGGCGCATGAACCACTAGACTGCCGACAGTGGTTCCAACGTGGACTCTGTATTGCTCTGCATTCCCTCCCTTGTCTCAGTCCCTGGTGAGCGTTAAGATGTGAACTCCGTAGTCTTCTTCCTCGTCCCACTACTAAGTGATTATGGGGATGGTAACTCACTAGTCCTTTTCCTCATCTCATTGCTAATTGACTATTGAGATGGTAGCTCCATAGTATTCCTCCTTGTTTCATTGTTCTCTATTGGAGTTGCCTAAGCAAAGTATATTGGATGTGATTTGTAAGTAAAAGAGGAATGGGGGAGGAAGAAAAGGTGGGGTAACTTTGAAAGGGGGCACCAGGGTCATGTGTTGGATTGGAATACTGCGTTCTCCATAAATAGTCATCCCTGGCCCCAAAGAGGGTCTCTCCTCCCATGAGATCCACCCGCTGAGTGCCCCTTCCCCCGGGAGAATATCAGGTAGGGGCCTCACCACCCTAGCCTCATGGGAAGGGGCTCCCCCTTCAGAAGCAGTGATGACATCATGGAATTCATCACATAGGAAACTCCTGAGGGGCCAGGGGTGAACATCCAACACCTGGCTGTGCCCTACCCCCGAATTCTTGGGCTACTGGACGTTGAACACATCAAAGCTTTCAATTGCATCTGTTCCTGGTTTTGGAAGGGGCCATGGCTTTCGCCCTATGCCTACTCTTATCTCTGCCTCAACAGACACACTAACAGATATAGGTTCTCTACACCTGGCAAAAGTCAACCTGACCTGAGACAACAGCTGAGGACAACTCGCTCAGTTCTGACAGGCTAGTCAGGTCTGAAACTTTTCTAACCACCTTTTCATGTTCTTTTTCTATGCCAGTAGGCAACCCTGAGATCACTGAACCCAGTGCTACAACTCGCAAGAATAGGCAACTCAGCGGACTTCGGCCTTGGGCAGGGAGCACTGGGGACAACAGTGCTTTCACTCTCTGGCAGAGAAAGCCTCAGGGATGCAGCCCTCAAGCGCTACCTTCTTTGCTGTTCTCAGATATTCTGCTACAGTGACTACCATTACTGTCTCTGGATCGAGGAGGCATTCTACTGGAATGTAATTCTTGACTGGAACATGGTACACTCCTCCAACTAGGCCCAACTGTTTCCCAGGGACAGTACCTCAGACTATCCAAACCTCTTAACTGCAGGTTTGGTCCTTGGGTGCACTGCCCTTCCATCACCAGTTGCCGGACAACCCATGACACTAGAAGTGGTCCCACTCAAGGTGGGCGTATATTCCCCATTTCTGGAGGCACTGTCCAGAAATAGCTGAGTCTTGGCAGAAACGGTTCCCCTCCTCAAAGGATGGGTACCATTCCCACTTAGAGGGAGCGAAATCCATGGCCCAGGCGGACTTCATCTTTAAAGATTCCCACACTGACTGTAGTCCCCTTTCAGGGCACCTAAAGTCACAATGGCCTTCTTGGCCTTCCCCTTGCAGCCAGGATCACCCTTCTTATGTCTCAAGTCTTCACACCAAAAACAACCGTTGGTTGCCGAGTGTGTGGATGCCTCAGTGCTAGAGGTGTTGCAACCTGCTCTCCAGTGGGAGTTCACATACCAAGGGTCTGGGATCTCCCTTTGAGTTGTTTGGGACAATTCTTGGATGGAGGGTCAGAGCGCTCTTTCCTTTCCCTCCTTGTATTTACAGCGATCAGTTCCTTTTGATTTGGGTGCATGCGCCTTAGCCTTGTTGTGGACTTGAGTATTCGCGTTCCTGCCTGTAGTCATCTCGGGCCTCACAGGCTTTGTGTCACCCATGTCCCCTAAACACTGGTATAACTCCATCTTATGCTTTTCAAGGATATTCTCATGCGTGTCCAAATTACATATGCCCTGAATTGTGTCATCTTTGTTGCCTGTGTCACATTCATACCGTTACTCTAGGGGATGATGTGTAAATGCCTCAAAAGGTTTACTCCCCACCTCAGATGGTTGGACTGTATCCATGGGGATGTGGCGTCTAGGCTTTTCTTGGTTGCCACCACCTGAGATACTTTCATCCCTACTGGAGGTTTTGTGTGTCACCAACTCGAATAAAATATCCCCAGCACCTAGTAATGATCTGAGGTTTCTGAACAATACAGAGGCCGATTCATGGAATAATTAGCGCGGCGCAAGTGGGCAAAAACGTGCGAATCGCAGTGGAATAGCGAAAATCGCAGTGAACGTGCGAAAATCGCACGAAAAGCAGCGCACGTCGATTCATGGAAGTCCGTGCGCGAGAAAACCAGCGGATGTGCGATAAAAAGTGCGCGGCGCACGTTAGCGCACAGGCCATCTAACAGCGTGCGCCAGGTCACAGCGAAAATCGCACAGGCCACAGCGAAAATCGCACATAGCGCGGCGCACGCAATAAAAGTAGGCGGAACACGGGCGTAACACTCGGAATGGGGAACAACTTGCCAAAACGTGGGCGTCACGGGGGAAGTACAGGGCACAAGTGCGCGGAACGCCCACACGCTCGCCTACAACACGTATTCATGGAATAGAATAGGGGAAAAAAGCGCACGCTCAAACCAGCGCACAGGCACAAACACGACCGCCACAAGAAAGGAGGCGGTAGCGTCTCTGCGGCTGTAAGAAATGTGCGCCAAAAGGTGCGCCAACAAATAGCACCTATATACTGCCATGATGAATGTCCCATACTGTGGCCCTCCAGGAAAAATGACGTGCAAAGGGGTACCCACAAACACGGACACCCGCTGACAAAAAATACGTGTGCATGTATACCGGGGTGCGCGGGAAGTGTCACACGCGATTTGCAGGGTACGTGCATCACAGGGGTTTGCGTGAAGTTATTCACGCGATCGGGCCTGGGGGAGCGGGCTATGTGTATTACAGGGGTTCGCGTGAAGTTCCTCACGCGATCGGGCCTGGGGGAGCGGGCTTCGTGTATTACAGGGGTTCGCGTGAAGTTCCTCACGCGATCGGGCCTGGGGGAGCGGGCTACGTGTATTACAGGGGTTCGCGTGAAGTTCCACACGCGATCGGGCCTGGGGGAGCGGGCTTCGTGTATTACAGGGGTTCGCGTGAAGTTCCTCACGCGATCGGGCCTGGGGGAGCGGGCTACGTGTATAACAGGGGTTCGCGTGAAGTTCCTCACGCGATCGGGCCTGGGGGAGCGGGCTTCGTCTATTACAGGGGTTCGCGTGAAGTTCCACACGCGATCGGGCCTGGGGGAGCGTGCTACGTATATTTCAGGGGTTCGCGTGAAGTTTCACACGCGAATAGCCTGGGCGCGTGAATTTGAGGGGTGCGCGGGAAGTTCCTCACGCGATCGGGCCTGGGGGAGCGGGCTACGTGTATTACAGGGGTTCGCGGGAAGTTCCTCACGCGATCGGGCCTGGGGGAGCGGGCTACGTGTATTACAGGGGTTCGCGTGAAGTTCCTCACGCGATCGGGCCTGGGGGAGCGGGCTTCGTGTATTACAGGGGTTCGCGTGAAGTTCCACACGCGATCGGGCCTGGGGGAGCGTGCTACGTATATTACAGGGGTTCGCGGGAAGTTCCACACGCGAATAGGCTGGGCGCGTGTATTTCAGGGGTGCGCGGGAAGTTCCTCACGCGATCGGGCCTGGGGGAGCGGGCTACGTGTATAACAGGGGTTCGCGTGAAGTTCCTCACGCGATCGGGCCTGGGGGAGCGGGCTTCGTGTATTACAGGGGTTCGCGTGAAGTTCCACACGCGATCGGGCCTGGGGGAGCGTGCTACGTATATTTCAGGGGTTCGCGGGAAGTTCCACACGCGAATAGGCTGGGCGCGTGTATTTCAGGGGTGCGCGGGAAGTTCCACACGCGAATAGCCTGGGCGCGTGTATTTCAGGGGTGCGCGGGAAGTTCCACACGCGAATAGCCTGGGCGCGTGAATTTCAGGGGTGCGCGGGAAGTTCCACACGCGATCGGGCCTGGGGGAGCGGGCTTCGTGTATTACAGGGATTCGCGTGAAGTTCCACACGCGATCGGGCCTGGGGGAGCGTGCTACGTATATTTCAGGGGTTCGCGTGAAGTTTCACACGCGAATAGCCTGGGCGCGTGAATTTGAGGGGTGCGCGGGAAGTTCCTCACGCGATCGGGCCTGGGGGAGCGGGCTACGTGTATTACAGGGGTTCGCGGGAAGTTCCACACGCGAATAGGCTGGGCGCGTGTATTTCAGGGGTGCGCGGGAAGTTCCTCACGCGATCGGGCCTGGGGGAGCGGGCTACGTGTATAAAAGGGGTTCGCGTGAAGTTCCTCACGCGATCGGGCCTGGGGGAGCGGGCTTCGTGTATTACAGGGGTTCGCGTGAAGTTCCACACGCGATCGGGCCTGGGGGAGCGTGCTACGTATATTTCAGGGGTTCGCGGGAAGTTCCACACGCGAATAGGCTGGGCGCGTGTATTTCAGGGGTGCGCGGGAAGTTCCACACGCGAATAGCCTGGGCGCGTGTATTTCAGGGGTGCGCGGGAAGTTCCACACGCGAATAGCCTGGGCGCGTGAATTTCAGGGGTGCGCGGGAAGTTCCACACGCGATCGGGCCTGGGGGAGCGGGCTTCGTGTATTACAGGGGTTCGCGTGAAGTTCCACACGCGATCGGGCCTGGGGGAGCGTGCTACGTATATTTCAGGGGTTCGCGTGAAGTTTCACACGCGAATAGCCTGGGCGCGTGAATTTCAGGGGTGCGCGGGAAGTTCCTCACGCGATCGGGCCTGGGGGAGCGGGCTACGTGTATTACAGGGGTTCGCGGGAAGTTCCACACGCGAATAGGCTGGGCGCGTGTATTTCAGGGGTGCGCGGGAAGTTCCTCACGCGATCGGGCCTGGGGGAGCGGGCTACGTGTATAACAGGGGTTCGCGTGAAGTTCCTCACGCGATCGGGCCTGGGGGAGCGGGCTTCGTGTATTACAGGGGTTCGCGTGAAGTTCCACACGCGATCGGGCCTGGGGGAGCGTGCTACGTATATTTCAGGGGTTCGCGGGAAGTTCCACACGCGAATAGGCTGGGCGCGTGTATTTCAGGGGTGCGCGGGAAGTTCCACACGCGAATAGCCTGGGCGCGTGTATTTCAGGGGTGCGCGGGAAGTTCCACACGCGAATAGCCTGGGCGCGTGAATTTCAGGGGTGCGCGGGAAGTTCCACACGCGATCGGGCCTGGGGGAGCGGGCTTCGTGTATTACAGGGGTTCGCGTGAAGTTCCACACGCGATCGGGCCTGGGGGAGCGTGCTACGTATATTTCAGGGGTTCGCGTGAAGTTTCACACGCGAATAGCCTGGGCGCGTGTATTTCAGGGGTGCGCGGGAAGTTCCACACGCGAATAGCCTGGGCGCGTGTATTTCAGGGGTGCGCGGGAAGTTCCACACGCGAATAGCCTGGGCGCGTGAATTTCAGGGGTGCGCGGGAAGTTCCACACGCGATCGGGCCTGGGGGAGCGGGCTTCGTGTATTACAGGGGTTCGCGTGAAGTTCCACACGCGATCGGGCCTGGGGGAGCGTGCTACGTATATTTCAGGGGTTCGCGTGAAGTTTCACACGCGAATAGCCTGGGCGCGTGAATTTGAGGGGTGCGCGGGAAGTTCCTCACGCGATCGGGCCTGGGGGAGCGGGCTACGTGTATTACAGGGGTTCGCGGGAAGTTCCACACGCGAATAGGCTGGGCGCGTGTATTTCAGGGGTGCGCGGGAAGTTCCTCACGCGATCGGGCCTGGGGGAGCGGGCTACGTGTATAAAAGGGGTTCGCGTGAAGTTCCTCACGCGATCGGGCCTGGGGGAGCGGGCTTCGTGTATTACAGGGGTTCGCGTGAAGTTCCACACGCGATCGGGCCTGGGGGAGCGTGCTACGTATATTTCAGGGGTTCGCGGGAAGTTCCACACGCGAATAGGCTGGGCGCGTGTATTTCAGGGGTGCGCGGGAAGTTCCACACGCGAATAGCCTGGGCGCGTGTATTTCAGGGGTGCGCGGGAAGTTCCACACGCGAATAGCCTGGGCGCGTGAATTTCAGGGGTGCGCGGGAAGTTCCACACGCGATCGGGCCTGGGGGAGCGGGCTTCGTGTATTACAGGGGTTCGCGTGAAGTTCCACACGCGATCGGGCCTGGGGGAGCGTGCTACGTATATTTCAGGGGTTCGCGTGAAGTTTCACACGCGAATAGCCTGGGCGCGTGAATTTCAGGGGTGCGCGGGAAGTTCCTCACGCGATCGGGCCTGGGGGAGCGGGCTACGTGTATTACAGGGGTTCGCGGGAAGTTCCACACGCGAATAGGCTGGGCGCGTGTATTTCAGGGGTGCGCGGGAAGTTCCTCACGCGATCGGGCCTGGGGGAGCGGGCTACGTGTATAACAGGGGTTCGCGTGAAGTTCCTCACGCGATCGGGCCTGGGGGAGCGGGCTTCGTGTATTACAGGGGTTCGCGTGAAGTTCCACACGCGATCGGGCCTGGGGGAGCGTGCTACGTATATTTCAGGGGTTCGCGGGAAGTTCCACACGCGAATATGCTGGGCGCGTGTATTTCAGGGGTGCGCGGGAAGTTCCACACGCGAATAGCCTGGGCGCGTGTATTTCAGGGGTGCGCGGGAAGTTCCACACGCGAATAGCCTGGGCGCGTGAATTTCAGGGGTGCGCGGGAAGTTCCACACGCGATCGGGCCTGGGGGAGCGGGCTTCGTGTATTACAGGGGTTCGCGTGAAGTTCCACACGCGATCGGGCCTGGGGGAGCGTGCTACGTATATTTCAGGGGTTCGCGTGAAGTTTCACACGCGAATAGCCTGGGCGCGTGAATTTCAGGGGTGCGCGGGAAGTTCCTCACGCGATCGGGCCTGGGGGAGCGGGCTACGTGTATTACAGGGGTTCGCGGGAAGTTCCACACGCGAATAGGCTGGGCGCGTGTATTTCAGGGGTGCGCGGGAAGTTCCTCACGCGATCGGGCCTGGGGGAGCGGGCTACGTGTATAACAGGGGTTCGCGTGAAGTTCCTCACGCGATCGGGCCTGGGGGAGCGGGCTCCGTGTATTACAGGGGTTCGCGTGAAGTTCCACACGCGATCGGGCCTGGGGGAGCGTGCTACGTATATTTCAGGGGTTCGCGGGAAGTTCCACACGCGAATAGGCTGGGCGCGTGTATTTCAGGGGTGCGCGGGAAGTTCCACACGCGAATAGCCTGGGCGCGTGTATTTCAGGGGTGCGCGGGAAGTTCCACACGCGAATAGCCTGGGCGCGTGAATTTCAGGGGTGCGCAGGAAGTTCCACACGCGATCGGGCCTGGGGGAGCGGGCTTCGTGTATTACAGGGGTTCGCGTGAAGTTCCACACGCGATCGGGCCTGGGGGAGCGTGCTACGTATATTTCAGGGGTTCGCGTGAAGTTTCACACGCGAATAGCCTGGGCGCGTGAATTTCAGGGGTGCGCGGGAAGTTCCTCACGCGATCGGGCCTGGGGGAGCGGGCTACGTGTATTACAGGGGTTCGCGGGAAGTTCCACACGCGAATAGGCTGGGCGCGTGTATTTCAGGGGTGCGCGGGAAGTTCCTCACGCGATCGGGCCTGGGGGAGCGGGCTACGTGTATAACAGGGGTTCGCGTGAAGTTCCTCACGCGATCGGGCCTGGGGGAGCGGGCTTCGTGTATTACAGGGGTTCGCGTGAAGTTCCACACGCGATCGGGCCTGGGGGAGCGTGCTACGTATATTTCAGGGGGTCGCGGGAAGTTCCACACGCGAATAGGCTGGGCGCGTGTATTTCAGGGGTGCGCGGGAAGTTCCACACGCGAATAGCCTGGGCGCGTGTATTTCAGGGGTGCGCGGGAAGTTCCACACGCGAATAGCCTGGGCGCGTGTATTTCAGGGGTGCGCGGGAAGTTCCACATGTGATTTGACAGTGTGGCTCCTCCCAGGTGTACCCTGTACACCCTCCACGGCCCCTGCAGGCAGCCCACACCACAGGGGACTACCCTGCATCCCTGGTCATGTCCCGCAGGCAGCCCACCCAACATGGGCATGCCCCCCAGCAAAGGCACATGTCTCCTTGAACTAATGAACACCAACACATGTCCCCTTGCACCCCCACCCCCCAGCACTGTGGGGCACCTGCCAGCAGGCCCCCACCCATGTCCAACTCATGTCACCCACCACCCCCAAACCCCAGCCACCAGGGTCACCCTCCACCAGGGCCCCACTCATGTCTCCCACCACCCCCACCCCCCAGCACTGTGGGGCACCTGCCAGCAGGCCCCCACCCATGTCCAACTCATGTCACCCACCACCCCCAAACCCCAGCCACCAGGGTCACCCTCCACCAGGGCCCCACTCATGTCTCCCACCACCCCCACCCCCCAGCACTGTGGGGCACCTGCCAGCAGGCCCCCACCCATGTCCAACTCATGTCTCCCACCACCCCCAAACCCCAGCCACCAGGGTCACCCTCCACCAGGGCCCCACTCATGTCTCCCACCACCCCCACCCCCCAGCACTGTGGGGCACCTGCCAGCAGGCCCCCACCCATGTCCAACTCATGTCTCCCACCACCCCCAAACCCCAGCCACCAGGGTCACCCTCCACCAGGGCCCCACTCATGTCTCCCACCACCCCCACCCCCCAGCACTGTGGGGCACCTGCCAGCAGGCCCCCACCCATGTCCAACTCATGTCTCCCACCACCCCCAAACCCCAGCCACCAGGGTCACCCTCCACCAGGGCCCCACTCATGTCTCCCACCACCCCCACCCCCCAGCACTGTGGGGCACCTGCCAGCAGGCCCCCACCCATGTCCAACTCATGTCTCTCACCACCCCCACCCCCCAGCACTGTGGGGCACCTGCCAGCAGGCCCCCACCCATGTCCAATCCATGCCCCCCTGCACCTGGGTCCCAACATTCCCCAATCATGTCCGTAATGCCCATCCTCCCCTGCCAAAAGGCCCAACCAACTATCACACCCACCCACATATCAAAGGCAATTACATGTTACACCCCCAATGTAAATAATGCAATTTAACACATGTCTGTCACACACAATGGCTGCAAGTGAATGACAAAACACCCAACATGACATGCCTGAAAGCAATGAGATGATACGACACATTGAAGATTAAAAAAATAATATGTATTGAACAGCAAATAAGAAAAAACACAAAGCAAATCAAACAAAACAAGATGAATGTCCATGAAAAAATTATGAAAAAATAAAATAAGCCAATCAAGAAGATAATCCTGGGTCCATGAGCCCTACCAAATTAAACCTAACTGACTACTAACTAAAAAGGGAACTATATACAAAAAAGTGGTGCATTGTCCAATCGCAACCCAAAAAAAATTCAAAAAAACAAAGGAAACCTAACCCTAACTATACAACTATATACAAAGGCAGCGGGCTATTCGGACGGCTCACTGGTTGTTGTCATGGGCCAGGGCATCCTCGAACTCCTGCTCAATGGCTTGGAGGCGGGCATGTTCCCTGGCCCCGAGGTCCCGCAGGGATAACGCAGTGTCAAGCTCAAACTCCCTGCGAAGACCCTCGAGGCACTCAGCCCGCCTCAGCGCCCTCCGCATGGAGTCCTCCGCCCTGACCATCGTGAGCCGTTCCTCCTCTGCCCGCTGCCGCTCCGCACCTATCCGCTGGCACAACCTCTCCCACACGGAAGCCACTCCCATTCCAGGGTTCTCCTGCCCTCCGGCCGATGCCTGCACCCCTGATGTTGATGGCCCCGAGCCATGATGCCTCCCACGTTGAGCCTGCTGCTGCCTCCGACGCAACTGCCTGTGCCAGCACGACGGCATCCAGGCTGATGGAAACCACCGACGCCGTCGTGCACGTGCCCTGCCCGATGATGCCGTCACATCCTCCATCTGCTGGGGTCCAGTTGCTCTGGTGTCCACCCCTGCTGGATCTCTGACTCCCGACTGTGGCAGGGATGGGATCCCCACCGAGCTGGCTGCATTGGTCGGGGCAGGTCCACAGGGGGCCCTGGTGGCATCTGGGCTGGAAGACGGCAAGGAGAACGACTGGTGGATAGCCTGCACAGAGGAGGAGAGGGCCGCCACATTGGCCAACACATGCAGGAAACCCCCGAACATGGCCGATCCCAATTGGGCCACGTCGGCACGGTGCACTTCGTGATGACGTGCGTGCTCCTCCCGGGAAGCACGCACGGCATCACGAATCGCAGCCGTGCGCAACGCGACCCCAATCAGGACCTTCTCCGCACGGCCAGGGGTTCCCACGTCCGCAGGTGGAGGGGAGTCAGGTGACATGGACATCCCCTCTACCTGCGGACAGGCCTGGGACGGGGCATCCCTGCTGGTGCATGGTGGTGCACTCACAGGGTCAGGGACAGCGACATGCACAGGCCCCTCCACGGTGACCTGTGCTGCCTCCTGCCCCTGGCCCTGGACTGCACCACTTGCACCAGCAGGGATGCCCCCACCAGGCCCCATGTGTGCCCCAGTGGCGGCCTCCTCCTCCTCTGTGCAAACCACCAACCTGGATGGCTCCTCACCGTCTCCCACCGTAGCAGGCCCCTGTGGGGGCTCACCCACCCCTTCCGCTGCAGCCGTGGGGGCATCCCCGCCGCCTTGCTCCACAGCGCCGTCTCCGCCCTCTTCTTCACTAGCCGCTGCGTAGAGGGAGACAAAGAACACAAGCATCAGGGCACTGTACAATGGTCCCCTAGACAGGAAGCAATAGCAGATGAGCACCACTGTCAAAGTACACTTCCATCATGTCCCTCCACAACACATGGGCCAGTCCAGGCAAAACACACACAGTAACAGGCATGGTGCATGCCATGGACATTTCCATGCATGTCCAATGGACTCTTGAAACATTCAATGATATGTAACTCACATGCATCATGGCTCATGCCCATCACATGCACACACATCACCTCAGTCACATCCATCTGGCCCCAAACACACCAAACACAGCGGATACAAGGGTCATTTTGCTGCTTTACTGAATCTCTGCATTGTCACACACATGTGTCATGCATCCATGGCATGCACAAGTCACAGACACGCAGGTCAGGCACACAGACATGGCTACCATATATGTACCTGGCATCAGCACCCATCCCTCACCCCCACCCATGTTCAGGTACAGAGACTGGCATGCTCTCATGTTCATAATCTGATTAGGGCTCCCCATGCGGCATTTCAACACATGCAACAACCATGTGCATCACACATCACTGGTCGCACATGCATTACCATGATGTCCCTGCACACATACATGCATACATGGGCTATGGCACACATACAGGCAAGTATCATAGAACCAGCACACCGCAACATGCCCTGTCTCACACAGTAATGCATGGACACTTACCGCTCAACTCCAGACGGGCCTCCCTCTCAAGGATCTGGGCGTGGAGCGCTGGGCGTACGCGTTCCAGGACCCTCATCTGGATGGTACTCATGCGGCCCCGGCCCCCCTCCACGAGGCGCCGGGCCTTCACAAGGGTCCTGGACCTCAAGTCCTCCCAGCGCTTCTTGATCTTCAGGACGTTGCGGGTTGCCACCCCCTCCGCGTTGATGGCAACCACACAGTCGGCCCAGATCCTCTGCCGTCCTTCCTTGCTGGCGCGGGACGATCCAAAGAGGGCATCATACTGCCCCAGGACATGCTCCACCAGGACACCAACTTCGGTGACAGTGAAGCTGGTGCCCCTCTGCCCCTCTGGCCTGGGGTTGCCACTGGTGCCAGATGTGGAAGTGCCCGACATGGCAACCCCAGAGGCAGGTGTGGGTGGGCAACTGGGTCCTGGGGCTGGGCTGTGGAGCGATGTAATACCAGTCGGGAGTCTTCAGTTCCAGCAGGGGTGGACACAGCAACTGGACCCCTGCAGATGGCTGATGTGCAGGCACCAAATGGCAGGGCACGGTGGCAGCAGGCAGGCAGGCAGGCAGGCAGCAGCAGATGGCACGTGGGAGGCTGCTCGGGGCACTGGGGGGCAGTAACTCGGCCTTCTGGGCAGGAGCGTGGGCTTCCGTGTGTTTTCGCGTGGCCAGCTTGATACGGAGTGATTTGGCACGTGAAAATCCTGCACGTCAGCGTGAAATCCGAGGAAAGGCCCTTAGCGCGTAAGCGCGTCAGCACGCATACGCGATTCCATTGGACCAAAGGCCCTCAGCGCGTAGGCGCGTCTGTGACGTGACCCGCACGGGTGTTTCCCACACAGCACGTGATGACAGAGCACACGTGGAAAGACTGCACGTCAGAGTCTCATCGCGTGTAATTGGACAAAAGTGCGTGTACACGCGATTGGCCTATGTACGTGTATATGAGGTGTGCGCGGACACTTACACACGCAAGTACGTCAGCGCACCTGTATCCCGGTGTACGGCCATTTCCACCAATCACACGCAATGAGACTCTGACGTGCAGTCTTTCCACGTGTGCTGTCATCACGTGCTGTGTGGGAAACACCCGTGCGGGTCACGTCACAGACGCGCCTACGCGCTGAGGGCCTTTGGTCCAATGGAATCGCGTATGCGTGCTGACGCGCTTACGCGCTAAGGGCCTTTCCTCGGTTTTCACGCTGACGTGCAGGATTTTCACGTGCCAATTCACTCCGTACCAAGCTGGCCACGCGTGAGCACACGGGAGACCACGCTCCTGCCCAGAAGGCCGAATTACTGCCCCCCAGAGCCCCGAGCACGCTCCCACCTGCTATCTGCTGCTGCCTGACTGCCTGCTGCCCACGTGCACTGCCATTTGCTGCCTGCACATCAGCCAGGGGTGCTGTTGCTGTGACCACCCCTGCTGGAACAGAAGACTCCCGACTGGAATTCCATCGCTCCACAGCCCAGCCCCAGGACCCAGTTGCCCACCCACTCCTGCCTCTGGGGTTGTCATGTCGGGGCTAACACCATCTGCGACCACTGACAACCCCCGGCCAGAGAGGCAGAGGGGCACCAGCTTCAGTGCCTCCGAAGTTGGTGTCCTGGTGGAGCAAGTCCTGGGGCAGTATGATGCCCTCTTTGGAAGTTCCCGCGCCGACAAGGAAGGACGGACTCGGATCTGGACTGACATCGTGACTGCCATCAACGCGGAGGGGGTGGCAGTCCGGGACTTACAACATGTCAGGAAGCGCTGGGAGGACTTCAGGTCCAGGACCCTGAACAAGGCCCGGCGCCTCTTGAAGGCAGCGGATGCCAAGGGGCGCCGGGGCCACTTGTCGGAAGAACAGATGGGGGTCCTGGAACGCATATCCCCAGCGCTCCACGTCCAGGTCCTAGAGAAGCAGAGCCGTCTGGAGTCGAGCGGTGAGTGTACATGCATCCTGGTTGTGAGCAGGGCGTGTGGTGATCATTCCCCATTGTGCCGGTTGCACATCTGTTTGTATGGGGTGGAGTATGGGTGGGGGTGTACAGGGCCGTGGGGCTGACACATGCGAGGGCTGTAATGTGTGAGACATGGATGGTGCTTGTGTGTGTGGGCTTGCATGGCAAATGCAGTTGTGCGTGCACACATGTTTGGATGAATGTGTATGTAAGTAGACATGTCCGTGATGTCAGGCATGTATGTTGTTTTCGGCTGCATGTATGAGCACTGTGTACATGTGCATGTGTGTGTATTTGTCAAAGGTGCAACAGTGATGCTACATGGATGCATGTGACAGCGGTATGTGGAAGCCTGATTGGCAGATGTGACATGGATGCCCGTCTGAACAGTGCGACACTTGGCAGAGGTGTAGACATGCATGCAAGTGTGGTGGTGTGTGTACATGTGTGGTGCACTTCCTGTGTTGCATGTGATGTATGGCTCCCCTTTGGCTGCTGATGCTGTTGTATGTGTAGGGATGGTGGTGGCAGTTGCGATATGGCTGTGGTATGGCTCATGTGTGCCAGTTGCAATGACATGTGTGTTGGGGATTGTGATGACATGTCTGAGGTTTGCCAATGCCACTCATGTGCAACTGTCATGCGTGTATGTGTCCATTGTACAGTGCCCTTATGCCTGTGTTTTGTTTCTCCCTGTCTGCAGCGTCAACTGATGAAGAGGGCGGAGAAGGTGCTGTGGAGCACAGCGGCGGGGATCCGACCGCCAGCCGGAGACGCAAGGCCCGGCTCCCCTCCCGTGTTGTCATCTCGTCGGGGAGTGAGGAGTCCGGTGCCGCGTCCCAGGCCGCAGCTGCCGGGGGGAGGTCCAAGAGGCGGAGGTTGCAGTTGGACTCCTCGGCAGCAGAAGGGGCAGCTGGGACCCCACAGGGCCCAACAGGGGAAGATGGCACGGAGTCATCCAGGTTGGTGGGGGGTCTGGTGGAGGAGGAGGCCGTGCAAGCACCAGAGACGGGGTCTGGAGGTGGGGATCCCACTGGTGCTAGTGGTGCAGTCCAGGACCAGGGACAGGAGGCAGCACAGGCGGCCGCGGAGGTGCCTGTGTGCAATCCTGTCCCCGATCCTGTCCCTGCATCATCTTGCACCAGCAGGGATGCCTACGTCCAGACCCGTTTTCAGGCAGGGGATGAGCTGACGTCAACTGGCCTTCCTCTGCCTGCGGACGTGGCTATCCAGGTCCGGGTTGAGCCTGTCCTGGCTGGTGTGGCGTTGCGTCAACGGGCCATGCGAGGTGACCTGCAGTCTTTTCATGGAGAGACTGCACGTCATCTCGAATGGCTCGTTGACCACGTCAGCCTGCTGGGACAGGTCACCCAGACCGGATTCCTCCGTCTGATGGGGCTTGTTCCGACCCCCTCCTCAACTGGACCCCCTACGCGCCAGTCGTCCTCTGTGCCATCTTCCCACCCATCAGTCACCTGGGTGCCCTGTGGAGCTGCCTCTGACAGTGCGGCCAGGCTGGTGGAGGAGGCATCCCTGCCACAGTCGGGAGTCGGACGTCCAGCAGGGGTGGCCACATCAACAGGTGCACCCCAGCCGGCGGAGGATGTGCAGGCAGCAGGAGGCAGTGCACGGGCAGAGGCAGAGCAGCAGCAGCAGCAAGATGGTGGGAGCCATGAAGGCTCGGGGCCTTCGACATCGGAGGGGCAGGCATCGGCCGGAGGGCAGGAGGACCCAGGACAGAGAGTGTCTTCCGTGTGGCAGCGGTTGGGCCACGCCATAGGTGCGGAGCGGCGGCGGGCGGAAGAGGCGCGGCTCACAATGGTCAGGGCGGAGAACTCCATGCGGAGGGCCCTGAGGCGGGCCGAGTGCCTCGAGGCTATCCGCAGGGGGTTGGAGGAGGACACGGCGTCGTCCCTGCGGACCCTCGGGGCCATGGAACTGGACCGCCTCCGGGACATCGAACAGGAGTTCGATGATGCCCTGGCCCGGAACACCACAGAGTGAGCCGCTGGACTTGCCCGCCGCCTTTGTATATAGTTCTTTAGTTTTAGGTTTCCTTTGTTTTTTCTTATGATTTGGAGTCGACGGACACTGCTCCACTTTTTGTATATAGTTGATATTTAGGTAGGTTTTTTAGGAGGTTTCCTTAGTTCTGTTGTGATGATGGAACCTAGTTATTTTTGGACATAGTTCTTTGTTGCACGGAGAGTTTTGACATTTGACTTTGGACAAATTTTTTGGATTAGATTTTCTAGTTTTGTGTTTTTATGCGGACATGCAGCTTCTTTTTTCACATTTACATTGTAGTTAGTTTTCTTTCTTTAGCATTCGTATTTTTTTCTAATACATTTTTTTTTACATTGTTCACTGTGTGGTTTCATCTCATTGGTTTCATGCATGTCATGTTGTGTGTTTTCCCATTCAATTGGAAAATATGTGTGTGACGGACATGGGTTCATTTGCTTCATGAACATTGGGGGTGTAACATGTGATTTCCATTTCCATGTGGGTGAATGGGTTACTTGGTAGGGCTTTTTGGCTGTGGAGGCTGACCATTACGCACATTGTGAGGACCTGGTGGGGGCTGCACATGGTGGCAGGGGGGTGGGGGTGGTGGGAGACATGAGTGGGGGCCTGGTGGAGGGTGCCCCTGGTGGCTGGGGGGTGGGGGTGGTGGGTGACATGAGTGGGGGCCTGGTGGAGGGTGACCCTGGTGGCTGGGGGGTGGGGGTGGTGGGTGACATGAGTGGGGGCCTGGTGGAGGGTGACCCTGGTGGCGGGGGGGTGGGGGTGATAGGGGACATGAGTGGGGGCCTGGTGGAGGCTGCCCCTGCACTGCTGGGGGGTGGGGGTGGTGGGAGACATGAGTGGGGGCCTGGTGGAGGCTGCCCCTGGTGGCTGGGGGGTGGGGGTGGTGGGAGACATGAGTGGGGGCCTGGTGGAGGGTGACCCTGGTGGCTGGGGGGTGGGGGTGGTGGGTGACATGAGTGGGGGCCTGGTGGAGGCTGCCCCTGCACTGCTGGGGGGTGGGGGTGGTGGGAGACATGAGTGGGGGCCTGGTGGAGGCTGCCCCTACACTGCTGGGGGGTGGGGGTGGTGGGAGACATGAGTGGGGGCCTGGTGGAGGGTGCCCCTGGTGGCGGGGGGGTGGGGGTGATAGGGGACATGAGTGGGGGCCTGGTGGAGGCTGCCCCTGCACTGCTGGGGGGTGGGGGTGGTGGGTGACATGAGTGGGGGCCTGGTGGAGGGTGACCCTGGTGGCTGGGGGGTGGGGGTGGTGGGTGACATGAGTGGGGGCCTGGTGGAGGGTGACCCTGGTGGCGGGGGGGTGGGGGTGATAGGGGACATGAGTGGGGGCCTGGTGGAGGCTGCCCCTGCACTGCTGGGGGGTGGGGGTGGTGGGAGACATGAGTGGGGGCCTGGTGGAGGCTGCCCCTGGTGGCTGGGGGGTGGGGGTGGTGGGAGACATGAGTGGGGGCCTGGTGGAGGGTGACCCTGGTGGCTGGGGGGTGGTGGGTGACATGAGTGGGGGCCTGGTGGAGGCTGCCCCTGCACTGCTGGGGGGTGGGGGTGGTGGGAGACATGAGTGGGGGCCTGGTGGAGGCTGCCCCTGCACTGCTGGGGGGTGGGGGTGGTGGGAGACATGAGTGGGGGCCTGGTGGAGGGTGCCCCTGGTGGCGGGAGGATGGGGGTGATAGGGGACATGAGTGGGGGCCTGGTGGAGGCTGCCCCTGCACTGCTGGGGGGTGGGGGTGGTGGGAGACATGAGTGGGGGCCTGGTGGAGGGTGCCCCTGGTGGCGGGGGGGTGGGGGTGATAGGGGACATGAGTGGGGGCCTGGTGGAGGCTGCCCCTGCACTGCTGGGGGGTGGGGGTGGTGGGAGACATGAGTGGGGGCCTGGTGGAGGCTGCCCCTGGTGGCTGGGGGGTGGGGGTGGTGGGAGACATGAGTGGGGGCCTGGTGGAGGGTGACCCTGGTGGCTGGGGGGTGGTGGGTGACATGAGTGGGGGCCTGGTGGAGGCTGCCCCTGCACTGCTGGGGGGTGGGGGTGGTGGGAGACATGAGTGGGGGCCTGGTGGAGGCTGCCCCTGCACTGCTGGGGGGTGGGGGTGGTGGGAGACATGAGTGGGGGCCTGGTGGAGGGTGCCCCTGGTGGCGGGAGGATGGGGGTGATAGGGGACATGAGTGGGGGCCTGGTGGAGGCTGCCCCTGCACTGCTGGGGGGTGGGGGTGGTGGGAGACATGAGTGGGGGCCTGGTGGAGGGTGCCCCTGGTGGCGGGGGGGTGGGGGTGATAGGGGACATGAGTGGGGGCCTGGTGGAGGCTGCCCCTGCACTGCTGGGGGGTGGGGGTGGTGGTTGACATGAGTGGGGGCCTGGTGGAGGGTGACCCTGGTGGCTGGGGGGTGGGGGTGGTGGGAGACATGAGTGGGGGCCTGGTGGAGGGTGACCCTGGTGGCTGGGGGGTGGGGGTGGTGGGAGACATGAGTGGGGGCCTGGTGGAGGGTGACCCTGGTGGCTGGGGGGTGGGGGTGGTGGGTGACATGAGTGGGGGCCTGGTGGAGGCTGCCCCTGCACTGCTGGGGGGTGGGGGTGGTGGGAGACATGAGTGGGGGCCTGGTGGAGGGTGACCCTGGTGGCTGGGGGGTGGGGGTGGTGGGAGACATGAGTGGGGGCCTGGTGGAGGGTGACCCTGGTGGCGGGGGGGTGGGGGTGATAGGGGACATGAGTGGGGGCCTGGTGGAGGCTGCCCCTGCACTGCTGGGGGGTGGGGGTGGTGGGAGACATGAGTGGGGGCCTGGTGGAGGGTGACCCTGGTGGCTGGGGGGTGGGGGTGGTGGGAGACATGAGTGGGGGCCTGGTGGAGGGTGACCCTGGTGGCTGGGGGGTGGGGGTGGTGGGTGACATGAGTGGGGGCCTGGTGGAGGCTGCCCCTGCACTGCTGGGGGGTGGGGGTGGTGGGAGACATGAGTGGGGGCCTGGTGGAGGCTGCCCCTGCACTGCTGGGGGGTGGGGGTGGTGGGAGACATGAGTGGGGGCCTGGTGGAGGGTGCCCCTGGTGGCGGGGGGGTGGGGGTGATAGGGGACATGAGTGGGGGCCTGGTGGAGGCTGCCCCTGCACTGCTGGGGGGTGGGGGTGGTGGGAGACATGAGTGGGGGCCTGGTGGAGGGTGCCCCTGGTGGCGGGGGGGTGGGGGTGATAGGGGACATGAGTGGGGGCCTGGTGGAGGCTGCCCCTGCACTGCTGGGGGGTGGGGGTGGTGGTTGACATGAGTGGGGGCCTGGTGGAGGGTGACCCTGGTGGCTGGGGGGTGGGGGTGGTGGGAGACATGAGTGGGGGCCTGGTGGAGGGTGACCCTGGTGGCTGGGGGGTGGGGGTGGTGGGAGACATGAGTGGGGGCCTGGTGGAGGGTGACCCTGGTGGCTGGGGGGTGGGGGTGGTGGGAGACATGAGTGGGGGCCTGGTGGAGGGTGACCCTGGTGGCTGGGGGGTGGGGGTGGTGGGAGACATGAGTGGGGGCCTGGTGGAGGGTGACCCTGGTGGCTGGGGGGTGGGGGTGGTGGGTGACATGAGTGGGGGCCTGGTGGAGGGTGACCCTGGTGGCTGGGGGGTGGGGGTGGTGGGTGACATGAGTGGGGGCCTGGTGGAGGCTGCCCCTGCACTGCTGGGGGGTGGGGGTGGTGGGAGACATGAGTGGGGGCCTGGTGGAGGGTGACCCTGGTGGCTGGGGGGTGGGGGTGGTGGGTGACATGAGTGGGGGCCTGGTGGAGGGTGACCCTGGTGGCTGGGGGGTGGGGGTGGTGGGTGACATGAGTGGGGGCCTGGTGGAGGGTGACCCTGCACTGCTGGGGGGTGGGGGTGGTGGGAGACATGAGTGGGGGCCTGGTGGAGGGTGACCCTGGTGGCTGGGGGGTGGGGGGTGGTGGGTGACATGAGTGGGGGCCTGGTGGAGGGTGACCCTGGTGGCTGGGGGGTGGGGGTGGTGGGTGACATGAGTGGGGGCCTGGTGGAGGGTGACCCTGCACTGCTGGGGGGTGGGGGTGGTGGGAGACATGAGTGGGGGCCTGGTGGAGGGTGACCCTGGTGGCTGGGGGGTGGGGGTGGTGGGTGACATGAGTGGGGGCCTGGTGGAGGGTGACCCTGGTGGCTGGGGGGTGGGGGTGGTGGGAGACATGAGTGGGGGCCTGGTGGAGGCTGCCCCTGCACTGCTGGGGGGTGGGGGTGGTGGGAGACATGAGTGGGGGCCTGGTGGAGGGTGACCCTGGTGGCTGGGGGGTGGGGGTGGTGGGTGACATGAGTGGGGGCCTGGTGGAGGCTGCCCCTGCACTGCTGGGGGGTGGGGGTGGTGGGAGACATGAGTGGGGGCCTGGTGGAGGGTGACCCTGCACTGCTGGGGTGTGGGGGTGGTGGGAGACATGAGTGGGGGCCTGGTGGAGGGTGACCCTGGTGGCTGGGGGGTGGGGGTGGTGGGAGACATGAGTGGGGGCCTGGTGGAGGGTGCCCCTGGTGGCGGGGGGGTGGGGGTGGTGGTAGACATGAGTGGGGGCCTGGTGGAGGGTGCCCCTGCACTGCTGGGGGGTGGGGGTGGTGGGAGACATGAGTGGGGGCCTGGTGGAGGCTGCCCCTGGTGGCTGGGGGGTGGGGGTGGTGGGTGACATGAGTGGGGGCCTGGTGGAGGGTGACCCTGGTGGCTGGGGGGTGGGGGTGGTGGGTGACATGAGTGGGGGCCTGGTGGAGGCTGCCCCTGCACTGCTGGGGGGTGGGGGTGGTGGGAGACATGAGTGGGGGCCTGGTGGAGGGTGACCCTGGGGGGTGGGGGTGGTGGGTGACATGAGTGGGGGCCTGGTGGAGGGTGACCCTGGTGGCTGGGGGGTGGGGGTGCAGGGGGACATGAGCAGGTGTGCAGGGTAGTCCCCTGTTTTGTGGGCTGCCTGCAGGGGCTGTGGAGGGTGTACAGGGAACACCTGTGAGGACCCACCCAGCCTAATTGCGTGTGATAATTCCCGCACACCCCTGTAATACACGTACCTGGCCAAATCGCATGTGAGAATTCCCGCGCACCCCTGTAATACACGTACCCAGCAGAATCGCGTGTAGAACTTCCCGTGTACCCCTGTAATACACGTACCCAGCCAAATCGCGTGTGATCATTCCCACATACCCCTGTAATACACGTACCCTGGCCAATCGCGTGTAGAACTTCCCACGCACCCCTGTAATACACGTACCAAGCCAAATCGCGTGTGATAATTCCCACGCACCCCTGTAATACACGTACCTGGCCAAATCGCATGTGAGAATTCCCGCGCACCCCTGTAATACACGTACCCAGCCGAATCGCGTGTAGAACTTCCCGTGTACCCCTGTAATACACGTACCCAGCCAAATCGCGTGTGATAATTCCCACATACCCCTGTAATACACGTACCCTGGCCAATCGCGTGTACAACTTCCCACGCACCCCTGTAATACACGTACCAAGCCAAATCACGTGTGATAATTCCCACGCACCCCTGTAATACACGTACCTGGCCAAATCGCATGTGAGAATTCCCGCGCACCCCTGTAATACACGTACCCAGCCGAATCGCGTGTGATAATTCCTGCGTACCCCTGTGATACACGTGCCCTGGCTAATCGCGTGTAAAACTTCACGCGTACCCCTGATATGCACGTTACCCGCTTTGCGTTCCTTGTTTGGCAGCCCTGTGGACTGGTCCAGGGTTAGCGCTGCCCTTTGCGATGATTTAGCGATTTTGATGGCTTTTCCTTGCGCGAGGGCGTTCTTGGGGGCGTTACTGGCGCTGCTGCAGGGTCGCTGCGATACTCTGCGCCACGGCTGGTTTGGGAGCCTGAAATCCATGAATACGCTGTGCGCGGAAATCGGTTTTAGCGCACGTGCCTGGCGCAGTCAATCGCACGCGGACACTCTGCGCCAGCCGCTTGCGACACTTTTCTGCGAAATTCTATGAATTACCCTGTCAGTGTTTCTAACTTTACTGCCTTGCGGTAGGCCTCACCTCTTACAAAGCTTGTGCAGGCAGCCTCTACCCATGCCCTGCACTACTTTCATTGTGAGCCATATCACAGTAATAAAAAAAATACTGTTGCAGTGAATCTAACGTTAGTTGCACACTTTTACTTTGTCTGACTAAGCTGTAAGCAGAATCTCTCACCTCCCACCCATGCCACCAATGTGACAAATGCCTTCTGCTAAGCAGGAGTATAATGGTGAGTAGTGAATAAACCAATTGGTCCCTTGACCCCAAAGGGAGCCACCCCCTTAAGACTAGAGAGGTGAGCATGCTATGCAAAATACTCCTTAAGGGATCAGGCAGGCAGAATCACACTGGAGGTGCCCTCCCCCAGGGATAAGGACTCCACAGTAAGCGAGTCCGTAACATCTCCAATATCACCAATGTCCAAAAGAGTGATTGCATACATGGGGTTGATAACAATGAAATGGGACCTTTAACTATGCTTGGTTGGGCTGGGGACCACTCCCAGAGACCGGAATCCCAGACCAGTAGAATTATGTCTCTCTCCGAGAGCCTGCCAAACGCTGCCGAGCCCAGGTGTGCTGGAAGCCCCTGGCTCGAAGGCCTTGAGAGGAGCAACAATGAAGCATGACCGAAAGGGAAGACCAGCATGCCAAAACTATGGCAGCTGAATGAAGCAACCAGGAACCGACGGTGTCAGGAGGCCGGTTCCAACACGTAAGGCCACCACAAAGAAGCAGGTATGAGGTTCTCGCGAAGGAGGGGGATGAGGGTGGTTGAGCTCTACAGGAATACAAGAGATAGCCAGAACGCTATTGGTAAATAAAATGGATTTCCTTTTAACTTGGGGCTGTTGCAACAACTGAGTAACTGTTGGATCTATCTAAGCTTCACCCTGATCATTTACTGTGTCGCTCATTAATTTATAAGCAAATGGTGCTCAGTTAAAAGGGATAGCCATAATACTAACTCATTGCTGGGAACAAGAGAGGAATGGTTCCACAAAATTCATGCATATGCACCATTAGCATGTGCAAAACAGAACGTGCAAGGCAAGCTGCTCAAAAGTCTTTTTGATGGGTCAAGCATAGTGGCAGAGGATCATCCTTTCATATGCAGGCCATGCAAATTGAGTTTAAATGGCAAATTTGGGTTTTCTACCAAAGTTGGCATTGAAGAAATGCACACCAAGTAGAAACATTTTCCTTTCATCTCTAATCAGGATCTTGGGAATCGTCTCCACCACTATTGGGTATTTTAACATTTTGTTGCTGGCTTTCCCTCGCTAGCATTTCCTCATCCATGTATTCTGGTTCATAAATGAACCCCTGAATTCTGTCCATAATGTTTGTGAACCCCTTAATACCGGTCATAATGTTAAGATTATAAATGGTGTGGCGAACCAGAAGAAGGAGTCGGACCACTGACAGACATGTTCTTAAAAATCTTCATTTGAAAGTAAAAGAGAACTCCTAACTTTCCATATTTCTATGAGTGAAGTTCACTACCTAAAACTAAACCTAAGGTGTGCTTGTCAAAGAAAATAGTCCTTGGCCAAAATCCTATCCAACCAATCTGGCCCTACCACTTAGGAAAACTAAACTAAAAGAAGAGGCCGGAGCAATTAACTTCTGCCTGGCCCAGGCACTTTGCGTTCAATCGATGGTTCTAAGTCTCTTAATATCACACAAAATAAAACAAGTTCTCAGCTTTCTTGCAGTCTATGGGCCTCATCACGAGTTGGGCTGTATTCCCGGCTGTAATACCGCCGACTGTAATAGCCCTAGCACCGACCGGTCCGGCTGTATTACCGCCGGATCACGAGTTGGGTGTTAACGGTAAATCCCCATTCCCAATTGGGTCCATTGGATTCAATGGGGTATTTTCAGCGCTAATTATACGGGCTAATAAAGCCGACGGTAATACAGCCGGAAACAGGGGATTTTCACCTCCAGAGAAAGGCTGGAGGTAAAACAGCCCATTTAGCGCCCAACTCGTGATAGGGCCAGCCCTTAAATGTGGCTGTAATACCGTTACCACCGCATATAAGGGCTACAGCCCAACTCGTGATGAGGCCCTATGTTAGTTCAAACAAAATGTTCTTCCTCATGGTTTCCTTTTCCCCAAGGTCTTTGTTGTCACAGTTCCCTATATAAAATGTTTTATGCCTCTGGAACTCCCCAAAGTCCTAAGGCATTCCAACAAATTGGTTTCCTATCAAAGCACATAGTTCAAACAGGGCGCTTGCCCACTCAGGATTTCTATGGTTTCACCAACTTTGAAACACAATGTTCATATATCTGCCACTCTGGCTCACATAGGGCCCTTCCCCGCTCGGGTTTCTAAGGTTCCCGTAACCTTGTTGGCTCGGCCTGGAATGGAAGTATTTTTACTTGGTTTGTTCCGATTCTCATTCAGGACTTGCCTGCTTGGGTTTCGAAGGCTCTCGTAACCTTGTTGGCACTCCCAGCCTGGATTTGAAGTATCAGTGTTTCCTTCATTCAGATTCACACTGGGCCCTTGCCCGCTCAGGTTTCTAAGACTCCTGTAACCTTGTTACCTCTCTCAGCCTGGATGTGAAGTGTTCGTACTTCTTAGCGGTAGTCTCTCCATGGGAGCATTTATCTCCCGGTTGCTTGTCTCTGCAGAGAACGTCCTCCGGGTTGGGAGATCAGCATTCCAGGCTCTCCCCAGCAAATTGGTTTCTGCCTCTGTTACTAGGCTCCAAGCCCACCACGGCCTGTCCATGCTCATGCCACCAGAGGAGATGGGTAACTCTCAGTCTCTGTCTCTACTCCCAACCTGGACTGCGCAGCTTATGAAAACACCAGCCTTTCGGTGTCTGGCTACGATTGGCCTCGCTCTCCATGTTCCAGCAGGCTACGCGGCCCATCGTGGCTCTGCCCCTTCAGGGCATCCCCTCCAGGGGGCTCGCCTCTGCGTAGGGAAGTGCACCCCACTCCCCCTTTGCAGGAGTTTCCTTCTCTCCATTAACAGTTCCTCTTCTGTTAAAATATATCACAAACAGCAATGGTATGCTGCATTGTTTCACCTTGCTCTGCCAATTCCAATGTAGCTGTGTCCAGCTGCTCACTGTAATTTTTCACCTTGCTCTGCCAATTCGAATTTAGCTTTGTGCAGCTGCTTATTATGAGAGCTGTGCCCAGTGGCTGTACTGTGTTTCACCCTGTTTGATCATTTTGATTTTGCCTGTGCCCAGTCGCTGCATTGTGCTACTTTGTCCTGCTGTTGTTCTGCCTCTTCTGCTTGCACCCCCCTCCATGTTCCCACCCACCCCCTTCCACTCTTCTCTCTCTCCCTCCTCCACATTACCTGTGGCGCTCTTTGTTTCTCCTATCTTCTCCAACTTTTTCTCCATTGACTATCCCACCCTTCTCACTAAGTCTGCCAGGAAGAAGTTCAAAAAGGATATCCTGGTCTCCAACCCGGGTCTCCCTATTGCTCACACCTACACCAGAACTTCCTCCAGACAGACCCTCACCAACATCCTCTTTGTCGTTCCTTCGCCAGACCTATGGACTCCCCATATGGTCTCTGTGCTCTCTCCTTTCTCTTCCTCTCCTATTAATGGTGGCACTCAGTGGGAGGCCCTCCTGGCCCCCTTCCTCTCCTCTAAGGTCATCATTAATGTCTACCTGAATGGCACCATCTTGGTCCAAGGCCGTCAGGCCAACCTTCTCCTCTTTGATAGACGCTTCCTGAACCTCATTAACTTCCTTCCTTTTCCTGGTGTGCCTTCTCTCTCCTCTCCGGCTCCCTTGCCTCCCACGTTTGCCTTTTCCTTGGCTACCTTGCCCTTTTACACCCCTCTCGGGCTCCTTCTACACCCCTGCAGAGCGTACCTCTGATTTGTAACCCTCCCAAAAGTCTTTCAAGGTTGGCAACCTTCTCCATATTGACACCATCAACACTTGCTCAGCTGTCAAACACTCCTATGACATCTGCTGCCTCCTGGAAGAACTCAACCTCGATGTCCTTGGTCTCACCAAAACATGGTTCAAAGCCAACTCTGTCACAAGCTTTGACACTCTCTTCCCTGATGGCTACAAGATCCTCTCCGTACCAAGATCTGACCGTCCTGACGGGGGTGTTGCCTTGATCTTCCCTGAGTGGATTCGGCCTCTGTGATTCCTATGCAGGCCTATTCCTCCTTCAAATGCCTCATCTGCAGGGATCTCTTTCCCCTGGCCACTTTCTCACCATTGCTAAAATCTATTGGACACCTGGTCAGACTACCTCTTTCCTTTCCAAGTAGGCTGACCTCTCCTCGTCCCTCCTGGCCTCGACCACACAACTTCCCCTCCTTGGAGACTTCAAAATCCACCTGGATGCTCCTGTCCCTCTTCTGGACTCTTTCACAACCTCTGCAAGTCTCTCTCTCTCTTTCTATTCTTCCCTCTGGCCCGACTCACACTGCAGGGCACACTCTGGATGTTCTCATCTCCTCTGACCCTCCTCTCTAACCCTCTTACCACTCCTCTCTCCTGGAATGATCACTTTCTCCTTTCCTCCCATCTCTCCCTCTCTACACTGCAGGCCAAACAAGCTCCAGAACTGCCACATACCTTCTCAGTCATCCAGCTCTTGAAGCGTGCATCATTTGAGGCTTTCGCTGCCACTTTCTCTCCTCCTCCTCCCCCTCAAGCTGACTCTCATCCTGACACAGCCCTTTCCAAGCACTACTCTGCTATCTCTGGTACTCTTGATGTTCTTGCCCCTGTCATGAGGATCCTGCTCCAAAGGAAATACTGGCTCTCTGTCTGCACTAAGAAGAGAGCCCACATCCAAACCTGCGTCTCTGCAGCATCGAACAATTCGGCCAAATGCGTTAAAATCTGCAAGGAGCTGGCCAATCCTGCTGCAGTCTCTACTTCTCCTGCCCCCTCCCAGGCCTCTGCATGGCCCTTGCTTCTCATTTCACCTCTAGAACCCAGGACATCCACCCTCTTGTCCTCTAGTCCTCTTCCCGCTTCTCTCACCGCTACATTCCGCCCCCCCTGCAGCTGCCTTTTCTCCCTCTTCCTCTTCTCTGTTCTCCCCTGACAAGATTTCTAGACAAGTCCGATCTATGAAAGTTTTGTAAAAACAGGTTCTTCCCTGTTCGTCCAAAATGATCAAGGACCATATTGACACCCTTGCGCCTGCCCTGGCCGACTTCTGCAACCACTCCTTCACCACTTGAGCCGTCCCAGCCCCCCTGAAGCACTCTCTTGTGCACCATCTTCTCAAGAAACCCACAGCTGACCCATCCTGCCTGGCTAACTATCGCCCGATCTCTATCACTGCTTTCCTGGGCAAACTCCTGGAACAGCTGGCCATCTCCCAGCTTAACCTCCACCCTGATTCTGTTGGTGTTCTCTATGACCATCAGTCTGGCTTCAGAGCAGCCAGAAGCACGGAAACTGCTCTCCTGAACATCCGTGAAGACCTGCTCTCTGACCTTGATTCTAATCTCCCCTCTGTCCTCATCCTACTCGATCTCTCTACTGCCGTTGACACAGTCAACCATGCCATCCTGCTCCATCACCTCCGTGATAACATGGGTATCACTGATCAGGCCCTGTCCAGGCTGACCTCTTTCCTCTCCAACCGACCCTCCCAGGTCCAACTTGGGTCCTTGCTTTCCTCTATCTCACTCTATACTTCTGGTGTTCCCCAGGGGTCTAACCAGTCTCCCTGGCTTTTCAACCAATACTTGGCACCCCTCGCCCACCGCATTGCTGCTCTCTGATCCAACTTTCAGTGCTATGCGGATGCCACTCAGCTCGTTTTCAGGCTCCCCTCTGCCCCCTCTTCTCCCTCTCTCATCTCAGATTGTCTATCTGCAATCCAGGAGTGGTGTGCCGCCAACGACCTCTGCCTTAATGCCAGTAAAACAAAGATCCTCCTCATCGGCACTCCTTCACCTTTTTTTCCTATCACTCTCTGGCCGGCCTCCCTTGGCCCTCCTCCTGCTCCCACCTGTGAGGCTAAGAACCTCGGGTCATCTTCGATTCCAAACTACCAACTGCACCTCCTCAGAGGTATTCTTCCATTCCTCTCCTTCCGTCAGAAGCTCACTGTCTCTAGAGGTATGGGTCTCTCTAGGCTGGACTACTGAAACAGCCCCTTTCCAAATCTGCCTGCTACTACTCTTCACCCTCTGCAACTCATCCAGAACAGGACTGCAAGACTTGTCCTTGGCCTCAAGCCCTGGGATCGTATCTCTCCAGCACTGAAATCTCTCCATTGGCTCCCAGCGGCTGCAAGGATTAAGGTAAAGACCCTGTGCATTTTCCACAAGGCTGTCAGGGGCCTGGGTCTGCAAAACCTTCAACTCTCCCTTCGGAAATACCTTCCTACTCGGGCTCTTCACTCCTCCACCTCCAACTCCTTCAGGGTCAGTCACTTCTCCAAGCAACGCATTGGTGGTAGATCTTTCTTCGGCTGGGGCCTCCCTCTGGAACAGCCTCCCTGCCTCTCTGAAACTGAAGAACCATCTTTGGTTCCGGAAGCACCTCAAGACCTTCCTCTTTGCTTGTGCCTTCTCTCTTCCTCTCCCCTGCTGATCTCTGTTTGTTTCTGCACTGGGCACTTGGCTGCCCTCTGAAAATCGGGCCCAGATCCCTGCCCACCCAGCTGCATACCCACGCTGCCTCCTGGCAACCCTTGCACTTGGGTGGGTATCTGCAACCCTACAGTCCCCTTACCTGCACCCACTAGACACCCATTGTCTGCGCTTAATTCTTGCACTTCCCACCTGCTGGCCTCACTACCTGCTGTTGGTTTGATCACATGTTAAGCACTTCCCACTCCTCCCCTGCCCCTTGCACTTCCCCCTTCCCTCTCCCCTGCACTTGTGCGTTCTCAATGTCACTTGGCCTAGTAAGATCATTGTTTTGTCCTCCCTTGTTCCCCTCTCTTGGTTCGCCCACTCCTTGAAACACTTGTGTATGGGCGGGTTATAAATAAAATATCATATCATATCATATATGTCCTTCTGCGGTGTCTTTGGTGCTTAGAGGAAATCCAGCATTGCCTGCAGACAACAGAATGGAAGGGCTGACACTGGTTAGGGTAGCCAAAACGGAAATAAAAATTAGCTTGTACCAATCCCATATACGCAGACCATGTATTCCGGTTTGGGAGGTCCTTATCGGACTGAGAGTCCTTGTGCTCGAGAGGGCAGTCACTCCCAGTGAGGTCCCATGTACCCAGACTTAGGGAGGGTCTTTTGCAGAGCAGGCTCACCTCCATAGCCTTACAGGGGGTGGCTCCTCTCTGGGTAGAAGGAACAAATTGACTAGGTTTGTCACAAACCCCTCCCATTAAATGTGAGGCCTCCCCTTGATTGGGAAGTGCAAATCAACTTAGAAAGTCCACATTGCCTTGCTCATTCCTTTTTCGATGTTCTACGGAGAAACAAAAAGGTTGCAGATCTAAAAACCATCTCATGAATTGGGCATTGGAGTCTTTCTTCAGAATCATTCAAGTCAGAAGGGAGTGATCTGTCACAAGCCGGAACTTTCTTCCTTTCAAATAATATTGTAGATTGACGATTGCCCACTTGATGGCTGGGGCTTCCAGTTAGCCATTAACATAAGACTGTTGTAAAGGTGCAGAAGTAAGGCTCGGACACAGTGGTGGCATGTTTCTAGATATAAACTTTTATTAAATAAGAAAAGGTTGGAAAAATGCCTTGCTATCCCTAAATCTAAGTGGGGTTCCCCTACCTCAAAGGAAACTAGTGAAATTGTCAAGAAGCCCAAAAAGAATGAGTTTGTCACTGTCGTGTTAAAAAAAAAAACTGCTTCTGACCCCTACAATAATGATCTACAATAACTGTGCAAGTATAGTCTCTTCTTAAAGTAACAAGTGTTCTTTGTGGTTTCAATCAACAGAAAAAATCCCAGACTTTCTTGTAGTAAACAGCAATGAAATAAACAATGTTCAAAAGTATAAGATTCCCAGACTAGGGTTCTGCTCCTTCGCCTACAGTTCTTCTCAGTTTTGCAATTTTCTGTCATATCCGTTTGGTTCACTTTCCTGCCAAACAAATGATTCTCTGCTTTACTTATACCGGTGGTATTATGGGTGTATAGTTCACTCTCCTGCCACATACCTGACCCTCTTATCTTGGTTTGTTATATGGGTGCGGATCCCAGACTCACATGTATCATATGCATTCGGTTCACATTCCCGCCTAACATAGGATTGTCTGATTTTGGGGTTTCCCAGGGTCCCCAACCCTTTTACAACATATGATTCTTGTGGGTGCTGGTCCCAGGTTGGCAGTGTCCTTTCAGGGTCCCAGAACCTCTTTTTCCAATGTTTAAAGTCAATTGCTAGCTTCCCCGAACCTACGACTCTTGGTAAACCTGCATATCTGTTTTCCTTCTCTTGACAGATACCAGCGTTTCCTCAGCTTCTGCGTTGTTCTTCGAGGCTCCAGCAACTCCCTCGTGAATGGCACAGTCTGCAGCAGTTCCACAGGCGTCTCTCTCTAGCCGGGTGCACATCCTGCATTGCAAGCGGCTCACCGGAGCCTCTGGTGCCCTGCGGTACGTATCGGCAGCAATCCGAACGGTCCCTCCAGTTTGGACCGCGTTCAGATTCTCCTTATCCTCGCTTCGCAGCTTCTTCCCCTTTGGCTTCTCTCCATCTGCCAGATGCAGGAGTCCTACAGTTCCTCCTTGGAGGATCATGCACCCCGGCTTCATAGCCGATTTCCTTTCGAACTCCTGTGTCAGCCAGGTGCATTTGTTTGAGTAAATGACTTCTCGTGAAAAGCTAGGCTGCTCACTCTGCTTCTTCTGAGTGATCCTTGAACTTTCTATGATCTTCTTCTCACCAGCACTCATTTTCAACTCTGGTGTAAGATACTTAGCATTCTCTTGTGTTTTAACTTTGTTGAGTATATTCAGATGACTGACCTTGCAACAGAGTATATTTGCTCTACCTGAAGGGGCCAGAAATGAGAGACAGACACAAAGTTGCAGTTTTCTCAATGTTTGCCATAATTATTAAAGGTAAGATGGGTGAGCTAAATGCCTATTTGTCCCCCTCCTTGTGACCAGGCTTTGGTTCCCTTCCCCAGAATCAATTCAAGAAGACGTCTGAAAAAGTTATGATTCAACAAAGTTCTATTTAGTTCAATGAAAAATGTCTTTTCCGTCCAATACATCCTTCAACTTGGTAAAGTAAATGGGCCTCATTACAAGTGTGGCAGCCCGAAAACAAGGGTGTTGGTAAGCTTAATGGCACCCTTGTTTCTGTACCGCCACACTATGAGTCTGCCTGCCGGGTCCGCTGCGCCCGACAGGTCTGACCCTGCCAGGTGCAGCAGCGCCGGTAGGCAGATTCTTCCTGGAAGCGCGAGCACCAGTAGAAAAGGTGCCAGCGCTTGTGTCTCAGCACTCCCATAGAATAGGGAGTTACAAAATCCGGCGCCTAACTTCTCGCGCCGTGGGACCTGTAATATCCTAGTGGCACCGGGAACTCAGGCCCCAGATTCAGTGTTACGGGGTTGGCGCCAACCTTGTAAAGAGGCAAACCACTTATTAAAAATGAAAGCAACTCTTTCTTCCACAACCACAATTATTCTTCCGGTCAAATACTTTTGTCTGGACAGCACAACAAATGCCTTTTGTTATACAACAGTTTGTCAGGATGAAGTTAATCATTTCTTTCCACATCACTGCAACTGTTTCTTTCCTGGTGTACTTGCCTGCCAGGACTAACTACAACTGGTCCCTTTGCTGGTTTACTCGGCTGCAAGGAAGAAAAACTCCTACAACTACAAATGGTCTCTTCTGTTAGTGGCAATATTTGTTCCAAGGTTCTCCACACCAATATTCCATGTGAGGAGGGTTGCACAATGTTTGCCTATCTTTATAGTCTCTTGACTGTTGGCAATGTGGATTACAAATTTCCCCAAACTGGTATCTTATGAATGGAGATTTGTCCCTGTGTTGCCGTCTTATCTCTTCTTCATACTTTCTTGGCTCTTGGCAATGTGGGTTACAGGCTTCCCCAAGCTGATATCTCATGATAGGAGAATTGTGCCCCTGTTGCACTTTTATTCTACCTGTTCAGTATTCAAAATTGTCTTTTACTATTACTTGTTATGCTCAAAGCGCCCCGGGGTTACCCCTTTCTTCAGGCCAACTCACTGGCTTCTTTCGGCATCTCTGTGTCTGTGTCACTCCTTACTGCTGCAGTGTAATATCAGTGAGGACAGGGCTTCAGTACAGTTGACAGCTTTACTGTGACTGCCGTTGCCTGCACAGCCTTTCTCTGGAGCTCCACAGGCTTCGTCAGTTCTCTGCGTTCTCCACAGCACCTGAGCATGTCTCCCGCACAGCAAGGCTTCTTTCCCCGCTGCCGTCTGCCACGATTCTTCTTCCTGCTGTGTGTACCCTGCAAAACCGCACACCTTCTCTTCCCACGTCGGCTTCTGCTGGTACTTTGTCTTCTGATTCAACTTCCACTGCTTTTCGTTCTCTAGTGATTTCTGGTATTCGATTGTTCTCCTGAACGCTTCTGCATACGCTACCCCCTCTTCCACCTGTGGATAATTCACACATTTAAATTTCTTGCTTGGATGATTTAAATTGAAAAAACAAGACTGCACGGTCTTCTTAGTTGCACCTTTGATCATCATTAACTCTTTGTCCTCTTCCTCGTCCGACTACCATAGTCATTATGGGTCTTGAAGTCCATAATGTTTTCCATATCTATTTAGTTTTGGTTAATTTGTGAAGTGGACGTTATCTGAGCTAAGAGCTGTTATGTGAATGATATGTGTTTTGACATTGGGGTCATTAGGACTTCTACCTAAGACAGAATCATGATAATTAGAAGATGTTAAATTTCATTAATAAATTCCCAAGGTACAAAACCTATTCTGTTTAGGTGACTTTTCATAGAATGGTCTTTGGGTTTGCTCATGGAAGGGATTGTGCAGTGACAACATGCCATTAGAAATTTGGGATTTATAGGGTCCTCCTCAGAAAAGTAACACTGCGCCTCTCCTAAGGGAGTCACCATTTTATCCTGACGGCCATCTCCTATCATGTGATCCTCCCTCATGATGCCACCCCCAAGATTAGGATCAGGTAGCTACTGCCTTTCCCTGGCCATGAAAGAAGATTTTATGCTGTGGTTCAGTGATGACTCTGCAGAATTCATCAAAGGGGAAGAGGGATTGGGTAAATCAGAAGGAATTTGATGTGTTAAGGGGCGTTAAGGGGGGTTACCGCATTCCCTGAAAATAGTCGTCCCAATCCCATAGGGGGCTTCCCTCCTCATGTGATACTCCCTTGCTACACCAAACCCAGAGGAACTATTGTACTCTGGACGCACCACGCTAGCCCCATGGGAAAGGTCTCCCCCTATGGAAGAAGGGACGACATCCTCAGATTCATCACACTTTTCTCTGCGAAATAACATCCGGCTAATGTACAATATAGAGTGTTCCATGCCATCATGTTCTTGTGATAGCACGGCTCCCAATTCAACCTCAGAGGCATCAGCTTGTATACTAAACTCCAGATAACATAAGGCATCTTTAAGATTGGTTCTTGACACAAACTTTGTTTCAGGCCCTCGAAGCTTCGTTGGTCCTCTTTTTCCCAGACAAGCTTTTGGGGATGTGAGTTGTAGGATTTGTCATTGTCGGTTAGATTGGTGCCCATGGTGAAATAATTTGGTATGAACTATCTGTAGTAGCCTGTCAAAGAAAGCTCTATGGTCCCTCTTGGTTTTTGGCACCAGTGTTTCTTGTACCACTTTTATTTTCTCCACTTGGAGTTTAATCAGTCCGTTTGCCACAAAGCAGCACAACTACTTTACAGCTGCCTTGATCAGAAGACACTTATTCGGGTTTGCTGTTAAACCAGCTCCCCTCAGAGCTCTTGTGACCACGTAGAGATGGTGCATGTGTTCAGACCAGGTCTTACTGTGCATTATGGTGTCATCTAAATATGCTCCTGGGAAGCTAGCATAGGGTTGCAGAATCTTGTGCATTAACCTCTGGAAGGTGGCAAGAGCCAGCCCTGTGTAAACCAAAGGGGAGGACCTTGACCTGATTCTTGTGCATTAACCTCTGGAAGGTGGCAGGAGCCAGCCCTGTGTAAACTAAAGGGGAGGACCTTGACTTGAAAGAGGCCCTTCGGGGTGGAGAAATCTGTTTCTTTCCTGTCAGAGGAGTTTAGGGGTACCTTTCAGTATCCTTTGGTTAATTCTAAGGTGGAAATGTATTTGGATGACCCTACCTTCTCAATGAGTTCTTCAATGTGTGACATGAGGTGGCTATCAAACAAAGAAATGGAGTTCAGCTTTCTGAAGTCCATGCAGAACCTCCAACTCTTGTCCAGTTTTGCCACTAACACTAGAGGGGAGGACCATGGTCGCTCGGAGGGCTCAATAATGTTAGCCTTGAGCATTTCATGGAGCTCTGCCTCACTGATCTTCCGTCTTGCGTTTATGGGCCGGGGTCCTAATATGATGAAAAACGAAATCTGTACTCTCCCAGGTTGTTCTGAGAAGACCTCTGGGAATTGATCTAGGATATCATGCAGATCTTGTTCAGATAAATGTTGAGGGACCAACTGATGTTCTAGGTCTTGGTCCATGAGGAGGGTGGCCACGGTTACAGTAGTCTCCCCTACCAAGTCAACCTTCTATTCTTTTAAGTTGACAAGGGAAATGTGGGTTTTCTGGCATCTGTCTGGTTGTGCCATGACATTATTCAAAGGGTGCCTTTTCTCGAGGACTTTATAGGGGCTGTACCATTTCAAGTTTATTTTGTTCTCTGAGGTAGGAAGGAGAACTAAAACAGAGTCACCAACAGAGCAAGACCGGGCTACCTCTTGTCTGTCTTGTAGTGTCGCCTGATGTTGTTCGGCCTTAAGTAACTGTTTTACAATTTCCCTGACAGCAGACATGAGTTTTTAACTTCTGAGCTGGGAAATGAGTAGAATTGCCTCCTCTCTCTCCTCCCAAGTCTCTTTTAACATTTGCAGCATGCCTCGAGGATCTCTCCCATACAAAAATTCAAAAGGGTAATACACTAGAAACGCCCAAGGTGTTTAAAGAGCCCAGGGAATCATAACATCCCAGTTCCTACCACCAGCCTCTACTAATTTGTGGAAAATTCTTTTTAAGGTTTGGTTAAACCCCTCCACAAGACCATCTGTTTGGGGGTGATACACAGAGGTATGTAGGGTCTTGATATGTATCACCTCTTTTACATCCTGCATGATATAAAAGTTGTGCCTTGGTCAGTAAGGATTTTCTTTGGGAACCCGACTCTTGACAGAAAGGGAAGTAGATATTTAAGTATCTGCTGACTCGTGTTGTTCCTGAGGGGGGAATGCTTTTGGGTATCAAGTAGCACAATCTACAATCACGAGTATGAATGTAGTCCCTAGTTTTGATGTTTCTAGTGGGCCCACTATATCCATTACTAGTCAGGAAAAAGGGATTCTGATGATGGGAAGGGGTTGTAGTTGGGCCTGGGTAACTGGAGTGATGTGGTCTTGTGGCAGATTTCGCAGGTGGAGACATATGTTTTTACATCTACGTTCACCCCGGGCAGTAAAACCGTGCTATGATCTGCTTCTGGGTCTTCCCTAGTCCCTGTTGGGTGGCTGTTAAATGGGAAAGGACTAGTTCTAATACGATCCGGCGATGGCTAGGGGGAATCCCCAGTTGGGTTTGGTGAAAGCCATGTTTTTCCCACATCCCCTCGATATAGTAATCCCTTCTTTAGAAAGAAGAAAGGACCAACTTGGCTATGTTCTCCCTCTTTTGACATCACCTTCCCAAGGCTTCTGCCAAGGCTCAATCATTGCTTTGGGTGATGGCAAGATCGGGTAGCAAGGAGATGTCCTCTCTATCCTTACAGCTGCCTCTTTTCTCACAAAGTCGGCTTCTTAAAACCCCATTGACCCTCTTTCGGTTTCTATCAGGGTGTTTTCCGCTTGAGGAATTGGGATGAGGGCTTTTTCAAGAATCTCTTACGCAATGGCCTCCCCTTCCTTGAATAGATATGTGACAACCCCAATAATTGTGGAGGATCACCTTTACCTCTCCCCTATAATCAGGATCCACCACACCCGCTGCAACCTCTAATGCATGTCACAAGGCAAGTACGGACTTGGTTGCTAGTCTGATGTTAGTTCCAGGTGCAGCAGAAAGACTGAAGCCTGTTGGTATTTAGTGTCTTTCCTGGGGTGGGATGGAGATAGTCTCTATGTGATACAAATTAAACCCAATGGATTGGGAAGGATTTCTAAGGTTTTCCCGATTGTGACACACAATGTTCATATAGCTGCCATTCTGGATCACATAGGGCGTTTGCCCCCTATAAGTTTCCCGTAACCTCGTCGGCTCTCCCAGCTTCAATTGGAAGTATTTGTACTTCTTTCAGTCGGATTCTCATTGCGCAGTTGCCCACTCAGTTTCTATGGCTCTCGTAACCTCCTGGGCTTTCCTAGCCTGGATGTGAAGTATCCGTACTTCTTGGTGCTAGTCTCTCTGTGGGAGCATTCGTCTCCCAGCGGCTGCTTGTCTTTGCAGCAAACATCCTCCATGCATAGAGCTCAGGATTCCAGGCTCTCCCAAGAGAGCTGGCCTCTGAGTCTGCTACTGGCCTCCGAGCCCACCACCGCCTGTCTGTGATCATGCCACCAAAGGAGACCAGTACACGTCTGTCTGCGCATCTTCTCCCGACCTGGACTGCATGTTCCGAGAAAACGCCAGCCTTTCAGCGTCCGGATAGCGTTGGACTAACTCTCCACACTCCAGTGGACTGTGCAGCCCAGCGTGGTTCCACCCCTTCAGGACATCTCCTCCAGAGGACTCACCACTGCATAGAGATTGCACACACACCCTACGTAGGAGTTTCCTTTTATCCATTCAAAGCTCCACACCTGCTTAAAAAATACGTCATCATGAACAACAAAGGTATGCCCTTCTTCCGTGTCTTTGATGCTTAGATCTAGCATTGCTTGCAGCCAAAAGGAGTGAAGGGCTACCATGGGTTGGGGTAGTCAAAACAGGATTACAATTATATATGCCGACAATGTATTTCAGTCTGGGAGGTCCTTATCGAACTGGGTGTCCTTGTCCCAGAAAGTGGAATCACTCGCAGTAAGGTCCCACTTGCCCAGACCCCTAGGAAGGAGCTTGTGGAGCAGGCTTACCTCCATAGCCTCACAGGGGGTGGCTCTCGTCTGGGGAGAAGGGACAAAAAGACCAGATTGTCAAAATATTGAAAAAGAAAACCATATTTAAATTTCAATTGTTCTTCAAGTAAAAGGGAGAAGAGAGAACAAACCATTGAGAAAAGCAATGTATAGACCATTATTTATTTAATAAAACAACATAAGTAATCATTGATAAGAGACCATACACAACAGCAATAGGCCCAAAAATGCAAAGTACTCTAGAGCATAAGAAAGAATTTCCTAATTAAAAAAACCTTTCTATATTGGATTTACCCTGCACATTTGCAAATTATGGATTTATGGAAATGTGAAGCAAATATAGAGAACAGTCATTTGAAGTAGTGGAATTACCTTTGTGTGCTTTATGCCTCATGAAGACACACCAATACTTTGCATACAGAGGACTGTGATGGATCTTGCAGAATCGCCACTGATCCCCAGCCTAAAGTGTTCTCCCATGAGGCCAGGGGAAGGCAGTTGCTACCTGATCCTGAACCTGGTATTCTGAGGGTGGATCACATGGGAGGAGATGGCTGCCAGGGGAGAGTGGTGACTCCAGCAGGAGAGAAGCGGTATTCTTCTCTTTCTTGTGAAGAAGATCCCCGATGGAATGTTGTCATTATTCAGAACCATTTAAATATAAAAATCTTAAAACTACTTATTTCAAACAAAATTCTATAAATTCTTCAGGTGTACATGATAAGTCTAGAACACATCACACATCTAATGTTTATGGTGATTGTTATTTAAATAAACCTGTCCAACAATGTACCTTAAAATCATTTGAAACTTCCTTGGACTCCAAGTCCTAGAAAGCCTCAAGTACTGGCACGAGGAAGAGGAGAAAGAAGTCAATGTTGAGGGAATGTGACACCAAGTACAAGGTGCATCTAGTTGTCAAGAAGCCATGTTCTGTTGTGTGGGGTCTCTCAGAGGTTGTGTGTGTACCCTACTCTTTTTTAACATCTTCACCCTGCCCATCTTTGAGCTGGAGTCAGAAGGCATAATATACGCCAACTACTCAGATGATATGCAGTGCCTTATACCTCTCTCAGGCAATCATTCCCAAGATTTGATAACCATTAATACCACCTATAAACTCATACACACCTGAATGATATGTAATGGATTAGCTCTTAACACCAAAACTGAAATTATGATTGTCGGCACTCCTCCTAAAATTTGAAATCTGGACACTGCACACCGATCCTTTCAAATTGCGGACTGTACACTGACAACCCTTCCCAAAGTTAAGACCCTGGGAGTAGTGCTCGACAAAGAGCTTGCATTGAAAGCCCACATTAGCAGCTTGGCCTCAAGCACTGCCTACAAGGGTTAGGACGAAATATCTGAATAAAATTTTCCGACCTTACAAAAAGACCTAAAACACATACCACCAAAAGTTCAAACTTTTTGTCATGTGTGTCACTATATTAAAGAGTATAGTGAGTGGGGGATGCAGGGGAAACCCCTGCAGCTGCCCAGAAAAAAGAAAAAAAAAGAAAAGGACCCTGCAGCACCGGTTCCCGATCACAGAAGTGAAAGGGAATCAGCGCCGCAGGGACAGAGCAAGTCTTAAAAGGTAAGTAGAGTGTGGGTGGGGGTATGTTGTGGGTGTGGGTGTAAGATTGTAGGGTTTTTAAATGGATATTTGCATGGGAAATGTACAAACATTTTGTAGTGCGTACATTTCCCATGCAAACATTTCCATCATGGGTTATTCTGCCGCGGAAATTTCACATAGATCCACCTACTACATCAAACTCCTGGTCCAAATCGGACCATTCCTTGACTCCTCCAATTGTGCTACTCAGGCTCACACCATCATTGGCTCTTGTCTCAATTATTGTTCTACCCTGCTTTTGGGCATAGGGAAAGGGGAATGGAATCATCTTCAGGTGTTGCAAAACAATGCTGGTTGGGTGATGAAGGGCTTGCGAAAATCCGATCACATGTTAGCAGCTAGGCGATCCCTGCATTGGCTGCCCGATGGTAAGCGAATTGCCTTCAGGACTTTGTGTCTCACCCACTCCTGTTTGTATAGGAACAATTTCTCTACCTGTCCAACTAGCTCTCGTGGCTCCCAAATAGGTAGGCCCTAAAATCGAATAGCTCCTGCTTACAGTGCCCCCCTAAGGTCAAACTGTCATTGGTTTCAGAAGGACGGTTTTCTGTGGTGGTGCCACGTTTGTGGAATGCCCTTGCTCTGCACCTTAGGACCTGCTCCTCTATTGCCGTTTTCAAGCATAGACCGAAGACTATTCTGTTTGAATAATTTAGCCTCCTTGCTGCTGATGACCGATCTGTCCTCCCTTGCCTGACTGCTTTTTTTTCTGTCTGTCTCCATCTGTCCCTGCGTCTCTATGCCTATGGGCTTTGTCCTTGCGCATTACAAATAAATAAAAGAGTGCGCGGACCAGGAAGCGAGTCTAGCGGCAGAGACAGACTCACGGAGAAGAGCCATTGGGAGAGCAGGAAATGTTTGCCGGTGACGGATTAGGGGCATTCAGGACCGGAGAAGAGGAACTTTAGAGAAGTTGCAGCGGGTGCCATGGTGGGACTTCTGAAGGTGAATGGTGCGCAGCAGGACCACAGGAGACGTGGTTCTGTAACGCAGCAATGGGACCATCATGAAAAGCCGACGTGGGAACCAAAAGAGCCTCTGCCAAGCAGGGGAAGCTTACCCAACAAAAGCTTCTTGCAGCAGCTGCACGTTAAACCGGTGAGTGAACCTAAAAGAGTAGGTGGCCCCGGGACATGCCAATACATTAACAAACCTTTGGGAAGCATTTTTTAATACTGACCAAATGGAATTGAAAAGCAAAGGCTAATATGGTACAATTCTCCTAATATGAAATGTCTGTTGGGGGAAACCTGGAACCAGCATTGCCTTAATCCAAAAGACGTTACAGAAAAAAAGCAAGGGCAACTATGGAACAATTCTCCTGATATGAGAAGTCAGTTTGGGGAAATATGGAACCAGCATATCCATAAGCCAACGACATTACAGAAGAAACAAAGAGGCAAAATCTGTACAATTCTCCTAATATGAGATGTCAATTTGGGGAAATCTGGAAAAAGCATTGCCAAGAAATATTGAAAGAAAGGTTGGAATATCAGTATGGGGGAAGTTTATTTATTTATTTATTTATTTTTGAACAAGTAGTACCATAAGTCAACAAAGTTGTATCATTGAAGAAGCACACTTGTGTTATATCTAAGAGGAATGTGAATGTTACAGAGTGGCCTGATAAGAACAGCAGGTAGTGAACCTTTTTGTGAAGAGATACCAGGCAGGAGAGTACACCAGGGGATCTGAATGAGCCAAAAGGAAGTTATTCTTGGTAGGAAGGAAACCAGGATATCAAGAGTTTCAGTTGAGAGGTTTCCTGGCAGGAGAGCATACCAGAAAACCTATTTTGAAGTGGTGTGTTAAAGTGAAACTTTGTCATATGAAGTTGTTGCTTACATTGAATACATTCAAAATGTTGTCAACCAGAGAGTTGGAAAAGATGTGCTTTTGCCAATCTTTAACCAATATTGGAGAAAAGACCTTGGTCTACTCATCCTGAAAATAAAGAAAGACTTTCCTATTGCATATTCCAACCAGTATTGTTGGAAAGATATTCTGTTTCGCCATCCTGAAAACCTAGGAGAGACATTCTCTTTTTTATATTCCAACCAGGGTTGTGGAAGAGACATTTGTTGTGTGATCTTGAGGAAAGTATTAGGCGACAGAGACATTTTATGCCTTTAATAGACTATTGTTGAACATTTTGAACAATTTTCCTGAAACAATTCAGGGTAAGGGAGCCAACCCCTGGAGACAAGTATTGTTTTTGCTGAAGTTATATGTTTAGGTTTTTGCAAATTCTTACATTTACCTCGAACCTTTTGATTGGGTATGTTAGTGTGAGGGTCAGAGATAGTTTAGACACAAGGTCAGCCTGCTTTAGTTTTATAGGAAGGGACATACTCTTTAGGATAGGGAGAGTAAAGCCTTAATCCACACCCCTTTCTGTTAATAAAAATGGCTGATGTTGAGAACATTACAACTTTATATCCGTCCCTCATTTCTGACCCCTCACAGAACGTTTGTCGACATTGTGCACTGTTGTCATGACAAGGGGCATATCATAGCACTCTGGCATGCTGATGTCACATGCAAGGGTGTGTTTTATTATTTATTGCTGCCAGGGCTTTTGAACGTACCCATCAATTGATACCCATAAGATAGCAGTTGTTGATCTGTGCAGTTTGCAGATATTAATGTTATGATATGAAAGGTAAGATGCATTGAAAGAATGAATGGAATCCATTGACATATGGTCCAGAATAGATGCCTTGTTGATTGGTACATTAAAACTGCCGAGAGAACCTCTACTTTAATTTCTCCAACCATCTCCTTTTGAAGGTTACATTCTCTTCTCCATGCCGGTCTCCAACCACTACTCACTGTCCAAGCTACTTCTCTCCTACAAACTCCTTTTGCTCGCCAACCATCTCCAAACTCCCACACTCTCTGAATGAAACCCTGGATTTATATATGACATAGAGTCCTCCACCTTTGGTAGCCTCAATTTCAGGGTCTGCACCTACAATGAAGAATTGGTGGGGGAATAAAATTGGTTGACCTTAATTGGCTCAACTGAGCTGACTGATGGGCTGTGAGGTGTGAGTAACCTGAAGGCGGCTCCCTGGCTAGTTCCTGGGGATCGGTCATCCAGGTGGCCAGGAGACAGCCATCACTTTTGAATCCAGTTTTGGGGGTGGACCATTGAGGGAGGATCACCTGGATGGGCGGGGGGGTCGTTGGGGAGTGGAAGTGGGACACTGGCCGATACGCGGTATCCCCCTTCTTCTTTCAACACCTTTTCCCCATCCTACCACGTAGGACATTCCAGAACACTGCCCCCTCCACTTTTTCCACACAAACACTTTCGCACAACACGAAAGACAACCGACTAACACTATGGCTGTTTACCTGACGTGTCCCAATACCAGGGTCAGGCAAAGTCAGGCAAAAGACCAGAATCACGCACGCCTGATGGCCCTTTCCCTTCCCCACCGGAATAAAAGGTAGAGCACAAGAGCACGATATGAGCAAGGCAGTCTGCCCGACATAAGAGTTAGCTCAGCATGGTAGTTCAAGAGGACGTGAAAGACGGCGCAGACCGAGGGGGTGACCAGGAGAGAGGTGACCTTCCCCTTTCTGAGCCAGGGCAGTAAATCCTCTGCAAACAGAAATATAAGACCACCAGCAAAGGCCAGCGTGTGTTGCGGCAGATGTCTACGGTACGCGAGACCCTCCTCTGCTGATAACCAAGCCGGGGAAGGACTTCGGTCTCGATGGTGCCAACCTTGACTCCAAGGATAAAGAAAGGCAAGCGATTCGCCACAGCCAGTGATTCGAGGGGAGAATCAATAAGAAACAAAATTGTGTTGAACGAAAAGTAGCAAACGGCTAATTTGAACTTTGAGAAGCTAAAGAGGGGGAAAACCAGCAACAGAGGAGGCTGGCACCCCGTGTGTGCTCAGGCAGGAAACTCTGGGTGATTACCCAATGGTAGAAAGACTACCATAACAAGAAGCCCTTCGCGAGAGGTGAAAAGAGGTTAGAAGTGGTCATACAGGGGTCTTGTAAAATCCTCTATACTGTTGAAAGTCTTTGACCGGCAGATGATTGTGAAAGCTAAGGGAAGTGAATCCTGCATGGTAAAAAGTTAATACATGAGCTGTATATTGGAAAAGTCGGCGACAGTGAACCCGGCAGAAGGAGACCGACAACGAGGGGAAAAGCCTGAAAGCCTGTTTAAAAAGACATTAAGATTTATGAAAGCAAGAAGTATTTCAAGACAAGGGGAAAGGAAATGCCCCCTTGTAATTTGGGATCCGAGCCCGGCCAAGGGAGATCCAGGGGTGGAAAACTATCAGCCAGTGTTCACTAAAAAGGGAACTGTCTTTTGAATTTGTTGAATACAATTACTGAGGGCTTTGCGCCCAGAAGAGGGGGACTGTCATGATGCCTACCCCCAGGCATCCGGACCAAGCCCATCAGCCCCGGGAGCACGCATCTAGACATTTAGTAAAACCTTAGCAGCCTCTGCTAGGGGCTATCTGGGTTCAGTCCTGGCACCTTATGCGCCAGGCTCATAGTAGGAATCAGTCCTGGCGCCTAAGGTGCCAGGCTCATAGTCATCACTTACCTCAGGCAGACCATGCTGCAAATGACTCCAATCCAACATGAAGCCTGAAAGGGACTATTTTTCTACAGGGACTATTTTTTACACAGGTGTGGTTCTAGGGACTTCTTACCTGGTACTACTTTGAGGCTATTTAAACCACGCCCGACCAGCAACACACGCTTTGTGTTATTCTGCATCCAGTAGCGTAACACTCACAGTGCCTGCAGCCTGCATCCAGTCTTCTGCAACGTCCGCCTCGAATCCGGAGCTCCTAAAACAAAGAAGAAAGAAAGGGACAAGGTTAGAAAATGAACTTATTTCTATTCCACACCTGATTCTGGATCCATCTTGTCTCCGGACCTGTAAAGAACATAATGTCTGCACGTGCCGCACCTCCAGCTGCAGCGCCGCGCCATACTCACCAGTCTTCATAGCATCCTTCGGGTCGGCGCTGCCTCCATCATTTCTTCGCCGAACTTCGGCACCTAGGAGACAAAAGAAAACCACAAGGTGAGCCGAGGGAACCAACAAATATAATTCTTACCACCATGGGTTTACCTGATTTACCACCGGAGGCATCCTTTTGTGTCTCTCCATATTTTCACGTGCCGCATCTGTAAAGAGAGACAAAACAACACGTTTTCCTCGTGCAACATTTACCGGACAGCGCCGGGTAACACAGACTCTTACCTGAGCGCCACCAGCTGCCACAAGAGCATCTTTTCACGAGCCAGCTGCAAGACAAGAAAGGAAGGGGGGAACAAGAGTGAACATCGGACATATTGAACTCTATGAACTTAATACTTACTGGTCCTCACCAGGAACCTCAGAGTCAATACTCTCCGGAACTCTCCCAAGCCTTCAAACCAGTGAAGTAACTGGAATCGACGCGCCCCTGCAAATCCACGCAGGATGGAGAGCTCATCTTTCAAGAATATAAGGTGAGATTGCTGTGAGGGCATTTCGGAGGTGATTAGCTGGGGAGGACTGTGGGGGTGCCATCAATGGAATCCACAAGTGGCTAAATCCATCTCTCCACTTGCAGGAGAATATTTCTACGGGTTAAGCAGACAAGATTAGGAGGACAGATCCCGTCAGTCATCGCTGCACTACGCATCACGTGGGTGGAGAGTGCAGCTGTCCGGGTCCGACCGACGCCCCTGTGGGAGCCACGTGAGCATAACAGGGACACAGGGATGAAGCCATCACCCAAAGTATACGTGAAGCAGAACTTTGTGTTTGCCTGTTGTGGAAAACATCAGGCCCTCGAGCGAAAGACTTTTATTGCAAAGAGACTTTACCATCGAAGAACCTGATAGCTGGAACATAACTGTCGGCTCGTGCTGAGAAAGCTCGAGTGTGTGCTGTTCCAGCAGGAACGGAACTGTCAGCTCGTGCTGGGAAGGTTCGAGCTTGTGCTCTGCTCGAGTCCCACCTTGTTCCGTGCTAAAAAACATGGGGAACGGAGACCTCAAGGCAATCACATCCTGACTTATTATTTGAACACTGTTTACTTTATTTTGGTACCCTATCCCACACTCTTTCTGTAAATAGGTGTAAGGAATTGTGTCAGCAGCCGCCCCTCCTGGAAACTATGGTCCCGTTGGAAACACGCAGTGCCATTGTTCCATCACGTTTTCCGGAAAGTGCATTGCCGGTCTAGTTCTTTTCAAGATGGCCACCACCAGTCCCCTTCAATAGCTCTCTGCGGTCCCTGTTCGGTGCGTTGCAACTGCTTACCACCTCCTTTTGGTGAGATGATGTTTCCCTCTGTGTGTTTCCTTCGCTGCTGTTTGCCTTTTCTTTACTAACGTTTGTTAGCTCGCCTTGTCCCCTCTCGTTCCCATGCTATCCACGCTGCTCTGTGTCAGCTGCCACTCTGCTCTGTGCTGTGTGTACACTTACCCTTTTTGTGAGTGTTCTTGCATGCCTACATTTTCTGGCCTTGATTGTGTATTGGCTTCGAATCTCAAGCTGCTTCTTTCCATTTGGACTCTCACCTACTGGATCTCAGTACCTTGGCCCTATTCTCTTACACTACCTCCTTGCACTGGACTCTCGATTCCTGGATCTCAGTACATCACTGTGCCAGCGCCTCTTCAGGATACAAGGGTTTTTTATGCTATCTTGGTTTTTCCCCATTCCTGCCTAGTTGCTTTCGGGCGAGAGCCTCCTGCCTTAGCTGTCAATTGGAGCAGGCATAGTGGCTTCCCCCTGAGGTAGACCAAACCTCTACACGGACAGACATCCTGGAAGAACGGATCATCCCCACCTCCAGACGAGTCCTCGGCCCCCTCCAGCAACGAATACTCAGGTGAGGAAGATCTGGTCATCAGTGACAAATTGGTAATAGGTTTTTCTTAGTGTAGGCACTTTTATTTTGAACCGACACCACTAGGACTGCTTTATTTTTCATTTGATGGTCGACACTTGCTCGCATCTGAGATTTAGGTTTGGGTTAGGCGTTTTCCACACTGCATTTATTGTTCAATAAACACCTTTGAACTGTGTTCACTTGTCTGTCTTTACTGTTTCCACCATGAGTTCCTTACATAGGGCAGGCCAAGCTTTCATGCTGGATATCGGAGCAGCCCTATACAATGAATGTGTGTCCTGTGTTGAGGACCCATAGCTGGTTCTGGACTCTAATAAGGGGCTTACCCAATGTGTTTCTAGTATCTGATTCATAGGCTGGAAGCATAGTCCTCCACCCAGTACAGCCACCCTTGAGGTAGAGTCAAAGGGGGAAAAATACAAACCAAAATGGTTGGGTGGCCAGTTGTAAGTTTGGTCCAACCACCCAAGCCTAAAGCAGCTCCCTGTTGCACTCAGAACTAGCGTCCAATATCAGTCCTTTCCTAATGTCAAGTGCAGTTCCTTTGTCAAAGTACCACGTCGTTTCAGCAACTTGCCTTACCTACCCTGTGGTATGGCTCTTGGTGGGGTAGAGGTAGGGTTGATCCTCCCATGCAGCCACGACTGACAGTGAACATGATACAATGTTGCGACTAGGCTCCAGGAAGGGTCAATCCCTAGGGAAAAATACTCCCAAATGAGGGAGAAAAACCCACTGGGCTGGTTCCGACGTCACATTGATGAGGGAACTGATGGAGGATTCTGGATAGGTAGAGGTCTTGATAGCAAAAACACTGGGGCAGAGAAGCTAGTCCACAAATCCGTTGTAGGAGGACAGCTGGATGCAGCAAGGAGAACAAAAAGAGCTAAGGCATACAACAAAGGAAGGGGTGGACCAGTACTGAGTAGGAGCTCGGCAAGGGGGAGAATACAGAAATAGCAGTGCACAATTAGAAACAAAGATAACATATACGCTTACCCACACTCAGCGAGCTCAGCAGTGTATGCAGCCATCTTCAATGATGTCAGCTGTAACAAGCATGTCTGTACATCGCCGACACCTTGGATGAGGATTAGACTGCTGCATCCCCTTTTGTGTATGTGATCCATTAAGACGACCTGCTGCGAGGAAGGCAAGCCACTGCCAGCGCTACATGGGTGATGGACGGTAAGTGCTAACACCTCGAGCAATTGAAGGTGATAAGAGTAGAGCAGTAGAGCAGCAGGAACTGGGGGGGGGAGAGCAGGAGGTGGAGCAGGGCTTGCAAAATCTACTAGCCCACTAGCATTAGCGAGTAGCTTTTATGAAGGGCTAGCACCATTTGCAGGATACTCCACCTTGCTGGCGAGTATGGGGGATGTTAGAAACATTTTGCATTTGCTACAAACTTTGTTTACAGAAACTGGCAAATGCAAGTTCGCTGTGCATGCTTGGCAGCATTGCACCAAATATGAACTGTGCTTATAGCGACATGCACCATTTTACAAAAAGCACAGGTAAATATTTTGTCACCAGTCACCTTGGGGTGAGAGCATTTCTCTTATGTCGAATATGTAAACTAAGGAACTCGCCCTGCAGGTCTAGTGGGATTTTTTATAATTTGCCATGCCTGAGGTGGTTGCATGATTTGGGGGTGATTGTCAGGAGGAAATGGTAACATAAGGAGGAAGTGATAAAATCTAGAGTAGGTTTTCAGGAGGAAAAGGTTATCAGGAGTAACTGCTAACGTCAGAATCAGGTGGATGTCAGTAAGCGTTGGCAACAACAGGAGGAGGTCATTGTCAGGAGGAGGTAGTCACATGGGAATGGGGAAGTGGTATCAAGAGATCAAGAAAGTTTCTAGCCAGAGGAGAAGGGTCTTCTCTGAACCATTTATGTCAGGAGGAAATGTGGTAGCCTGGTCCGGGCCAAGTTAAGTGGTTTTCAAACTGAAGCAAGGAGGTCAGAGGCAGTGCAGTCAGGTACCCCACAGGGTGGTGTAGGGGTGAAGGAAGTCGAGTACTGATGAAGTAGAAAGGGATATGTAGAAACTCACTGGAAGGAGGAACATGACTTGTGGCTCTAGCTCACCCATAGTTGCTGGTATACAGTGGATTGGTGAAGGGGCTGCTTCGTTTGCTCTATAGACGAGTACATACATCATAGAGCCTTCAGATAAGAAAACCTGCAAATAGCCTATAGAACAAGGGTCTAGGAGACTCAAGTGCTCGGCAATGCCACTGGAAGGTGAGGAGTCATCACCCCCAGTGTGCAAGCTGGTATTATTCCTCTTGTGTTTATTCAAAGTCAACCCATCCTTTGTCAAACATTTTGGAAAAAACTGTTGATATAGATAAAACTACTGATTCTGGTCTTTTGTGTATCCTGCATGGTCTTTCTGACAGGTGGTTTTAGAAGAGGAATGTACACATGCAGGGATGGAAGTCTCCGCTGCTAATAAGTTGAGACTGGTTCCTACTATCATCAAGCTACACCTTGGTCCATGGGTTGGACCTATTCTGCACAGAAACAGGAGAAATTTCCCCGAGTGGACAAGCTTGGGTGGCACTACTACCAATGACATATGGACCGTTAACCCCCAAACATGGGTTGACTGTATGTTACAGCATTATTGTTGAGGCTGGGGAAACTGACCTAGACTACAAGGGGTAATGAAGGTCCTCCCGCTTAATCATGGATCAGACACCTTCACAGTTTGCAAGGGAGACCTCATCCACCAACTAATTTACAACTCCACCTCACTGCAGAGCCTAAAGAGACTCCTGATCTGAAAACATGGTTATCATATGGCTACAAGTTAATAGTGCACAAATGAATTACCAATAACTTTAAATTCTTCCAAGTTACCTGGACTGGCAAATAAGGAGGAGGTATTCCATGGCACACAGAGAATTCCCCAACATTTCAACTTCACGCCACAGAGACTTCCCAGACTCGTGATCCACCTCATATTGAATCATCAAACCAACCTCTCTTTCCTACCTTTTTACAGGCCATTCTCATGCAACCCTGCCTTTACTGAAATATTCCCTGAAATAATTTCTAATTTTGTGATGGAGCACAAACACATAACCATCCTCAGAGATTTCAACATTTGGTTCAAGGAACGATAAAATAAGCGCCCAGAAGTCTGAGCTGCTATATGGCCGACTTCCACCTCAAACGAATGGTAAAAGGAGTGGTGCATGCTGCGTACTACACCCTCAATCCAATCATCTGTGATTAAGGCCTGCTAAGCACCTCTCCACTGAATCAAGTACCATGGAGTAAAGATCTTTTGATACCTTTTGCTATGAACGCATTGATTCGTAAGTTCATGACAAACAAAAGACAAACAAACACCAGCAGGCAAAGCTGTAAAAAACTAAACCTTGTGTGACGAATCGAGGGAATTCGTCCCTTCACCCCAAAAGGGAGACCACCCCTGTGAGGCTAGGGAGGTTAGCCTACTGTGAAATACCCTCCCTAGTGGTTGAGGCAAGTGGGACCTCACCAGGAGAGGCTCTCTCTTTGGGTACAAGGACTTCTGTTCCTGTAAGGAACTCCCTTCACCAGTAAGCCTAATAGCATACATCGGAATATCAAATCTTCTGAATCATAAAGACTGCACCAAAGAAGATACTGAAGGATGTTATCTTCACAAGAAAAAGCAAATATCTCTTTAATGGAAACTGACCAATCCACTAAGATGAGTGGATTAAGAGGAAAACACTTGTCATATAAGGAAGGGGAACGAGTATGACCACAGAGTCAGCAGTACGCCTCCACGCAGGGGAAGTACCCTGCTGACTTAAGCCTGGGAAGAGCCGGAGCCATCGCGGGACACAGAGCCTGTGAAAACCAAGCTTGCTGTCAAGCATGTGATCAAACGCTGAACTATGAGTATTGAAAAGCTGGAGAGAAGAATAATCGATGGTGGTGTGTCCCTGGAAGAATCAGGGTGGGCAGCAGGCCTGCGCAACAACGTTGAGAGCATCGGTGTAATTCCGCTGCGGCCACGCCTCCCTGATAAGATACCGAAGAGACTAGAAGTGCGAGGACCGCAGACGAGGGGCGCTGAGAACTCAGGCAAGCAAGTACAGCGAAGAGCTGGAACTGCTGCCAGACCTGTAAGAGTCCCAGGACCATTGCTGATAAAGAGAGGAGGTAACGGAGGACCAGGGATGCACAGGAAGAACAAGGAAAATAGCACGTAACTAATAACTCGCCCCAGTACAAAAGAAGAGTTACTGCATGTGAACTGTGATAAAATAAGTGTGAAATCCATAACGCTCAGTGAAGGAGATTTGGATACAAAAGAATTACCACTGTCAAATGTGAAGACTGACGGTTTATGGAAAGGAACAAATACAGTACCTTTACTAAATGTGAGCTTTGATAAAATACAGAAGGAAAGAATAATGTTCCCAGAGAGGAACCAACATGAAAGAGAGAAACCTAATAATAATAATAATAATAATAAAGAAATGTGAATACAGAGAGAGAGAGAGAGAGAGAGAGAGAGAGAGAGAGAGAGAGAGAGAGAGAGAGAGAGAGAGAGAGAGAAAGAAATCCTCAGAGAAGGGGAACATCCATGGAATATATTCCTATGTGGGAAAGAAAGGAAAACCTGTGGGAAGCAAAAGGGTGTTAAATAAAGAAAGCAGAATATCAAATGTTAAAGGCCTGCATAGCCAATACAAGCAAACAAGTTGAACAAAGTAAAGACCTGCCTAAAGTGGGATATAAACTGTCTACAGTCAGAAAAGAACTGGGGATAGCTAGGCCTTTCTGACTATTATTAAACAAAGTTTGCTTAAAATGTCCCTAAAGAGTCTGGGTACTTCTTCTGACCCATCTCATTGGTGTCACGAGTGGGATGTGGGCCAACCGATAAAAGTTGGGGACCCGTGCTGTTCACTAGACTAAGTCGCAAGGCTCCAGACCCTACAGTGGTTAGAGCCGAGTTCATAGGATTCGACCTGCAGAGATTGTAATACCCGCTGGTGAGGGATGCCTAATCCCTACAGGGCTGATACTAACCCCTCCTCGAGCAACTTGTATTAGATTAGCCTCCTAATCATGCTTGGCTTGGATACATGGGTTGGACATTATGGCGGGAATCATAGATTCGGATATCCGTGGAGACGTTAACGTTTTCCTACATAATAGAGAAAATAATACCTGTACCGTTAAGGAAGGAGAACAGGTGGCCCAGGGGATTCTTGAAAAAGCATTGCTCCCAACTCCACAAGAGGTAGAGGTTCATTTGAAAAAAACGGATAGTGTCAAAGGGGTTTGGAGACACAGATCTCTCAAAAGAGAAGAAAAGTCCCAAAGAAACAAAGGAGGTTACTCCCTTACCAGATCTAGGTTTTGCCAAGAGAAATTACCCCATTCTTTCAGAGGCCTTTGGAAGATTATCCAGCAAAGAGGCTGGATGTAATCAACCCAGTCCCTTCCTCTTAAAAAAGGGTCCATTGTATTTGGGTGGTACAATGCCTGAAAGGGTGTATTGAACCGAACTAGTGATTCCTCGTAGTCATCAGCAAATAGTACTGGAGCTTGCCCACTCATTTAACAGCATCTCATCAAGGGGTGGGAAAGGGTAAAACTCAAATAATACCAACATTTTACTGGCCTAGGATATTTGCAGATGGCAAGAATCTTGTCCTGACATGTGAGAAATGTCAGAGGACGACCACCACTGCAGTGCCAAGACCTCCATTACAACCCTTACCCATAATACAGGTACCTTTTTGAGGATTGCAATCGATATAGTGGGGCCATTAGAGACATCTCGGTTGGGGGATTTCGCTTTATCTTGGTAACAGTAAACTATGCCACTCGCTATCCTGAAGCTTTTCCTTTGTGTAATAACACAACAAATCCTTAAACACCTGCTACCCTTTCTTTCAAGAGTAGGGTTTCTATAATAAATCCTCACTGACCAAGGTAACATCTCTATGTCTCGATTGATGAAGGAGGTGAAAGAGATGCTTACCATCAAGACCTTAAAAACATTGGTGTATTATCCCCAGAACGCTTTAATAAATCTTGAAAAAGATACTCCAGAAACTGGTGGAGACAGATGTGAAATATTGGGACATAATGATACCATGGGCCCTATTTGCTGTCAGGAAAACACCACAAGCGTCCCTGGGATATTCCCCATTTGAACTTCTCTATGGAAGGGAAAACCAGGATGTACTAGACAAGTTGAAGGAGACCTGGGAGGAGAAAAAAAAGATGCCCTTTTACCAACCTCTCAAAACGTGCAAAAGCTGGGATCCCACGTGACCGCGTAGCAGAGATTGTTAAACAACATCTAGCAAATGCACAACAGCAAAAGGCAGCATATAGCAAACATGCCATACCCTCAGTATGTCTTGGTTCTCCTACCCACTTCAGAAAACAAAATGGTTTCCAAGTGGCATGGAACATATTAAGTCTTGGAGAAAAAGGGGCATTTAAATTACCTAATTTTCCAACCTGATAGAAGGCAAAAGACTCAGGTTTACCATGTCAAACTTATTAAAGAATAGAAGACAGACCACACTGAAAACACTACTGTTGCCAGGGCAGCTGTCTTGACAGATTCTGATCAGGAACACTCTTTAATCTCTCCTGAATTATCACCAACTGAACAGGATGATATTAAAGACCATCTGGAACAATTTTCTGACGTCTTCTCTGAGCGTCCGGGCAGGGTTAACAAATGTTTCTATTTCATCAGACCTCCAGCAGGGAGAACTCTTAACAGTAAACAATACTGAATTCCAGAAGCATGAAAGAAGATAATTAGAAAAGAAATAGAGGAAATGCTCATGGCGGATATCATCGAGCCCTAGGAGGGTTCATGATCCTCTCCCATTGTGCTAGTTGCTAAGCATGACCAGTCATGGCGATTTTGCCAGGGATGAGTAACTTGTCCTTCGAATGGATTGTGTCCTCCCACGTAATCCTCATCTTTTGATAGGCTCCCAAAGCAGTATTTATTTTGGAGTAGGGACTAAGAATCCTCCTTCCTGGCCCGAGGAAGAGTCCAGACAATAATGCTTTGTATACGTCTAAACGGAGGACCATGGGGGGCCGCACTACTATCTTGAATTGGGACTCCTCTCTGTAAAGCAGAGGATGTAGCCATGCCCCTGGTTGAATGAGCCCTTAGACCCTCAAGAGGATCTTTTCAAGCTAGTCTAACACTCAGAAATGCCTAACATAATCCACCTACACAGGGTTTGTTTGTCACTGCCATCCCCAATTTATGGCCTGCATAACCAACAAACAGTTGATCATTCTGTTGCAATTTTGACATTCTAGAAAAGATAAGTGCTCGCCTTGGGTCAAGCCTGTGTAATCGCTCCTCCTCTTTTTTTACATGATAAGGAGGTGGATAAAAAAAAAGGTAGTACAATGCTCTGTGTTAAATGAAAATTAGAGAATTTTGGGCGAAAATGTCGGTTTAACTTTAAGGCTGTCCTTGAAGAAAATGGTATCGGGTTGCTTGCAAAATGAGGCTTGAAGTTCACTCACCCTACGGTCTGATGTAAGAGTAACGAAACAATGGCTTTTAAGGTTAACAACCTTAAAGGACAAGAATGAATTGGTTCGAAGGGAGTGCACATGAGAAATTCTAGAACAAGATTAATGTCCCAAACTGGAACCTGAAAATGTATCGGAGGGAATACATTTGTCAATCCCTTCATAAATTGCATCACTGGTGGCATTTTGAAGAAAGACACCTCTTCAGACGACCACTAAAAAATTGACAGCGTTGCCGGATATCCTTTAATTGTGCCAACCCGAAGCCCCAGATTAGCCAGATGTTACAAGAATGATAACACTGTAGGGGTACAGCACATAAAAGGGTCTACATTCTTGTCCCTGCACCAGCTGCAGAACTTGATCAAATGGCAGCGGTACAAGTATTTTGTTGCAGGCCTTCTGGCCAAAAGCAAAATCCCCATTACGTTATCTGGGAGGTCCCAATCCTTATATCTCAACCTCTCAGAAATCATGCGTGAAGGTTGAGTGTCTTGACATTGGGATGGAGAATCCGACCTTCTTCCCGCGTGAGAAGATCCTCTCTTTGTGGAAGATGTATTGGAGGGCAGACGGACATGTCCAAAAGGTTCAGGTACCACGTCGTCCTGGCCCAATCCATAGCCATTAGGATTATGGATTTGCCAAACTTTCTCAACCTCCTGATTTATTTATTTATTTGAAATTTGTAAAGCACACTGCAGCCCGCGGGCATCAAGGCGCTAAGATAACTTACAAAGGCTTAATTCTGGGTTACATGAATACCGCCCAAGGAGGATTCTTAACATGGTACAGGTATATACAACATACAAGTGACTGGGCTGCATGGTTACAGGTGCAGCGGGAGATGAGGCAGGTTAGAAACATAATCAGATAAAGAGACTCGTTTTAACCGCCTTGCGGAAGGCTGCGCAGAGTCGATACTCCTGATGTGTGAGGGTAAGGCATTTCAGTTGTATGCAGCCTGAGTAGGGAGGCTACTACCAGCGGCACACGTTTTCTGAGTTTTAGGGACGGTGATTAGGTGTATGTGTGATCACATGAGAAATGACAGGGACTGGAATAAATGCATACAGGAGTGGGAACTCTCAGTCCACTATGAACGTGTCTCCTAAAGCTCCTCTTGATGGAAATTCTCTGGAGCAGTACAGCTTGCACTCTGGTTGGAACTGGTGACAAAAGAATCCACTTGAGGGGTTGACCAAAGGGTGAAGATCTCTTGATGGACTTCCTGAGCTACTTTCCACTCATGGGAGACTGTGCTCTGCCTGCTCAGAGCATCCGCCACCGTGTTCTCCTCTCTGGCTAGGTGAACTACTGATCGGGAGATTCCATCTTGAATTGCCCAGAACCAGAGCCTCGTTGCCTCTCCGCACGGTGGTAGTGGTCCTACACCTCCTCTCTTGTTGAGGTAGTATATGGCCACTGTGTTGTCCATCATTATCAGGACATTCTTTCCTTGTACAGATGGCAGAAAGGCCTTCAGCGCTAATCTGATTGCCCTCAGCTCCAAAAGATTGAAATGTAGTTCGGACTCCGATGGAGACCAACAGCCAATGATAGTCATATTGTTGACATGTGCTCCCCACTCGGTGAGTGAGGCATCCGTGACAACTGTCATATCTGAACATGGTTGCCAAAAAGGTTCTCCCCTCAGAATGTTGTCCTCGCAGGCCCACCACAGAAGATCCTTTGCGACTCTGCTCGGAATTTGAAGAAGGTCTGACATTCTGCTTGAGAATTGGGACCATTGAGTTGTGTGAGTCCATTGGAGAGATCGCATTCTTGGGCGAGCCTCTTGCACCAGAAAAATACAGGATGCAATGAGGCCAAGCAACCACAAAAAGTCGAAGGCCGGAAGATACTGGGCCCTCTGGAATTTGGTGACCATCTGCATAATGTGTTGAGCCCTCACCTCGGGTGGCCAGGCTTTTCCCATGGATGCATCCAGGACTGCCCCGATGAACTGGAACCTTTGAGATGGTATCATGTGGGACATCTTGTAATTGAGGGAGGAGCCCAGTCTGTGGAGAGAGTGGCAGGTTACGCTGAGATGTTCCAGTGCTTGTTCGGGAGACCGAGCCCTGATCAGCCAATCGTCCATGAGACTTGCTGCCATCACCACCATCAGCTTACTGAAAACCCTTTTGCGGAGGTCAGCCCAAAAGCCAGAACTCAAAACTGATATTGAGAACTGCCAAAGGCAAACTTCAGGTACTTTCTGTGCTTGTGATGGATTGGCACATGAAAGTAAGCACCTTTCTCCAGCATGGTCAAAATTTCCTGCACAAGTAGCAGATCTGGAATTTTGAAAGAGTTTCTCCCCGGTGGATGATCCTGAGGACTTTGAGAAAGGGAAGGCAGTTTGCAATGCCCATGCATCTGAAGTAATACCCCGCCATTCTTGCCAATGCCGTGAGAGTCTGCCTCCCCCCACCAGGGTTTTGTAGACTAAGGCCTCGGAGAGGTTTTGAGGTGGCTGATGCAGCAGCTGAGGGTAAAGCAGCTGTTGCCTGGGCGGTCTTAGCATCTCTCCCCTGTCCACCACCAGGGAATCTTCTTTGACCCCTCTGACTCGCCAGTCCTCTTACCCGTCCATCTGAGGAATAAAAATGAAAAGACCTGCCCCCTCCAAGCTGTTCCACTGAACTGGATCAATTTCACGGCTGTCCAATTGCAGCACCAAGGGATTTGGCTACCGCTCTGGAGGTCTGCAGCTTCTCCAGGCTCTCGTCAGCCTTGCTGCCAAATAAGTGTGTTACGTCAAAGGGCATGTTAAGAAACCTTGATTGTACATCCGAAGCAAACCCGGACTTTCATAACCATGCAAATCTGCGTATCACAGTGCTAGCTACAATTGCTCTGCTGATACTGTCTGCAGAGTCGAGACCATTTTGAAGGGACTCTACCCAACTTTAATAATGTTAAAAAATCCATCTTGTTCTTCCCCTTTGGAAATAGGATCAGCCACCAGCGCTATACAGTCCCATAGGTTAAATGTTAACTAAGCAAGTGTGCATGTGGCGTTCGCTGACTTAAGAGCCATACTCCCAGCCGAGAAGACTTTTCTTGCCAAGGCATCATAACTTTTGTCATCCCTGTCATGGAGAATCGTTGGGTAGGCAGTCTGTTTTGAAGTAGATGTGGCGGCCTGTACCACCAGGCTTTCTGGAGTTGGTTGTTTTGATGAGTAAATACAGAACCTGCAGTAGCAATCCTTATTTTCTGACAATTTGTTATTCACTGTCGGAATTAGCTCTGGCATATCCCTGTTTGCTGACCCTAGGCTATATGGAAGGGAAGAATAGGATCCTCTTGGGGCCCCTTGTCCAAAATGTCTGTCAAGTCATCCTGCTCATAAAGTGTTGGATCTAAAGCTAACGGTCGAGGGGCATCAAGTCGACTCGCATCGAAGCGCAGCGCCCCCTGCTGAATTTCTTTTCTGAGACAGCTATAGCTGAATATGGATATATCAAAAGATGAGGATTATGTGGGAGGACACAATGCATTCAAAGTTGGGTTCTGCAAAAAATATATCTACACTAGACTTGACCAAGGGCTATTGGCAAGTCCCTTTGAATACATCTGACCCTGAGAAAACTGCTTTATCAACACCTCATGCAGGGTCTGTTCCAATTTAAGGTTTTACCTTTGGGTCTTCATGGGGCACCCCCCACAGTTCAGTGACTGATGGGCTTCATGTTAAAACCATATTTGGCATTCTGTGGCACATATTTAGACACATTGTTTATTGTGGTGCATAGCAACAGCTGGGTCGAACACATGAATTATTTATAGAAGATCACTCGTGTGTTAAGGAAGATGGGCTTGACAGCTAATCCACGAAAATGCCACCTGGCACAATCAGCAGTAAAATACCTGGGATTATTCATGGGAAATTGTTTAATTCAACCACAGACTGCAAAAGTAAAAGCAGTTCAGCTTACTCCTACACCTAAAACAAAGATAGATCTGCAGGCCATTCAAGGGTTAACCGGCTATTTATAGGCGCTTCATTAATTCCAAACAACTCCTATTGGATAAGAAAGAACAAACCAGTTTTGAACACTTGAAGAATCAATTATGTAAGAATCCCATACTAAAGATGCTTAACTACAACAAATAGTGTTTACTTTAGAATGGATCCATCTAAGGTTAAATTGGCTGCAGTTCTCTCCCAAGAGCACGAACATCCAACACTAAATGCCAGTCAAAAACATTTCCCTTGGGAACAATCCTATGCCACAGTCGAGCTGGAGACCTAAGCAAAAAAGTGGGCTGTCACACACTTGAGGTATTAAGTAACGGGCTGAAAATGTAGACTCATTACAGACCACTCTGCTGCAAAAAGATACTAATGACAGAGTGATGAGATGGTTCTTGTACTTGGAACCTTTTTGTTTTTCTGTTGAACCTCAAAAGGGTCAAGAACAAGGAAATGTTGATTTCTCAAGTCGCTTTCTCTATGTACAGAACAGGAAGCCACAAAGCTAAGGGGAACGGTATGTGACAAATTGAGGGACTTCGTCCATTCTCCCCTGGGGAGACCCCCTGTGAGGCTAGGGAGGTGAGCCCACTCTGTAACACCCTCGGTAAGGGTTGAGGCAAGTGGGACCTCACCAGGACAGACTCCCCCTCCCCTTTTGGGACAAGGGTGAACCGGGACAAGCCCAGACCTTTAAGATGAGGTAAACTGTAAGTGATTTCAATCCGGCACACACCCGAGTCAAGCCCAGCATGTAGTGCTCAACTGAAACCCTTATTTATTTTTATCTATAAGTTCAATATTCTGAACGATATACCACTCATATCATACCCTTCTCCTGAGACCCCACCAGTCACAATGAACCAGGAATCACGCTGGTTTGCAAAGGTAACTATTTATTTATGTATTTCAAATTTAATCACAATATATTTTAATAGGTAAAAAACACTCACCAATGGGGTGTCGAAACACAGAGTAATATCTTCAATACACTATGGATCAAGTAATGAGCGCCAAAAACATATGCAGCACAGAAAATAATACTTTTGTGTTGGTTTAGACGGATGGCACTATAGTTAGAGGTTCCCCCTACAACACCCCTCGGCCCCCCAATAGGCAATTAAATAGATGTGAGGATAGAGCAGGTATTCATGAAAAGCATAAATCGGACAGAATATCAGTACCACCTTCCCCCTTCAAACACAAGAGAAAAACGGAATTGACTTTTCAGCTGTCAGAGTGGCTTTGAAATTATCTTTGGAATTGACTGAGCAAAAACACTAAATGTGGACAAAAGTACTTAAATTGTTATAAATTCCTATGGGTGCCACTTTGAACAGTTGAACACAGTCGCAAACAATGATTTAGTCCAAAGAAAGCATTTGAAATCTCAAAGTCCAAGTAAAGAACACTTTAAAGCTATTTCCACACGTGTAAAGACTTTCAAATTTTAAAATCGCTGCAAACTTTTCCTTGAGTGATTTCTGCTATAACGGGAGAATCGCACTGTTTTGAATGGATGTAAGGTACAAGTAGGGGTTGAAATTTAATTTCTATCATAACTGAGGGAGTTATAGAGGTTTTAGTAAAGGTTGTTTTTGTAAAATAGGCACAAGAATGAAAAATGGAAATGCACTTTGAAAATTAAAGATGGTTTTGATTCCACTAGATTATGACTATGAAAAAGATAATGTCACACGTGAATTTCCACAGTTACGTGGCCAACGTAACCCTTCATGGGTGATACTCTAGTTTCCGTTCTGGGATTTACTTGTCTTACTCAAAATCACTAATGACTTATGATTTTATAAAACAAATGAGAAAAATCAGTGCAAGAAAGGTACTGACAATACTATGATTCTGAATTTACAGATAGGATGAATTGAGATTGGGATAAGACTATGCAGAGATATTGGGGTCACTTTTCTTCCTATTAATACTTACAAAATAAGTTATTAGATTGGACCGTCAGTTCTGGTCATGGATTGGATCTGGTCTAGGAAGAACAGCACATCAGGCACGGGACTGTATCAACTAGGCTGGTCACCGGTTTTGCACAGGATCTGCCCTCCCAGTCTGTGGGTATTTTAATCAGCTGGATAGTGAGTTACTCAGGCAAGCCTAGTGGTGGCAAGCCAGAGAATTTCAGGATACTGGTTCACAAAGCCTTCTCATCCCATAGCGCTTCTCTGAGGGTTTGGGAATAGGTTTGAGGATTAGGTCTTGCAGAAATCAATAGCTCTCTATTGCTGGCAAGAGTCTTGGCATCTGGATCTGCAAGAATATTAAAGCTGGATGTAGAATGCTGGATTAGAGTGCTTCGCCGCAATCAGGAAAGTGAGTGGATCTGTGAGTCCCTATGTGTTATCAGCTGTCTCTATTTATGCTTTAAAATTACATCACAAAGTGGGTGTATGGACTGGCTTAGCTAAGCTTGGCCCTGTGAGCTGGGATAGGATCAAAAATTCATCTCCGCCTTGCAATTTGAGTGATTGGATCAAGGCCGGATGATGTTACCTTTTATGGTTTGCTTTACAGTCCTCAGATACCTCCCTTTAGCCACTGGTCTCAAAATCGGATTTGATACTAAATGTACATTTCTACATTGGTCACCTTTATACAAATCACACACAAAGATGCCATATTTTATTTAGCAGCTATTGCTCAAAACCCTGCAGCAGTGGGATCTTGTCTCAACCATCTACAGAATTTTGTCCTTTTCGCTATGAACACAATTTTCAAATTTTATGCAAATTTTCACAAATGTGTGTGTTTAACATAGGAATGTGTGTGTAACTTTTCACAATTCTAACATTCATACATTTCGCATAAAACCCCATATATTGCCATTCCTGTCCAGAACATGTCACACAGTTCTACCGCCTCTTCACACGTGCAGCCAAAAATTTAATTAACAACTCTGTCCTTTTTATATGTATCCCCACTTTGAATAACAAGTTATGAGTCTTTTAAAAATTGTTCATTGTTCATTCTTAACAGCAGATGGTCGCTTGGCTCCACCCCTTTGTCTCTCCTGGGAGTCGAGTACATCCCCCTCCTTGGGGGAAGCTCCTTCTAGGAGAGTTTATGATCACCTTCACACCTCCGCTTCTTGGGGTGAAAGGCTTGTCATTGTTCCTTCTCTTTCTGTAGACCAGTGTCTGTTCTAATCCGCAAATAACATCTCCTAGTGAGTTTCTGCTGAGAGGAAGGCCCTCCTTCTGGGAGAAACCTGCTTTTCTAGTTCTTGCAGCTCAGCCAGGCTAATTAACTTCTTAAATCCAGCCAAAACCAAATTTGTTGCATCAAACATAAATACATTACTTTCTTAGCCTTAAAATCTGTGGGATCAAAAACACAACTAAAATCTGTTTTCCTTTTTGGCAACAATCCTTTTTATGTTTGCTAATCCAGCATACTTTTAGTTTTAGCTCACTTTAAAGTTTCATCAGTATCTCATCTGACAGCTGTCATTCAGGAAGCCCAGGGCTGCACCCAGATTTTGGCATAGGCTGTCAGTTTTCAGACAATTCAGTTTGTCTGAAGAATGTTTTGCACTTCACATTAGGACTTTGTATGTTTTACAGTACTTCATTAGATACATGAATTTTAGCACCATGCGAGATTTTGAATGTTGAGAACTGTTATAGGCATTTTGGGGTTTTTAGCGACAAAGCAGATGTCATTTGTAGGCCCATTTTGGGGTTTCACTTGCAAAGTGCTGCTTCTCTCTCTGCACTCCGTTTGCTGGTCATGGAGCCCACTGGCATATTTTCTGCAGGGTGTGCTCTATTCCACCGCACATGCACCATGGGTGGCAGGTTGTGCATCCCTTTTTTTGCGTGCTGAATCACACAGTTTTTGTAGGTTTTTGGCACGCACAAGGGTTTTGCCGCCCTTGTTGCTGTTTCTTTCACCTTAACTGGCAGGGTGATGCCGCATAGCATAGCAGAGTGGGTCAATACATCCCACAAACAATACTTAGAGATGAATGGGGATGCAGAAGTTACTCAAACATCAATAAGTGAAACGACCCAGGCAGTTGGCAAAAAGGTTGACTGTTGTAATGTCAATTATCTAAAACGGGGAGTACAAATGACATCAACGGACGTCTCACAGCATGGTCTCAACGAGTTTCATTAAAAAAATCATACTTATAGTAAAAACTCATCATTGATGACATTGACCTACGTATTTGCTAACGTCATCCTACGTGGCAAACTACAAAAACCTATTGGACAAAGTGATTGTGTCTAAGGCAATGTCTAAGTATACGTTCCATACTAGTCTGAGAAAGTGATAGGCTCCTTAACATCTGGTGGGGCAACTAAGCCCTCCCCTCAAACAGGTCACTATAAACGTCACTAAATACATGACGTCCCATTGGTCACACAAAATATAGGCCCCTTAATTACGCGGCCCCCTACCATTGGTTGACACTCTTACATCTGTCAGTACTTTTCCACCTACGTTAGCAGCACTCGGGCTGGACTTCAAGGTGCAGGTGAGCTGGTCATAACCATAACTTACCACCAATTAGCATATCATCTATCATCACCTCAGTGGTCTGACAATTAAGGCTATGAGCTCGGCCTTGGAAATGTTCTGTGCTCTGGAGAATTCAGGGGATTAGAGGCACACTCTGCCTCTCCGTGTAGGTGTGGTTTGTCATGTTTGTCCAACTTCATCCATCCACATGACTGAAGACCACAAATTTGAGCTCTGGTGCATTTAAAATACTATTTTTTAATAGAACTATGACGTCTTCCTTGTTTTTGTCCATGTCTTTTGAACAGGAGTTTCGTTCTTTCACACTTATTTATTTATTTGTATTTTTAAAGCGCACGCTCAGCCTGTGGGCATCGTGGCGCTGTTACATATAAGCATTTGGCTGGTTACAGAAGGAAGGTTGTTAAGTTTACACGCATTTTGAATTACGGTATCATGTTTTAGATATATACGTTTGCAAGGCATTTTAATTTATAGTATCAAGTTTTAGTTACATACATAGGCATCGCCGACATCAGGGCGTTTAAGATATGTGTCGTTCATGTCGGAAGGGAGCTGCTTATGTGAAGAGCATGGTTTTGAGGAATTTCCGAAAGGAAAGCAGTGAGGGTTCCGCTCTGAGAGAGTTGGGGAGGTTGTTCCAGAGCTTAGGTGCTATGTGTGCGAAGCCAAAGCCTCCAGCTTTAGCTCTTCTTATGGTGGGGACTCGGAGTTGGTTGTCATGTGGGGTTCTTATAGGACGAAGGGAGGATTTCCTGATGATGGTTTCTACTAGGTAGGAGGGAGCGGTATGATTGATGCATTTATGTGTAACGAGAGTACTTTGAAATTAATTCTTTCTTTAACTGGGAGCCAGTGAGCGTTTCTTCTGGCCTGTGACAAATGGTCGAATCTGGGGATGTGCAGGGCAGCGCGGAGCGCATTGTTTTGCACTGTTTGGAGCTTGTTAAGATTTTTTGTTTATGTGCCGGCTAAGAGGGTGTTGCAATAGTCTAGCCTCGTTCCTATGGTGGCTCTAGCAATGGAGAGGCAATTGGGAGAGGTGAGATACGGTTTTATGGCGAAAATGAGTTTGGTGGTCAGCGCGGAGGAGGAGGAAATGGCATTGACTTGTCTTGTCATGGAGAGAGTAGAGTCTAAGTATACTCCTAGGGTCTTCACAGCAGTGGATACAGGTATGTTGGTGTTGTCGATGTTTATGTGTGAGTAGTCTTGGCTGAGCTTGGCTAGGATTTCGCTGGGGGCCATGATGATGATCTCTGTTTTGTCACTGTTAAGGCAGAGGCCATTGATCGCCAACCATGCTTGGATCGTGGAGTAAATGTTGAGGAGGGCTTCTGTGTCTCGGGCATAGTCTCCAGTGAGGGGGAGGAGGACTTGAGTGTCATCGGCATAGTTTGTGTAAGCTATGCTGAGGGAGTCCAGTAGGTCAAAGAGGGGTTTAGTGAAGAGGTTGTAAAGAGTAGGTGCAGTGCATGACCCTTGTGGGACTCCACAACTTATGGTGGTCAGAGGAGCATTGGCCTGGTCAGAATACACCTTCATGGCTCGCCCTTCTAGAAAGGATGTGATCCAGGAGGTAGCTTTAAGGGAGAAGTGGGCTGCATTGAAGAGGTGAGATGTGAGGATGTCATGGTCCACTAAATCAAATGCTGCAGAGAGGTCGAGTAGCAGGAGGAGAGCAGGTTTGCCTGTGTCCATTATTTTGGTGATTTGATTTTTTAAATCTAGTAGGGCAGTTTCGGTCCCGTGGCCTTTGCGAAAGCCCGATTGTCTTCTGCCTAGGATACACGATTTGTAACCAATGTCTGCTCATCCCAGTCCGATATGACTGGTCCAGCCTCGCCCTTCTGAGATTCATTCCCATATTTTAATTGCTTTACAACTGCGACACACTGGAAAGGCCTTCCTTTTCTAGTCCAGCTCTGCTATAACACGTAGTGGAATCATCCATTCTTTACTTGCTCCTATATATGTATACATTGGTGCATGCCGCAATCTATTCACTACTTTGCTAGCCTCAAGAATACTTCATCTGCTTGCGTTTCTTTGCATATGTACACGTATAAAATGACTTGATATCTTCATCGTTTCCGTAGCATAAGCCTCTTCATCTTGAGCCCAAGATGTTACTTATCTTTGATACTTCCTTGAAGCCTTATAGAATATCTTCATTTTCTTGTCTCTTCATCTCTTCCATGTACGTCAGCCTGGCTTTGTGTGACGTCACCATTCTGCTCTTCCAGACATTTGCTCTGTTTCTTCTAACATTTCATTCAAATGGCCATCATACTGTCTTGTATGCAGGTATGGTTATCTCGAAAGGGCACCTTGCTTTCAGGATTCTCTTTGGTATCTGTATATTCAATGGTATTGCACGTCTCACACTCTGGTTCCCAGCATATAGGCAATATAGGAGCGATGGTTAAGGTGGGGGTACTTGGCTCCTTCTCTACACTCTCCCCTCTGGGTGATTCATCGACCACTCTCCCATCATCCTTTACGTCTAGACATCCTCTTCCAAAGAAATGCTTCTTTGGTATCCATACCTTTATGACTCCTTTCGGGCATCCAGCTGATTTCACATGCTCATCCTTGTTCCATGTCACGGGCATGCACTTTCCACTTGGACTGCAATAGATCAATTTTCCCACACATGTCTTATGGTTCCTTGGATACAGGAACTTATTTCACTCAGGCACATGGATGCTGGCGTTCACAAAATCTCTAATTTCGTCATCTGTGAAGTTTCTGGCCTTCCAGCCTGATTCAACATCAATCAAAATCTTTTTCCGTATGGCTTTCTTTGCAATTTTCCTGAATTGTGGGATTATTATCCTAATTACCCTGAATCCAAGCAGTACCATCACAATCAGGTCTCCAAGGAACTTAAACATGTCTGCCATCCATTGTGGAACACAAGAAATGTGCGCTCCAAACCCGCTAACATCAGCAATGTCTTCCACTTCGTCTATCATCTGAACGTGTAGCTTCCTCCGCATCCCTATGGCCTCTGTCAAGGTGCCATTCTCGTCATCATGAGAAGGTATGAACGTGCAACATGAAATACCTCTATCCATAGCTGTGATCATGTCCAGGATGCATTGTTCTGAAGAGTCATCAGTCGTATGGCTCGCAGCTCCTCCCTGATAGCAATTAATCCCTTTATGGTAGTGTTGATCATCTGCAACAATTCCCATCTGGTAATCTGTAACCATTTAGTATTTGCTCCAACCTGGATTCTTGGCATGAAGATCATTGTGAATAATTGTGAAGTCTGGCTGAACAGTCTGTGTTCATATGGGATGGAGTCAAAAGCTTCTATTGACTTGGCTGAAAAGTAGTTCTCCCTCTCCATTCGATTAATCCGCTCCACAGATCTCTTCTTCCACAGAAGAGCTTCTGCTTTTGGGAAGCTGTCAAGGTTTAAGTCACTTTTTGGAATCACCAATACTGGAACATGGACATTTACTAGTGAACATCGTCCTCCGCAGTCTTTGGGTAGCTTCATATAAACTCTGGATCCACAAGCCCGGTAGTGATGCATGATTACTGCTGATCCAATTTTCATTCTTGGTACATCAAAGATTCGACCACAGTTCTGGATCTCTCCAACTTTTCTTGTGCCATTGTTTCTGAAGCACAGCTTTGCACTTTCCAAAGGTACTATCTGCAAGGGTCCTCCCTTATCTTCGACCCATGTCAGTAGTTTAGCAAGTCTTGGCCATAGAGGCGTGCATCCATTCTGTACGATGTCAATGGTTGGCTGATAAAAACCAATGACCACCCAGGCTCTGCAGATGACTGCTCCTTTTCCCCATCCGTCTGGTGATAGCACTGATCCCCAAATCTGCATCTGGCCTCTATTCTTCCATCTATGAATTTCATTTGCAGATTTTCCTGGACTCTCCAGTCTTCTGTTTACCTCCATTCTGATTCCAGCTCCATTTACTCCAGGTTTTTTGTATCGGATCACGTGATTCTTAGTCTGTACCGTATTTCCTGTCTTCGAGTCTTGGACATAGTCGTCTTCATCTGGATGTGTCCATTCAGTTGCCCATTTGAGATAGGCTGTTCGGCCCATAAACTGACCTCTTGTAGGGAAGAGTGCTATGTGTGATGGACAATGTACAGTCTGGACGTCTATTTCGATTGCTATGACGATTTTAGACCTCCCCATGCTATATGGCAGGAGTGTACATACAAAGCATTCCTCCTTTGAGGTCCTTCTTCCCACTTCTTTCATATGTTGATACCATATGTTATTTCCCAAAGGTGGGGTACTATTCAGGTAGTCATTTAACTCCTGATCATCATCCCTAGCACTTCTTTAAGGTCTCATTCTTTTCTTATGAGTTTCTATAATCATCTCATGAAGTATGTCAGCATAATTCCTTCTTACTGGACCAATCGTAGGAACATTTGTCAATGGACTTGGTGTTTTTACGTGTGCTACCTGTGTAGGAGAAAGTTCCAAAAGCCTTTTCCTATCCTGAAGCCTCTTCTTAGCAGCAGAAAATGATGGCCATAGAGAGTCCACTATAAACTCCATACGTGAACTTCCCCCAAAAGGAATCCCGGATTTATCTATCACAGGAATATGTACCTTTGAATGTACGTCTAGAGTAGGGACAATTACATAAGGTCTCGGCTGTCTGGTAGTTGCCACATCTGTACCCTCATTCTGCATAGGAAAATACACAGGGATCCTTTGTTTGTTTGGATTCAAATAGTAAGCAGTGCGCACTGTAAGTGAAAAAAGTATCACTATAAACAAAATGCATGTATAAAAGACATACAGGTAAGCCCACTTCAACAACAGCTTCTTGCACATCGTGGAGGTCTCTCGTTGTTTGCCATTACATTATTGCTGTTGACGCTGCCCATTCTTAATCTTTTTTTAAGGAAGGAAAAACCAACTTTTATTTGGGAAGCATGCAGTACTCTGGTAATATCTTAATCTTTTCAAGAAGCTCTTCAAGCAGCTGGCTGATCGCAGGACGATTAACAGGGTTCCTGATGCATAGAAAAGAGTCGTCCTTTTGCCAAACAAAATGTGGATGTCTCTCCATCAAGAAGTAGAATACTACAGCTATTAGGCTCCGGATCTCATCTTCCAAAAGTCTCATTCAGGATGTCCTCAGTGTTCTCTCAGAATATAGGTTATCTTGTTCAATGATATCTCGTAACTATTCCTTAAGTGCCACGTCATTCCTCAGATCTCTCAAGAAAGTGCAAACGTCAGTTTGTCTTCCAACAAGATGTGGGCATTCCTCAATCAAATGGTAGAACACCATGCCAACCAGTCTATGCGCATTATCATCCGATAGGGGCATTTTCCCCACTGTACTCAGAAAGCTGGAGAACTTTCTCTATTATGGCTGCGAGCAATCTCCTCACGATAGGACCAGACTTAGGATCTTGCAGGAAATTATGAACATCAAAAGTTTTTCCCACCAACGCAGGGCAGGAACGAAGAATGTAAATAAAAATAGCAAGAATGATCCGATGAACATTGTCATTGGCCACCACCATGGGCACCTCCGAAAATAAACTCACTGTGAAAGGATTCGGGGCACTGTTCCATCCTTCAGTCATTGAAAAGGAACCAAATCTGGCCTTCTTTCCTGCTCGACCAAGACCTAAACATGCCTCAGTCCAATGTCTACAAACTCCTGTTGCTTAAGAACAAATAGCTTCCCTTGACTCCTTTTTTAGCAATTTAAGAGTGTCCCGAAACAAGCCACAATCCAATGTACTCTTTATCTGTCTATTCGACAGCTTCTGCGTCCTTCTTCCTCGACATGCATCTAGTCTGCACGTGCTCCGGTTCTTCTGTGATGCTTGCTTCTGACTGGGCTGGGGGTGAAGGGGGTTCTCCAGCGTAGATCTTTCCATCTCCAAGAAATATTCACGCACATCTGCCTTGCACCTTCACTGCTGACGGTGTTACGTCCTCCACGATGAAGGGACCGTTAAAGCGTGGCTCGTGCCATCCCCTAGTGAAATTCCTGATCAAGATTTGATCACCAGGACAAAGTTTGGGAAGACATAGTTCTTCACATCCGGCTGTTGTATTATAACTCCTTTCTTAACAATTCTGCTGTCGTCTGGGAATCGCTTCTAGTTCTAGATGGAGGTGTGAGGGGTGTCCTCATCCGCCTCCCTGTCACAATTTCATGGGGCTTGAGATGGTGGTCGGAACCTGGTTGATTTCTCAACACATACAATGCCAGTGGTAGGCAATGCAACCATCCTTTTCTCAGGGTAAGCTTCAATTCGCCCATTCTTTCTTCAAGCAGGCCATTGAGTATCTCACAGATCCCGTTCACTTGCGGGTGATAAGCCGATGAAAACTTGTACTTTATACTAAGCAACAAGCTTATCTGTTCAAATACTTCATTAACACAATGAGGGCCATTATCTGATCTTACTACTTCACATATTCCCCATCTAGGAAACACTTTGCATACTAGAATGTTCGCTGTGCAGGTTGTCTCTGGATGTGTGCATGGACCAGCCTCAATCCACCTTGAGAAGGGACATACCACTACAATTATATACCTGTATACATTACAGACTTGTAGCATGTCCACATAGTTGATGTGTAAATACTGAAAAGGACCATTAGGTCTCGGAATAACTCCTCTAACTGTACACAGTGTGTGCCCAGCTGTAAACATTTGACATACAATGCAGTTTACTGCATAAAATGCAACGTGTTCTACCAAATTCAGAACAAACCATTCCTGCCGTCCGCTCTGAGGTAGCCGCTCCTTTTCCATCGTGCTAGCCCTGCGTGTACTGTCAACGTCACATAGGCAGAGTCACTGTACATGCTTACTTCCTGGTCTGTTTGATTCTCGAGCACAATAATTGGTGCCACTAATTCTGCAGCCTGTGCCAAAAAGTGAGACGTAGTCATGCACTTATCAATACTTCAAAATCTCCATTAGCCATGTTTTCACCACAGTGGCACCTGTTTATCTCTGTCCATCACTTTGATTGATTCTAGAAGAACTGTCAATAAAGAGAATCTCCCCAGCTGCCAATGCATTTTCCTTCACCCTCCGGAGCTCATCATAGAATTCCTCATAGTTCGAGCAATCATGTGCATGCTCATCCTCTGCCAGTGGTTCTGCAATAAACATGGCAGGGTTCACTATTCTGCATCAAACTATTTTAATCGCTGGATTTGATAAAACCACCTCGTAGGCAGAAGCCCTTTGGGATGTCAACATGTCTTTAGGTTTTTCCAAAATGGCAAACAAAGCATGTTCAACAAATAACATCATAGAACACCCCATTTCTATGCTGGCAGCCTTCTCAATGGCGAACACAGCGGCTGCCAAAGATTGTTCACAAGGGAAGTGACCCCTCATTACTGGGTCTAGAATCCCACTGTAATATGCAAGGGACTTGTAGCCCAACGTGGTTCTCTGCATGAGTACAGCTGTCATAACAGTGCCTTTTGTGTGCGAGAATAAGAATAATTTCTCTGCATAATTGGGAATCCCTAAAACTGGAGCTGTGCAAATTGCTTTTTTCAACTCATCAAACCATTCTTCCATTTCCTCAGTCCAGAACTGTAGACAAAGACCCATGCTCTCACAAAATTACATAATCCCAGAAATCTCTGCATGTGCTTTATCGTGTGTGGCTTTGCTGTTTTCAAAATAGCCTCAGCCCTCTCAGGAGTAACCTTGTTTCCTTCATGCAAAATTAACTGGCCTATATACAATACTTCTTCTTGACAATACTGCAATTTTTCCTTGTCTACTTTATATCCTTTCACTGCAGGAATAATCATCAGTTGCACAGAATTGCGTCTGCACTCTTCCTCTGAGGTGCTACAGACTAATATGTCATCCACGTACTGTAATACAACACTTTCTAAATCAATATTGCTTAAGTCCATCTGTAGGACTCTATTGAAAATCGATGGAGACTCACAGTACCCTTGAGACAATCTCGTGCTTTTTAGCTTCTTTTGTCTGAACGTAAATGACATCAGATCTTGAGAGTCTTTATACAATGGGATTGAGAAAAACACATTTTTCAAGTCAATCATAGTGAAATATTGCACCTCAACACGGATACTACAGGGAACTCGACCTCTACAATCTGGTTAATCGGGCATAAATTCTGAATTAAACGCCATAAGCCCCCCTTACTTTTTTCACAGGTAACACGGACATATTACACGGCGACTCTGACTTCACTAAGATATTTTGTTCCATCATGGAGGATATTGTCTTGAAAATGCCTTCGTCTTCCTCTCGAGACATGGAATACTGCCGTGCTCGAGGTAAAATTACTCCTGGTTTCAATTTAATCTTAACTTCTCCAGCCCCCTTCAATAAACCGAGACAAAGGGGGTGTCCCAAAAACAAGCTACCTATTGATGTCACAAATATAGGCTGGAAATGTAGACTAACATGAGGCAACTGTAAGTCAAAATCTTGTGTGGAAACATATGTCACAAGATATAAACAAAGGCCGGTGTTACAAAAAATATATGTATTCAATTTTTCTGATACATGCTAAAATGCAAGGACAACAAAAGTCCATTTTTAAAAAAAAAGACAGCATATGATAACATATAGCAACAATGAATCAAACACTGTATTCTAAAGCATACAAATATATCTGATAGCGATTGTCAGAATTCAATGAAGCCCATTCCTAGTTTCAAGTGATGTTAGTAAAACAAGGTGACTTCCAATCATAGGCGTTTCTCAATAATTTTATAGAGAAGATCCTATAGAAGATGTGTCGACAGAAATGACTCTGTTTCCAGCCTTAGATATGTAAAACCACAAGGTAATACTTGTCAACTGTTGTAACCTGGACACCTGATCGTCCGACTAAGACTTTCATCAGGACACACAGAGGACACCTGGAGTTGGATGTCTTGTTTTCAAGAGGGATGCTTTTTGTTAAACAGTGTATCTTAATGATTTCTTTAGGCAAAAGCTCTAAGAAGTTTAAACGATTTCTGTATTCAGTATGTAGGATGTGTCCCTGTTGGTGAGTTGGTACATCAAGTCCGGCAGGAGTATTTGGAACCATGCAGAACTTCAGATTTCTTCTGGGCCCATGTGGCTATATCTCCCAGATATAATTTTGTGTTGGTATATAGAAGATGCTTCCTATCGTGGGGCGAGCTTAAGAGAATCGTGTACTGGATGCTCGTATTATTCGAGTGTTTTCTATTCCACCGTGGTACCGGCGTTTCGAGATCCCTTCAAGAAACCTACATTATAAGGGCCTGTTGTCCATAATGCAAAGCACTTTCGCCATGTCTTCATCGAAAAACTCGGGACGTTTCTGTGCTAGCATCATTTTCTGAGGAACCTCATGTTTAATTGCTTGCACCCAATAAGTAATACTCATCCAAAATATCACTTCCTCATCTGACAGATGGTCCCCAATCAAATCCTCATCAGTGACGTCAGTCAATCTATAACCTTCCCCAATGGCAATCGCTGTGCACCATCGTCTGCCTTCATAATCGGTTCCATCAAGCAAAGCCATTTCTCCCCGCACTATGGCTGCCTGTAATTCTAAAGGAAAGACTTGTCCTTCCTCTTCATCCATAGGTATCTTTGGCCTAAATAAAAATTCATCAGGTATTCTCATAGTTCTAAACACTAAACCTGGTAGCCATGTTAACAGAATGCGCACCCCATAGTGAAAAACTTCTGGTTTCAACGGCATTCCTCGTATGGCCACTTGTTGTTAGGCAGAATCCTGTGCAGTTCCCTTGGGGACCACTGCAAGAAGATTAAGACTACAGGAGTAAGCAGTAACCCCAAATGGTAGCAGTCTGTACCACCCAGATTTACCTGGTAGCTGTGGCTGAGCAGTCAGACTTCTCTCAAGAAGAGTTAGGCAGTATACAGAGGATACACAATAGGGCTAAAAACACAATAGAACAAGCAAACACTGACCAGAGCTTTGTATCAAAAGTATATAATTATTTATTTAACACACACTTTAGGAAACACACTAGCACTATTAATCAAAGCAAGCTCAAAACATAATCAGAAAAGTATACACACCTCCCTTAAGAATTATTTGACAAGTCTAAGTCAAAACACCACTTTTTGTCAAAACAGAGGTGAGCGCGTAACATAGATGGCACTCGAATAATTAAGTAAAAGGGAGAGAAAAAGGCAGGTCATAAAAATAAAACAGTTCCCAACACTTTTAAAAGACCAAAACCAGTTAGTGAAGGCAGAGTCTACTGTAGAGCCAAAGTTCATAGGCCAGGCCCACTTTAAAGGGAGCAAGGTGAAATGTACCCAAGATCACACAATTGCGAAATGCATTCAAGTCTTTCTAGAAATGTTCAAAAGAGGTTGGGGTGGTTCAAAAGATAAAGTTAGAAGGTCTGGGCGCCAACCCAGTTGGAAAGCCAAGGATTTAAGGGTCACCTTGGACAAACCGAAGAAAGGGAGGCCAGGTGGAACACAGTACCTTTAAAATTGAGGAAGCTCCAGCGGTGGCAGTTGTTCCTGGCAGCGGGTGCAGTTCGTGGTTACGACCAGGGGAAGAGAGGATCTCGTCGAGAAGGAAACTTGGAGTTGTTGCACTGCCCAGGGAAGAAACCAGCCGCGGATTTCATCAGTGAAAAGGTGCGTTCCTGGTATTCGTGGTCACAGTGGTGCAGCTTGGCTATCAAGCTGCCGGGGTGCTTGGCATGGGCGATTCGACCAAGAGACGTCCTGTAAGGCGAAATGGCAAACTGGTTGATCCCACCAGCTCAGAGGAAGAAGACTCTTCCAGCAGAAGATCTTCTCTTGTCGTCGGGAAAGTGGTGAGGTCGTTGCAACAGGGCTCCACCGGTGGTGTCGTCGTTGCAGATGGCTCAGCTTCTCCCCTCTTTGGATTTCTTAGGTCCTGTGGCGACTTCTGAAGTTCCAGTCCCAAAAGCCCTGCTTTTATGCAGAAAAACCCCCATTCAACAGCCTAGCTGTCACTCAAAGATGCAAAGTGGTGAGCTGGGTGGCTCACCACTGGTCCAATCAGAACGGAGTGCGACTTGGGTTGCTAAGGCAATGCAGTCCATGGTGCCAATTCCCCCATCCACCCATCCTGTGGAACCCAGACAGAGTGGCACCAGTTGGAGGGCTTCTGTGGAGAAGCCTGCCAAAAAGTGGAACAAAGGGCCCGACCTTGGTTGGAGTTACAGAGACGGACACGAACAACATTTTAGAAAAGAGTTCTGGCAAAAAGACCCAACCAGTGATTTAATATTAAATAAGTAAACCGGCGGTACTTTAACAGTGCACCAAAAAGTGGTGCGTTTAAAATCAATGGGAAAATCCCATAGGAAATATACTGGTGGAATATTTTGCGTGGTAACCACTGCCACCAGCCAGAAACTCGACAAGGGGGGACTGGACAGTTCCCCCTTGGAAACAGACCCAGGAGCAATCCAATTAACCCCTTCCAGTACTTCCACAATATGATGGTTTGTACTGGTTCTGTTCACAATTTTGGACTAGTAAAGTCAATGGTGACTTTACATGCCCTGGGAGACAGTAGTCAGTCCCAGGGTATGGAGTTTATGTTTGGGGGTCAATATGACACCCCTGTGTTACTGCACTGAGGGTGCTGTGTAACACATACACAAAAACAGATGATACCCTATGGAGTAAAAAAAAACATAGCCCATAAGCACACAAAAAGTCAAAGACATACCTCAAATCATACCTAAGAGTGGGAGGAAAAGAGTCTCACTCTTAGCAGGAGAAAAAAACAAACCTCAAAAATCCAGCAAAGCTGCTGGGGGACTCACTAGGTTTGGGAAATTAGCCTTATAAGAGAATTCCCCCTAACACTTGTCCTGCAAACGCCATAATAAATTCACTTACGTTTAAATAATGCATTCCTGGCGTTGAACACACTATGCCTTCATCAGTGAACAAAATCGTCATGTTCAACTTGGTCATCAAATCTCAACCTAATATATTGACAGGTGTCTGTCTTGAATATAATAATGGCACAGACATGTCACATTCTCCTATAGAGACAATTTTTCAGTAAAAGGAACTTTACTTGTAGCGCCTGTGAAACCTTTAGTATTCAGCGCATTTTCAGACATTGTAAATTTCTCCTCTCGGATACATGAGCGTGTTGCATCCGTGTCTACTAAAAAAGAAAAAGATTTGCCTCCTATATTGATGTCAACCCTTGGTTCATCTTGAGGATTGGGCGTCACTAATTGTATTGAACACATCAAGTCTCCCAGTCCTATTGTGGATACATTCTCATCCCTGTACCTGTGAAAGGATTCCCTCCATCAACAGTAACCCCCCGCCCCTATCCTACTTATCAATTGTCCCGTCTTTGGACCCTGTTGTATCTGGATGGGTGAATGCTGTGACAGCTCTTGTAGCGGATTCATTTCCGTTTGCTGTGTTTGTAAACTTGGTTGCATTCTCTGTGCTTCTGTTTGCTGCACCGTTTGATTTTGAGCAAAACCCTCTCCATTCTGTTGAGTGTATGCAGGCGGGTTTGTGGTCCCTCCTCTTAAGAATTGTCCATTTTGCACGAATCCTTGACTTCTACACATGCGTGCAAGGTGTCATGACATACCACATGTCCAACATACAGGAGGTCTCTTAATTTGCCCTTCCTGCATGCCTTGACTATCATTCTGTGTGTTTTGAAACCCACCTTGGTTGTTCTGGAAATCTCTCTGATTATTCTGAAAGCCTCTGCTCCTGAAATGTCCCCTACCTCGTGGTACGAATCCATTATTACCTTGATCATACTGCCGTTGGTTATTCACCTGAGGCATGCCTGCTTCTTGCTGTGAACCTGACCCATCTCCGCTAGTCAACATGGCCCCTTCAATGGCGTATTTTGACAATTCCTTCTGCACTCATTTCACCTCTTCACCTTTCCTAGCATCATCTTTCTTTCGATTCTTCTCTTGCAACAGTCTGCAATAATGTGCAATGGTCAGCTGTATTTCTGATCATGGCTTTGCTTCCATGCCCACCAATTTCTTGAGCTGCTCCTGCACTGGCTCTGGCAGCCCTTGGTATAATATGTGATAAAATACAGGTCTAGATTTCCCCAAGACTCGCGTGTCTCCAAACCCCACTGCTCTTGAAAATACTGAATATAAACAAGTGGATCATCCCCTTCCTACATCTTTCTTGCCATTATAGCTCCCATATCTGACGTGTCCGGATACAGCACTCTAAGTGCTTTCCAGACTGCCGTCCTACAGTTGTTGAGTGGTGCTCCATCACGAGTCGTGTTCAACATAGTAACACTCTAGTATCCTGCTCTTGACCAAACATTGTCAGCTCTTTCCCCAAGGATAGCGATTAGGAGACCTTTAACGTCCCCTATGGCTAACGTATTTCCCCCTGTCATTTTTTCCAACTTGTGTATCCATTTCCCAGCACCAGAAGTTAAACTCTGGGGTTTACACCTTAAATTATCCTTATCCATCTGTGGCCAAGGTATATACTGCGGTCCGGCTCCTCCTTTCTCTAACAAAGGAAACTGCAAAATCCCAAATTCACATTCGTCCCCCATCGTCTTTCTGTTCATAACAGGGACAATGGCTATGCACCCCCTTCTTCCTGGCAGCGACCTTAACCTGCTCACATAAGGTGGCGAGTATCCCCTCTCACCATGCGATTGCCCTTTAGATCGATCTAGCTGCGTCAGAAATTCTGATGCCCGAGATATAGGTGGGTCTAGATCCGACCATCTAACTTCCTTGTCCATTGAAAAATACCCTTCAGGACCACATGCATTACCTCCCTGCTCCACACGGAAGGTTTCTCTGTCCTCGTCTGACATATCCTGTCCCCAACTAGTGTGGCTTCTCTCCTCTTCGTCTCTATTCTGAGTTAGTCTATCTAAAGACAGCTTGTTAGGCTCAAACCTACATGAGCCTCCCTCTTTGTCGTACAGCTGCGTACTCTCGAGTCGATTGTTTTTACCCTTTCATTTCAGTTCTTCCTTAGTCCTCATCTCATGATTGACCTTATCGATTGTGCCCCCAATGCTTCTAGTGTCAAACCCATTGTCTAGACCTACTCTAGATGGACCTGGCATGGGTTCATGTGCTGGGAAGAACTCTTGTATTCTTTCATCCCTTCATTTCTGTTCTTCATTCTCCTCTCTCTTTCTAACTTTTCTCGTTCTTCAAATGCCCTCTGTTGTTGTATTTCCTTTGCTCCTCTGCCCTTTCCTGCTTTTTCAGTTATTCGTCTTGATACAACTGTTCCTGTCTTTGTCTATCTCTCCTTTTCACCCCATCTCCTTTTAATCGTTCCTCTCTGTCTCTATCTTTTTTGTCTTGCTCATCTTGACTTTCACTTTGCCTTATGTCCTCGATGCTCTTACCATCGAGTTTGAGCAAAATCTGACCACCCATCCATTTGTTCTGTATGAGCACTACCTCATCAGCCTTATCCTTCTCTCCTTTCCATCTATTTATTTCCCGTCCTATATCTAAGGATGTACTTGGTCTGTCACTTCTCTCCTTGTCCGTCTCTCCTTGTCCCTTGGGACTTTAGAGAGAATTTCTTTTTCGGAAACTTTCTGTGCACCCTCATTGCTGCTTTTGCTCAGGCGACTTATATGCAGGATTGTTGTACCCTGTTGCTGCCTTACGCTCTCTTAATGGATACAATTAGTCATCTTTCTTGCTATCGCCGTTTATTTCAGGCGCGGCAGGGGAAGCAGAAGGCGCCTCACCACCCTCTTTGCATATGTTAACTATCCAGTCTTCAGGAGGCGGCTCTTCCCTTTCATCCTAGTACATTTTCCAGAGCTTGCTAGCCTTTTGTATAACTTTTTTCCTGTGCATGCTGCATGCAAGTAAGTCGTCATGCGTTGCAAAACTGCCTTCGATAGTGATCCCCCTTGTGGCCATGGCATGAACATCTTATCTGCCATGCCCTTAACCCAGTCTGCACTGTACTGCTCAAGCTTGGATGCGTGTTTTGGCAACTGCTTGCACAGATGTGTAAGTGGAGTAATATCATCCACTTTGACTCGTCACACCTGACTGTCAATATGCACCTTTACACTTTGCACTTTTCAACAATACATTTCCAAAACAAAATACAATATGAGCGTGCACCAACCGTCACAGCTCCAAACCCTCTATATCACGTTTTTTACTCCAGTCTACTTATTCACTAAACACCATCAATTCAATTTCAACAAAAAAATAATGAACTCTTGAATCTCGTGTTTTCCTTTTCACGTTTCTCAATTCCTCTATTATTTCTTCACCATATACAATCACATAAAACAAGTGAAACTTCTGACAGAAGATGCTGTGACTACGAGCAGAGACTGCTGACAGAAGATGCTGTGGCTGAGAGTAAAACTTCTGACGGAAAATAGTCGCTTGGGAGATAACCTTGTTCAGGTAAGTCTTTTCTATTAACTATTGAACTCTGTAAATTGCTGTGAAGCTAATGTCTCTATTATCTCCTTTTACAGGTTCTGTGAGGAGAAACGCTGGTAGAGTTACCCGCTGTCAGCGGATCAGATGCGAAGCGCATGTTCCAACGGTGGCGGGGCTTAAATAGCTCCCTCTGCAATATGAACAGAATGTGCTGCAACTTATGAATGGATCGTGCAGTGGCCATGTTAAGTGTATGGAATTTACTGTGAAACATCACAATAGTCTATGGAAGTGTATGCCGAGAATTATGTAAATGCCGTGTGTGTCAGGCTAAAACCAACCTTTGACCTGCTGGTTTATGTAATGATCCCTGCCTAGCCTGAAAGCGTGAATGAGGATTATGTCCACTGACTGGGATCATGACAGTTTTCCCCCCAAGGCCCCTCCCAAAGATGGACACTCTGGCTTAGTGGGGTGATTGTGATGGAACTTCTGAAGCAATTTGGGAGCATGAATATTTGAACTGGGTTCCCAAGTCCTGTCCTGTGGACCAAACCGTTTGCAATCGACAAAGTAGAATAATTTCCTTTTGACAATCTTGGAATCTAAGATTTATTTCACTAAGAATTCTGGTTCACCTTCTATTATCAGGGTTTTTAGGGATGGTTGTAGTTTGGTCCCTGGATTCATTGGTTTTAACAAGGAAATATGGAATACAGGATGAATTGGCATGTGAGCTGGTAGGTTCAATCTTACTGCTACAGGGTTAACAATGGCTTCCACAGAGAATGGGCCCAGAAATCTGGGCTGGAATTTACGCAGGCCCTTATGTGCAATGTGTTTAGAAGACAACCATACCTTATCTCCTACTTTATACTCTGGAGATTTTCTTCAAGGTTTATCTGCACATTTCATTTGGCTTTCCTTTGCTGTAGTCAAATGTCTCTGGACCTCCTTTTGTACCTGGGTAATGTTCTCTTGAAGATTCCGTACTGCTGGTATTTCCAAGGATTCTGTTGGATCGAAGGTAGAGCTTCGAGGATGCGAACCGTTAAGGACGTAAAAAGGGGTATATAACCTGTGGAAGTGTGTTCGGAATTATTATAAGCATACTCTGCTACCCAAAGGACATCCATCCAAGAACAATCTATCTGGTGGAGAAGACATTGAAGGTATTGTTCTAGAGTGTGATTGGTTCTCTCAGTCTGACCGTCAGTTTGTGGGTGGTGGCTAGTAGATAAACATACTTCAACTTTAGCCAACTCACAACATTTCTTCCAGAATTGAGAAACAAACAGACTCCCTCTATCAGAGATCACTGCAGATGGAAATCCATGAAGACGCACAATTTGTTCTAGGAACACTTTTGGTAAAACCAATGACGTGGAAAGCCCCTTGAAGGCAATGAAATTAGCAATTTTGGAAAACAAGTCCACCACTACAAGGATTGTGTTATAACCTGAACAAGGGGGTAACTCAGTAATAAAGTCCATAGAAATGGTATGCCATGGCGCTGGTGGGACAGGTAATGGTTGAAGAAGTCCTGCTGGTCTCTGCTTTGAGCTTTTGTTTTGGACACAAATCCCACAAGTTTGGATGAAATCTATGATATACTTGCACCATGTTGGCCACCAGAAATGTCTTTTGATCTTGGCTGTGGTCTTAGCGATTCCAGGGTGGCCTTCTAGTGGGGCTCTGTGGTAGTCTGCCATGACATTCCTTTGAAGCTCCTGATTTGGTAGGTAAAGGAGACTCTGGAAATAAGGTAAGCCTTCTTGAATGCTAAACTTTGGTACTTTTGACTTCCAGGCCTCTAATTCTGAAGTGGTCATGCAGAGTTGAATCTGTGACTAAGTCTTCTTCTGAGGATCTAGTGACTCCCAGCACCTTCTTTCTGGAATTATGTTTAATGGATCTGAAGTACTTTGGACCTCTTCTTTCTCTCCAATCCGTGACAAGGCATCCGCTTTACCATTCCTTACTCCAGGGCGGTAAGTTTTAACAAAATCGTATTCCACAAAAATAATGCCCAGCTGAGTTGTTGGGATGACTGAGCCTTTACATTGCGTAAATATTGCAGGTTTTGGTGGTCTGTGAAAACTGTGATGGTATGCCGGACCCCCAATAAATGGTGTCTCCATTCCTTGAAAGCGTGTTTTATTGCTCGTAATTCCTTATCTATGATACGGGAATTTAGTTCTGTGGTTGAAAACTTCTTAGACCAGAAGGCCACTGGATGCAGTTGTCCGGTTTCGGTATCTTTCTGAGATAATACAACCCCCATTTCTGCACTGGATGCGTCAGTTTCTACTACGAATGGTAGCTCAGGTTGTGGGTGTCTCAAAATGGGAACAGTGGTAAAATGTTTTTTTAAGTTTTGGAAAGCCTCCTCTGCTTCTTTACTCCAGGAGAATGTCTTGTGCTTTCGCAATAATGAAGTTATTGGATGAACTAGTTGGGAAAATCCTGCAACAAAACGTCTATAAAGATTTGTGAATCCGAAAAAAACTTTGGACTGACATAGGGTAAGGCCAATTCAAAATGGCTTCAACTTTTCGATTATCCATTTGAATTCCCATTGGTGACAGGATTAACCCCAGAAATTCCACTGAGATAGCATGAAAGGAACATTTCTTCAACTTGACAAATAACTTGTGTTGCTGTAGTTTCATAAGTACCGCCCTTACATGGGTTATGTGCTCTTGGACCGAGTTAGAATAAATTAGAATGTCATTGAGGTACACTACGGCACAGGCATCTAGCAATTCGCATAGGACATCATTCATAAAGTTCTGAAAAGCTGCTGGAGCGTTGCATAAGCCGAAAGGCATAACTGGGTACTCATATAAGCGGCTTTTTTTGCGGAAGGCATTTTTCCCATTCATCCCTTTCTTTGATTCTCACTAAGTGGTAAACTCCTCTAAGGTCCAGTTTGGTAAAAACTTTGGCATCATTAACTTGGCCCATTAACACTGGGATGAATGGAAGGGGATATTTGTTCTTAACTGTGATCTGGTTTAGGGCATGATAGTCAATACAGGTACAAAGGTCCCCTTCCTTCTTGGGCACGAAGAACAGAGGAGACGCCATGGGGGATTTATGGGGCCGAATAAAACCACTGGCAAGATAGTTATCTAAATATGTCTTCAACTGAATATTGTCTTGTTATGTTAACGTGTAAATTCTACTGCATTGGGTTTTCGAACCAGGAATTAAATCAATTTGACAATCATATGGCTGATGTGGAGGTGACACATCGGCCTATTCTTCCTCAAATACTTCTTGAAAATCTCGATACTCTTGTGGATGGGTTCCTACTAATCCTAAGGTGGATTCTTCTCTTGAAATCGCTTGAACCTCTTTTACAAAGGTTCTGCCATGGACATAGCAGGAGTTCTTGCATTCTTTGGAAAATACTAAGGTTCTGGCATGCCAGTCAATGTGTGGCTTATGTTTCTCCAGCCATGGAATTGCTAGGATTACTTTAAATTGTGGAGCACTAATTAGGTCAAACGAGATCTTTTCCCGATGTCCCTCTTGGCAAAGCAAGGTGCAAACTTCAGTACACTTCGTCACTGGTCCGGATATCAGTTGAATACTATCCAATGCGGTGACATTTTCCGACACTGCCTTTGGGTGCATACCATAACCCATCTTGCCTGCTAGTTCATAATCCATGTAGTTCCCAATCGCACCACTGTCCACGTATGCTTCCAGAACATATATCTTACAAGGTTGAAGGTCACTACTTAAGATAGCGGGAACAACGAAATGAGAGATCTGAATTTCCTTCTTCTGGCTCGACAAGTCGACCTCTACACTTGGCTGGTGTTGGAGTTTTCCGTCACTTGATTATTTATTATATTCTTGTCCGCTTTGTCTATGGCTCCCACGGCAGTTTCACCGGACAATTACGCAAGTGATGACCGGCTGAACCACAATAGAGGCATACATTCTGTTGTCTTCTTTTATCTCTTTCTTCTTTAGAGCACCACCTATCTGCATTGGCTCCGAGTGACTTTCAGTCACTTGACGAGTTCCACTGCCTTTTGAACGACCATAGATTGCTCTAGTCTCTGATCTAGCCTGATCAGAGCGCCGGTCCTGCAGTCGATGATCCTATTGTATAGTTAGATCAATTAATTCGGCACAACCTCTAGGAGGGTTCACTACTTGCGCCAATATGTCTTTGAGTTCCCCTCGTAATCCTCGATAAGAGTGTTGTTCTCTTCTCCTCAGGCCAATTAGTCTCTGCTACTAGTCGATCAAAGTAAGCAATGAAAGCTAATAGTTCTTGGTTACCTTGGCGTAAAGAGAGCAGCTCATTATCTAAGGCCTGTCGCTGAGCATGATGGGCAAAGAGTTTCTCCAACTCCTGCCAAAAACCAGCATAATTTATTAACAATGGGTCAACTCGATTGACTAAGGGTATGGACCAGTCAGCAGTATGTCCACCCAGATATGATAACACAAATGCCACCTTAGCCTGATCTGAAGGAAAGACCCTTAGTCTACACAGAAAGTGTAAATTACATTGGTTCATACAAACTCGAAAACACCTTGGATCCCCTGTAAAAGCTTTCTGGGGTTGATAGTGGAATGTTCCCTGGTAAAACCACCTGTAGAGGAGGACTGGGAGCGGAGACTTGACACTGTGGAGCACCACCTGGAAGTGGTGCTTGTCCTCCTTGGGACTGTAGTAATTGGCGACCCAATTCATCAGTGTGTTCTCTGTTAACTACCAACTCTTTCCTGAGAAAATTGGTTTCTGACCTAGCTGCATGGACTTCTGCCCTTAACCCTCCAAAAATGTGGGATACATTTTCTATTTCTGTGTTCTCCATTACGCTCAGGTGGAATATCTTAGGTACAGGCTTTGCGTTCTGTAACGCTTACCTGGACACCTCGGGAGCGTAATGCCTTCTCAACCTGTGGACCTGGTACTTGAGACCTTTTGGATTCTCTTTCTGTTTCAAAACAACAATAACAATAGAACACTATAACATCTATTAACTAAAATACTACTGCATGACATGTGTGCTCCTTTAATACCTCCCTTCTCACCAGTGTTTATTTTTTGTGAAGCTCTGCATCCTGCTTTTCTACAGGGGCGCGTTGAGGTGAAGAAACAATGGTAACTTGAGTAGCTGTTGTACTCAATAACTTATTGTCAAATAAATGTCTTTACTTTTAAGAATGAGTCTAGGGGTAAGTAGCTGTTGAAAATGCTGTAATCATTGATGGTTTAAATTAGATTCCTACGTTGGAGAGATCTCTCTTTCTAATAACTTGCTCTTTTTCTCTTACTTTTGCAGGTTCTCGGAATTTAGGAAAGGGACTTATGGCTGAGAAGGACTGCTGAGTTACCCAGAATGAGATAACGTTTATGAAACGTGAGTTCGCCTATACGGAGTAAGTGCAGCCTTCAGGGATGAGTGCAGAAACAACTGTGAGGTGAATGCTTGAAGAACCTTCAGGTACGTAATGCTTATTTAACGTCTTCTTTTATCTATAAAGTTTGTATATTGTTAATTAAATACCTTTTGTTTTGTCTGCAGGTTTTTGGAAAACTGAGTGAAAAATACCTTTGGAAGATGCAGTGGCTGCGGAAGAACCTTCTGACTGAAGATACTGCGACTACGTTTGAAAACTGCTGACTGAAGATGCTGCGGCAGTGAGTGAAACTTCTGATGGAAGATGCTGCGACTACGACCGAGACTGCTCACAGAAGATGCTGCGGCTGAGAGTAAAACTTTTGATGGAAGATAGTTGCTTCGGAGATAACCTCGGTCAGGTAAGTCTTTTCTATTACCTATTGAACTCTGTAAATTGCTTTGAAGCTAATGTCTCTATTATCTCCTTTTTGCAGGTTCTGTGAGGAGAAACGCTGGTAGCGTTACCCGCTGTGAGAGGATCAGACGCGAATCGTGCGTTCCAGCGGAGGCGGGCCTTAAATGGCTCCCTCTGCAATATGAATAGAACATGCTGCAACTTATGAATGGATCATGCAGCGGTGTATGGAATTTACTGTAAAACTTCACAATAGTCTATGGAAGTGTATGCTGAGAATGATGTAAATGCCATGTGTGCCAGGCTAACACCCACCTCTGACCACCTGTGACCTGCTGGTTTATTCAATGTTCCTTGCCTAGCCTGAAAGCCTGAATGAGGATTATGTCCACTGACTGGGACCATGACAACCAATGACTAGAATACGACGCCACCTCCAGACGCTAAAACTCTAATGGAACACCTCCCCCTTTTTACGTTTCTTCAAAACCACAACCAAGGACATCAGCCCACTACAACCATATAGCAGCCCATACCTTTCATCACAAAACAAACAATGTCGTCATGAGCTTGCATCCCAAATGGAAAAACGGCAGGATCAAGCACTTTCCCTAACAATTAACCCTCAATGTCTCTGCTGTATGCACCATAAGCAAACTCAAACTAGTCACCTGTACATTGGTTTTAAAAGACCCTCTCCCCACACATCAAACAGCACATCGCTACACCCTTAACACTAACTGGTACACTCCACCCCTGGCCAACGCATGCCCTCGCTGCAAGCAAGGATAAATCTCTGAACATAAAGCCCTCGATACTCCTAACATATCACACATAGAATGCTATCTTGCATGCAGAGTTTAGGGTAAACCACCATCAGCAATAAGCATTGCGATCTTGCTTTTCCATCTCATCTTAACTAACAGAAACGGACCCACTCTCTTGCAAATGGCATTCACATGCGATACAAATCCTAATAACATAACATTTTACCAAATGTGGGAGTGATGAGCTTGGCGCCTCTTATATCCTGGAGGAAGAAGTGAGAGACCTAAGTGGAGAGCATAACTGTGCCCAAGTTTATTCCCACCACCGTAGCCACGCAAACACAGTGGCTGGTAATGGGTGCAATGGTCTGTTAAAGTCTAGGGCTATTTTGTGCCTTGGTCTTTCCGGATACTCCACGGTCGCATAGGGAGTGGAACAGGTATGGAGGATCTTGTTGCTTTCTTGGCACTCCTGGCAAACCCTCACGTAACGGTCAACATCTTTGTCAAACCTTGCCCTCAAAAGGTGTTCCCTAAGCATAATCCTCATGCCTGACATGCCTGGGTGACAAGCATGATCATTGCTCATACTTTTAATCCTCATTCCCTCTAGAGCAATGCTCTTGTCTCCTCTGAAGAGTATGCTATCCTCCACACATAATGCGTCTGGCACAAGAGGACATGGCTTCAGATCATGGTCGACAGCCTTTGTGGGAGTACACATTTTGACTCAGAAAAGAACCTCCCCTACTAGATATGTTGTATTGGATGCGCTGTATCTTGGTTCCCAGAAGGCTAGCTGGAATGACAGTTAGTTAAGGGAGAATGTTTCCATGGGAACTTAATAGCAGTTAAAGATGACATATATTCTTACAAGGACAACTGAATGGAGGCTGGCTGGGTGCTGTGTAGTGGTGCTTGAGCAATAAATCCAATTCTGGCAAACCAGTTGGAATCTGCACATTTACTGCAATATGGCAATGAAAGCGGGATCTGCTACCCACACCGGTAGAGTGCCCGTGCTCCGAGGAAGAGCTTGTAGCAGGCGTACCCTAGCATCAGGCAAAATGAAGCACCACTGATCGCGTAGGGAAGGTGGAAGGGATGCACACCAAGTGAATTGAGAGGGCCTCTCTCGTGCCAGAGAGGTGCACAGCTAGACCGATGAAGAGATGCAGCAGGTTACCTTGGTCCTGGATTCAGACGATGCAGAAAGAGTTCAGGAACACATGTTATCACAGAGATAGGATGACTCTCTTGCAGAGGGATAGTGATACAGCTCACGTGAGGACTGCTATTAAATAATGCTTCCACTGTGCTTCAGTGATAAATGGCGTGCACAAAGTCCACATAGTAGTCTCCCACAAACGCTGGTACTACCCCTGTAGTTGCCTATGGTCACATAAGGCCTGTAATTAAATGCTGACCCAGCTCAGCTTCAGTGCCAAGAGTGTGTAGACCCAAAACCTATTAATCCCTAAAGCGCTTATGTATCAGCTGCAGTGATTCTCTGCAGAGTCTATGGGAAGCATTCTTAGGAAAGCGCTGCTGGGGCCACAACATTCTATGATGGGTATTAAGGTTTAGGTAACAAAATCACAGCTAACGCTGCATTAGTATTTGGACCTGGGGAAGGCACTTATATCTTGCAATGGGTGCTTCTTTGCCAGTCTTCCTTTTCCAGCACAGTGGTGGATCCTGATGCCTCTGTGGTGCAGCACACCCCTTCTTGACACACGTTGTGGTTTGTGGTGAGGATGAGGTACTGGTTGCAGTTTTGAGGCTGGATCTTGTAATCAAATTGTAGTAAATAGGCAGACTCTAACTGGTTTGTCAGGTTTATTGTTCCAGCACTAGTACACATCTTGCCAACCTCCAGATAACTATCCTTGTGATCATACTCCACCCCGAACTGCTGACTAAGTTCCATGTAAGCATTCTCCCTTACATCACCAACATTCCACTTAGTCTCCTGGCAGCCATGCTACAACACACCCTTTCTTCCAGGGAGAAGTTTACCACATCCCAGCGTAGAGCCCACCTCTTGAAGGACCTCCTTTGACTCCACAGTCTCCATTGAGGAGGGCAGAATTTTAGGGGGACTCTATTTTGTTGAGATGAGAGGTTTGTTGTACTGGCTGACGAATAACATTGAAGGAGAGGTGCAGACCACTTACTAGCTATTAGTTCCTCACCAATTCCAAAGGGGTGTTCTACACCTCGTCCTTTATCACCTATCTGCAGGCCACAAAGGAATCACTAAATCCCATGAACAAGTACTGAGTAGGCTTTTCTGGTCCGTTGTTCATCAGCAGATCCGTAAGCATTGCCTGGAGTGCCCTGTGTATCATATGACTCTCTGGGCGACGTATGCCAGGCTTTCCTCCGACCTCTGCACATTAGTGAGGTGCAATTTCCCGGATCGGTATAGCTGTGATGGGACCTCTTACTTAAGGAACTGTCATGTAAGTCATTTTGGACCATGGCACCTAGTACACTGAGGCTTTCCCAAAGTGGAGCAAAACCACACACAGCATGATTAAACAACTAGCTCCCTCATTCTCGAAAGTTGCTTTTTCAACCGAAATATTAACAGCCGAGTGAACCCCCTTCATGTCCCAGGTTATGGCAGTGCTAAACAAGGGATGCTAAAACTTCAGACTCTGCCCAACTCGATTTACCATCCTTACACTGTTGTCTTAGTGGAGCTTTCTAATAAGACCCTAAAGACCATTCTCTGGAAATTGGTGTCTGACAATGTCCAGAACAAGATGAGCTGCTGCCCTAAATCCTGTTCACTGTCCATAAGACACTGCTGTTCACAAAAAGATGTTCCCCTACCAACTGGTGTACAGAAGAGAATCCTGGAATATGCTAGGCATTCTAAAACAAAGCTTGGAACGGGTGCCGGACTCATGGCTACGGATCGTAGAGTTCATCCAATCCACCCAAGAACACATGAGGATCAATCGACACATGGTCCAACAACAACGGATAGACAGCCGGGAGAAACAGAAAAAGTTATATCACGAGGAGCCCAACTAATGGAATTGAAGGTGGGAGACCTGGTCCATGTACTACTACCTACGACAGAGAGTGCAAAATGGCCAAGTGACATGTGCCGTACAAGATTGTACAGGTTCTGGATGACAGGAACTATCACGTGCAGCTAGATGATCACCAGAAAACTGACTGAAAGGGGTGGCAGCAGCCAGAGGAACCTACCTTGACGGCACCCCTGAGGACACCTACGAGCACTCTGTACAGTCCAGCATTAATTAAGTTAATTTCTGAACACCTCATGGCTGATCAAAGACTTGATCTCTGTGCACACCTACATCACTTATCCAATGTGTTTTGTGAGTAAACAGGCATAGCCCACGGGTAAGCCCATTATATTGAGACCCCAGTGGGAAAATCTGTCCTCCTCCGACCTCATTAGCTTCCTGATGCATGTCTAGTGGTTCAACCTCCGCTTCATCAAACCATCCCAGAGACACTAGTATCCAAATCAGATGGGACTTGGTGGCTCTGCTTTGACTTCCGAGAAGTAAATGAACTGTAGAAATGTGATGCCTACCCTATTTCGAGGATCAACAACGTGATCAAGCGGATTGAACAGTCCAAATACATCCACAGTCTGAATCTCATGAACGACTACTGGCAGGTACCATTAGCTAGGGAAGACCAGCAAATAAATGACTTTGCAACACCTTTGGGCTTGTAATTTAGGGTCAACCCATTTGGCTTGCACTGCGAGTCAACCAGTTTACAAAGGATGATGGATGTGATCCTTCAGCCCCATCAAGCTTTCTTGGCAGCATACCTGGACAAACATAGCAATCATCGATACTAATTGGGCAGAACATTTGAAGTATCTATATTTTGTAGCTTGAAGCTTCCAGAAAGCAGGGATCATAACAAACCCAGGATTGTGCCACGTTGCCTTGTCATCAGTTAAATACATGGGCTTCCAGATCATAAGAGGTGCTGTGCATCTGCAAGAAAATAAAGTAAAGAGCATCCAGAATATCCCTAAGCCAAAAACAAAAAGGAAAACTCGGATGTTCTGGGTCTAGTCATCTGCTATAGACGATTAATGCCAAACCTCTCCATCATAGCTGGGCCCCTCACTGATTAACTGAAGGGATCAAGGATCAACAAGATCCAGTGGTCCAAAATTATGGAGAAAACCTTTTGTCATCACCCCCACACCTGGTTATATTTAACTTTGTACATCCTTTTACCCTGCAAAGAAAGCCTAGTCAGTCGACCCGGGAGCAATGCTCTCAAGTCAGGAATGGGGTGGAGCCTCCTAGTTGTGGGTGCTACCAATTGGTAATTGAACTGTCCTTGAGGGGGTAAAAGACCCTGTTGATGGTTTCCCCAGTCCTGGCATGTGGCTCAGTGTATTGATGTTCCTGTTGATTCTGGGATCTCCTGGATAAATGTCACATATCCTGAATTTGCTCTATGGGTACCACAAATGTGTCACTCTGCTTATATTCATACCAAGAAGTGGATAGAATGTAGGCTTTGCCCACCAATGTAGTGCAAGTTCACTACTTTCGTGTTCATTCACCAGAGCAGGCACACAGTTGTTAGTGTTATGGGGAATGGAGTTGATGTGGTGAGGGGGAGTGAGTAAATACAGGCAGGAAGGTGGCATACGCAGGTGACATGGAGGGGGTTACAGATACTAGCTGCATACAGGATTGACAGCGACTTACCTGGAAGCTGTATCGATCTGCCTCTGTCTGTCTTCATCACACTTAGAATGGTGTTGTTGTGCAAAATCATGTTATCATGTCTGGACCCAGGGAACTCGACGCAGCAATGCGTGATGGTCGGATTAGCATCACATGTCCTCTACCGTAAGGCATGCAATGTTATAAAATCTGCATTTCATGGCATTGATGCTATCATGGGTGGTGAGGAGGGAAATATGTTTGTGTGCATGTTGCAGAAGTGCTTCTACCACCTGGGCAAGGACTAACGAGAAGAAGGCGGCAGGTTAGAGAATGCAATTCAACATTCCAACAGTTTTGGAATGTGCCCGTTGTACAGGTGGCCTCCACTTGTTGGCTCCTATGATATGACCTGGCAAAAACAAAGAGGTTATGGCTGGAAGGTTTAGAATGAATCTTAACCACTGGCAATGCTCTGGGCAACCCTGCAGACCACCGTTCTTCGCCTGCCAAGCCATTACAGAAGGGAAAAGACCATATGCAAATCAGGCTTGGCCCCACCCCAAAAGGGGCAGTCCAGCCCGAACTACTAGGTTACATCCCTTCTGCACGAGACCACAAGCATCCCCAAACATGTTTCGGCCTTCTTGGGCCTCATCAGTGAGGGGTAGCTTGGGTCTCTAGGCCCAGCAGGCACGGGAGCCACGTCTGGGCATACCCGTCCCACTCGGGGTGACAAAGAAAAAACAAAGAGGTGATGGCTGAAAGGTTTAGAATGAATCTTAGGAAGCAAAATGAGTGGGCACCACTGAAAAGTAAATCCACTTATTTCTGGTGTACAAAATTCATATTAGAAAAAGATCTGTTCAAAAATAATTCTTGCAGAAAGCTTGTGAAGGAGCAGGCTGTAATAGGTTTGGAGACACCCAAGCCAAGAAAACAAGTGAAGCAAGAGACTAGGTAGGATACCTAGTCATACAGCCGCTCTCTAGTGTCCCAATACGGGTAGTGGTTTCTTTCAAAATGACTGAGAGTTTAGTTTAAACCTTTGCTGCAAATTTCGAAAAAGTAAAACTCGAAGTTACTGTTGTTTTTCAAAATAATTTTTATCTGCAAAAACGATAGTCTTTAGAAACTGAGTAGTCACTAATAATTTCTTAGTGAGGAAGAGTTTGCCACAATTAACTCGTTGATCAGACAAAGTTATGCCAATGCATTACGGAAATAAATTTCCTTCATCAGGGCCAGTCTAACCATGGTTCATACATATTCATGAATCAAGCAAGCAGTATGAATTAGTGCAAAATCACATACATAAGTAGAAGAAACAAAATTAGGAAAAATAATAAGGAAAAAACAAAATTCAAAACATACCAGCAAGTCGTGGTTGCAGTAGCAGAAGGGTAGAGCAAGAACAAACAGAAAGAAAAAGGCAAATCAGTAATTTTGAAAGAAACCACTACCCGTATTGGGACACTAGAGAGCGGCTGTATGACTAGGTATCCTACCTAGTCTCTTGCTTCACTTAGAATGAATCTTAACCACTGGCAATGCTCTGGGCAACCCTCCAGACCACTGTTTTTCCCCTTCTGTAATGGCTTGGCAGGCAAGGAACGATGGTATGGAAGTTTGCCCAGAGCAACGCCAGTGGTTAAGATTCAGTCTAAACCTTACATCCATCACCTCTTTGTTTTGGCTCCTATGACCTACCATATGTACCTATGCTTTCTTTGTCAGGATGGTACAGAGTTGTCACTTATTGACCTGTGAATGTCCGGGATGATGGTCAGGCGCTGGGGATGTCACGTTACTAGATCATCCACCACCACCTCCTCTTTTGGGCCTGTCACCTATCCCCTTTTATCTGCAGCTTGCTGTCTCCCTTGAATCGCATAATGAGCCCCTGCACATGTTGAAACAGCCCACTATAATGACCTGTGGTATCTTTCCACATTATTTTATTTTTTCATTTGTAAAGCGCATAAGACTTTTTATAGTCATGCGCGTGGGATGGACTGCATCTGTCGCTGTTTATGGTCAGTGCTGCTCAGGCCGTGATCATTGACATCCTGATGTCCTAATGCAGCTAGCAAGAGACCAGCAACATTTAAATTAATTTGTTAAAAGCGCAGGATAAAACTATAACGGTCCTACTAGGTCTTGTGAAATTCTGATCGTGCAAGTGCAGCAAGCAGGAAGTGCAGGGGGCAGGGTGAGGAGGAAAGTAGGGGGAGGATGGTTGGGGGTTGGGAAGAGAGTGCCCTAGCTTGGTAAGTGCAAGGCAGAGCCAGGTGGGCAAGTGCGCTGGGGATGGGATAAGGGCCAGCTGCAAAGTGGGTGGGGGGAGTGGCCAGGCTCAATAGTCTAGCAGTGCAAAGGTGGACAGGTGAGGGAAATAGTGCGAGGGGGGATCGACCAGACCCTGTAGTTTAGTCAGCAAAGAGTGGCTGGGGGCAAGTGCTGGTAAGGGTGGCTGAGGCAGACTGGTCAAGGCAGGGACTGGTGCCTGTATGAGTCAGAGGGGACTAGGAGCCAGATGCAGCAGCACAGGTGCATTAACAAGCAAGGGGGAGAGGGACGTAGGAGTAGAAGAGGAAGGACTTGAGAAGCTTCCAAAACATAACGAAATCCAGCTCGTCTGAGAGGGGCAGGGAGGCCATTCCAGAATGAGGCACCTGCTGAAGAAAGATCTACCCCCCACTCTCTGCTTGGGGAAACGTCTGACCTGCAGAGAGTTTGAGCTAGAGGACCGAAGGACTCTAGCAGGGAGGTATTTAGGGAGCCAATGGAGAGATGTTAGGGCTGGAGAGATGTGGTCCCTGGGCTTGAGGTCAAGGATAAGTCTTGAAGTCCTATTCTGAATTAGTTGGAGAGGGCAGAGAGAGGAAAGAGGCAGATTGAGGAATAGACTGTTACAGTAGTCCAGTCTGGAGAGAACCAGAGCTCTAGCGACATTGAGTTTCTGCGGGAAGCTGAGGAAAGAGAGAATGCCTCTGAAGATGTAAAGCTGAAAGTGAGCCTCCTTGGCAAGGTCAGCGATATGAGGTGAGAAGGAGAGAGAGGAGTCGAAGATGACACTCAGATATTTTGCCACACAAGAGGGTGAGGGGAGGGGGCCCAAGGAAGGCAGCCAGAGAGTGGGGGGGGGAGGAAAAAAAGGGGAGTTCCAGTGAAAAGGATCTCAGTCTTACTGGCATTAAGACAAAGATCGTAGCAGCACACCATGCCTGAATAGTAATCAGACTGTCGGGAATGAGAGAGGAAGGCGAGGCGGTAGAGGAGGGAAGTTTAAAGGAGAGCTGAGTGTCAGCCACATAACACTGGAAATGAGGAGAGAAGGTAGAGATCAAGTGTGCAAGAGGGGAAAGGTAAATGTTGAAGAGCCAGAGCGATAGGATAGAGCCCTGAGGGATGCCACAGGTAGAGAGTGAGGTAGAGAAGAGAAAAGGGTCCAGTTGGACCTGCGAGGGCCGATTCGGAAGGAGGGAGGTCAACCAAGCCAGTGGCAGGTTCGTGATGCCCAGAGTGTCGTGGAGTCGATTTAAGAGGGTGGCATGATTGACAGTGTCAAAGGCAGAGGATAGATCAAGGAGGATGAGGACAGAGGGAGAGTTAGTGTTAATGTGTGAGAGCACGTTTTCACAGGTGTTCAGGAGAGCAGTTTCGGTGCCTCTGGCTGCTCTGAAGCCAGACTAGTGGTCATGGAGACCGCCAACAGTTACAGTGTGGTGAATTAGTTGGGAGATGACCAACTTCTCCAAGGGTTTTCCCAAGATGGGGGTAGTGGAGATAGGGCAGTAGTTAGCTGGACAGGAAGGGTCCGCAGACGGCTTTTTTAGGAGGGGGCTCAGAACGGAGTGATTGAGAGGTAGTGGGAAGGAGCCAGTGGCAAAGGAGTGGTTGCAGAACTCAGCCAGAGATGGTGCAAGGGAGGCAATATTGTTCTTACTAGTTCTGGATGAGCAGGGAAGCATCTGGTTCGAGGGGGCTTTCATAGAGCAAAGAGGCTTGGAGACCTCATCAAGTGCTATGGGTGAGAAGCAGGAGAGTAGGAGGGAAGGAGGGAGAGGGGCCAATGGAGGCCTAGGTGGAGGAGGGAGGATAGTAGAGGAGAGTGAGGATATGCCGTTGAGAGGGCCTGGGAAGAAAGGAGAGGTAGAAACTGCAATAGGATTGGCAAGTTCCTTGCAGATTTTGAAAAGTTTAGCCGTGTTGTTGGTGGCCCCAGAGGTGCAGGCTTGAATGTGGGCCCGCTTCTTGGACCAGATGGAGAGTCTGTAGTGCCTTTGGAGCGGGTAGCAGGCCAGTTTGTTAGGGGATGGGCACAAAACCAACCACTTCCGTTCCGCACCTCTACACCTGCTTTTCAGTAAGGCTAAGTCAGAACCATACCAACTGTTGCACTTGTAGGCAGGCTTCATGCGGGAATCATACCAACTGTTGCACTTGGAGACAGAAGAAATGAATGAGCACATTGTGCTAGAATTTACATGTGATACATCTTACACAAGGAGTTGCTACCACTTTACTATTTCTAGTTGAGTGACGAAAGGCAATACCAAAAAGGTATCCAAGTGCGCGACCTGACACAGCTGTTCAGCAAGTAAAAAGGGAAGATTTAAAATAAATGAGTTATCCGTTTTTCATAAAACAGAAGTACGTTTTCTGTCCTGCAAATATTTTTGGGGTGAAGACTCCAGAGTATGGAGGCCAGAACCACGCTGTATGTGCCAAATGCCCTCATGGTTTGGAACACTATATGTACATAGTGCTAAGGGTAGAGTAGCGTCGAGACTGAGGGGACAGATGCCAGATGCAACGATGTTTAAGATGGAATGGAGCAGAACCAAAAAGGGCTTTGTGGGCCAGAATAGGCAACAAAAGAAAATCTACACCTCACAGACAGCCAATGCAACTTCCGAATAGGCGAAATATGGGCAAACCTAGGAACGTTAAAGACAATCATTGCTGTGGTGTTCTGTAGCAACTGAAGTTGGTGAATAGAGTAAACTCGTATGGCCACATAAAGGGTGTTACAGTAGTCTAATATAGAACCCAATAGGGCTCTAGCCAGGACAGCACAATGATGTTGCAAGAGATCCGGCTAATTTGTCTACGTAGCATCAGTTAATAGATTGACTATGCAGATGAGAGACATAAAGAATGGAATCAAAGGTGTCATGCCAAACGTTTTAACCTTTGCCTTAACGTTTATGGTGTGTTCGGCAAAGTTAAAATCTGGGTATTTTTTGAGGGATTTAGAAAGGGCCGTCATGAAGCTACAAGTAAAATTTCAGTTTTGCTTTGATTCAGCCCCAGCCAATTTTGGGCCATTTATTGTTGCACACATAAATAGATTGGATTTGAATAACATTGTCGTGAAAATCGCTATCAAGACAAAAGGTAATCGGAGTATGGTTAGAGTAATTTTAGAATACTGCACCTACATTTAGTAAATGTCATGTAGGGGTTTCACATAAATGGTAAGACGAATAGGAGAAATGTAGGGCCCCTGTAGTGCTCCAAATTCAACAGATTGAGCATTATAAATGTGTGTACCCATTTTTATACGCAACGAAGAAAACCATTTCACAGAATTTTCAGACGCCATAGCCACTTTCTGAACCACTGTCATAGCAGAGTGTGGTCAATGGTGATAAATGCTGCAGAGAGCTAGAGTAGCATCAATAAACTTACATTCCCCCAATCCATTATTTGAAGAAGAGAGCCCTAGATATCCAAGAGAACCATTTCAGTACTGTTGACAGAACGGAAGCCATATTGGAAATCGTCCAGGAGTTGGTGAGACCTTCCATGTGCTTGTAGTTGAATGGAAGCAGCTTGGGATAAGATCTTCAATAACAAGCATTGGCAAAGCCAACCGTTTGGGCTTTTGTGTAGGCACTTGCCAGACACTGCTGTAGTGGTATTAACTGGCCACTGATGGTAGCAGGTGCAAAATAATGCCAATACCTTGGCGTATAATAGCAGTGCCTAGCCAATGAAATTCCTAATACTTATTATTTTATTTTTTTATTTGTGTTTAGTTAACAATAGACTTTTCACAAGTTATAATGTTAAATACATACAAAAAATAAGGAAAAAAGGAGAAAAGACAACCAAGAAGGAAAATTGAAAAAAGAAAAAGCATTGAAAGAAATAATACAGAATCGAAACATCAATATGTACATCACACACCCATTGAGGATAATATCCCTTGCCCAAACTATTACTCAATGATCGATTTCAATTCTTTCAGCATTCTTACGACTTCAATAGATAAAAACGTTTCCCTCCCGGCAGACATTATGTTACAAAATTCATCTGAGTGTAGCCAATCAACAGTATGTACAAAATGAGAGAAGGGTTTCACTCTTTTCTCTTTAGTGGCCACACACGATATTAAGAGATGTTTCACACTCTGTTGTATTTCAAAGTTGCAAAGATTACATGAGCCCTCTGCACCATTTCCTTTATTCCTGATTCTCTGTAATGCTCTAGTATTGAAAAGGTTCAAACGAAACCTCAAAAATTGCACCCGCCACTTGGCATCCAGAAAGCACCCAAGATAAGATAACACAAAATCTCTAGGTTTATCGCTATTTGGGAAATTCTTAAAAATGTAAATTTCCAAAAACATGGCCTTTGTCAAAATCCAATCATTCTGCATTGAGTTTTTTTTCACCTTTAGGGGGTTCTCAATCTAATACTTATACACAGGCCAAAACTGTTGGATTTGCCAATGCTTGTTTTTAACAGGGCTTCAGTGAAGTACAAGCATGGTGCTTATAAATCAAGTGGGGGCAGGAACTGTTAGAATGACCATGGGCAATCAATGGGTGGGCAAATAACCAAACAACACCTACAAGCGTTGTGTCTCTCCTCATATGCTGTTTCTCCCTATCTGTACTCTAATGCGAAAGTTTCCACTTTTAGCGTGCTGTAAGCGGCACCTAATAAGCCAAACTAAAAAAGGGGTGCTTGTGATGGGACGGTAGCTGGCACAGTCTTCAGGATCTCAGGAAGGCTTTTCTCGTAATGGCGTAACTCAGGCTTATTTTAACACATCTGGGAACATGCCATCCTTAAACGAAGATGTAATGATGTTGCTGATCAAGAAACAACGGGGGCAAGCACAGTCCTTGATATTCCGGGCGGGACAGAGATAATTTGGACAGATGGATGGTTTAAGAGAAGCAACGAAGTTCTTGGTTTCTTTAGCAGAAACCGGATGAAAATCAAAAATAGTTTTAACTGCCAAGTCCATACCCATCAAAGGCGCTATGGGGGTTGTGCTAGGGCTAAGATATTGGTTAGCGTTCAAAGAGTAAAAGGTTAGCGTTCAAAGAGTAAAAGGAGGTCTCTAACCTGCAAAATAAAGAATGCCTGAAGTTTGTCCGCCCTACTGGAGAACAGATCGTAGAAGGAGAAGAAACATGAGCATTTTTCAGATTATTTAGATTTTTTTTTTTTTTTTTTTTTTTTTTTTATTTAATTGTATTACAATTTTTACAAAACGGGAACCCATGTGAACTCCTGTTTACAGTTTATGAAGTTTATAGAGTAGAGTGGCCTTGGCTCCATTTAGCTATGTATATTAGTTCCAATCATGTTTTCCCTTCTCCAAGTTTCTTTTTTGGTAATGGTAGTGATCGCAAGGCTCTATCCATACATAGAATCATAGAATCCAAACGTAGTTCACCGTTTAAATGCGGCATGGCCATCCTTACAATTTTCCCTCATTGTAAATTCAGTGATTTAAGAAACAGACTTACGCCTATCACGCATCTCTTATTGTTCCCGTTATTCAATAATGACCAGAGGTTCTCCCGGTCTAATGTTACATAATGCTTCAATGGGTCCGTGAGGAAGCGGGATCTTTCTGTCACCAAACCCATGCAATCCATTATTAGATGCTTTAAGGTTTCAACATGCTCAGTTGGTTTACAGAAACGGCATAGGTTCGTTTGCGCTTGCTTACGGATTACCAAGATCTCATTGGTTTTCAGTAGGTTCAGTTTAAATCGTAAGAATAGGCGACTTAGTCTCTTATCCGGGAATTTGTGGAGGTATCCTCGGACTGCATTTAGCTTCATGGGAGCGTTAGGCAAACCGGCTGTTAATAAGTGGTCAGTTGCCAGTTCTTGTGTGTGGATCCAGTCCGCTTCGAACAGTTTTACCACCACTCTGTTCGGGTTTTGGATTAGAGTTTCCAACGATAAGTCTAATTCTTTCAGGAGTGCTAGGTTTGCTTGTTCCCACTCCGCAAGCATCCGGGTATCTCCTTCTGTCAATTCTTTACGGATAAGTTCTAGCACTCTTGCTTCCGGCTTGTTAATAACTTTGCGATATAGCATCAGCGATGCTCTCATCTTAACTGCCAGGAGTGATGAGATACAGAGTTCCCTCCTTATTAATGGCATAGGAGTGGATGGCGCTAGGCCCAAGACACTTCGCCAGAAGTAGCCTTCGTATTTCAACCAGATTGAGTTCGAAACCGAAGGCATAGCATCTATGCCATATATCAGTGCGGGTATCACCTTAGCCTTGTAGAACCTCAGAGTGGGAATTAACGAGAAGCGTCCGTGTCTTCTATCCACTGCCTTAGCTTGGGCTGTAAGGTTTTTCAACTTTGTCCAAAGTGTATCTAGCAAGGTCTTTTCGTTTTTCTCGTTGCTAAATATAATTCCCAGGTATTTGAAAGCCTGCACTGTTTCCAGTTTCTTGCCCTCACAATACCAGGAGCAGTTTTGGAACTTTTTTGGTGGTTTCCCCAAAATGAGTACTTTAGTTTTTTCTTTATTTAACCGGAGATTATTTTTTGACATATATGCTACCAGGTTATCCAACTGACGCTGAAGACCAATAGGCGTCCTATCCATCAGGATAATGTCGTCAGCGTATAATAGACGATTGATCTTCTCTCCGCCCAGTGCTGGTGGAAAATGTCTGATTGCCAGACTTGATTCCCCATAGTCTGCGATGTATGCGTTGTATAGAGAGGGTGCCAAGGGGCAACCCTGTTTCACTCCTCTGGCTGTCATAATCTTTTCGGATAAGATTCCTTCGGCACTAAGCCGGACTTGAATAGAGGTTCCTTGATGCAAGGCCTTTATGGGGTCTAAAATTGAGGCCGGGCACCCTTTTGCTTCTAATTTCGACCAAAGACGTTGTCTATTGACCTGGTCGAATGCTTGTACCAGGTCAATGAAGACAACGTAAATCGGAAGACCACCTTGTAGCGCTTTTGCTTTCAGGGCGCTCATAAGCAAGATGTTTGTGGTTGTCCCTGAGTTCTTCACAAAGCCATTCTGGAAAGGATCCATAGATTTGGAGGAATGGGCCCATTGTTGAAAATCGTCCAGTGCAAAGGACGCAAACATTTTTCCCATGACGTCCAAAAGAGCAATTGGTCTATAGTGGTTCGGGTCGTCAGTTGCGCCTCTTTTGAAGATCGGCACAATGTTCGCCTTTTTCCATGTTGGTGGGATGTCTTTTGACTGATTGCAATTCATAAAGATCTTGCTCATAAAGCTTGCCCATAGTTCTGGATGTTTTTTGAGTTCTAAGTTGCTAATGCCGTCAGGCCCCGGCGCCCTGGAGTTGTTCAGTTTTGTAAGCTTGTTCAGAATTAACTCTTTGTCAACAGGGATATTCCACGTTGAGTCCTTATGGCGACTTTTTCTAGTAGGCGAGTAGATGTTATTCTCGTCTACGATTGGAGCAAACAATTTCGAAAAATGCTCGATCCATTGTGCTTCGCCCACGTTGTTCTGGATGTTGTCATTAACATTGCTTTGAGTCCCTTTGATCAGGTTCCAGAATTCTTTTGGTTTGTTTCCACAAACTGCTGACAGCATTTGTTCTGAATCGTTCGAATAAAGTTTATAGCGGTAATGGACTAACCAGCTTCTATATTCATGCACAGCCTTTAGCCATTGTACCTTGTTCTCAATAGAAGGGAACTTCTGATAATGTTTCTTCAGCCTTCTATGTTCCAACCTTTTCGTTACCAGATCTTTGTTGTAGAAGTGGCGATGTCCCGTCTGTGGTTTAGATGTTTTAATTGGGTCCCTCTGGAATCTAGTTAACAAGGGAATGTAGTCCAGAACGTTCTCATCCCTTAGGCCTTGTGACATGATTTTTATTCCAGATCTTACATATTGCGCTTCGAGTTGCTGTAATCCCTTTTGTGAGATCTTCACCCTTTTACCTCTCTCTGAGGACTCGAGCGGCAGGGAGCTCTTAATTAATTTAGGTCGTGACACCCAACCTTCTAAGATTAAGAGGTTATGGTCGCTAAACACTGTGCGAATTACCTCAAAAGAATGGATCTTTGGCAAAATTTCTCTTGATACAAAGATGTGATCTATTGTCCCCTTTTGATCACCCCTTTGCCATGACGGGATCTCCAAGTTTGATTTGGAACGAATCCAGTGGAGGTTGTGCATGTCCCTGTCAGCCATTATCTTATCAAAGAGAATCCCTCTTTCCCGAGCTGGGGTCTTTTGGCTCGTCTGCTTTGGTGACGTACCGATGCCGTCGCAAATTGCGTTGAAGTCTCCATTGAGGCTAGGGCTAAGATATTGGTTAGCGTTCAAAGAGTAAAAGGTTAGCGTTCAAAGAGTAAAAGGAGGTCTCTAACCTGCAAAATAAAGAATGCCTGAAGTTTGTCCGCCCTACTGGAGAACAGATCGTAGAAGGAGAAGAAACATGAGCATTTTTCAGATTATTTAGATTTAATAAAACCTCCTCGGAAGAGTTAGATACATATTGACTGAGCATAAAAATATTCTTGGCATGCACAATGACAGGTTTGTAAACTGACCTGGCCAGCTTAGAATTCTTATTGTGGGAACTATTGGGGTCTGTCGTCAATCTGAGGTCCTCGGTTGTAAGAGCAGTTTTTAAAGCGTGAAGTTAGTGTAAGCCATGTATTGCCTACATACCTAGATTGAATTGTTTTGGTCTTTATTTCCGCAATATTGGTATTACAGAATGTCATCGTGTGGTCAGTATTCACGTCACTATGAAAGGTTTTCTAAGATGTTATACAGGGATGGACCCAGGGAACTAACAGTAAGATAGTATCTGTCTCTATGGGTAATCGCTGTAAGGTCAGCATTTGCAGAATTCTTCGCCTGAAGTTGTGCTTAATGAAAAAAGAATAGTAGCCTGACCGTGGCAGACAATAGAGATTACAGAGCATCTGCCTAGAAAAATATCCCACAAAACCACCCAATCAACAGTATGACCTCGATTGCGAGGAGTTTGCATTAGGTGGACGCCTGCCCTAGTAGGTATTTTGCATACACTTGTAGCCAGAGATACCTTATTACCATTAAAAGGCAGATATTTAGTTTGCCCTGTCTTGCCTGCCATTTCCACCTCCCTTGGGCCAGAGGTATTTTTGGAAGACTTTCTGGTGATTTCTTAGTGTTCTTTCAAGCAAGAATGGGATGATATTGAACAGTGGTGGTATTTTAGGTATACCGCAAGATTGTCTGTTATTCTGGTATACTGCCAACAGTGTTTTGGTATGAATACACTGGCAATTTTCTTTAAGGGATTATGATCTGTCATGAAGTAGGCAGCATACACTGGCAGTACTGATGAAAAACCTGTTTTACTGTTACTGCTGAAGTTGTAAGGAAGCCCTAAAGTCCTTTTCACAATGAAAATTCTATCACTTGTAACTTACATACTACTACTTACCTTCATAGAAGATGAAGTATTCTTTTCATACAAACCTTTCTTTGGACAGTCCATTATTGAATGGTACATATGCGTTATAATGCATGTTAACCACCCAGTTGCCCTATAAGAGTAGCCTTTGCCCGCTCAGCCACAGCTAAGTCAAGGAAAGCTTACATTGAAACTCTTATTCCAAAGCTGTGGTCAGTGCTGCCCATCCCTTCAACACAACACCAACCCATGACAGATTGCTTAACCGCACCTGGGTTCATTGAAGGTACTACAACAAAACAAAAGAGGTGATGGCTGGAAGGTTTAGAATCAATGTAAACCTCTGGCATTGCTCTGGGCAACCCACCAGACCACCGCTCTTCACCTGCAAAGACATTACAAAAGGGGAAAGACCATATGCAAATCAGGTTTGGTCCCACCCCAAAAGGAGCAGTGCAGTCCAGCGCCAACTGCTTGGTCCCATCCCTTCTGGACGAGACCACAAGCATCCCCAAACATGTTTCGGCTCGTTGGGCCTCATCAGTGAGGAGTAGCTTGATTCTCTAGGCCCAGCAGGCACAAGACACGCGTCTCTGAATACCCTTCCCACGTGGGGTGAGTACAGCAAAACAAAAGAGTGATGGCTGGAAGGGTTAAAATTAATCTTAACCTCTGGCATTGTTCTGGGCGATCCTCCAGACCAATCGTTCTTCGCCTGCTAAGCCATTACGAAACGTGAAAGACCAACATTCAAGACAGGCGCTTTTCTGCACATAGCTGTGGTATGGGCACCTTGAGAAGTTACTTCACTGGAGTAACTTGTTTCATAATGTTATTTCCATTGTAGGCAGCTGTTTGTGATAGGCGTCAATAAACATCTGTCCATGTTGTTTGCTGCTGTATCTTGAATTGTAAATTCTCTGTATGTTTCTCAGGCCCTTTTTTATCACTCAGTATGAATTTCCTACTTAGCCCATATTTTTTCCTAAATTTATTTTTTATTTGGATTTGTGAGCAATTTGCATCCTGAAGTACAACGTCTGACCATGATCAATAAGGACTTACATATCTAACACCTATTAAAACAAAAACTTTTCTAAGGAATACATTTGCAACAGAACACACGACAGAGTATATCTGCTTGCGTGTGCCTTTACTCGCATCTGAAACAACTGATCGGTATACGAGTATGTGAAAACAAAAGCCAAACCAGGCAGCACATACATATTTATTATGCATTTGGCACGGTTACAAATACAGCATCATTTATCAAAGCAGAATACACAGAATGTCATCATAAGAACCCATTACCATTATAACACAGATAGAAAGGTGTGAGGACCTCTTCTTGTCAGAATGCATTCACCAAGAAAGTGGTAACTAGATTTATTTGGGGGAGGGGGTGGGGCGCAGGGCAGAGAAGTGTTCAGGGAAGTGGTAGCAGGCTGTTTGCGCGTCACTGGATGTGTCATGGCATTGGCAGAAAGATGAGTTTAGCTGGCCTGATTGTCTGTTCTAGTTATTTGAGTTTTTATGGAAGACGTTGCATGTCACTATTCAGCTGGTTCTAAGTGTCCGGGGATGGATACATTGGGGTGTAGTAACGAGTTGAAAGAACAACGATGTTAAGGAAAGAACGCACAGTGAATTGAATGGTCCACTGCATGTTCAACCTCAGAGGAGAGATTTCCATGCAGTAGAGGGAATTAGTACATGAAACGCCACACTGGGCCATGCATTGGCCAGATATACTTAGACTGGAGGATGCAGCCGTAGGCTTTTGAGGGCTGGCATTCGTAATGCGGTCAGCAGTGCAAACAAACATTTGCAAAGCAAACCGTTTTTGCTTTTGTATGGCCATGTGATAGGCATTTTCCAAGCAATAAGAACATGGCACTACCTGGACAGACGATGGCAACTGCTGCAAATGGTTTAAGTACATGGGCATATTATGGGTGTACCTGGCAATGCCTATCTACTGCTCACTGTTGGCTTTGCCAATTCTTGTTTTTAACAGAGTCAGTGCAAAGAACAGATGTTAGGACATACATATCTACATATATAAAAGTGAACATTTGTTTGGTGTGGGTTTGTATACAATTCCACACTGTTTCTCCAATCTGCACCAAATATTCTGTTTCACCAATCTGCACCAAATATTGCATAGTTGCCTGTTAGGAACCTCTGGACTTTACTGGCTACATGACATTTGGACACTCCACCCTTTTCCCCAGATATCAGTACCTTCTGACATGAGACGATTGCCTGAAATCGGCAAAACATCAATGTGTCGTAGAAGGACCGGTCCCGATATGAGTCCAGGCCCTAAGGTGCACGGTTTCTAAGATATTTGCACCGCAACAAACTGCACCGTGCTGCAGTGAGGTGACAGGTGGGGAAAGAGCACAGACGGTCCCAGTATGCATGAGCACACCAACTCTCGCCTCCCCACAACGTCTGCTATGGGGTATGTCAGCCAGCCGCACACACCCATTCTTAGTGCAGTTTACTTCAGGGTGCAAAGCACATCAAACGATAAGTGAATCGGAATAGGGACCTACAGGATCAGTGTTATCATGTCTGTGTACAGAACCCGTTCAGAGAACGGGTATTTCGGCTATATGCTTATAAAACAAGTGGTTGTTGGCACTCCTGGTTACATTTTTATTATACTAGGAGCTGGTTTAAGGCTCCAATTAAGCCATGATCTTCCAGAAGACTGCTTAGAAAAAACATTTAGATCCACTTAAGGCACAGTGCGTGTGCAAATACATCCGGGGTGTGGGGCTCTTTTAGGTTTGGAGACACAGGTAAGGTATGGGGATTGCCATAGGACTTGCAGGGCCATGGGCAATCAATGGGTGAGTCTAATGGCAAACACCCACAGTTTGTGTATCTCTACTTGCATCCTATCTCTCGCCGATCTTCACGTCCGTTTGTAAACATTTTGGCTTATCGGCAGCACTTACAGTGCCGCCCAATAGCCAAAACTAACAAAGGAATAGATGTGATTATATGCGCAGGAGACTGGGCCCCTTGTAAGATCAAAGCATGTGTCAAGCAGAAGCGATGAGTGGGGGTTGTTGCAGAATGTCAGGGACACAAACGATGCAGGTTTGTAGTAGGGCGATTTGTTGGCGATTGCAAAGTATAACCTGCCCAGAATATTTGTCAGCTCTCCCATGAAAGCCCTGGGGCTTTCCCATAGATGCAACACTCTGCTTGAAGAGATCTACAGGTCTCCATTATTACTGTATCTGATTGCCAAAAGAATTACTCACAATCATAACATGGTACTGTGAACGTCTTGGCCCTCGTTTTAAACGCATGCATTCCTTGGTGTTGTCTATTGAAATTCCAATCCATTATTTAACCGTGATAATAATGACTGTATAGTGCACAGCAGAAACTGAATGAAATGTATGTATTGTGTCACTTTTGGAGGGTTATAAAGAAAAACACAAATGAGCAAGGTCATGGAAATCTAACTGCTGAAACCTGGATTTGTCACAACATGACTTGGTGAACACAGAATCAAAAGAAAAGTCTGTATACTGCAATTGAGATTTAATTTGTGTGCAGTAAGTGTCAAGATACACTTGACTTTATAGAGCATAAGATATTCAACATTAAAACATACACGGTATAGTACCCGAGTTAAATGAATCAAATGACAAATATTTGAAATGCCAAATTCTTTTGCTTGTACATTCTCTATAGGTTCCTTGGGAAGGAAACTAGAGAACTTAGTGAAGTAATAGTCGGGTAATCAGCACAATTGTGTGGGAACAATCTAGAGTTGAACAACAACATAAATAACAAGTCAACACAACAGCGTTTCTGCCATTTTAAAGATAAGCTTGCTGAGCTCTGGTGGTGTAGGCCTTCATCAGGACGAGATATTCTTGTGAGTGAAGTATCCTATGTAGTTGGATCCGGGAAGCACAGTGGCTTAAGGCATCTTAGTGTCTATGTACACTAAAGTGATAGGAGATTATCTTCTATAGGGCGGCCATTCCTATAGGGAGCCTGTTGATTCGAATTCTAACAGAAGGCAGCGTAATTGTTACGGTAGGTGTTCCAATGTGGAAAAGTCACTCCTAGTAGAAGCTAGTTCTCAAAGGGACCGCTGCGATGGAAGTGCCGGCGTTCGGTGTACAGTCTCCTGCGCGGCTCACAGTGCGTTTTTACTTTTGGAGGGATGAAAGTTTGAACCAACTCTACGAAGATTTGGGCCTGTGACCTGCAGGTGTTCGGGTGAATCGCCCCTAAGCGACAGTACATAGATACTATTTAAAATCAAAAGTGTTAGAATTAAACATCAAGCCATGTATTTCAAAATATGTGGTCATGTATGTGATAGTATTTACGTCTGAAAGACACAAGACAGAAAGTTCGGGTACAGTAGTTTAGCAGAGACCCACATTTTGTTTGACTAAAATCCTTCATGCCATCACAAGCTACCACAGAATGTATAGGCATTGCAATCAAAAGTGCACGTGTTAAAGGTTTTGCTACAGAAACTGACTTTCCATTTGCCAGTGCTCTGATATTCCTGAATAAAAAAAAGTTGTGTATTTTGGAGATTTACTCTAAGCACTTAGCAATGCTTGATCTCTTCTCAGCAAATACTCTCTGCACTTAAGGTCTTTCAAGCATAAAAAGAAGGAGGGGTCCAACTGGCAAGCATCCATTTATGCTTTTCTGATTAATGTTCTAAGCACAGGATATCGCTTTTCAATAAGTCACCTAAGAGAACATTTGAAGTGTTAAAAATGCGATGGTGTAGATTATCTGATATTAAGAATATAATGTTTTCATATAGTGCTACATGTAGACTCCTCCACTTCACAATGCTGTTGTGGTATGTGTTATGATTGCCCAATGTATTGGTACTCGGTCTGCCACAGAAAGGATGAATGACGGAGTCGGCCTCACTAGGATTCTGGAACCTGTGATTGCAGCTTGTAGACATAGGCATATGTCTGTGCTTCAGTAGAATCTGTTCATAGCATTTGTTTATACTGTAATGCCACCCGAGAAACAATATTCCAGATGCCCAAAGAATGCAGACTTCAAGTAACCTATCGGTGCACATGTCATTCTTTACTTTGTACAACATGCCCAATACTCCTGGGGCTGGATGATGGGCCAGGCACTGCCACGAGCATTACTCGAACCAGTAGCAGCAGCACGTGATGGCATTCCTTCTACTGTACTGCTGAGTCCTCATAGTAGTGCAACCCCAAATAATCCATGGTCTTCTCGGTTAAAGCACTTGTAGGAGCAGAGGAACACTCGGATAGGAAAGAACTGCACGTTGGTACATATCCGTATCTTCTGTTAAGAAAAGAAGCAGAGAACAGGTTGAAATACTTAGTACCAACAGTGCAAACAGTGCTTTCCCAGGGACACGTACTACTGACCACTAGGGGTGTCACAGTATTCGTTTTATGACGGTACGATAACCTTCTTGCCAAATGACGGTATGTCATGGTTATCGCGGTATAGCAGGTGGAGTTAACTGATCTTAACAAATATTTTCTAAAAGGTCATAAATTGACAGATGTATCATCACAAACAAAACCAGGCACCCAGGGCCAGAATTGGGCTTTTCAACATACTTGCCACTGAAATGCCTTGCTTCCACCAAACACAAACACACGTGTGGAGAGGAGGGGGTGAGGTGGAGGCCTGCTGCAACTGGCAAAGCAAACTGAATAGCTTTTCTTAAGTGGTCATTTAGGCTTTTTGCTTCCCCACTGGCTACTGGTGAAGATGAACATGTTGCCATCTTGATAACCTGCATGCCACAGATCAATGGAGGCTGATGGTAGTATACGCTTGTGCACATACACACACGCACACACGCACTTTCTCTTTACGTTACAGCCTTTAGTTTACTTGCGGGCCAAAAGGTGTTCAGTAATCACTGACATGTTACCCTTTGGTATGGCAGCAGGGAATACCCACAGATGAGTGAATTTCGCAGTGTGACTTATTATATGTAAATTCAATGATAGAACCAGGGAAATCCCCCATTGCCATATGTTTAGAGAACATTATTCATTATAAATATATAAACCCCAAAGCCGCCACCCCAAAGTAAACCCTTTTCCTTCTTGGCACTGTATCTATTCTTCCTATTGCTAACATATTGATTTTGTGTAAGGCACGTGTGGTTTATGGAATGGCATTAAAAACTGCTCCAACTGAAACTACTTGGCAGACGGCACATCCAACAGTGCAAAACCAAGACTGCGCAGCAATTGCTTACTGCAGCCTTTCCAAATCAGATTGAAAAGCACACTTAACGGTATGAATGGTATAACGGTATAAACAATGTGACGGTTATTATTGTTCAATTAAGTGGTTCACGGTATCTTTAACGGTATACCGTTATATCCCTACTGACCACACACAGGGGCAGTACCTACATTCTACTTTACACTTTCTTATTAGTCACCTACAATCTTCAACTATCAACTGTTTTAAACTCATCCCTAGAAATTAAGAGGATCTTGGGCAAAAGAACCTTCTTGCAAAAAGTTAACATTGTGTATTCCTTGCATCTAATCATGGCTCCCTTCCAATCCCCTTAGCTCCGAGCTGGCCGTTTTCCTCAGTTCAACCTGATTTAAAAAAACATTTTTTATTGGGTATTCAGTTTGTAATAAACTTTGTACACACATACATTAGAAAATAACCATTGCACATACATGTATGCATGCATGTCCACAAACAATGAATATATGAAAACCTAAAAATAAAAAACAAAATTCATTATTCAGACATAAAACCAATTACAACCAAACGATTACCATCTAGAATAATAAACATTTACCCGCAAGAGGGCATACGTCCTAATAAGGCTCTGAAGCAAAGCTATTATTAAAGCGATCTGGCGGCCGCTTAAGAGTCTATGAGAGAGAGAGAGAGAGAGAGAGAGAAGGGGCGAGAAAGACGGGAAGAAAGAGAGAGAGAGAGAGAGAGAGAGAGAGAATCACTGCAGTGTACACATTTCCCCAAAGGTCTACTTCTTTATTGTTTTTTTTAAACTTTATTTATACATTTAATATTTCGCATTGACAACAAAATATAATACAATAACACAATGTTCAAGGAATACTTATGCAATTCCATCATTAACTTTATCCATAAAGAATAATCAAGCATAGAAATTAAAATGGGAGGGGAAAAAAGAAAAATAATAATTAAAAAAAATGTTAAACCTCAACAATAGACAACTAAGCATAGAGATCATTAAATGCCCCCCAAATCTTCTCATATTTGTCGAGTTGCTCCTTTGCTTTAAAGGACACCCTCTCTCTCCTGGATAGCAGGGACAAACCTTGCAACCAATCCTCAGTATTCGTAGAAGCATTACTTTTCTAAAATTTTAAAATGTGCTTTTTAGCTAGGAGAAGGGCTCTATATAACCAGAACATTTTGCTGTTAGACAGCCCAATACCCAATGGAATCAAACCTAGCACACCAAGGAGAGGGTCGCTACGTATAGGTTAGCCCAAAACTAGCTCCATCCTCTGAAAAACACTATCTCAAAATATCTGTATTTTTCCACATAACCACAACATGTGGAGCGTGCTACCCACCTCTCTGTTACAGTTCCAACAGGTGTCTATAGCACTCAACTTGCCAGATTTCATTCTCCATGGTGACCAGTATAGATAGTGATTCATTCTTTGTTGTGTATACCTCAAATCCAAATCCACCTTATATTTAACAGGATCCGCACACACACGATCCCATTCAATATCTGACAATGAATTATTCAAATCAGAGTCCCAATTTGCCCTTCCACATTGTGGAGCCACCCGGGACGCAGAAGGTGTAATAAGCTTATATAAGGTAGATGCAGATAAAGGTACGGACTTAGAAAGAAGGAAAATCACTGGCGGTGCATGCACTGCAGCATTCAACAGCAAAAACAATACACCAAAAAGCTCCTGCAAAGCATTATAACGACACATCTCAGTTGCTTTGAGCTTATATTTAAAGCGTAGAAACTCAAAGTCAACCATATTCAGTCCGTCAAAGACCTTCCCAATTCTCCAAATACCTGCATTTTGCCATGAAACCCATTGTAAGACCTTATTATTCTGCTTCACAGTCTGGTTTTTCCATAGACATGAATCTTCACACAATAAAAACATTTCACCCTGGATCTCATTACCTTTATGCCATTCCTTCACAACATGTTTTACTAAAGGTGGAGTGGTATTAATCGGTAATCTTTTATCCATGAACAAAAGCATGTCAAGTGGTGTGGGAGAGACGGATTCCTTTTCAATTCTAATCCAACCCGCGCTATTAATCTCTACATTCGCCAACCAATGATGCAGTGCACGCAAAGTAAAAGCCGAATTATAACGCCTTATATCAGGAAAGCCAAATCCACCGAGATGAACTGGTTTATGAAGAATATCTTTCGGAATTTGCGCCTTGTTTCCTTCACCCAACAGAAACCTGGTCATAGACTTATTAATACCCATTAACACACTATTTGAAAGTGGCAGGGGGAGCATGCTAAAAACATACAAGAATTTCGCAAGAAGTGACATTTTAACTACACTAAACTTCTCTAATTTGCAACAAAGCTTATCTATTTCTGTAATCTTCAAGTGAATATTGTGCGCAAGTAAAGTCTCAATACCCTATTTACATGAATTCCCAGATATTTAAGACCTGAATCAGCCCACATCTCCCGACCAACATCAAACAACCCCCTATGACAAGCCGCGGAAATTGGATAAATCAAAGTTTTGGTAACATTAACTTTGTAATTAGAAAATCTACCAAATTCCCGCAACGTCAGTAGGAGCTCAGGATAAGACCGTTCAGGGTTTGAGATCAGGACTAGGAGATCATCTGCATTTAAAAGGACCTTCGATACATATTCTCCAAAAGGAATACCGATTATATTAGGGTTATTTCTAAGCATAACGGCAAGGGGTTCAATAAATAAATCAAACATTAGTGGGGACATCCCTGCCTAGTACTTTTCATAATTTTGAAACAATCAGACCGACTACCATTAACATCTACAATCGCTTTAGCACCTCCATATAGGGCTCTGAACAGCCTAATGAAAAGTGGTTCACAATTCATTTTAAGCAGAACCTGACGTAAAAAAAAAAAACTCACCCGATCAAACGCTTTCTCTGCATCTATACTAATTGCTGCATATGCATCAGCATCAGCTGAATGTCTCTTGAGATAAATAACACCAAGCAGCTCACGTAGGTTATCACTACTATTCCTTCCACTCACAAAACCTGTTTGGTTCCTATGAACAAGCCTTGGGAGTAAATCATTTAATCTTCTTGCAAATATTTTTGCCAAAATTTTAACATCCACATTCAAGAGTGATATAGGCCGATAGTTTCCACATAGTGATGGGTTATTCCCAGGCTTTGGTATGACCGTTATTAATGCCATCTGCATTGATTCAGCAATTGCTTCATTATCCAGCATTTCTGTATACAACTTTACAAGAAAAGGTGATAAAATCAGACTAAAGGTTTATAAACCTCTATGGGAAAAACATCGAGGCCAGGACATTTACCATTTGCCAAAATATTGATGGAATCTTGAACTTCCTCTATTGTTAAAGGCGCATACAGGCCTAATCTTTCTTGCTCGGTAAGCCCCGGCATATCCACTCTACTCAAGAAATCATCAAGTTTCCATTTCAGAGACTGTTACATCATCCTTATACAATGCGGCATAATATTGCTTAAATACCTCCCAAATTTCCACATTCTTTTTCTTCTTCATTCCTCTTTCATCCATAATAAAAAGCACCTGTTTATCATTCTCTCTCTGCCGTATACGGCTTGCTAACAAAGCCCCAGATTGTTCTCCCCTCTCCCAGAAAGCTTGCCTAGAATAGAATATTTGCGTTTCTACCTTATGGTGGAGCTCACACTCTAAGGCACGTTTTGCTCGAGTCATGGCTAACATGTTCTCATCACTAGGACAGCCACAATAATGCACCACACATTCTTTATAAACATCCTCTAGTTCAACCACAGCCTTTTCCTGTTGACTTTTACGATAAGACGCAAAGCTTATAATTTGACCTTGCAATGTTGCCTTCAATGCATCCCAGACCGTTGTTAAAGAGTTCACTGATCGCAAATTATCCTGCAAAAACAGCGATATTTCTGTTTCCAAGTGTTTCACAAACTCACAGTCCAGAAGCAACTGTGTATTCAAACGCCATTGCCTTCTAGGCCTCAAACCACAAACCTCCTCTTCCAATGTCATCATTACTGGCGGATGATCCGAAATTACAACCTCCCCAATTGAAGCATTACCAATGTCCCCACACAAACTCCTACTAACAAGGAAAAAATGAATACGCGAAGACGTACCATGAGCCAATGAATGAAAAGAATATTTTCTACTTTCTTCATTATAATCCCGCCAAATATCATGCAAAAAGCACTTGTCTAAAAATCTTATAAGTCCTTTCCTTGCATAGGAGTTAGCCTGAGTAGTCTTATCTTTAACCATATCAATTGTGGTATTGAAGTCCCCTCCAACTACAATATTGGTACAATAAGTTAGCTAAAACTCCATCCAATTTCTCAAAGAACATATCCTGATTCACATTGGGTGCATAGATGTTAAATATTACCATGCATCTATTCTCAATATGTAATTTTAGAACCACATACCTCCCTTCCTGATCAACACATACAGTATCAGTTCTATATCTAATACCCTTCTTGAAGAGAATGGACACACCACAAGAATTACTTGCAAAATAGCTTGAAAACTCCTTTACATACAAACCATTCAAAATATACCCCACTTGATCTCCTCTTAATTGGGTCTCTTGCAGAAATACAATATCCGGTTTGCGCCTACTCATCATTGATAATACTTCCCGTCGCTTAATAGGATTATTGACACCCTTGACATTCCAACTCATAAAAGTTATATTTACTGCCATAATCTCAGATGAATTAAATGTATAGGGTCAGATAAACTGCTTCTTTCGATAATCCCCTTCAACACTGAGCATATATTCCCTTTTATACTCCAGGCTCCCATCCTTCTCCTATCCCTTTCCTCCTCTCTCCCCATTTTGATAGACCGTGCCAACCAAGGCGTTGTACTCAGAGATCTCTACATATAAGTAACATACTAGGAAATTACATGAAAAAGGACACATCCTAAAAAGAAACCAAAAGCAAATAAAATGACAACTAAAAAATAAACAAAACAAAACAAAGGTTACAGGAAAGAGCATATAAAACTAAATATTGAACAGTATTAACCGAACTAGACTAATTTATTTGCTCAGTATGAAACCTAAATAGGACTAACATAACCTGCGCAGCAATAAGCCAGCAACCATACCACAGCCAAACATGAATAGCAGTCCCATAAGTAAAATATTAAGACCTAATAAGCCTATCCCTTATATTTTATATAATTTCCAATGAAAGAAAACCTTAAAAATATGACACTCTATATACAATCAACATTACATCCATTTAAAGATCATAGTACCAAGCAATGTAAGTAATCATATTCACTAACCTTCCATTACTACACGTGACACCATGTACATACCCGCATACACATTTAACTATTTAATTCTCCCTGTCCAAATCCAATCCCTACATTAGATTATTCATTTTCCCCTTCCTCCAAGTAAAGTCCGTTTCGAATTGCATGAATATCTTGCTTTCTAAACTCTTTGAACTACTCTCCTTACACACAACTGGAAGCCACCATAACCATACAATTAATATTTAATTCCCGAGAAACACACACCATGCATTCTCTTGGCAAGCAACTCTCAGCCCACATAACCTAATAGCAACATCCCTCACCAATTATATGACATAGCGAAAAGCCTTTGACACAGAGCATAATACGAATCTAAGTGATTTGCCCGCGGTTGAAACTACCGCGGGCAAAACGTTTGCATGAGAAAGGTGCGAACTACCAAATGTTTGCACCTTTCTAATGCGAACACACATACATACTCACACCCACACAACACAACCATAACACCCCCCACCCGCACCCTCAACATAAACAAACCCCACTTACCTTCATCTTCACGCTGGGTTCCTGCAGCGCCAGTTCCCTTTCACTTCCGTGATCGGTAACCGGTGCCACAGGGTCCTTTTCGTTTTTTTTTTAAACAGAAGGCTGCAGGGGTGTACCCCGCAGCCCCCGCTCACAATACCACGAAGTATAGTTTGGTCATTGCGACCATTTGGTTTAGGTAAAATCGTCCTAAACCCATAATACCGCTTCAACATTGGTAATATGGAAATAATGCATCTCCTATCCCACAAGTGCGCCTTGAAACAACGCTTCAAAGGAAGTGCCTCAGCAATATAAAACCACAGACATAGTATATATTCATCTGTCTAAAATACCCACTATAATGTAAAGGCCCCTCAACAATCCACTGCCACAATTAGGCTAATGAATCGTAATGCATTTAAGGGCCTTCTAACAACATCAAACAAGGGCAAGCATCACCTCTAATGGCTGTCCAGTATAATACAACAAAAGGGCATACAACCACATATTGAAGTTGAAAAGAGCTTCAGAGCAAGAGGCCACAGAAGAGACTGACACTGCAACACCCCCACAGCCCTATAAACCCACTGTATGTTATAAGCATATAAACAGACTTAACTTAAAGAAAGAGCAATAGTAATTTCTCCCATTTCCATTGGTTTACCAAGCTTCAAATAATATTCATCCTGCACAATCTACCATAACATTATACCATGCAATCGAACATTATTCACATAAATATCATATCCCTTCATACACTTTTGTTACTCTTTAGAGCTAAAACATAGATGAGATTCAAACGTTAAGGTGTCATGGGGCTCCACATTCCACATGACTCTTCTTCCAACACAGATAAGTATTTTCAGTGTTTGGTCACAACAGTACAGCAATATACTTTACTACCACAATAACTGTATTATAATTGTCGCAGACTGAAGAGCTGAATGTCATCCATGTCACATGGCACTTACTGTGCAGTACAGTATGCATATAGCGCTTGGCGCTTATCCATGCCACTTAAAATAAAAGCTTCCAAACAACATAGGCTAGCTATAATCCTTCACATGTACCTCAGCCCATCTCCTTGATTTATCCACCCCTGCATCCTCTTTAAGGATTGTATACGCCTATTAGTAACATTTAAAAAAGAATACTGCTCATACTAGGAAGTAAGTGCAGAATAAACAAGGAAGCGTCAAAATCCAGACATATGATGTTTAAAACTTTAGCTTTTTCCGTAAATATCTCAGTCTGATCAGAGAGAATGCATTGCTGTATACTCCCATCCACTTCAATAGTAGGCCACTAGTAACTGACCATGTAGACAGTGCTTTCCTGACACTCAACCTGGCATTTCAAGTCCTTTCCAGTCCCATTAATACCATTTAATAAGTCTGTGATTTTCAGTTTTGGCTAATAGCCGACATCGGAATGCTGTACACTTGTATAATCATACATCAATTGGCCCTGGTGCTTTCATCCTGTTGGGCGCTCATCCCTTCAAGTATCATATCTCCGCTCCTGACTCCTTCAACTTCCCTGTCTGCCGCAGGCACACACATGACAACAGGGGCGGAGAATGCATATCATGCGTGCCTTCCAAAAGTCAATAAGGGCACAACTTCAGGGGCTCCCAGCCTCTGCAGCACTTCACCTCAACAATTTATTTCCCTGACATTACCGTCAAGGAACAAAGGCATAACGGGTAAGTTAGCAAGTTCTCCTTGTGGAGCGCCTTGTTTGGCATGACCTGTGGACACTTCTTCCGGCTGAGCTTGCGGAACCCCTGTGACTTTACTGGCTCGTACAGGAGGAGGGGGTCTCTCGAGCCAAAGCCTCTCCAGAGGTTACACCTTTGCTTCCCAACATCCAGAACGTGGGATTAATGAGCCTGCACGCTCTTACCAGACCACAAAGGTACTTTGTGACTCGCCTCTGAGCTGACCACCATAAGATGAATGGCACAGCCGTTGGCTTGTGCTAACTTCTACCATCTCTGCTCGGTATACCCCGTTTCGGCGCAGGCCAGTTTGCCGCAACCGCTTTGGCGCAGTGGCCAGTTCAGCGCGCCCATTTTGGCACAGAAGCCTTTCTGGCGCCGTCGATTTGGCGCGAGGGACGTTTGGACATGACTGACATTGCAGCCACGTCTAAACTCCCTCACGCCAAATTCAAAAGAATAATTCTTTTCAAATGCAGCACGTTGGCAGGTAATTTTAACGTGTTGCATTTGAAAAGAATTGTGGGTGTGGGACCGGAGCAGAGCCTGCGTGAGCAACTGCTGCGAGAGCCAGCACGCCAGCCCCCCCACCCTGCCCCGGCAGTCCGCTGCTTGGGGCACAGCGGGAAGTGCACCAGGATCACACATCTTGTGACGCAGAGTGCCTACTAGTTCGAGGACGGGAAACTGCATGGAAAAAAGAAACTGGCTGTTAAAACGATGCACGTTTTCCCACAGGAATGCCTGTTTAAAGCGAAGTGAGACGAAATGCAAAAAACAGCCCGTGACGTGTGGGGAGCCTGAGCCTCCTGGTGCGGCCGAGGAATGTTTACATTTTGCTGGCAAGCTGTTTTTTCATCCGTGGCGAAAATTAATGGTCACGAGGGAAGAGAAAGATGAACACCGCCCCTGCGGGGGGGGGGATAGCCAGACCAACCTGATAACTGCAGTTTAGAACCGACTTCGGCCCAGCCCACCCCTCACCTCCGCAGGACAGAGGGCACACCAATCCGCGGACGAAAAACGGCAGGGAAAGGAAGAATGGCATTTTCATCGCAGCATGTTTGCACCCAAATGCCGCCCGTGCAGGGTGGGGGGAGCCTGATCCCCAAATCCAGCTGAGGAATATTCAAAGTTTGCTGGCAAGCAGTTTTTTCATCCAGGGCAGCACGGAAGGGTCGAGAGAGAAAAGGGAGGCAAGCACCGCCGGTGCCGTGGGGGTAGTCTGATCTTCCAGATCACTAGACGTTTAAGACTGACGTCCCCCCAGCCCACCTGTTGCATCCACAGGACAGCGGGCATCACAGAGATGCCTCCCGGACTGATGCATGAAGGACATTTGTTCATTTTCCAGGCCGCTCGGAGCATGCTCGCCGGGACATGTGGAGTGCCTACGAAGCTCCAGTGGGGCAGCGGGCCTGATCCCTCAAGGCTCGGCGGTCATCAGCCGACGCAGACTCAGCTCGGCAGCCCCCGCAGCTGAAAATGACAGTGGCCCTGCAGATAAGTAGAGGACACAGGCCCGTTTTTTGCACACCGCAAGTTACACAAGTGGATGTCGCGCTGGGAAGGCAGTGACTCTTTCCCAACCCGCACGACACAACCCGGACCTCCAATGAAGCATCAGCTGGGAGGTGCAAGTGACCCGAGGACGCCGGCGGTCTCCAGACTCCTGTCCTGGGCTGAGTCAGCATGTCCTCCCAGCCCCACCCCCACAGGACAGCGGGCCTCCCATGCGAATACCCGCGCCAAAACATCCTGGTGCCCGAACATCCCCACGGCGAACTAGCCGCGCCGAAATGGGTGCGCCAAAACGGGCTCTGCGGCCAATCGGCCGCGCCAAATCGTCCTGTTCCATCTCTGCTAGTTTATGTTAAATGTTAAAGGTATTTGTACCGCGCACTGTCACCAACGGAATTGGTCTCCAGGCGCTCAGGCGGATCTGTAAATGATAAGGTGGGATGGGTTAGTAAGGTGAAGAGGGAGTAGGATAGTGAGGAGTGGTGTTCTGTTGGCAGCTTCAACTCGGTATACCCCGGGTGCTGAGCTTTGGTGCGGGTATTGGATCGGTGTCAGTCCACATGTGCTGTTGCTCCGGTTTATGTGTTGTTGCAGTGTTGTGAAGTGCATGCGGCTTGTGGTGCGAGAGATGGTTGTGTGAGTTTTTAAGTGAGATAAGTATGCAGAGTTTGAGGTTATATTGGTTAGTGGGTTACTTGACCTTTAGCATGCTAACATTCACAGTTTTGTCCAAGTGTGGCACTTGCTGGCCCTCACAAACCCATCTGGACGCAGCGCAGGCCAATGTCCAGAACTCCATCCAGGTGTGGGCATGCCAACATTCACAGCCTTATCTAGATGCGGCGCAGGCTGGTGTTCACAGTTCTAAGTGTCGCACATGCTAACATTCAAGTTTCATCCAGGCGCGGGCATGCTATCTTTCAGTCAAATCCTATCTAAATGCGACTCAGGCTAATGTTCACAATTCTATCTAAGTGTGGACATGCTAATATTCACAATTCTATCCATTATGTTGAGAAATATAGTACTCTGGGGCCCTCTAGTCGACGTTCAGAAGGGTTTGTGCTCCTTTGCAGGCACGTTACTTTTCTTTGCTTTCATACGTGAACCTTTTCAGAGCACACTTTTGGGGATCTACCAGTCTTGCCGCCGTTATAAACGTTGCGGAGCAACCAAGAAAATGTCCTTTTTTTTTTATTTTTATTTTTTTTAAATTATTTATTTTCAAGAATACCACAACATAGAAATAATATGTACACAAAATTACATCATAAAGTAATGACAACAAAGCAAACAAAACTATATACCGCTGAAAAACCCCTCCCCCCAGGAGTCACAAAACAATCAATGAACAGGTCAATATAATAGCAGGAATTTACCCCAAATCTTGTTAAATAATGTAGTTTTCTTCTCTCTCTGATATAACACTCTCTCCATTTCCGCTAGTGAATGCATTCCTGAAATCCATTCCTCAATAGTAATAGGGTTAGACGTTTTCCAATGTCTCAAAATTAGTTTCTTCCCCACCATTGCCCCACGAAAGATCCATTTCTTCTGGGAAGTAGTCAGGTCATCCAATAAATCCCCACAGCCTAGTACAATTGTCTTGAAATCCATATGAACCGTCCCCTCCAAAATCTTTTCACAGATCTGATCAAACTCGAACCACAAACCTCTCACCCTCGAACATCCCCACAACATATGTTCCAAGGTGCCCTCCTCATGTGAACACGCCCAACATTCCGAGCTGTCACTCATCCCTCTTTTCATCATTCTCTCAGGTGTCCAGTATGTTCTATTCAAAATCTGTATTTGACGCGACCTATCAGCAAGATTCAAAGAACACAATTTCACATTCTCACAAATACTTGTCCAATCCTCCTCAGTAATATCCTCACCAATTCTCCGATTCCAATCCAATCTCAAAGCATCATTAGCCCGATAGTTCGACACAACCAATCTATAGACATAACTAACCAGGCCACATCCACTCACTCCAGGTATCCATCCAAGCCTGTCTATGTTGATTCTCTTTTCCAAATCCACCTCCCCCACCGCCCTCCTGATCTTCCGATAGTCCGACAAACAAAAAGTAGGAATTTCAAACTTCAACCGAAATTCCCTAGCCGTCATCCAACGTAAACCATTGAACAAATCACTAATCCAATGCACCCCGGCTAGATACCAATCCTGCCAGAACAAAGTTTTCCCTTCAAGCGTAATACTTGGATTCATCCAAATTGAAGCACTCGGATCTCTCAAAGCATTGAAACCCAGACACTCACACAAGGCCGCCCAAGAGTTCCGTAAACTCCTAGTTAGCAGGCCTTCCACGCTTGTTCGCGATGGCTTACTGGTCAAAATGGCCCTATGCGACAAAGGGCCGACATGGCTAGACTCTGCACACATCCAGTCCTCATGTTCCGATTTTAGAAAATCAAAAATATTCCGCGACATAAACGCCAGATGGTATGCCTTAAAATTAGGGACCCCCAGCCCACCCTTAGACAAAGGCGATTGCAATTTGCTAATCTTCAGGCGAGGAGGTTTATTATCCCACAAAAATTCCTGCATGAGGCTATCTAACTCACGCCAAAAATGCTTTTCAATATCTAAAGGGATCATACTCAGAACAAAATTCACGCGAGGAGTCGACACCATTTTCAAAGCATTCACCTTCCCCCAAAGGGAAAGGTGCAACACATTCCATCTCTTCAAATCTGATTTGAGGTTAGTACACACCATCCTCATATTTTCTCTCACAAAATCAGCAACATTAGGCAAAAGCCATACCCCCAAGTACAATAGTTTTTCAGCACACCACTTGAATCCCAACCGGGTAATAAATTGTTTGTCACACAGCGGCACTAACGGTAAAACCTCCGATTTTGCCCAATTAATCTTAAAACCAGAACACTGGTGAAAGGCTTCGAGAATGTTCATAAGAAACGGTACTGACTCACCAAGATTCTTGAGGACCAATAACAAGTCATCTGCGTATAACCAAATTTTCTGCAACATCCCCCAACAACTTATGCCTTGTAAACCCTCTTCATTTCTCAATGCTATAGCCAAGGGTTCAATACTTAGTACGAATAACAAAGGAGACAATGGGCAACCTTGTCTCGTGCCACGTTCCAAATCAAAAGGTGCCGACCTCTGACCATTAGTTTTGACATCAGCCGTCGGCCTGGTATACAGTAGTCTAATCCATGAACAAAACTGAATTCCAAAACCCATCCTTTCCAAAACTTTAAACATAAATCGCCAGTCAACTCTATCGAATGCCTTTTCTGCATCAAGTGATAGGACAGCTGAGTCCTCAGACAACTCTGACGCCTTCATGATCGTACACAGCAATGTTCTCATGTTACTGGACGTCATCCTACCTTTAACAAAACCAGATTGGTTGCGATCTATCAACCCCGGCAAAAGATTCTCCATTCGCAGAGCCAGAACCTTGGCCAAAATCTTATTGTCTACATTGATCAAACTAATCGGTCTGTAGCTGGACGCCATTGTTTCATCCCTGCCTTTCTTTAGAAAGACAGAGATAGTTGCATGTCTAGTAGAGTCCGGGAGTATGCCCCTGGCCTTTGAAGTCTTATACATTTCGGTCAAAAGTTTCAACGCCGAATTAGGCAACCATCTATAGAATTCAACTGGCAGTCCATCAGGTCCTGGAGACCTACCAACATTCAATTTTGATATCGCAAACTTGACTTCATCCACCGAGATATCTTCTTCCAATAAAGTAGAATCCTCCCCTGAAATTCCAGGGACCTGAATCTCATCCAGGAAATCTCCATTTTCCACATCAATATGTGACTCATTCTTATATAAATCCACATAAAACTTTCTGAATACTTCATTAATACCATCCGGAGTGAAAGTGACTTGACCATCAGAATCAGCAATAGACAGAATCGAACGTTCAGACTCTCTCAACCTCAGTCTATACGCTAACCAGCGATCACATTTCTCCCCATGTTCAAAGTAAGAGCATTTTTGGTGGAAATACTTCTTATCCACTCTACCAGAAATCAAGTCCCTCAACTCTCTTTTTAGCTTGTTCAACTCGGGAAGCAAATCCACTCTCGTGGGATCCACCATCAGAGCTCCTGACAAATCTCTGATCTTCACTTCCAATACATTCTGTGTATTGTCCCATTTTTTTTTCAGACCACTCGCTAAACTAATAAACATACCCCGAACAGTGCACTTAAACGCTTCCCAAACCATATCAGATCCAACTTCCCCAGTACAATTCTCCTCCACAAAATAGTCTATTTCAGTTGCAATTTTGTCCATCTCATCCAGATTGTCCAGCAATATGCTATTTAGTCTCCAAGTTTTTTGTCTACACAAAGTATAACTCCAATTCAAATCCACCGAAACATGAGCATGGTCAGTCAGCACAATATTACCTATACTACTTGTTTTGTATTCCTGCAACAAATCTCCTGCCATCAACACCATGTCAATTCTGGAATATGTAGCATGTGCACCAGAATAGAAAGTATATTCCCGCTTTAAGGGATTTTCTATTCGCCAACAGTCTTTCAGATTATGTTCCTCCAGCAGATCATGAAAAGCCTGAGACTGCATGTTCATCCTACGACAATTTCTAGTATTGCTCCTGTCCAAAGTTGAATCCACAACTGTATTGAAATCGCCACCCAAGATTATGTTACTGGACCGAAGGTCTTGAATTGTCTGAGCTACCTTTCTGAAAAAGGCACCATCATCCAATGTCGGCGCATAAATATTACAAAGAATTACATTCTTCCCTTGAATATTTGTCAAAACAGCAACCATTCTGCCTTCCTTGTCACATATCTCCTTGACCACCTTGATTGGTGCATTTTTCCTTATAAGAATAGCCACACCCCTAGACCTAGACTCAAAGGACGAGCCATAAACCTGCCCAACCCAACCTTTTTTCAAACCATCCAGATCTGCTTCCAAAAGGTGTGTTTCTTGGAGAAAATAAACATCACCCTTCAAACCATTCATATACGCCAAAATCTTCCGTTTCTTCTGTGCATTGTTCATACCATTCACATTCCACGAGATAACTCGCAATTGATCCCCCATATTTGAACACAGAATATCCCCCCCAACCCAATTCCAAAGGTACCCCCTCAACAGACCCTCAAATGTCCTTCTACCTACGCATTTCCCGAACAGCAGACTCCACATTATGCAATACGAAGTCCTACACTACCCTCTGCCCTCAGGATACGCAGATCAGACCAGCTGTACCAGGTCTTTCATGTTCCGCACAAAGAAATCCTTACTTGCCTGCCCAGCACTGCACTCTGCTTGCGCCCACAACTTTCATTACTAATGCCTTGAAACTTCATAAGTCATTCATAAGAGGAGGCAGCCTAGCGAATCAACGAAGAAGTACAACACTCTGTGCAGGCCTACTTTTTTATATGGAATGTTGACATCTAAAGCATAACGCAGTGGCCATTATGAAATATATATGCAGCGCGCTCTTCACCAATCAATCTGAGCTTCAACAATGTCGTCATCCTGGCACTCAAATGAAAGGAATTGAGCCATGTTGATTTTTCTTCTCTTCCTGTTGTGTGTACTAAAGGAAAGGACCCTCATAAATGTCCCAGACTCCACAGACATATTCAAACATGTCGTTTTCCAACGGTAAAATGCAGTTAAAAAATAAACACTTACATTAAACCTAATCTTATTAATATTAATTTTAAAAAATATGTCAAGCTGAAAGTTACTTTAAACACTTCTTGTTGGTGTTTGGCAACTTCTCCTGAGTAGGGCTTAAACTGAATGAAATGTATGTATTGTGTCACTTTTGGAGGGTTATAAAGAAAAACACAAATGAGCAAGGTCATGGAAATCTAACTGCTGAAACCTGGATTTGTCACAACATGACTTGGTGAACACAGAATCAAAAGAAAAGTCTGTATACTGCAATTGAGATTTAATTTGTGTGCAGTAAGTGTCAAGATACACTTGACTTTATAGAGCATAAGATATTCAACATTAAAACATACACGGTATAGTACCCGAGTTAAATGAATCAAATGACAAATATTTGAAATGCCAAATTCTTTTGCTTGTACATTCTCTATAGGTTCCTTGGGAAGGAAACTAGAGAACTTAGTGAAGTAATAGTCGGGTAATCAGCACAATTGTGTGGGAACAATCTAGAGTTGAACAACAACATAAATAACAAGTCAACACAACAGCGTTTCTGCCATTTTAAAGATAAGCTTGCTGAGCTCTGGTGGTGTAGGCCTTCATCAGGACGAGATATTCTTGTGAGTGAAGTATCCTATGTAGTTGGATCCGGGAAGCACAGTGGCTTAAGGCATCTTAGTGTCTATGTACACTAAAGTGATAGGAGATTATCTTCTATAGGGCGGCCATTCCTATAGGGAGCCTGTTGATTCGAATTCTAACAGAAGGCAGCGTAATTGTTACGGTAGGTGTTCCAATGTGGAAAAGTCACTCCTAGTAGAAGCTAGTTCTCAAAGGGACCGCTGCGATGGAAGTGCCGGCGTTCGGTGTACAGTCTCCTGCGCGGCTCACAGTGCGTTTTTACTTTTGGAGGGATGAAAGTTTGAACCAACTCTACGAAGATTTGGGCCTGTGACCTGCAGGTGTTCGGGTGAATCGCCCCTAAGCGACAGTACATAGATACTATTTAAAATCAAAAGTGTTAGAATTAAACATCAAGCCATGTATTTCAAAATATGTGGTCATGTATGTGATAGTATTTACGTCTGAAAGACACAAGACAGAAAGTTCGGGTACAGTAGTTTAGCAGAGACCCACATTTTGTTTGACTAAAATCCTTCATGCCATCACAAGCTACCACAGAATGTATAGGCATTGCAATCAAAAGTGCACGTGTTAAAGGTTTTGCTACAGAAACTGACTTTCCATTTGCCAGTGCTCTGATATTCCTGAATAAAAAAAAGTTGTGTATTTTGGAGATTTACTCTAAGCACTTAGCAATGCTTGATCTCTTCTCAGCAAATACTCTCTGCACTTAAGGTCTTTCAAGCATAAAAAGAAGGAGGGGTCCAACTGGCAAGCATCCATTTATGCTTTTCTGATTAATGTTCTAAGCACAGGATATCGCTTTTCAATAAGTCACCTAAGAGAACATTTGAAGTGTTAAAAATGCGATGGTGTAGATTATCTGATATTAAGAATATAATGTTTTCATATAGTGCTACATGTAGACTCCTCCACTTCACAATGCTGTTGTGGTATGTGTTATGATTGCCCAATGTATTGGTACTCGGTCTGCCACAGAAAGGATGAATGACGGAGTCGGCCTCACTAGGATTCTGGAACCTGTGATTGCAGCTTGTAGACATAGGCATATGTCTGTGCTTCAGTAGAATCTGTTCATAGCATTTGTTTATACTGTAATGCCACCCGAGAAACAATATTCCAGATGCCCAAAGAATGCAGACTTCAAGTAACCTATCGGTGCACATGTCATTCTTTACTTTGTACAACATGCCCAATACTCCTGGGGCTGGATGATGGGCCAGGCACTGCCACGAGCATTACTCGAACCAGTAGCAGCAGCACGTGATGGCATTCCTTCTACTGTACTGCTGAGTCCTCATAGTAGTGCAACCCCAAATAATCCATGGTCTTCTCGGTTAAAGCACTTGTAGGAGCAGAGGAACACTCGGATAGGAAAGAACTGCACGTTGGTACATATCCGTATCTTCTGTTAAGAAAAGAAGCAGAGAACAGGTTGAAATACTTAGTACCAACAGTGCAAACAGTGCTTTCCCAGGGACACGTACTACTGACCACTAGGGGTGTCACAGTATTCGTTTTATGACGGTACGATAACCTTCTTGCCAAATGACGGTATGTCATGGTTATCGCGGTATAGCAGGTGGAGTTAACTGATCTTAACAAATATTTTCTAAAAGGTCATAAATTGACAGATGTATCATCACAAACAAAACCAGGCACCCAGGGCCAGAATTGGGCTTTTCAACATACTTGCCACTGAAATGCCTTGCTTCCACCAAACACAAACACACGTGTGGAGAGGAGGGGGTGAGGTGGAGGCCTGCTGCAACTGGCAAAGCAAACTGAATAGCTTTTCTTAAGTGGTCATTTAGGCTTTTTGCTTCCCCACTGGCTACTGGTGAAGATGAACATGTTGCCATCTTGATAACCTGCATGCCACAGATCAATGGAGGCTGATGGTAGTATACGCTTGTGCACATACACACACGCACACACGCACTTTCTCTTTACGTTACAGCCTTTAGTTTACTTGCGGGCCAAAAGGTGTTCAGTAATCACTGACATGTTACCCTTTGGTATGGCAGCAGGGAATACCCACAGATGAGTGAATTTCGCAGTGTGACTTATTATATGTAAATTCAATGATAGAACCAGGGAAATCCCCCATTGCCATATGTTTAGAGAACATTATTCATTATAAATATATAAACCCCAAAGCCGCCACCCCAAAGTAAACCCTTTTCCTTCTTGGCACTGTATCTATTCTTCCTATTGCTAACATATTGATTTTGTGTAAGGCACGTGTGGTTTATGGAATGGCATTAAAAACTGCTCCAACTGAAACTACTTGGCAGACGGCACATCCAACAGTGCAAAACCAAGACTGCGCAGCAATTGCTTACTGCAGCCTTTCCAAATCAGATTGAAAAGCACACTTAACGGTATGAATGGTATAACGGTATAAACAATGTGACGGTTATTATTGTTCAATTAAGTGGTTCACGGTATCTTTAACGGTATACCGTTATATCCCTACTGACCACACATAGGGGCAGTACCTACATTCTACTTTACACTTTCTTATTAGTCACCTACAATCTTCAACTATCAACTGTTTTAAACTCATCCCTAGAAATTAAGAGGATCTTGGGCAAAAGAACCTTCTTGCAAAAAGTTAACATTGTGTATTCCTTGCATCTAATCATGGCTCCCTTCCAATCCCCTTAGCTCCGAGCTGGCCGTTTTCCTCAGTTCAACCTGATTTAAAAAAACATTTTTTATTGGGTATTCAGTTTGTAATAAACTTTGTACACACATACATTAGAAAATAACCATTGCACATACATGTATGCATGCATGTCCACAAACAATGAATATATGAAAACCTAAAAATAAAAAACAAAATTCATTATTCAGACATAAAACCAATTACAACCAAACGATTACCATCTAGAATAATAAACATTTACCCGCAAGAGGGCATACGTCCTAATAAGGCTCTGAAGCAAAGCTATTATTAAAGCGATCTGGCGGCCGCTTAAGAGTCTATGAGAGAGAGAGAGAGAGAGAGAGAGAAGGGGCGAGAAAGACGGGAAGAAAGAGAGAGAGAGAGAGAGAGAGAGAGAGAGAGAGAGAATCACTGCAGTGTACACATTTCCCCAAAGGTCTACTTCTTTATTGTTTTTTTTAAACTTTATTTATACATTTAATATTTCGCATTGACAACAAAATATAATACAATAACACAATGTTCAAGGAATACTTATGCAATTCCATCATTAACTTTATCCATAAAGAATAATCAAGCATAGAAATTAAAATGGGAGGGGAAAAAAGAAAAATAATAATTAAAAAAAATGTTAAACCTCAACAATAGACAACTAAGCATAGAGATCATTAAATGCCCCCCAAATCTTCTCATATTTGTCGAGTTGCTCCTTTGCTTTAAAGGACACCCTCTCTCTCCTGGATAGCAGGGACAAACCTTGCAACCAATCCTCAGTATTCGTAGAAGCATTACTTTTCTAAAATTTTAAAATGTGCTTTTTAGCTAGGAGAAGGGCTCTATATAACCAGAACATTTTGCTGTTAGACAGCCCAATACCCAATGGAATCAAACCTAGCACACCAAGGAGAGGGTCGCTACGTATAGGTTAGCCCAAAACTAGCTCCATCCTCTGAAAAACACTATCTCAAAATATCTGTATTTTTCCACATAACCACAACATGTGGAGCGTGCTACCCACCTCTCTGTTACAGTTCCAACAGGTGTCTATAGCACTCAACTTGCCAGATTTCATTCTCCATGGTGACCAGTATAGATAGTGATTCATTCTTTGTTGTGTATACCTCAAATCCAAATCCACCTTATATTTAACAGGATCCGCACACACACGATCCCATTCAATATCTGACAATGAATTATTCAAATCAGAGTCCCAATTTGCCCTTCCACATTGTGGAGCCACCCGGGACGCAGAAGGTGTAATAAGCTTATATAAGGTAGATGCAGATAAAGGTACGGACTTAGAAAGAAGGAAAATCACTGGCGGTGCATGCACTGCAGCATTCAACAGCAAAAACAATACACCAAAAAGCTCCTGCAAAGCATTATAACGACACATCTCAGTTGCTTTGAGCTTATATTTAAAGCGTAGAAACTCAAAGTCAACCATATTCAGTCCGTCAAAGACCTTCCCAATTCTCCAAATACCTGCATTTTGCCATGAAACCCATTGTAAGACCTTATTATTCTGCTTCACAGTCTGGTTTTTCCATAGACATGAATCTTCACACAATAAAAACATTTCACCCTGGATCTCATTACCTTTATGCCATTCCTTCACAACATGTTTTACTAAAGGTGGAGTGGTATTAATCGGTAATCTTTTATCCATGAACAAAAGCATGTCAAGTGGTGTGGGAGAGACGGATTCCTTTTCAATTCTAATCCAACCCGCGCTATTAATCTCTACATTCGCCAACCAATGATGCAGTGCACGCAAAGTAAAAGCCGAATTATAACGCCTTATATCAGGAAAGCCAAATCCACCGAGATGAACTGGTTTATGAAGAATATCTTTCGGAATTTGCGCCTTGTTTCCTTCACCCAACAGAAACCTGGTCATAGACTTATTAATACCCATTAACACACTATTTGAAAGTGGCAGGGGGAGCATGCTAAAAACATACAAGAATTTCGCAAGAAGTGACATTTTAACTACACTAAACTTCTCTAATTTGCAACAAAGCTTATCTATTTCTGTAATCTTCAAGTGAATATTGTGCGCAAGTAAAGTCTCAATACCCTATTTACATGAATTCCCAGATATTTAAGACCTGAATCAGCCCACATCTCCCGACCAACATCAAACAACCCCCTATGACAAGCCGCGGAAATTGGATAAATCAAAGTTTTGGTAACATTAACTTTGTAATTAGAAAATCTACCAAATTCCCGCAACGTCAGTAGGAGCTCAGGATAAGACCGTTCAGGGTTTGAGATCAGGACTAGGAGATCATCTGCATTTAAAAGGACCTTCGATACATATTCTCCAAAAGGAATACCGATTATATTAGGGTTATTTCTAAGCATAACGGCAAGGGGTTCAATAAATAAATCAAACATTAGTGGGGACATCCCTGCCTAGTACTTTTCATAATTTTGAAACAATCAGACCGACTACCATTAACATCTACAATCGCTTTAGCACCTCCATATAGGGCTCTGAACAGCCTAATGAAAAGTGGTTCACAATTCATTTTAAGCAGAACCTGACGTAAAAAAAAAAAACTCACCCGATCAAACGCTTTCTCTGCATCTATACTAATTGCTGCATATGCATCAGCATCAGCTGAATGTCTCTTGAGATAAATAACACCAAGCAGCTCACGTAGGTTATCACTACTATTCCTTCCACTCACAAAACCTGTTTGGTTCCTATGAACAAGCCTTGGGAGTAAATCATTTAATCTTCTTGCAAATATTTTTGCCAAAATTTTAACATCCACATTCAAGAGTGATATAGGCCGATAGTTTCCACATAGTGATGGGTTATTCCCAGGCTTTGGTATGACCGTTATTAATGCCATCTGCATTGATTCAGCAATTGCTTCATTATCCAGCATTTCTGTATACAACTTTACAAGAAAAGGTGATAAAATCAGACTAAAGGTTTATAAACCTCTATGGGAAAAACATCGAGGCCAGGACATTTACCATTTGCCAAAATATTGATGGAATCTTGAACTTCCTCTATTGTTAAAGGCGCATACAGGCCTAATCTTTCTTGCTCGGTAAGCCCCGGCATATCCACTCTACTCAAGAAATCATCAAGTTTCCATTTCAGAGACTGTTACATCATCCTTATACAATGCGGCATAATATTGCTTAAATACCTCCCAAATTTCCACATTCTTTTTCTTCTTCATTCCTCTTTCATCCATAATAAAAAGCACCTGTTTATCATTCTCTCTCTGCCGTATACGGCTTGCTAACAAAGCCCCAGATTGTTCTCCCCTCTCCCAGAAAGCTTGCCTAGAATAGAATATTTGCGTTTCTACCTTATGGTGGAGCTCACACTCTAAGGCACGTTTTGCTCGAGTCATGGCTAACATGTTCTCATCACTAGGACAGCCACAATAATGCACCACACATTCTTTATAAACATCCTCTAGTTCAACCACAGCCTTTTCCTGTTGACTTTTACGATAAGACGCAAAGCTTATAATTTGACCTTGCAATGTTGCCTTCAATGCATCCCAGACCGTTGTTAAAGAGTTCACTGATCGCAAATTATCCTGCAAAAACAGCGATATTTCTGTTTCCAAGTGTTTCACAAACTCACAGTCCAGAAGCAACTGTGTATTCAAACGCCATTGCCTTCTAGGCCTCAAACCACAAACCTCCTCTTCCAATGTCATCATTACTGGCGGATGATCCGAAATTACAACCTCCCCAATTGAAGCATTACCAATGTCCCCACACAAACTCCTACTAACAAGGAAAAAATGAATACGCGAAGACGTACCATGAGCCAATGAATGAAAAGAATATTTTCTACTTTCTTCATTATAATCCCGCCAAATATCATGCAAAAAGCACTTGTCTAAAAATCTTATAAGTCCTTTCCTTGCATAGGAGTTAGCCTGAGTAGTCTTATCTTTAACCATATCAATTGTGGTATTGAAGTCCCCTCCAACTACAATATTGGTACAATAAGTTAGCTAAAACTCCATCCAATTTCTCAAAGAACATATCCTGATTCACATTGGGTGCATAGATGTTAAATATTACCATGCATCTATTCTCAATATGTAATTTTAGAACCACATACCTCCCTTCCTGATCAACACATACAGTATCAGTTCTATATCTAATACCCTTCTTGAAGAGAATGGACACACCACAAGAATTACTTGCAAAATAGCTTGAAAACTCCTTTACATACAAACCATTCAAAATATACCCCACTTGATCTCCTCTTAATTGGGTCTCTTGCAGAAATACAATATCCGGTTTGCGCCTACTCATCATTGATAATACTTCCCGTCGCTTAATAGGATTATTGACACCCTTGACATTCCAACTCATAAAAGTTATATTTACTGCCATAATCTCAGATGAATTAAATGTATAGGGTCAGATAAACTGCTTCTTTCGATAATCCCCTTCAACACTGAGCATATATTCCCTTTTATACTCCAGGCTCCCATCCTTCTCCTATCCCTTTCCTCCTCTCTCCCCATTTTGATAGACCGTGCCAACCAAGGCGTTGTACTCAGAGATCTCTACATATAAGTAACATACTAGGAAATTACATGAAAAAGGACACATCCTAAAAAGAAACCAAAAGCAAATAAAATGACAACTAAAAAATAAACAAAACAAAACAAAGGTTACAGGAAAGAGCATATAAAACTAAATATTGAACAGTATTAACCGAACTAGACTAATTTATTTGCTCAGTATGAAACCTAAATAGGACTAACATAACCTGCGCAGCAATAAGCCAGCAACCATACCACAGCCAAACATGAATAGCAGTCCCATAAGTAAAATATTAAGACCTAATAAGCCTATCCCTTATATTTTATATAATTTCCAATGAAAGAAAACCTTAAAAATATGACACTCTATATACAATCAACATTACATCCATTTAAAGATCATAGTACCAAGCAATGTAAGTAATCATATTCACTAACCTTCCATTACTACACGTGACACCATGTACATACCCGCATACACATTTAACTATTTAATTCTCCCTGTCCAAATCCAATCCCTACATTAGATTATTCATTTTCCCCTTCCTCCAAGTAAAGTCCGTTTCGAATTGCATGAATATCTTGCTTTCTAAACTCTTTGAACTACTCTCCTTACACACAACTGGAAGCCACCATAACCATACAATTAATATTTAATTCCCGAGAAACACACACCATGCATTCTCTTGGCAAGCAACTCTCAGCCCACATAACCTAATAGCAACATCCCTCACCAATTATATGACATAGCGAAAAGCCTTTGACACAGAGCATAATACGAATCTAAGTGATTTGCCCGCGGTTGAAACTACCGCGGGCAAAACGTTTGCATGAGAAAGGTGCGAACTACCAAATGTTTGCACCTTTCTAATGCGAACACACATACATACTCACACCCACACAACACAACCATAACACCCCCCACCCGCACCCTCAACATAAACAAACCCCACTTACCTTCATCTTCACGCTGGGTTCCTGCAGCGCCAGTTCCCTTTCACTTCCGTGATCGGTAACCGGTGCCACAGGGTCCTTTTCGTTTTTTTTTTAAACAGAAGGCTGCAGGGGTGTACCCCGCAGCCCCCGCTCACAATACCACGAAGTATAGTTTGGTCATTGCGACCATTTGGTTTAGGTAAAATCGTCCTAAACCCATAATACCGCTTCAACATTGGTAATATGGAAATAATGCATCTCCTATCCCACAAGTGCGCCTTGAAACAACGCTTCAAAGGAAGTGCCTCAGCAATATAAAACCACAGACATAGTATATATTCATCTGTCTAAAATACCCACTATAATGTAAAGGCCCCTCAACAATCCACTGCCACAATTAGGCTAATGAATCGTAATGCATTTAAGGGCCTTCTAACAACATCAAACAAGGGCAAGCATCACCTCTAATGGCTGTCCAGTATAATACAACAAAAGGGCATACAACCACATATTGAAGTTGAAAAGAGCTTCAGAGCAAGAGGCCACAGAAGAGACTGACACTGCAACACCCCCACAGCCCTATAAACCCACTGTATGTTATAAGCATATAAACAGACTTAACTTAAAGAAAGAGCAATAGTAATTTCTCCCATTTCCATTGGTTTACCAAGCTTCAAATAATATTCATCCTGCACAATCTACCATAACATTATACCATGCAATCGAACATTATTCACATAAATATCATATCCCTTCATACACTTTTGTTACTCTTTAGAGCTAAAACATAGATGAGATTCAAACGTTAAGGTGTCATGGGGCTCCACATTCCACATGACTCTTCTTCCAACACAGATAAGTATTTTCAGTGTTTGGTCACAACAGTACAGCAATATACTTTACTACCACAATAACTGTATTATAATTGTCGCAGACTGAAGAGCTGAATGTCATCCATGTCACATGGCACTTACTGTGCAGTACAGTATGCATATAGCGCTTGGCGCTTATCCATGCCACTTAAAATAAAAGCTTCCAAACAACATAGGCTAGCTATAATCCTTCACATGTACCTCAGCCCATCTCCTTGATTTATCCACCCCTGCATCCTCTTTAAGGATTGTATACGCCTATTAGTAACATTTAAAAAAGAATACTGCTCATACTAGGAAGTAAGTGCAGAATAAACAAGGAAGCGTCAAAATCCAGACATATGATGTTTAAAACTTTAGCTTTTTCCGTAAATATCTCAGTCTGATCAGAGAGAATGCATTGCTGTATACTCCCATCCACTTCAATAGTAGGCCACTAGTAACTGACCATGTAGACAGTGCTTTCCTGACACTCAACCTGGCATTTCAAGTCCTTTCCAGTCCCATTAATACCATTTAATAAGTCTGTGATTTTCAGTTTTGGCTAATAGCCGACATCGGAATGCTGTACACTTGTATAATCATACATCAATTGGCCCTGGTGCTTTCATCCTGTTGGGCGCTCATCCCTTCAAGTATCATATCTCCGCTCCTGACTCCTTCAACTTCCCTGTCTGCCGCAGGCACACACATGACAACAGGGGCGGAGAATGCATATCATGCGTGCCTTCCAAAAGTCAATAAGGGCACAACTTCAGGGGCTCCCAGCCTCTGCAGCACTTCACCTCAACAATTTATTTCCCTGACATTACCGTCAAGGAACAAAGGCATAACGGGTAAGTTAGCAAGTTCTCCTTGTGGAGCGCCTTGTTTGGCATGACCTGTGGACACTTCTTCCGGCTGAGCTTGCGGAACCCCTGTGACTTTACTGGCTCGTACAGGAGGAGGGGGTCTCTCGAGCCAAAGCCTCTCCAGAGGTTACACCTTTGCTTCCCAACATCCAGAACGTGGGATTAATGAGCCTGCACGCTCTTACCAGACCACAAAGGTACTTTGTGACTCGCCTCTGAGCTGACCACCATAAGATGAATGGCACAGCCGTTGGCTTGTGCTAACTTCTACCATCTCTGCTCGGTATACCCCGTTTCGGCGCAGGCCAGTTTGCCGCAACCGCTTTGGCGCAGTGGCCAGTTCAGCGCGCCCATTTTGGCACAGAAGCCTTTCTGGCGCCGTCGATTTGGCGCGAGGGACGTTTGGACATGACTGACATTGCAGCCACGTCTAAACTCCCTCACGCCAAATTCAAAAGAATAATTCTTTTCAAATGCAGCACGTTGGCAGGTAATTTTAACGTGTTGCATTTGAAAAGAATTGTGGGTGTGGGACCGGAGCAGAGCCTGCGTGAGCAACTGCTGCGAGAGCCAGCACGCCAGCCCCCCCACCCTGCCCCGGCAGTCCGCTGCTTGGGGCACAGCGGGAAGTGCACCAGGATCACACATCTTGTGACGCAGAGTGCCTACTAGTTCGAGGACGGGAAACTGCATGGAAAAAAGAAACTGGCTGTTAAAACGATGCACGTTTTCCCACAGGAATGCCTGTTTAAAGCGAAGTGAGACGAAATGCAAAAAACAGCCCGTGACGTGTGGGGAGCCTGAGCCTCCTGGTGCGGCCGAGGAATGTTTACATTTTGCTGGCAAGCTGTTTTTTCATCCGTGGCGAAAATTAATGGTCACGAGGGAAGAGAAAGATGAACACCGCCCCTGCGGGGGGGGGATAGCCAGACCAACCTGATAACTGCAGTTTAGAACCGACTTCGGCCCAGCCCACCCCTCACCTCCGCAGGACAGAGGGCACACCAATCCGCGGACGAAAAACGGCAGGGAAAGGAAGAATGGCATTTTCATCGCAGCATGTTTGCACCCAAATGCCGCCCGTGCAGGGTGGGGGGAGCCTGATCCCCAAATCCAGCTGAGGAATATTCAAAGTTTGCTGGCAAGCAGTTTTTTCATCCAGGGCAGCACGGAAGGGTCGAGAGAGAAAAGGGAGGCAAGCACCGCCGGTGCCGTGGGGGTAGTCTGATCTTCCAGATCACTAGACGTTTAAGACTGACGTCCCCCCAGCCCACCTGTTGCATCCACAGGACAGCGGGCATCACAGAGATGCCTCCCGGACTGATGCATGAAGGACATTTGTTCATTTTCCAGGCCGCTCGGAGCATGCTCGCCGGGACATGTGGAGTGCCTACGAAGCTCCAGTGGGGCAGCGGGCCTGATCCCTCAAGGCTCGGCGGTCATCAGCCGACGCAGACTCAGCTCGGCAGCCCCCGCAGCTGAAAATGACAGTGGCCCTGCAGATAAGTAGAGGACACAGGCCCGTTTTTTGCACACCGCAAGTTACACAAGTGGATGTCGCGCTGGGAAGGCAGTGACTCTTTCCCAACCCGCACGACACAACCCGGACCTCCAATGAAGCATCAGCTGGGAGGTGCAAGTGACCCGAGGACGCCGGCGGTCTCCAGACTCCTGTCGTGGGCTGAGTCAGCATGTCCTCCCAGCCCCACCCCCACAGGACAGCGGGCCTCCCATGCGAATACCCGCGCCAAAACATCCTGGTGCCCGAACATCCCCACGGCGAACTAGCCGCGCCGAAATGGGTGCGCCAAAACGGGCTCTGCGGCCAATCGGCCGCGCCAAATCGTCCTGTTCCATCTCTGCTAGTTTATGTTAAATGTTAAAGGTATTTGTACCGCGCACTGTCACCAACGGAATTGGTCTCCAGGCGCTCAGGCGGATCTGTAAATGATAAGGTGGGATGGGTTAGTAAGGTGAAGAGGGAGTAGGATAGTGAGGAGTGGTGTTCTGTTGGCAGCTTCAACTCGGTATACCCCGGGTGCTGAGCTTTGGTGCGGGTATTGGATCGGTGTCAGTCCACATGTGCTGTTGCTCCGGTTTATGTGTTGTTGCAGTGTTGTGAAGTGCATGCGGCTTGTGGTGCGAGAGATGGTTGTGTGAGTTTTTAAGTGAGATAAGTATGCAGAGTTTGAGGTTATATTGGTTAGTGGGTTACTTGACCTTTAGCATGCTAACATTCACAGTTTTGTCCAAGTGTGGCACTTGCTGGCCCTCACAAACCCATCTGGACGCAGCGCAGGCCAATGTCCAGAACTCCATCCAGGTGTGGGCATGCCAACATTCACAGCCTTATCTAGATGCGGCGCAGGCTGGTGTTCACAGTTCTAAGTGTCGCACATGCTAACATTCAAGTTTCATCCAGGCGCGGGCATGCTATCTTTCAGTCAAATCCTATCTAAATGCGACTCAGGCTAATGTTCACAATTCTATCTAAGTGTGGACATGCTAATATTCACAATTCTATCCATTATGTTGAGAAATATAGTACTCTGGGGCCCTCTAGTCGACGTTCAGAAGGGTTTGTGCTCCTTTGCAGGCACGTTACTTTTCTTTGCTTTCATACGTGAACCTTTTCAGAGCACACTTTTGGGGATCTACCAGTCTTGCCGCCGTTATAAACGTTGCGGAGCAACCAAGAAAATGTCCTTTTTTTTTTATTTTTATTTTTTTTTAATTATTTATTTTCAAGAATACCACAACATAGAAATAATATGTACACAAAATTACATCATAAAGTAATGACAACAAAGCAAACAAAACTATATACCGCTGAAAAACCCCTCCCCCCAGGAGTCACAAAACAATCAATGAACAGGTCAATATAATAGCAGGAATTTACCCCAAATCTTGTTAAATAATGTAGTTTTCTTCTCTCTCTGATATAACACTCTCTCCATTTCCGCTAGTGAATGCATTCCTGAAATCCATTCCTCAATAGTAATAGGGTTAGACGTTTTCCAATGTCTCAAAATTAGTTTCTTCCCCACCATTGCCCCACGAAAGATCCATTTCTTCTGGGAAGTAGTCAGGTCATCCAATAAATCCCCACAGCCTAGTACAATTGTCTTGAAATCCATATGAACCGTCCCCTCCAAAATCTTTTCACAGATCTGATCAAACTCGAACCACAAACCTCTCACCCTCGAACATCCCCACAACATATGTTCCAAGGTGCCCTCCTCATGTGAACACGCCCAACATTCCGAGCTGTCACTCATCCCTCTTTTCATCATTCTCTCAGGTGTCCAGTATGTTCTATTCAAAATCTGTATTTGACGCGACCTATCAGCAAGATTCAAAGAACACAATTTCACATTCTCACAAATACTTGTCCAATCCTCCTCAGTAATATCCTCACCAATTCTCCGATTCCAATCCAATCTCAAAGCATCATTAGCCCGATAGTTCGACACAACCAATCTATAGACATAACTAACCAGGCCACATCCACTCACTCCAGGTATCCATCCAAGCCTGTCTATGTTGATTCTCTTTTCCAAATCCACCTCCCCCACCGCCCTCCTGATCTTCCGATAGTCCGACAAACAAAAAGTAGGAATTTCAAACTTCAACCGAAATTCCCTAGCCGTCATCCAACGTAAACCATTGAACAAATCACTAATCCAATGCACCCCGGCTAGATACCAATCCTGCCAGAACAAAGTTTTCCCTTCAAGCGTAATACTTGGATTCATCCAAATTGAAGCACTCGGATCTCTCAAAGCATTGAAACCCAGACACTCACACAAGGCCGCCCAAGAGTTCCGTAAACTCCTAGTTAGCAGGCCTTCCACGCTTGTTCGCGATGGCTTACTGGTCAAAATGGCCCTATGCGACAAAGGGCCGACATGGCTAGACTCTGCACACATCCAGTCCTCATGTTCCGATTTTAGAAAATCAAAAATATTCCGCGACATAAACGCCAGATGGTATGCCTTAAAATTAGGGACCCCCAGCCCACCCTTAGACAAAGGCGATTGCAATTTGCTAATCTTCAGGCGAGGAGGTTTATTATCCCACAAAAATTCCTGCATGAGGCTATCTAACTCACGCCAAAAATGCTTTTCAATATCTAAAGGGATCATACTCAGAACAAAATTCACGCGAGGAGTCGACACCATTTTCAAAGCATTCACCTTCCCCCAAAGGGAAAGGTGCAACACATTCCATCTCTTCAAATCTGATTTGAGGTTAGTACACACCATCCTCATATTTTCTCTCACAAAATCAGCAACATTAGGCAAAAGCCATACCCCCAAGTACAATAGTTTTTCAGCACACCACTTGAATCCCAACCGGGTAATAAATTGTTTGTCACACAGCGGCACTAACGGTAAAACCTCCGATTTTGCCCAATTAATCTTAAAACCAGAACACTGGTGAAAGGCTTCGAGAATGTTCATAAGAAACGGTACTGACTCACCAAGATTCTTGAGGACCAATAACAAGTCATCTGCGTATAACCAAATTTTCTGCAACATCCCCCAACAACTTATGCCTTGTAAACCCTCTTCATTTCTCAATGCTATAGCCAAGGGTTCAATACTTAGTACGAATAACAAAGGAGACAATGGGCAACCTTGTCTCGTGCCACGTTCCAAATCAAAAGGTGCCGACCTCTGACCATTAGTTTTGACATCAGCCGTCGGCCTGGTATACAGTAGTCTAATCCATGAACAAAACTGAATTCCAAAACCCATCCTTTCCAAAACTTTAAACATAAATCGCCAGTCAACTCTATCGAATGCCTTTTCTGCATCAAGTGATAGGACAGCTGAGTCCTCAGACAACTCTGACGCCTTCATGATCGTACACAGCAATGTTCTCATGTTACTGGACGTCATCCTACCTTTAACAAAACCAGATTGGTTGCGATCTATCAACCCCGGCAAAAGATTCTCCATTCGCAGAGCCAGAACCTTGGCCAAAATCTTATTGTCTACATTGATCAAACTAATCGGTCTGTAGCTGGACGCCATTGTTTCATCCCTGCCTTTCTTTAGAAAGACAGAGATAGTTGCATGTCTAGTAGAGTCCGGGAGTATGCCCCTGGCCTTTGAAGTCTTATACATTTCGGTCAAAAGTTTCAACGCCGAATTAGGCAACCATCTATAGAATTCAACTGGCAGTCCATCAGGTCCTGGAGACCTACCAACATTCAATTTTGATATCGCAAACTTGACTTCATCCACCGAGATATCTTCTTCCAATAAAGTAGAATCCTCCCCTGAAATTCCAGGGACCTGAATCTCATCCAGGAAATCTCCATTTTCCACATCAATATGTGACTCATTCTTATATAAATCCACATAAAACTTTCTGAATACTTCATTAATACCATCCGGAGTGAAAGTGACTTGACCATCAGAATCAGCAATAGACAGAATCGAACGTTCAGACTCTCTCAACCTCAGTCTATACGCTAACCAGCGATCACATTTCTCCCCATGTTCAAAGTAAGAGCATTTTTGGTGGAAATACTTCTTATCCACTCTACCAGAAATCAAGTCCCTCAACTCTCTTTTTAGCTTGTTCAACTCGGGAAGCAAATCCACTCTCGTGGGATCCACCATCAGAGCTCCTGACAAATCTCTGATCTTCACTTCCAATACATTCTGTGTATTGTCCCATTTTTTTTTCAGACCACTCGCTAAACTAATAAACATACCCCGAACAGTGCACTTAAACGCTTCCCAAACCATATCAGATCCAACTTCCCCAGTACAATTCTCCTCCACAAAATAGTCTATTTCAGTTGCAATTTTGTCCATCTCATCCAGATTGTCCAGCAATATGCTATTTAGTCTCCAAGTTTTTTGTCTACACAAAGTATAACTCCAATTCAAATCCACCGAAACATGAGCATGGTCAGTCAGCACAATATTACCTATACTACTTGTTTTGTATTCCTGCAACAAATCTCCTGCCATCAACACCATGTCAATTCTGGAATATGTAGCATGTGCACCAGAATAGAAAGTATATTCCCGCTTTAAGGGATTTTCTATTCGCCAACAGTCTTTCAGATTATGTTCCTCCAGCAGATCATGAAAAGCCTGAGACTGCATGTTCATCCTACGACAATTTCTAGTATTGCTCCTGTCCAAAGTTGAATCCACAACTGTATTGAAATCGCCACCCAAGATTATGTTACTGGACCGAAGGTCTTGAATTGTCTGAGCTACCTTTCTGAAAAAGGCACCATCATCCAATGTCGGCGCATAAATATTACAAAGAATTACATTCTTCCCTTGAATATTTGTCAAAACAGCAACCATTCTGCCTTCCTTGTCACATATCTCCTTGACCACCTTGATTGGTGCATTTTTCCTTATAAGAATAGCCACACCCCTAGACCTAGACTCAAAGGACGAGCCATAAACCTGCCCAACCCAACCTTTTTTCAAACCATCCAGATCTGCTTCCAAAAGGTGTGTTTCTTGGAGAAAATAAACATCACCCTTCAAACCATTCATATACGCCAAAATCTTCCGTTTCTTCTGTGCATTGTTCATACCATTCACATTCCACGAGATAACTCGCAATTGATCCCCCATATTTGAACACAGAATATCCCCCCCAACCCAATTCCAAAGGTACCCCCTCAACAGACCCTCAAATGTCCTTCTACCTACGCATTTCCCGAACAGCAGACTCCACATTATGCAATACGAAGTCCTACACTACCCTCTGCCCTCAGGATACGCAGATCAGACCAGCTGTACCAGGTCTTTCATGTTCCGCACAAAGAAATCCTTACTTGCCTGCCCAGCACTGCACTCTGCTTGCGCCCACAACTTTCATTACTAATGCCTTGAAACTTCATAAGTCATTCATAAGAGGAGGCAGCCTAGCGAATCAACGAAGAAGTACAACACTCTGTGCAGGCCTACTTTTTTATATGGAATGTTGACATCTAAAGCATAACGCAGTGGCCATTATGAAATATATATGCAGCGCGCTCTTCACCAATCAATCTGAGCTTCAACAATGTCGTCATCCTGGCACTCAAATGAAAGGAATTGAGCCATGTTGATTTTTCTTCTCTTCCTGTTGTGTGTACTAAAGGAAAGGACCCTCATAAATGTCCCAGACTCCACAGACATATTCAAACATGTCGTTTTCCAACGGTAAAATGCAGTTAAAAAATAAACACTTACATTAAACCTAATCTTATTAATATTAATTTTAAAAAATATGTCAAGCTGAAAGTTACTTTAAACACTTCTTGTTGGTGTTTGGCAACTTCTCCTGAGTAGGGCTTAAGTCTCTTAGAAAGGACATTGCTTTTAGGTGATCTGAAAACGAATGTACCACACCATCCACATTAACTCTGAGTACAGCTGGATAAACCATATAATAGGCTAGTTTTTGTTTTATCTCTTGCAAGTCTTTTAGCCTCTGCAAACTATTTTCTTTGTGCCACTGTTTCTTTTCTGAAGTCATTAAACAACACAATTGTGCACTTATCACCCCATTTAAGCACACCTAGTTCCCTTGATCTTTTTAGTAGCATGTCCTTCACAGGATACCTTTAAAAACCTCACCAGAAAGGCACAAGGGGGTAGACCGGTACCCGGCTTTGGAGCAAGTGTACGATGTGCTCGCTCCATTTCCAAAATTTTTCCTGGGGGTAGATTCAACAGCTTTGGTAGTACTTTCTGCAAGAAGTCCATAGGACGACCATTTTCCACTCCCTCTGGAAAACCAGGTATCCTCAAATTCGATCTTCTACAGTAATTTTCTTGTTCAGAGATCCTTTTGTTAGCCATTTCCAAAAGTCCTATGAGGGTTGAAACTCTTCCTTCTAAAGCCAGCAATCTGTCTTCAGATCCTGAAACCCTAGTTTCCAGCTCTTCAGTGCGCTTTTTAACCATGGATTGATCTTTTTTTCATTTCCAATATGGTTTGCTTAATCTTCCCAATAGAGAGTACAACTCCATCCATGATTTCAGTTAGGTAGTCTTCAGCAGACTGGCCTTCAGCTCCGGTTCCAAGCAAACTCTTTTCATTTCCATCTCTAACTCTCTTTGATGGCTGTGAGTCTCCACTTAGAGTATCAGCAGGTCCATCTTCATCTTCACTCCCAATTCTTGACCGCCTGAAAGAGGGAGCATCTACCATTTCAACCGGATCTGCCATATTATGTATATATTCTATATCAGCAAGGTTGGCTGTGCAGAAGCAAAGCTCTCAAGTTGCCATTGCTGCAACTGCCAGTTTTAGAATCCAGGTCTACTTCTTAAAGCGAAGATTCCACTACAATTTAACATACGGTGCGTTAGAGTTGTTCATGAGGAGAAGTTGTTACAGAGTCTATGGGGGTCATTACGAGGTTGGTGGTAGCCGTGCCGGTAAATACTGGCACAGCTGCCGCAGGAGTCATGAATTTTCCGGCACCTGGGAATGGGCAATTGCCAGGGCATTACAACCCGGAGGACCCGGTAATTGCCCATTCCCAGGCGCCGGAAAATATTACTCCCCATTCCCATTTGAGTCCCATTAGACTCAATGGGAATGGGGAGGACGGATGCACTGGCGCCATTCATGAATGGTGCTGGTGCATCCGTCAAGGTCTGTGAGCGGGTGCCGGGCTGAAAGGCACCCACTCGCAGAACTCGTAGTTTGGCGGTCCGGAAACAAGAGTACCGGCAAGCTTACCGGTAGCGTTGTTTCCAGACCTGCAAACTTGTAATGAAGCCCTATGTCGCTGATTATAAAGCACAATGGTCCTAATGGGTCCCCATCTCTCATGAGCGCCCAATAAGTTAAATCTAAAGCGCATACAAATATGGCCATCGATTTAACTGGGAAAGCTGCAAAGATATTTAGGCATAGATGTTACTGAATAATGCATTTTCCTGAACTCTTTAAGAACTTTATATATGGCGATCGTCTCCTGGGCTCGATTCCTTTCCAATATTCCTGCTATTCCTGCATTAGCCCATCAGTATTTGTAAGAAGATCCTCATTTTGGAAAAGTCAGTCAGACCAAATTAATTTGCAATCCTTTATAAATTCATTGAGGACCAGCGATTGGCTACAATACATCAAAGAGTTCAAATCAATGAACCAGAAGTCAGGTGGAGGATTTAAAATCTTTGCATACAATTTTAATTTATTCCAAGAGATACAAAAAACTAATACCAATGGTAGGAAACTAGGCAGACCCAATAGTTTCTTCCACAGTGTACCCTCCATAACTTCGAGAGCCTTCCAGTTTACTATAAACAATTCATATCCATACAATAAGGAAGGTAACTCTTTGCCCACATAAAAGCGTATCAAGGGCAGCATAGAAAATGTACAGAATCTGACGTAAATATTGCAAACAATTGTAGTATCCAAATCTACAAGATCACTTTCAACATGAATCATATAGCTCAGGTATTTCAAGGTATCAACTTCGGATAAATTAGCCTCATTGATTGACCAGTTAAAGTACCTGGGTTTGGTCATATGGCCAGAGACTGACATGATCACAGACTTTCCCCGAACTGGATTTCAAATGATTATTACTTAAATATAGATGTAAACCATTAAGGAGACGAAAAAGCCCAATCTGGGTCCTATCTAAAAAAAGAATGTCATCTGCGAATAATGTCTGAATAGGAAGGTGTTCTAGTTTAGGAGCATACGAATTTGACAAAGCCAGGTGGTCTATTAGATCAGATAGACACAGATCAAAAAAGCACAGGGAAGAGGACACATATCATGTGTGAGCCCAACAAAAGTCTTTAGGCGCGTACCCATGGGGCACATATTATTTAGTCTCACCTGTATTGTTGTTTTCGAATGCAGGACTAACATTTTCAGAAGGCCCCTGGGTCTCCCCCCATTATATAGCTTTTTCCACAATTTTGTATGATCGACACAATCGAAGGCTTAAGAAACGTCCACTGAAGCGATATACACATTTTGCCCTGGGATTTTTTTCTGTGCTTGCGTAAAGAGTAAATCTACTAACAGGACATTCAGAGATGTACCACAGCCTCCGAAAACCTGTTTGGAATGGTGCAAAGATCTCGGGAGAGGTGTCTAGCAACGCAATAGGGCAGTAATTGCCTGGCACCCCCTCACCTTGTATATTGGTACGATATAGGAAGCGTGCCAGGATGATGGAAAAAACTCCTGCTGATATGTTGTTGAAAAGAGCCAGCATCACCCCAGCCCACATCTCCGGATTTTGCATAAAGACTAAGATGGGGATCCCATTGGGGCCCATTGCTGTGGAATTTCTGGATATCTTAATCTTTCCTATTATTGAATGGTGGGTATAAGACCCATACCAGTTACCCAGATTGTTTAGATCGAATAATATCCTGGTCTCTGTAGGGATCCCAAATGTATTCCTAAAATGATTTTGCCAAACAAAATTGGATATTACATTGTCGAGAGAAAATGTCAGCTCCACGTGGCTCATATCAGTTTTCACAATAGTCTTCCAAAATTATTTATGATTGACAACATATACTGACTATCAAACCGGGCTAATACAGATTACCCCTGCTATAGCTCAGGGAGTCTTGATTCTATTACATGGAGGCAAGCATTATGCTTCAATCTCTTTATTCTACTCTTCCGAGCCGATTTAAATCTAGATATTTCCTTTCATTTCTTTTTTTCAAACACAACAAAACCAAACTGAAACTACACGTCCCATGAACCCCAGAGTGTGGCTCGGGCAGCTTCCTATCACTGGTCCCACTTGTCACTTCCTGCCCAGGACCTTTCCTCTTCTTTTGATGCCCTCCAACTGATATCCGGCAAACGAAAAGCAGAAACACTCTCCTTCAGCCCACAAGCTGAGACAGACTCAAAAATTAGCCAAACAAAAACTCCCTCGGCCTGCGCTGTCCACTGCATCAAGGAACGCTAGACACCCCTGCTCCTCAAGACTCAGCCTACATTCTGGTCATCAGTGCATGACAAAACACGCATCGGGGGGATGGTACAAAGACGCATTGTACAACAACATCAATTAGCATCCATCAATACAGTACAAATGAGACAGTACCTGCGTCCAAGGGTGGGATAATGCTCGCCTTCGTGTCTTTAATAGAATCAAGACTCCTTACGCTATAGCAGGGGTAATCTTTATTCTATGTCAAGACCGGAGGCAAGCATTATGCTTGTTCAAATCTATCCACCGCAGTCGCCGCTGCGCTTGTTATTGGCTTAAAATAGAAGGACTTAAAAGTGGCTTCGCTTCACCAATCCGTCGCCCTCAGGATATCTTGAAGGCAGGCCCTGGCACTAAAAGCCTTGGAAGCCATGGCACCTCTCACTGGCGCCTCTCACTGAATGAGCCCCAAAATGCATCACATCTATACCTGCCAGGGTCATGATTTCCCGTACCCATCTGGCTATGGTTGCAGCTGCCACCACCCTAAAGGGTTTCCTGTGCATAATAAGCAGTTGCCAAACGCCTGCCGGTATGACCTTGCACGTTCTAGCTTCGTACTCCTTGACACAAGTCGCTATGCACAATTGCGGCTGCCTCTGAAAATTGGTATATGAGATAACCTTAGCATGGCACTTTGTTCTCTTTACAATAGAAAAAGATACCCTGTATGGACAGACAATCTTTCTGTCAACTTCGAGAGCCTTCACATCCACCACTCATCTAACATATAACAGGCACAGCAGCATAGCCAGCTTTCCTGACAGCTACTGATCTGAAAAAAGTCCCTGTTCCGCGGCCAACCCATAAACAGCTGCAACACCACATTGACGTCCCACAGCTGTGTGTATTTAGGCATGGGGGATGTGTAAATCTTCACGCTTTGAAGCAATCGGGCTACTGCTGGGTGCTCCGCCACTGGGGCCCTATCCACCGGCTCATAGCCTGCTGAAAATGCAGACCTGTACACTACAACCATCCTAAATGCCTTGCCCCCCTCTGCAAGGGAAGCCAACAAAAATTAGAACCTGCACTAAAGGGGCTGAAACAGGATGAACACTGTGCTGGCTGCACCATAGGCACCATCTCCCCCACGCCACGTCATAGCTCCTGTGCGTAGAGGGGGCCCAAGATTGCTGGATAAATTCAGCAGCCGGTCCCAAAAAGACTGGCCCACTCCATCTGCTCCCAACACCCTGCACGCCCCTGCTGCAGTTGCCCTGTCGTCAACAGAGGATATTAATTCCAAGTCAGATCTGATAGGAGATCCTGTCTGAGAGGAATCACTTGTGGAAAATTCATAGAATGTTCTATCAGCTCGGGGCTATCATGATCACTTCCGCCCTCTCTCGCCGGATCTTCGCTAGAGTCCTGGCTAGCATCATGAGGGAAAGGGCATAGTGTACCGTGCCTGACCATGACAGTAGAAAAGCATCCACCCCTTGAGCCTCTGGGTCCAGCCTCCAGCTGGAGGACTTGCTTAACTGTTTTTTAAACCTGGACGCAAACAGGTCGGTGTCTAGAGGACCCCAGAAGACCCCTATCTGGGCATAGACTTCCATGTGAAGCATCTGATCGCTGGAGTCGTGTAAGTAGCGGGACTTCCAATCCGCCAATACGTTCTGAGAACCCGGAAGGTACTCTGCTGTCACCAAGATCCTCCAATTGAGGCAGTAGTGCCAGAAGTCCTTTGTCAGTTCCACTAGCATCCTTGATTGGGTACCTCCTAAGTGATTTATGTAACGCACCGCTGAAATGTTGTCCATCCTGAAGAGGACACAACACTCTGCTCGGTCTTTTGCAAATGCTTTTATCACGAACGATCCTGCAAGCAATTCCAGGCAGTTGATGTGGAGGGACAGCTCCTCCTGTGATAACTTGCCGCCTGTCTGCAGGTGACCTCATCTCGCCCACCAGCCTGCCCTGCATAGGAAGATCGCCCGCATGTTCCAGGCTTCTATGTCCTAAAGCCACAATTCCAAGTTCCAACCTACCCTCCCGATGCAGGGGTATTAGATGGTGGTACCTTAGACCCTCTCATAAATTCTGAATTTATAGTCTCTGCAGTGCCCTGTAGTGCAATGGGTCAGGAAAGATCGCTTGAATGGAGGCTGCTAAAAGGCTGGCGATCTTCACTATAGCTTGTAAGGATATCACAGTCTTTGCTAGCGCTGCTCTCAGCTCCTTTATCACTCTCATCTTGGGAGCTGCAAGTTTCAGGGTTGCTTTCGTGGAATCCACGATGAACCCCAGAAACTCCATGTGCTGTCTAGGGACGAGTTCGGACTCCTCCCTGTTTATGAGACAACCTAGCAATGTCAGCAGCTGCGATACCCACTGCATCTGCTCGACGAGAGCTCACCTGTCGTCCTCTAGCATGAGAAGGTCGTCCAGGTAAATTATCATACGAATCCCTCTCTCCCTAAAGGCAGCAGCCACTGGCCTCATGATCTTCGTGAACGCCCATGGCGGAGAGGCGAGGCCGAACGGTAGGCACCTGAACTGCCATACTCGCTGGTTCCACTGAAAGCGCAAAAATCTGTGGTGTTCCCTGGCTATCGGGGTCGTTAGATAAGTGTCCGTCAGATCCAATCTCAATAGCCAACCTCCTTTCTGTAGAATGTCTCTGAGGAGGTGCACTCCCTCCATTTTGAAGTGTTTGTATACCAGACACCCATTGGGCTCCTTCAGGTTGATGACTGGTCTTACTTTCTCCTTTCTGTGCACCATGAACATGCTACTTATGAACACCTCTGCTGCGCTGTTGCTGCGCTATAATGCGCCTTTGCTTGCTATCCAACATAGCTCCTTCTCTAGGAGCTTGCGTTAACCTTGCACCTGCACTTACTGCCGTGGCCTGCCCTGCTGGACCGGCTCTGCTGTAAATTCTAGTTGGAACCCTGCTACCGCTTGCAGCAGCCAAGCATCGCTGGAATGCTTCAGCCAAAATTCTAAGCACAAAGTGTCCTGCCTCCTAGTGGAGTATAGTGAACTACCGTCCTCACCTGATTGGGCTCCTTGGTGTCGGTAGTAGCCTCGCCCTCTGCATCCTCTACCGCAACAACCGGTGTCCGGTCATCATTTCGAATTCAAAAGGATCGAATGCAATACATTCGAATCAAAAGGACCGGAAAAAAAAGACCTAATGCCTTTTTTTAAATGTATATTTTTTTGTTTTGGTATAGGTAAAATTCGTGTTTTTTGGCCAAAAAACGGAGGTTTGGGCCCCCCCCCAAAAAAAATGGATTCCATTTTTTTTTTCCCGGTCCTTTTGTTTCGAAAGTATTGCCTTTCAAAACTTTGTATTCAAATCTTTGACCTTGAACCGCCACAACCTTGCGCTGGGAAAAAGGCATCTTCCTTGTGAGACTCCCAATATTGCGATCTCGGGTTGCAGAGCCTCTTCTGTGAGTGAAAGCAGCCTCTACTGTGGCCGGTCCCTGCAAACACTCTGGCGGGGAAGAAGTTCTTAATGGAAGGCTGCGCGTTTTCAAGGGCTGTGTACGTGCCTACGAATCTCCCCATTTCTCTAGCGAAAGCCTTGCAAACAGAAGGCCCTGGGCAGCTTCACCTGCCTCATAAAAGGCTAGGTCTCAGAGTTAGAGTCAATATTCAATAACAGGCCTCTTCTTCTCTCGGATGACAGGGCACAGTTTGCCTTACCTTGAAGGCACACTGCCCTTTGAGCCCAGCTGGCCAATGTCTCGGGATCCACTGGCTCTCAGGTGTCTCTGGCCTTTTCCACCAGATCCAGGATCTTCGCTATTGGCCCAGCTAAATCCGGAACATTTTCTTCACATATCTTACGGGCCCGATCCATGCCCCTTCTGAGGTCCCTGGAGGCCTTAGATATGAAGGTAATCATCTTGGGATCCAGCTCCAGGGTCTCTGCTACTTTCCCAGTTAGGTCTGGGTAGAGGGCACTCCGACTGCATGTGCAGCCTAACTTCTTTCTAAATCAGTTTACGTAATCTTTGGGTCATGTATGCAGCTGCTCTCAGTGAAGTTAACCAGTTGTTCGATGTGGGGTTAACAATCGACTCGGGGTCGAATATGTCGATCAGCTCCTCTTTGGGCACCTGCTGGTGCTTCTCTTTACATTTACGTTTCTCACTCTAGGGCCTCGGTGAGGATCTTGAGTCTGACAAATCTGACTCTGGTGAAGAGTCACTACCCCCTATATTTTGTGCCCCTGAGGAAGGGGGTAGGTGGCTTGGCACATTCGATTGCTTCATGAAAGCCCCCTTAAGCTTTTTGAATGCATCCACAGCCTCATGAGGCTTTCTTTTTCCCCGCCTTTACTGCACCCAGGGGAGTAGAAGAGGCCTTTCTCTTTTTAGGTCTGCTCTCTCCCCTTATCTGCCTCCTCTGTATGAGGTTGGCTAGAGACGTGCTACCATCTACATCAAGTTCTTTTTTCTTAAAACCATCCCCAATTAGGCATTCAAGCGATTCCAGGTTTCCTGGAGCGGGTGCACCGCTAGGGCCACTGCATCCACCAGGGCATCTCCCAAAACTCTTTTGAAATTAAGAGTCAGGTCTGTGTCTTCTTCCCACATCACTTTGTCCCTACTTCCCTCACTCCCATCATTTTACACCATGCTGAGTCTACATCAATATCAATTAATGTGCCTGGGTGCCTGGACAAGGCAGGCTGGATGGAACGTCCTCTTTGATGAGGGGCAGAAAATCTACGGGGAATGTTATCAAACTTGGCCTTATACAGTCTTCCTCTTGGGCTGTTAGCTGCTGCCCACTGGGAGTGTTAGATGTGGGCCCTCATAGGGCATGGAGTTTGCTGCACTGCGCTATCTTTGTTCCACTAAATTAGCACTTGGGAGTGAGCTGCAGCTCTGTGCTGCCTGCTCGTGATGCTGGCACTGTGTCAAGCTTTATGATGCCCATTCTCCGGACGTTCTACCGGCTCTCTCAATGGGCGGGAGAATTGCTGCAATCTTGCAGCTCCGGTGGCTCTGGAGCTTTTTTTCCATCCGACGTGTGCTAAGGAAGTCATCCCGATCTCGTGACGGCAGCTCGCATACCGCGCAACATACTGGAGAATGCACGCGCGACCGCACAGAAGCCGGCGGTTTACTTGGTTCGGTCGCGTCGCTCTGGGGTTAATTCCCCGGAGTGCAGCCGCGTGCCCTGACGTGAGCTGGGTTCTCACGGATCCGCTGCATCTCTAATATGACAAAATAACTGAACTCAGCCGCACGCTTAATCACGCTCACATACTAAGGAAAAATCGTTATGTAAACCATGTATTCAACTTTGAACATTCACATTCTCGCATCTACCCAACTGGAGGGTTATTTCACATGGCAATACACTGCAAAAACACATGCAATATGCTCGAAAAGCTAGAGCTGAGAAGAAAGGCACATATCAGTAGGATGAGCAGAAAAAGAAGAGGAAAGGATCTGGGCAGGAAGTGACTAGTGGAACCCAGTGATAGGAAGCAGCCCGAAGGACTATCAGAGACTGTGGGGTTCATGGGATGTGTAGCTACAGTTTGGTTTTGTTGTGTTTGAGGGGGGAAAGAAAGAAATGAAAGTAAATATGAAGAATGCAATCTGCTGGGAAGAGTAGAATAAAGAAGTTGAAGCATAATGCTTGCCTCCGGTCTTGACATATAATTGAATCTTATGCCCCTTTACCCAATTCCTATGGTTTTGTTTAAGTAACTTGGATTTAGAAAGCCTTTCTGAAGTTGATTAGAGTTTTGTCGTGAGCGAGTTCCCTAAGATTCCTACGAAGCATCTTCTTCCTATCCGCAACAAGACAGTCATATTTATGTATATATGTGAATTTAGAATTGGACCTGCCTAGGTAATGTATTCAACGTTGACTTAATTAGAAAAGAAAAGGACTGGGGTGCGCTGTTGCGCACGAGGAGCGATGGCCGCTCCTGTGTAAGCTCCGCAGACATGCTGGCTGCAATGCTGATATAACTGTCAAGAAGGACCGGTTCTGCTTAAAAATCAGTGAAAGTGTCTTGCTGCCCAAGAAGACTGTACCCACGAAGTTTCAGCTTGATCACTGGCAGAGCTCCGAAGATCTATTGCTAAGAAGCTCCTACGCGGCCGGCGGAAGAATGCAGCTGACACACGCCGCAGAACGAGAGGAGGAGCCCAGCAGCGTGATAACTCGAGGGCCAGAAGGCTGGGCTGTGGGGCCTTCCGCCACACAGAAAGTCGTGGACGCTCCGGTCTCTGTTGAGCGCCCGCTGACTCAGGAAGCACATCCCCCCAAGTGGGGGCATAGCGGACCGAGGGGACCACGAGACCCACCTGGTGAATGGTAAGGGGAGAGGGGCCTGCACCATCGAATTCGCCGCATAGTAGCCTGACCCCCAGGCGGACTACCCATAACCCTGCCACACGGAAGGGGCTCCGGAGGAGGAGGGAGGAGCTTGATTACTGTCCCGGCCAGCGAGGGCCCTGGCCCTCGATCTTTGGTACCAAGACTCCGGTACAAACAATGAGTGGGCGCACCCCGCGACTATCAGAGTAGGCTGTGCCCACCCCTGCCGCAGTGTGAGGACTCTGGGAGAGGAGCGGGCACCCCTAATCAGTGAACTATCCAGCGTGGGCTGGTGGCTCTGCACAGCCCGCGCTTAGCAGTACTCGAGGCATAGGCGCCAACCACGCCTGGGCTCCTCCACCTACAGCTTTCACTGCGGACTGCCTTCACCAATTGGACACCCTAACACCGCTGCAAAAGAACACCCGGCGCGCAATACAACAGTTCACCCCAACAAAAGGGAAGCAGTACAACAACTATAAAGACCACAAATACTACCTCCCCCCACAACCTCCAGATAAATGTGGGCAAGTTTACATTAGGTGCGATCAGAGGCAGAGAAACCCTCTCACTTCAAGGAAGAGACACCCCTGAGCTAGACACGTGAAGCTAGCACTAGACATATAACAAAAGGAAAACCTATTCAGTATTACTTAAGGACAGGCTACACCGACTACTGAGGCCCGCCGACCACAGCACAGAGGCCACATAGGCCCCCCTCGGGGTTGGGCCAATAGCAGACAGTCATATCTAAGAGTAACCAGGAACATCTACGAGGTAGGATGACTTAAGACATAGATCTCCTCCATCAGGGACTGAAGGCTCTATATAAACTGCCTGAGATACCCATCGCCTGCTGCCCTGGAAGCGACCATCACCGGTGCCCATCAATAGTGTTCAAGGCAGGAAAGATCCGACACCCTCTCTGAGCCATACCGACCCTGCACACTGCACCCGGGCGTGGGTAGTTACATTTTCGGAACAGATCACAGTTGTGTGGACAAGGAAGACGCCGGGGCACAGCTCACCATTGTCATAACTTCAGGACACATCAAGCCCACACTGCCATCAAACCTACCTTGCACTATCTGAGAAACCTGGGTGGAGAGTGGACAGGGCACACGCAAGGTTTAACTCCCCACGGGTCCAGCGAACCAGCCACCCAATGACCATATCATATTGGGGACATCAACAAACCCACTAGGGAAATAACAGAGCGTGGCAGCAAACAGCTCAGCTGGAGCACAAAGCAGAACAGATACAGGAAACCACGCCGGGAGGGACGAAGACATTTAACCCCTACACGCCATGAGATCCGTATTGAAAACCACGCCCCTGGCGCAAGGCGAAGAACTTTTTCAAACAAGCACCTGCTGTGTCCAGTCCTGAGGGAGATAAAAAACAATGCCCTAGGGCTTCGGTCCCAAGAAAGGGAAAGGGGCCATGGAAAAATACACGACAAGGAAAGAAACAGAACCCACGATGTCTATGGAAACACCGCCACAAGAGCAGCTAGACATCCCAGTTCCAATGATGGACTCACAGACGGTCTTCCTTGTCCGTGCAGCAAGGATTCTCTGCCCTTAATGAAAAATTAGACGGGATAACAGCAAATGTCACTTCCATTAAAACGCAACTGGACAAAACTACAACGCGTATCACGGAAGCCGAAACAAGAATCTCTGGCACAGAAGATGCATTGGAAGCTTTAAAGTCCACAGTGCCTACAATGGCAATAGAACTGGGTACGATAAAAACTAAGTGCGAAGATTTAGAAGCCAGATCCCGACAGAACAACATTTGCATAATCGGCGTGCCCGGAAGAAGCACTGAAAGGACCCATGGAGCAAGCGGTGGAAAATCTCCTACGTAGTCTCCTAGGAGATCCCGGATGGTCAACTACGTTCATTGTGGAGCGTGCACACAGATCACTTGCGCCAAAACCCAAACCCGGAGCATACCCGAGACCCATCATTGCACGACTGATGAACTATAGAGACAGAGATTTGATGCTGAAAATTGCCAGAGGAAAACAGGAACTGAGATGGGAAGCCAATACTATACGCATTTTTCCAGATTTCACGATGCAACAAGAAAGGCGTCTCTTCACTAGGGTAAAAAAACGATTGCGAGAGCGACATGTTCCTTACGCCACGCTATACGCCACGAGGCTAAAGATACAGCATCAAAACAAAACCTACTTCTTCACATTTCCCGAGGAGGCGGCAAACTCTGTGGAAACCCACATCCCAACACCGACCCAAAATCCAAGTACTGAACAGGAGTCTTAAAATGCCGGGATCACACAACAGCGAACACACAAGAATAACGAACAATAGACTGGGGAAAATAGAGGCCCCCTCCGGGCGGCCCATAAAACGGGCAAATCCAAGTTGGCCCACATATCATGGTAATGAGACTACCCCCTTTACTGTTCAAATGAGTGAGAGCAACAGCATAAGAAACTGGCCACACTGAAAGAGAACATAAACATCAGTGGCCCTGGATGTCGCTACAGACCCTCTGTAGCAGGTGCACAATAAGTTAATGGGTGGGGGAAGGGAGGGACAGGCGGGCATAGTTGAAGTTCGGGGAACTATGAGGGAGGGGGAGGGTTACAGGGCAAGTTTGTTGAGGCATAGTTACAAAGAGAAGGGTATTACATCAAAAAGCACACAGGCAACGGGCACTAACAATGTTAAGTTCATAACAGAAATGGAACACATTGCACATAATTACATCCATTTCCGAAAATGATGGCTAATGCAGGTAACGAAGACATAAAAATGTTGAGCTGGAATGTTCGTGGCCTGTGATCCCAGATCAAGAAAAGGAAAATATGAGCGTATATCAATAGACAAGGCCCCAAGATAGTTTTCCTACAGGAGACTCATTTAAGACATCAACAAGCTGGGCAGCTCGCCCCGAATTGGGGGCAACACCAATATTATACGACATACTCCAGTCGGGCGAGGGGGACAGCGACTCTCATGCATAAAACTTTGCTGTTCGCCTGCCTCAACTCCGAGTGTGACCCTGATGGAAGATATGTTCTGTTCCATGGCACCCTCCACGACAGGGAGATAGTCCTACTTAACATATATGACCCGAATATAGATGACCCTGACCTGACTTCTATTCCATATTATTTGGGAAACTGGCAAGATACCCCACGGCTTACTTGATATGTGGCGGTGACTTCAACACCATTCTAGACGTACACTTAGACCGCACCTCATCTCAACCAAGAGCGTTGTCCAATTCAGCACAAAAGATACTCTCCCACATGGCTGACTTAAACCTAAGGGACGCATGGCAGTCATTAAATACCACTAAAAGGGAATACACATACTACTCCACTGTGCATGATATGCACTCCAGAATAGACGTATGGTTAGTTGCCAGTGATGCGCTGAGCTGGGTGACGGGCGCTCACATCTACCCTAGGACATAATCCGACCACTCACCAATACAGCTAACGGTACGAATCCCTGAGATTAAAATAAACAGGCCATCATGGAGATTTAAGCCAGTGACCCTCCAAGATTTGGTCTATAGGATGGCATTAGCCCAGCATATACAGGAATACTTCGACATCAATGAGGGCTCTGTGTCCAGTCAGGCAATACTATGGCAGGCATTTAAAGTCTGCGTTAGAGGCAACGCAATGTCCACCGAATTCTGAGTCCTCAAAAATATCCGTAGAAATTTGGTGCGCCAAGAAACAGACATTGCTACTTTACAGTCCCAATATGCAAAATCCCCATCCCCACAGCTAAGTTTAAAGATTAAAATTAAACTAGACGAGTACAAAGAAACTGCGTATCGCAAGATCCGTTATTTCGATAAACCTGCAGCAGCACGACGATACGGGGAGAGCGAGCGCCCGGGAAGGCTGCTAGCCAGAACAGTACGCGGCGAGAGAGGCTTGACCACTATCCCATGCATAAGGCACAGTGACCACGGAAAGCACAAAGGTTAAAGATACATTCTATGACTTCTACAAGCAGCTATACTCCCCTCAGTGCAATGCGACTGATGAGGAGATAGATCAATATCCCTCTCACATACCAAAGACATTATTAGCCGACGCCACCAGAGAAACTTTTGGAAACCCAATCACTGAGGCAGAGATAGCGGAAGCAATAAAAACGCTCCCCAATGGGAAAGCGCCAGGCACAGATGGCCTTGGGGCGGAATTTTATAAAGAATTCAGTCAACCTTTAGTACCCAAGCTTTACGCAGTATGGACAGAGGCCTTAGATGAAGGGGAACTGCCCGGAACCACTAGGGAGGCGGTCATCACGCTATTGCTTAAACCCGAAAACCCCCGGAAGAACGCGGCTGTTATAGACCGCTATCATTAATAAACACAGATACTAACATCTTCGCAAAAATATTGGCAATCCGGCTAACCTCACTGATGTCCTATATGGACCATGAAGACCAAGCCGGATTCGTTGTAAGTAAGTCCACGGCAACAAACAGAGGATGCCACAAAATTCTGGCGACAATACCCGAAGAAACTCAGGGGGTAGCAGTCTCTCTTGACATGCAAAAAGCATTTGATATGGTATACTGGCCCTTCCTATTTAGGATACTACAGAACTACGGATTTGATCCTAAATTCATTAAATGGATCAAAATACTATATGCACGACCCTACGCCAAGATAAGTGTCAGCGGCTCCCTCACGAACACACTGGAACTATTAGGAGGCATTCGACAAGGCTGTCCATTGTCACCACTCCTATTTGCACTGGTGATAGAGCCCTTAGCAGCATACTTCGGACCCGATACAGCACATATGGATTGCACGAAAACTACAGTAGCGCCCCAAGAACTTCATGGACTCACTTGGAGCCTGATAAATATTCAATACCTAGGAACATACATGGCTAGGACCGCCCAATTGTCCCGCACTCTAAATTGCAATACCTTGGCCGATGCCCTGTGTGCAAAAATGACACACTGGAGCGCCCTACTTATCTCAATGATGGGAAGAATCGCTCTTATCAAAATGATAATACTCCCAAAACTCTTCTACCTATTCAATATAGTACCGGTTTGGCCAGGTTGTGCACTGTTCACAAAAATGAAAAGTGCCTGCATCACATTCACATGGGGAGGACACTCCAGACTGAACTGGAGGACGTTAACGGACCCATACCCACAAGGCGGCCTAACGGCACCTGATCTGGAACTCTATTATTTAGCAGCACAGGCACATTACGCCGCCCAGTGGGCCACGAACTTCCTCAACCCGGTAGGCACACCTCATGAACAACACGTGCCGGAACCCACCACAACACTACACAATATGACAAGGTCACGTCCCAAGCGCCACAACTCCATTGAGCCTACACAGGTAACGATTACGGCATGGGCCAAAATTGCCAACATATACGATACAGAAAAGTTATACCACCCGAGCATGCCGATTTGGGGCGACCCCCATATACCACCTACCCTAGACAAGGAGGCAGCTACATATTGGAGTGCCAAGGGTATCGTCCAGTGGGGACAACTATTCCCTGACAAACGCTTCGTGACCTGGGAAAATCTTAAAGACATAGTAGGAAATGCGGCCAAACACAAATTGCACTACGTGCGCATAAAAGCATCCATTAAGAACTTGTGGCCCACTTTTCCAGAAGAACCAGCGATAAACTTGGGGCTGGGATACATGTTCAAGGGAGGAACAGGGAAAATCACGGCTTCCACACTGTACAAGACTATTGTTCAAACTCGCCCAACAGGGAAACATAACGCCAGAATCAAGTGGGAACAAGATCTGGGGCATCAAATAGAGGACCACCAATGGCTACAGATATGCACTCTGACCAAACACATATCATGTAACGCCAGATACAAACTAATACACTATAAAATTGTCCACAGGACACACTGTACCCCTGCAAGACTCAAGTGCATCTATCCCACAACAGCAAGTATATGCCTGAGATGTTATTCCGAAGATGCAGACATCTTCCACATGCTGTGGACATGTATAAAATTAAAAGAATACTGGGCAGAGATTTGTACAGCGCTAGACGAAATGGCTGATCAGCCCATTGAATGCTCACCCCAGTTATGTCTTCTAAGGGCAGTGGGAAGGATGAACCCAACATGGCGGAAACTTTTGAACCTGAGTTTATTGATAGCAAAGAGGGCAATATTATTGAAGTGGAAGAGCAGTACACCGCCAACCAAGGCAGACTGGGACCGAGATACGTTATGGACAAATGATACTGAGGATCTATATATAGACTCAGTACTCCCCACTTCCAGACCCAGAAACATATGGGCCAGATACAAACAGTACCTGTCGGACAAAGCAGAAGCTGAGAACCATGACTGATATGGAATGTAATTGAATATGATGTAATGTTTGATACCCTAAACAACTGTGTATATGCTCTGTCTGTGTGCTATTATAAATAAAGTTTAAACAAAAAAACAAAAAGAAATGGACAATGGGCCTCATTACGACTGTGCCAGTCCGGAAACACCGGTGCCGGTAAGCCTACCATCACCGTTGTTTGCGGACCGGCACAGTACGGCTCTGCTGGGCGGGTGCCGTCAGGCCTGACGGGCGGAACGGCACCCGGCCGCAGGGTTTCACGGAAGCACCGGCCTCATCAAAACTACAGTAGCGCCCCAAGAACTTCATGGACTCACTTGGAGCCTGATAAATATTCAATACCTAGGAACATACATGGCTAGGACCGCCCAATTGTCCCGCACTCTAAATTGCAATACCTTGGCTGATGCCCTGTGTGCAAAAATGACACACTGGAGCGCCCTACTTATCTCAATGATGGGAAGAATCGCTCTTATCAAAATGATAATACTCCCAAAACTCTTCTACCTATGCAATATAGTACCCGTTTGGCCAGGTCGCGCACTGTTCACAAAAATGAAAAGTGCCTGCATCACATTCACATGGGGAGGACACTCCAGACTGAACTGGAGGACGTTAACGGACCCATACCCACAAGGCGGCCTAACGGCACCTGATCTGGAACTCTATTATTTAGCAGCACAGGCACATTACGCCGCCCAGTGGGCACGAACTTCCTCAACCCGGTAGGCACACCTCATGAACAACACGTGCCGGAACCCACCACAACAATACACAATATGACAAGGTCACGTCCCAAGCGCCACAACTCCATTGATCCTACACAGGTAACGATTACGGCATGGGCCAGAATTGCCAACATATACGATACAGAAAAGTTATACCACCCGAGCATGCCGATTTGGGGCGACCCCCATATACCACCTACCCTAGACAAGGAGGCAGCTACATATTGGAGTGCCAAGGGTATCGTCCAGTGGGGACAACTATTCCCTGACAAACGCTTTGTGACCTGGGAAAATCTTAAAGACATAGTAGGAAATGCGGCCAAACACAAATTGCACTACGTGCGCATAAAAGCATCCATTAAGAACTTGTGGCCCACTTTTCCAGAAGAACCAGCGATAAACTTGGGGCTGGGATACATGTTCAAGGGAGGAACAGGGAAAATCACGGCTTCCACACTGTACAAGACTATTGTTCAAACTCGCCCAACAGGGAAACATAACGCCAGAATCAAGTGGGAACAAGATCTGGGGCATCAAATAGAGGACCACCAATGGCTACAGATATGCACTCTGACCAAACACATATCATGTAACGCCAGATACAAACTAATACACTATAAAATTGTCCACAGGACACACTGTACCCCTGCTAGACTCAAGTGCATCTATCCCACAACAGCAAGTATATGCCTGAGATGTTATTCCGAAGATGCAGACATCTTCCACATGCTGTGGACATGTATAAAATTAAAAGAATACTGGGCAGAGATTTGTACAGCGCTAGACGAAATGGCTGATCAGCCCATTGAATGCTCACCCCAGTTATGTCTTCTAGGGGCAGTGGGAAGGATGAACCCAACATGGCGGAAACTTTTGAACCTGAGTTTATTGATAGCAAAGAGGGCAATATTATTGAAGTGGAAGAGCAGTACACCGCCAACCAAGGCAGACTGGGACCGAGATACGTTATGGACAAATGATACTGAGGAACTATATATAGACTCAGTACTCCCCACTTCCAGACCCAGAAACATATGGGCCAGATACAAACAGTACCTGTCGGACAAAGCAGAAGCTGAGAACCATGACTGATATGGAATGTAATTGAATATGATGTAATGTTTGATACCCTAAACAACTGTGTATATGCTCTGTCTGTGTGCTATTATAAATAAAGTTTAAACAAAAAAACAAAAAAGAAATGGACAATGGGCCTCATTACGACTGTGCCAGTCCGGAAACACCGGTGCCGGTAAGCCTACCATCACCGTTGTTTGCGGACCGGCACAGTACGACTCTGCTGGGCGGGTGCCGTCAGGCCTGACGGGCGGAACGGCACCCGGCCGCAGGGTTTCACGAAAGCACCGGCATCATTATTAACGGTGCCGGTGCTTCCATGTTCCCCTTTCTCATTGAGTCCTATCGGAAGCTGCATCTAGGCGCAGATCAAATCAACTCAGAATCGCATTACCATATAGTGAGGTCTTACAAATTTAAATGAACAGATAAGTTTTCAATTTCTTCCTGAAAACAGCCATGAATTCAATCTGTCGAAGATAAGAGGGAAGTAGATTCCAGGCCCGGGGACCGGCCACTAAAAAACATCTATCACCCCCAAATAGTTTTAGATGAGGGAATCATCAGCAAACCCTGATCTGAAGATCGCTGGCATCGTGTCAGTTTATAGATTGTAATGTTAGTGGACAAATATACCGGTGCGATAATCTGCCCACTCTCAAGGCCGTCCAACTGCAAAAGATTGCCCCCATCAGACAGTTCAAGTGCAGAGAGAAAGCCCACCCTCAAGATGCATTAAAGAGTTATCCATTGCCCACCTGTAAACAGTCCAAATGCAGCACATAGTTCACCCCCAAGTCCATCCAGGTGCAACACATTTCCAGGCACTCAAGAATCAAGTGCATTATTTATTTTCTACCACTCTCAATTCCATCCAACTTCAATGCATTAAAGAGTAATATGTTGCCCACCCTTAGGCAATCCGAAAGCATCACATAGTCCACTCTCAAATCTATACAGGTGCAACACCTTGCCCGCCCTCAGGGAATCATTCAAGTGTGACACACTGCCCACCCTCAAATCCTTACAGGTGCAATACCGAGTCCACTTTCGAAGGTCTACAAAGGGGGGATGCTGGACACTCCCCAAGACTTCTCTGGGCACCATAACCTGGCTCTTCTGATGGGGTGGGAGCACAGGGAGAGAAAAGTGTGAGAGTTGGAGAAGGGCCCAGATGAAAGATAGAGGAGTTAAGCGAAGTAACTAAATGGAGAGACAGAAGCGCAGGGGATTTGGCAGTTGCAGGCCTATGCGTTTGTGTGAGGGATGGCTGCTGGGTTTCAGGTTGCAGGGGTGGGGTAGAGCCAGGTTTTAAGGGCCTTCCTGAAAAAGAGGTGATCCCCTATGAGGTGGAGTGTGAGGGGAAGGGAGTTACAGAGGGTGGGAGCAAGGACAGAGAAGGAGAAGCCTCATAGTCTGGAGAAATATTGAAAGGCAGGACCACCAAGGGGTTTGCAGAACCTGATCTTAGGAGTCAGTTGGGGTGGCAGCATGTAAGTTTGTTTTGGAGGAATTCAGGGCCTTTCTTGTGTAGGGCACAATGGGTAATGCATGTGGCTTTGAAAGAGGCCCGGAGGCTGATAGGCTGCCAGTGGAGCATCCTGTGAGGAGGGGAGATGTGTTCTCTGGGGAGAGTGCAAGTAGGAGCCTTGCTGCAGAATTTTGGATCCGTTGGGGCTTTCTGAGTTGAAAGGCAGGTGCACCTAGATAGAGGGAATGTGCGTAGTCTTGGCAGGATAGGACGATAGCCATGATTGCTCAAATATAGAGATAAGGAAAGATCCACTTTTGCATGCGTAGGTGGAAGTGGCAAGATGTGGAGACAGCATTAATGTGGCGGGATAGGGTTAGGTCTGAGCTGAGGGCGCAAACCAGGGTTGTCACTGACTGAGGATGATGTAGTGGGGGTGGGGGTCCTAAAGAGGGCGGCCAGGGGGTGGGTTGGCGAAAGAGAGTGGTTTTGCCACAGATTATGATTTCTCTTATGCCAGAGTTGAGGAGGAGGATGTTGTTCATCATCCAGTGGTCTATGTCTGTGAGGAAGGATGGAAGATCTGGGTGGGGTGAAGACAGGGATTTCGGGATCTTGAGAATGATCTGTGTGTCGTCAGCGTAGTTATAGCAGGTGAGGTTGTGGAAGCGGATGAGTCTGGGTGGTGGGGATATGTAAAGGTTGACATGAAAAGGGGGGCCGGCCGGGGGGCAAGTGAGAAAAATTGGAGAATGGTGATTTGGGAGGAGTCGGAGAGGAAAGAAGAGGTCCATCTTAGGGCAGAGTTCCTGATGCCTAGGCAGAAGAGTCTATTAGTGAGAGAGGTGTAGTTGATTGTGTCGAAAGCTGCAGAGATGTCCATGAGGATGAGTGCAGCGCAGCCTTCTGAATCGGCTGTCTTTTCAGGTCGTCAAGAGACAAGGGAGGCTTCAGTTAAATGGATGGGGCTGAAACCTGACTGGGCAGGGTCTAGGAGGCCTTGGGATTTTTTGCGAAACGGCTGAGCTTTGCGTAAGCTGTGTGATCCAGGAGTTTGGCAATGAAGCGATTGTTAGAGATGGGGCGGTAATTGGAGAGGAGAAGGGGGTCAAGAGAGGGCTTTTTTAGTAAAGGTTTGACGTGAGAGGTTTTGTATGCTTCTGTGAAAATACCGGATGTCAGTGAGTGGTTGATTAAGGATCTGGCGAGGCTGCCTGCGCATGTGGAAGAAAGAATGTTCTTGAGGAGGGTGGGGGGCAAGGGTCTGCAAGGGAGGTTGAGTGGCCTAAGGAATTCGGGGTGGGAGACAGCAGAGAAGAACCACAACAAAGGCACGCAAATAAGGATCCTGACTGAGTCTGACCGAGTTGTGAGCACCCTTTCCAAGCATACCGTTCTACTCCTCTGCCCGACATCCAAAACCCTTTTGTTCCCGCCCCCCTATTTGCACCCAGCGTGAAAGTCGCCCTACCCGCCTTCGCTCCAAGAGGAGAACCAACATCCTCGTGCCTGGCCGACGCCACTACCGCCTAACCTGTACTCTACCTGGCGCCTTCGCTGATCTAACCCCCTGGAAGCGCCGGCAGCATGTGAACTGTCCCATCTGAACTTGCACCACTTCGATCCGCACGGTGAGACATTTATGTCCACTGTATCCGGTATCTTCATTGCTGTCTGTTACGCTGTTTCCTCGCTCACTCAACGTTGACACCTTATTAAATTGTGTGTACTTCTATCTGAAAGCTTCTTAATCCGATCTCAAGTGCCTCTACTACGCCGTCCGGTGTTGGCAATAACTTACCTACAGTGCTCGTGTCATCCCGTATTGTGATACTATTTGTATAGCAGAGTAATCTGGTCCCGGCCAAGTCGCCTAGTAACACTGCCTCCTCACCACCTCACAACTAACCTAGACATCCTGCACCAGGGCGTAAGATCCCTAGATCACTGTATGCAGTCCGCGTCAATCAGCCCTAGTTAACTTGATTTACAAACTCATGTTGCTTCTTCCTTGCTTTGTTATTGAGCCCAACAAGCTGTATGTGGTTATTGTCAACATGTTAACTTGTGCACAGGAATCCTAAACTATCTATATTGTGCTGCTTGTATCCCGTAATACAATTGTTCATCAGCATGGTGTTACTGTTACCCTGCCCAAGCATGCATAGTTAAGTTGCACCCTGTCGCATCTACTATACATTACTTGCGGCCTTCTGCATGTTACAGGGTTCATAATGTTACCTTAGTCTAACTGCTTTGTTCTGCTTTTACCCAGCATTGCTCCACTGTACGCTGCTAGTACTAATTGACCATTAGCCAACCTAGAAAAGTTGCACTGTGCTGTTTCTTTCCTACATTGTATTACAGGTACTGTCACTACCCTATACCGTATTACTGTTAGTGATAACTTCTCCTAGTCGGTATAGGCCTGTAACTTAGTGCTCTTGCTAGTCATGTACCCATTTCTGGCCAACAGACTGCCCAACACTTGTATTTTCAGGACTGTACTTTCTCTAGCATTAATAGCCACACTTACCCTCACAAACATATCCAATACCCTTTTAAAGAACACAACCATCACTGTTAGGATGTCTCTCCCTCATAAGTCCTGGATCAAGCTCTCTATGAGTTCTGCACTACCACAGGCAGAGTCTATCAAACCTTTGACATTCCTGCCGCCCTGCCTACTAGACTCTAATAGCCTGACACAGAAGTCTCACTCACCTGTCCACTACCACTGCCCACTCTCCCCTTTTCCATGGATTCAGACTTTTGCTACTAGACCCACTCCTAACCAACCCTGTTCCACCAGTCTCAGAAACCTCAGGCTTGGTTCAAGACTCAACATTGCCGCCCAGCTACCAACTAATCTCTCGGACAACCCACACCTTCATGCAGAACCAAAAAAGAGAAACAAATTAAATCCCAAAGTCATCTCCTTTTCTATCAACTCTGGCCCTCATTCCATCCCCACTCTGCCTAACCAGCCCGACCCACCTTACATTAAAGGGGCACTTGTAAATGGTAGGTCCGTAACTGCACACGCACTAAACATTGCAGATCTTATTGTCACCAACCAATTAGATTTCCTTGTCGTAACTTAAACAATGGCTGTATTCCGCATCAGGCCCTTCCTTGTCACAAGCATTACCTGACAACTCACTATAATAAGGTCAGACAGAGAAATTTCCCGAGGAGGAGGCCTAGCCTTCATTGCTAGAACTCGGAGCATGCCCTCCCCTCTGCTTCCCTTCCGGAGATCTCCTTACAGTCAAACTGCAACTTTCACCCTCTCGTACCATAACCTTACACCTCATTTATCGACCCCCCGGTCCTATCTCCTCCTTTGAGGAAGAAACCACATCCCTACTCTCCTCCAAAACTAAGCCCAATTCACAGATCATAATACTAGGAGATTTCAACCTAGGTGTCAATGACATCACTGACAACAACTCCCTAACCTTGGCCAGTACCCTCAAAGAACTGGGTTTCACACACTGCATTACCCTCCCAACCTACATCAAAGGAAGATTATTATATTGGATTGCTGACCTGAATTGTGATACCAATATCATCTCTAATGAACAATGTGCCTGTGCTGACCATCACGTAATCTCCTTCACCCAACCTATCAAGCCTCAAGTTACTCTGAAGCCCATAGCCCCACCCTCTCTGACCAGAAACAATCGCAAAATAACTGTGGATAGCCTACTAACTCTACTCCATCCTATCACTAACTTCACACCCTCTATCTTGGACCCCACAGCGATGGTTGATCTCTATAAGAATACTATCAAAATAGCTATAGAAAAAATTGCACCTCTGGAAATGCGAAAAGCCCAAATGCACCGGAACTCCTGGTTCACCCCCTGCTCCCATTTCAAAGCCCTACGCAATGAGAAAAGAAAGGCAGAAACCCTTTGGAAGACCAACCTGTTTGAGGCTAATAAGGTTAAATGGACCCTTATCTCTAAACATTTCAAGAAGGAGATACTCCTAGCCAAAAAAAGACACCTTGAATGACAGGATCAACAAAGCTAGTTCTAGCACCAGAGAACTGTTCACCATTCTAAAAGAACTAGAGTCACCTACTCCCCAATCAGAAACCTGCATCAAGGACAAGATTTGGTGCACCAATATCCAAAGTACTCTAGCTAACAAAATCTCACTCCTACAATATAAAATTGAAAACAAAAAACACAACATAGCCAAGGTCTTATCTGTACCTAATTCTCACTCAACTCCTGAGAAATCCTGCAACCGTTTCAACTTCGCCCCTGTCTCCATCAAGGAAGTAACAGAAATAATGTCCTCTCGTAAACCTTCAAGATGCCAGGACGACCCCTGCCGAGCATCTATTATCAAAGAGACCATCAGAGATCTAGCGCCTTTCATCACTTCCCTCAAACTCCTCCTTTGACTCATGCTCCGTTCCCAATAATTTAAAAGATGTGTGGGTCTTTCCACTCCTAAAAAAACCTCATCTAGATCCCAACCTACCTACCAATTACAGACCCATAACCACTGTCCCCTTCCTTCTTAAAATAAGAGACAGAGCTGCCTACCTCCAGATACAGTCTTACCTATAAACTAATAATCTCTTTGGTCTGCGACAATCTGGTTTCAGACTGAACCACAGAACAGAATCAGCCTTAATTGATCTAAAAAAAAATCAAATGGACAATTTAAAAGACAATGGGAAACTGGCTCTCCTCCTCCTTCTAGATCTCTCGGCCGCCTTCGACCTAGTTGATCACAAGGTCCTGTGTAACCATCTAGCCTCCGCTGCACACTTCTCCAAGGAAGCCACGGCCTGTATTCAGTCTTTTTCCTGGATAAACGCACTATTAGAGTCTTTTCACCTAACGCTGCAGCCGAACCCATACCCACTACCTGCGGAGTTCCACAAGGGTCTTGTGTCTCACCTAACCTATATAATACATTCACTAAGCCACTCTTCGATGATCTTGATAGCCTGGGTGTCATCTACACTAACTATGCAGATGACACTCAGATTCTCATACCCATCACTGGCGATTACGAAACAGATTCTACCCTCCTCAATAAAACATATCTGATTATCCAGGCATGGATGGCCACCCATGGCCTATGTCTGAATGACAAGAAGACGGAGCTTCTCCTTGTCAGTTCTTCAGTAAGACTAAACGGCCTAAGTAATCATTTCAACTCCTTCAATATCGATGGCAACGATATCAAAGTTTCCAGTGAGGTGAAAACCCTGGAATTCTACCTCGACTCTGAACTCAACCTAAAGAGACGGGTCAATGCCACTTCCTCAGCCACAGCATACAATTGTAAGCTAATTAACGCTTGCAAGCCCTTCCTCTCCACAGCCAGTTGTACCACGCTGACTAGAGCTCTAATTTGATCAAAATTAGATTGCTGCAACGCCCTATATCTAGGCTCCTGTAAATACAACATAACCAAACTTTAAACCCTACAGAATAATGCCTTAAGATCAGTGTTCAACATTCCCAGAACGCAGGACATCTCTGCTCTCAGATGCAGTACTAAGGGGCTGGCAGTCAAAGATAGAATTAATTTCAAATCTCTAACTTTCACGCATAAATGTCTAGTCAACTCTGACCCTAAATATCTAGTTGACAAATTCATCAAAAAAACCTCAGATCGCCCTTTGAGAACTATACACTCACACTGCTTGATTGTACCTCGATACAAACTTCAGAAAGCAGGTGGAAGTAGCTTTCCAGTGATGGCTGCTAAACTCTAGAACTCATTACCTATTAACATCAGAGCAGAACCCTCCTACTTTAGTTACAGGAAGCATACAAAATCCTGGCTCCTGTCCTGTGATGTATAAATATGTTCTCAGTTCAAGATCCGTGTATATATCTGTATGTAACACTTGCTACTATGTGTAAATACTTGTAATTGCCCTGTTACTGTTCTGTATGTAACTTGTGCAACATTGTAACGCGCCCAGATACCTGTGGGTTTGGTGTGCTATATAAATAAACAAACAAACAAACAGGGCGCATGTCAGGGGTGGGGGTGTAGTTCTGCTGGAGATTATTTTGAATAAGACATTCCTGGTATAGTTGCAGTACAACTTATACAAGAAATGGGTCAACAACCACCATTGGAACCTTTGGTCCATCCCCTTCCAAAGGATCGAGCATAGGAGCCTTTGGGTCAGCCGCTTCGACCAAGAGAGCTTCAAGGCCAACCAAAGTAAGAGAGATTTTTTTTTCTCTAAACAGGGGATAGTGGGTCCGCCGTCTACCTGATTTGTCATAGTAAAGGCTAAGAAATAGGTGTAAGGGTTGTGAGGAGCCAGGAATGAGACGCAGACAAAGGGGGTTCATGATTTTGGCCATAAACCGTTATTGAAACACAAAAGGGCTTGGGAAATGCCTTTCTGTCCCTGCTCTAAGAGGTATTCCCCCACCCTACATTAAACTAGGGTTCTGCCTGATGTCAAGATGTCCAAAGCAAACTTTGCTCTGACCAAAGTACTATTCTGGCCCTCACATTCTAACCAAATTAACTCTAAGGTGAACAGGGTAAGGTTGTTGGCCTTGAAAGTGCACAAATGGTCAAGTTCAAAAGGAAAGGAGTAGCTCCAACATAAAAGTTCCCCATGGATAAGGTTCACAGTTCCAGGGGATTGTTCCCTTCCCCTATGATTGTTTGTTTGTTTGCTTGTTTATTTATTTGGTAATGCACACCAAACCCTTGGGTAGCCGGGCGCAACAGTGTACAGTAAAACTTAAGCTTGTTACCGTATTTGGCAGGAGTACGTACAACACATAGGCAAGACAGAGCAAATATATACATGAATATATACACATATGTACAAGATTAGGACATATTTTAGGATGTCCGAGTCACTCTAGCGAGGCTGTCTAAGCAGATGGCTGTATGCTCAGGTTTATAGGTCAGGCTATGAATCCTCTTCACTGTGATTTACACTTTTATAGATATCAGTTTCCTGGTGTTTCTCTTGTTCAACAAAACAACTGGTATGCAAGACAACTTGGCTGTTGGTTTTAACCTTGGTAGGATCCCGATGAACTCTCCTGCCACGTTTCTTCTCCTCTTTATATGATTTGAATACAGTCTTTGGCTGTTCCTGATGTATACTTATCAGGATTTCCTCATAATGTACTTTACACATTGTTCAACTGACCTTGCTTGGTATACGCTCCTGCAAGAACTTTCTCATAGGAACACACTTGTAACCTGCCTGGTATACTCTCGTGCCAGGGCTGTCTCATATAAACACACTTGTACCTTTCATTTGCCTGGTATACTCTCCTGCCAGAGCTTTCTCGTGTTTCATTCCCTTCTATTTGCCTTCAGTAAGCTTACCAAAGTGCCTGGGTGTTCCCAATTCCCTTGGGTGGACTCACCGGCTCTGAATGCTGCAGTCAGGTCATCCAGGGAGGGCCTCTCTCACACTTCCTGAGTCTTGCCTTGCCTTGTGTTTATACTGGCTCTGGCCAATAGGATTAGCGGAAAGACTAGACTGCTGTATATGGTTCTTATATGTAATCCTCATTCCTCCACTCTTCTCCCTCATTACAGTACTGATTTTATAACTCTCTTGTGAGCATCAGGGATCTTTCTAGTCACAGTACTGGGGAAGTGATCTTTATTAAGGATACTCCTATTCTTCCTCGTCCCAGTACCTTTTAGGGGAATGGTAGGATAAGTACAACCCAGGAGTCCATTAGGGAAGGGATTGTTCTTAGGGTTGTGGGAAGGGGGTCTAAGGTCTCTTGATTGGCAGGGATACTGTGGCTCACCTGATGATGTTGTATCACACCCTTGAGGGTTGCCTCCCCCATATAGCCACCCCCAGGCAGCAGCTGCCGCCCCCTGGACCCATGGAGAGATGTCGCACTCCATCAGATTTATCACCGGGTGCAGAAGGAGGAGACCGACACACAGGTAGCATGCTTGTTGGCATAAACATTTATTTAGGCAAAAATAAAGAGGAAACCTATCTCTACCCAACTCTAAGAGGGGTTTCCCTGCCTCTACTAAGGAACTAAGGAATCAGTCAGAATGTCCAAATAAATAAAAAAGAGTCCACTGTCGTGTCAAAATGCCTACTTCTGTCCCTCATACTTGTAACTAACATAAAAGAGATGTTGCATCTTCCTGGTCCAGAGGAATGACTCCCTTCTTCTGGACAATGAGCCACAGATCCAATCGTAGGTGGGAACGTCACCTGAGAGAATGATGTCCTTCCCCAGGTCTCATTTACTTTGCCAGGAAACAAAGTTCCACCCTGTGATGCTGTAAAGTTCTCAGTTCCAACTCAACAGACAGTTTGCTTCACTATTGGGTTCCTGGAATATCCCTCTCTTCTCTAGCTATTTTGTTCTCAATGCCTCCACAGTTCAAGGTGAATGACTCCCTTCCCCGGGCCTTCTTCTCTCTGGCTTCACGATACACAATCTTCACTAATCGGGGTCCTGAAGAATGCCTCCATTCTCCGGGTATTTTATTCTCAATGTTCTCACAGTGCCAGGAGAATGACTCCCTTCCCTGGGCCTTCTTCTGTTTGGCTTCACGATATACACCACCAGAGGGTAGCATTACCTTCCCCTGTTCTTTCTTGGCTTCACGCGGCACAACCCCAGGAGGTCTTGCTTCCTTCTCCCAAACCCTTCTCAGACTTTAGTATGGAGTTCATACTGCCAGCGGAATGCCTCCCTTCCCCTAGCTTTCTTGTCCCTTTTGCTTTCACAATTCACAGTTCAAAATTACCAGGGGGAAATGCCTCCATTCCCCTGGCTTGGTTTGCATTTCAAAAGTTCACATGACCTTCCAACCTTATGGGTGCGGGCCCCAGACCCATGTGTTTCTCTTGTCCTATGCGGTAGCCCTGGTTCACTATTCTTCCAGGTACTGTGACTATGAATATGTCTTGGGTTACTCTTCATAAAAGAGTACATTATCCCCTTTTTGTGCTGCAGACTTGGCTCACTGTCCTGCCAGGTACTGTGACTATGAAGATGACTTAGGTTACTCTTCATAAAAGGGTGCAGGTTTCTGACCCATGTTCAGACATGTGTCAGCCCTTCCGAAGGCCCACCAACCATCCCGGCTTGCTGGTGTTCTTTGGTTGGTGGCGGGCTCTTCTCTGTGTCCTTTCGGGCCCCCTGTGGTCCCTGCTGCATTCCAGTGTGCTGTGCAGGCTCTGAAGCATTTGGTTCCACATGGGCTGCGCGTCTGTCAACCATGCTTTCCAGGTGCTTCTCATGCCTGGATGCCTGCTTTCACACAGCTCCAGTCGGTCTCTCCACAGCAGACAGGTTAAGGACAGCTCTGCCTGCAGGGCAGAATCCACAGCCACAACATTCTCTGTTCTCTGTTACTATCTGCTTCTTGTCTCGCAGTTCCTCCGGGGAGGACTTCCCTCTCCTTCCTGGTTTCCCTCTTCATCTTTGAATGTGTTCTGCCCAATCAGGGTTTGGGTAAAACCTAGACCATCTATTCAAGTTCTCACGAGTGCTCTTCATGCTTCTGCACTTCTTCTTCATCCCACTGCTCTTGAGGTCTTCCAGGGAGTCAAATGGTCTCTCCCTTGTCTCAGTACTTCAGGGATATATGTCTTTTGATGAATCTACACTCTTCCTCGTCCCAGTACTTACTATTTTGATGGTCTGGCAAAAACATATAGGAACACTAGGGAAAGTGTTGGTGGGTAGGAAGGTGTGTTAGAGTTTGGTGGGCTATGGGGATACAATGTTCTCCCCAGGTCATCACTAATACCATAGGGGGTTTCCCTGCCCATGAGATCCACCCGCTGAGTGCCACCCCCAAGAGGACTATCGGGTAGCAGTCTCACTTGCCTGGCCTCATGGGATGGGGGCTCCCACTAGGCGAGAAGTGACGACATCTAGGGATTAGACACATAGGCCAAAAGTGACATTTTCCCAGTAATAGTTTTATTCACTGCACTGTTTTTCTCTTTCTATGTTTGCTGTGTTTGGGCTCCAGTAATCGGTGAAGAAGGCGCACACAGTGGATCCCCTGGCAAGACCATCAGGTCAGATTCTGCAAGGTTTAATAAAGGCAGGAACTTTCTTGAATGTTGCCTCTTGTGGACACGTTTCTGGATGTTTTCTTTGTTGCTTATTTTTTTACTTTCCTAATGAGGGACTCTGCTGCCGCATCCAGTTGTGGTCCCACCCACCCACTTTCAGAGGTGTTAGAAACTTTTATTATGCAGTTATTAACCTCACAAGTACATGTGGACATCAGGGATGCATGAACGATCGCTGGAGATCAATTATAATCACAGGGAGGATCGAATTGCCACGTGAAACAGTCGGCAAAAAAGATGGAGACATGGCTGATGGTTCCAGCAGCTCAGTGGGAGTACCCAACAGAAAAGGGATAGGAGGTGTTTTGGGAGCCGCATCATCCGCTACACAACATTGAGGACGAGAGCCCATTGACTCCTACATTTTTTCTATCATCCTAGAGTTTGTTCTTAGATCTTCACTCGGAGTGTCCTAAAGTCTAACCAGGGATTGGAGTGTGACAGATAGCCGTGTTTGTTGTCGAGCCAAAGCCTTCTATGTCCATATCATCCTTTTTCCCTGGTTTCAAAGCAAAAGTCTTTTTTGGTAGGCATTCAGTTTATTACAAACTTTTGCTATTTCAAAACATCTTCTCCCAGTTACAACTGTTGCTTTTACAGACATCCTCACAATGAAAGAATCCCTGGAAAATTAAAACGGAAAGTTGTTACATAGCCTGACGTTAACAAAAAAAAGAGTGATTTGTGCTTAGTGGTTTAAACATTATCCCCAATTAGGTGAAAGGAAAAAAAAACATGTTCCAAACAAGTCACCCGTTCCATCAAATAATACAAGACACACTAATTGGGGAAAAATAAAACAATTAAAAAGCAATAGTTGTCAAAAATGGGAAGGGAAGTTGAGTATCTGAGGTAACCTTCCAAGGTCCAGGTATCGCTCATGGGCCAGCTCGAAACCTCAGCCAGGAAAAAGTTATAATCAACCTATCCTGAGAGGCTATAGACACACAATGTAACCTACTTGGCTCTCAGGTTTAGCTTGTTTACTTTTTAATTGAGACAACTCACCAAGTTGTTGTTAAAAAATGTACTCTATACATCTTGCTAGTGATCTTATTGAACATGGGCTTGTTACTCTTTAAAGGCATTACCACCAGGCAGCTGCAGGGTAACCTTAGTATGAAGAATGTTCAAACGGAACCTCAACAATAAGTCCCTGAGTTTTGGATCTGGACATGTCCTCAGGTAGACTGGAGTTATGTACAGTTGGCCCGTAAGTGAGCTGGATAAGGTGTGAATCTTTGAATTCGATCGTTTTACCTCATTTTCGGACCAATCTGCCGTCCAAACCGCTCTGCAGAGTACCACGAACAGGATCTATCCTGTTTTCTTTACCGCGCGGACTGCGCAACAAATGCTTGTTTAAAAGAAACAAAAATATCTTTCTTCTGCATAATGCAGTTCCTAATGCTACCGCTAGATGGGCCTATTGTCTCATTTCTTTCCAGAGAAAACTGTCACCGAGCAACATGTCTTAGTTAATCATTACACAGAGCTGAATTGCAGCATCGGCATGCCTACTAAGAACAACTATTTACTAATATAAACAAATGCGAAAGAACTCCTGGCTCAGAGAGGATCGCAGCACAAGTATTGTACTGTAATCCTCACGTGCTTCCTCTCTGATGAATGCGTCATGATGATCATTGCTTGCAGGATTTCAACTTCACTCGCACCTTCTCATATACATTGCCACAGTCATTATTTTACCTGACCTACGACAGATTACTCTTAATAGCTCAATAAAAACAGTATTAACTTTTCCCAGCTCATTTGCAAACAAACGTTTCAGTAGTTCTGTTATCAGATTAAGAATTTAGCTGTCAGTCGCTGCAGCAGGTTTCTTCCATACAGTCTTTCTTTTCTTCAGACTCCTGTTTCTTACTCTCTGATTCTTCCTGACACCTAACTGCCAAAACGTGGTGACAATATACATAGGCGTACAATTAGAGAGTTTCTTAAAATATAACCTGCCCCTGTGATGGTGACAAATGAAAGGCAGTTAGAATGTTGAACAAGAACCTTTGTTGATGTTGAAGCCAATCAGTGCGCAGGGTTGCTTCCTCCATCTTGGCTACGGATGCCTTTCCTACTCTAGACACAAAAGTTAAGGCCCAAACCAAAGTGACAAAGGAAAAAAATAGAAGAAAAGCATTTTCCTCCAAGAAGCCCCCCCAAACCTAAACGAAGTCTATGCCGTTCTGACCCTGAACCTGACAACCCCCCTCTCCACAGCCCTGTCCCAAGGCCAGGCTTACTAGGACACCTCCTATGAAATATCACCACCAGTAACGGGGCATGAACATCAACTGCTGACTCCCAGGACCAAACCCATTCCAGTTACCCAAATATTGAAGCCTCCCTCTCAATTTCCTGCCATCCAAAATGGCTCTCACCTCATATTCCTCAGAAGATCCCTCAACCTGAACTGGGAGAGCAGTGAGACCCATCCTAGTTCCTTCCTGAAGTGTCTTCAACAAACTGACATGAAATGGATGCACCCTTAAATTCTGAGGCAACTTCAACCTAACTCCAGCCGGGCTTATCACCTTCTTGACTTCAAAAGGCCCAACGAATCGAGGAATAAACGTACTCCTCCCCTTGATTCTCAAATCCTTGGAGGATAACCATATCCAATCTCCAATCTTGTATGCGGGACAATTCCTACGCTTCCTGTCAGCAAACCTCTTGTAATTTGCCTTACTCATTTCTAGACTTTCAAGCGCCTTCACAAGATTATTTTTCATTGACCGCAATCTCTCTTCCACGGCAGGACTCACAAACTCCTTGATAACCTCCTCCCTCGAAAAACGAGGGTAAAACCCCTGACTACATTAAAATGGAGACCTAGAGGTCGAATCCTTAGCAGAATTGTTGTAAGCAAATTCAGCTAACCAAATCAAATCCACCCAACTGTCCCGAGCCTGCAAGTAACACCTTAAGTATTTTTCGAATTCTTGATTTAACCGTTCCACCTGCCCATAGTTTCAGCATGATATCCAGAATTCAGTTTCACCTCACCCCCAGTTCTTTACAAAAAGTTCTCTAAAACTTACAAACAAACTGAGCACCTCTGTCCGAAATAACCTGAGAAGGTAATCTGTGTAAACGCACTACCTCCTGAAGGAAACTCTGTGCTAATCTCTGTGCCATTACTTCCCCCTTAAAAGGAATGAAATGCCCTTCCTTAGTGAGAACATCCACTACCAGCAGCACAGTAGAACAACCTTGATCCTTAGGAAGATCCACAACAAAGTTCATCGATAAGGTATGCCAAGGTCGAGGAAGAATTGGAAGTGGCTCTAGCAAACCAAAAGACGTTCCAACCGAACTCTTTGATCGCGCACAAACTTCACAGGTTTTCACAAAGTTCAGCGTATCCACACAAATGGTACGCCACCAGAAATGTCTTCTGACCAATTCTAGGGTCTTACAAAATCCAGGATGAACTGGAACTAACTCATGACACTACTTCAACACTCTCTCTCGCAAAGCTTCAGTGGGAAGAAAAACTTTGGAATCCAGAAACGGCAGAACATCCTTCAGGCTCGGGCCCGATCCAAACGTACCCATTCCTCCATCTCTAACCTACTCATGCTTTCCTGAATTTCTTCACACAGACCTTCCTCATGTGATGTTCCACCTAAAACGAAATGTTCAGGAGAAATCGGGGACTGTGTTTCCTGGCCAATTTCTTGTTCTCCTTGGAGGAGCTGGATAGAGCAACGGCCTTGCCGTTCAACTTTCGTGGCTTGAATGTTATCACAAAGTCGTAAACTGCGAAGAAAAGAAACCATCGGAGCTGTCTTGGCATAAGGGTCATAGCAGATTTTAAGAAGAGGAGATTGCGATGATCAGTCAAAACAGTCGCTGTGTGTCTTGCTCCCATTAAGTAGTGTTGCCATTCCTCGAAGGCTGCATTAATTGCCAAAAGTTCTTGGTCAATATGGTGTAATTACTTTTCGCCTGGCAACATCACGCACCAAACTACCACCAGGACCATTAACCACTGGCAAATATAACAGCAATCCTAAGAGACTTAAGGAATTCCTTGACTCTTGTATGGTACAATTTACCTTAAAACACACATTTATTCCTACGTATCGTTCAAAAGTCAGCTTCATGGTTTCAAATTTGTCAGGAAGTGCTCTATCTTGGGCAACCCCAGTTGTCACCACAAATAATCAGCTATTGGACCGACATGTGGGATTCATTAACAGCATTCAAGCAATGTTTGGCCGATGTGTATTAGTTGTTACAGCCCAGGAAAACATATTGGATTTACGACAGGGGAACATGGATGTTTTGACTTTCATCACTCTCTTTAAACAATTAGCTGAGGCCTGACAATGCTCTTCTGACGATATTCCCGCAGGAATGTAAATGAGGACCTCAAGGATGAAGTTTCCAGGGTTCCTCGCCCGCACATCCTAGCGGAAATGATAACATTAGTCTTACAATTGGACTACAGGTTACAAGAGAGAAACCTTGAGAGGAAGAAGAGCAGAACCTCTCGCTTTATCCATGTTATGTTGAGAACAGAAAATCCCAAGTCTTCTAGACCATCGGATGGAGAACCTATGCAGCTTGGCATCGCCAGAGGTTCTCTTACCCCTGAAGAAAGACTCCGAAGAAGACCTTTGTGTGTCTGCATGTATTGTGGATCCGATAACCATGTTCTAAAAGACTGTACACTTATTCTTCCAAAACGTCCAGGAAACGCTTCAGCCCGTTCATAAAGGGAGCCATGGATGGGTTACCTACAAAGAGTTCCCTAGATTGTGTTAAAAAATCTCACACCATGGTAGTATTACCAGTCACCCTTCAATTCCATGACTAAACCATATACACGATTCCTGCCCTTGTGGATTGTGGGGCTGTAGGACATTTTGTGGATACTGATTGGGCAACACAAAAAACAATATACCCTGTATCTCTAAGGCAGTAGAGGTACTTGTAGAAGGAGTGGACGGAACCCCTTCACATCCGAACCAAAGAACAAACTTCCCCTATGACCATGAAGGTTTTGTCCCATTCTGAAAAAGCCTTCTTCAATTTAAGGAAGGCAGCACACTACCCACTGATATTGGTATTACCTTGGCTATGAAAGCACAATCCGTACATTAACTGTACTGTAGGTAAATAGTTTTGGGGCTTTAGGTCTGTTTGCCAATTCTGCAATTGAAAACAACGCTTAAACAAATCAAATATTATCAACATTACTCTTCTCCCTGAATGTTACCAGAAATACCATGAAGTCTTTTCTAATGAAGAATTCAAAGAACTGCCTCCCAATAGAGGGAAATGACTCTGCATTGACCTTATGCCAGAAACTCAGATCCCTTTTGGCCGAATGTATACATTATCAGAACCAGAAAAAGAAGCCTTACATGATTATCTACAAACCAATTTGCACCATGGCCTACTTATGGAATCTAAGAGCCTGGCAAGGGTTTCTCTATTTTTTATATCAAAAAAATATTGCAAATAATTGAGGCCCTGTATCCATTATAGGGGATTAAATAAAATTACCCTCAAAGACCAGGATCCACTGCCTCTTATCCAGGATATTTTAGAAGCAGACCGTGGTGCCACTATTTTTTACAAAACTTGACTTGAGGGGCGCCTATCATCTGGTCAGGATCTGAGGAGGAGCTCAGTGGAAGACAGCATTCCGCACACCTTTCCGGCCCTATGAATACTATGAATACTGTGTAATGCCCTTCGGGTTAAATGTGTAGTTTAACTATAACACATTAAATAAAATAAATACAAATGTAGTTATTATTGCATATGGTGTTCAAAGTATATTTTTACAGAACCTTGATTGGACAATCCTTTATTTTGGACCGTTATACTTTGCTGGTTGGCTTACTACTGTTTCACATTCACACCCCTCTTGAGAATATAGCCTTCCCTCACCCCATGTTACCATAAAAGGCGAAGGAGGTATATCTCTTAACTGTGCCCGTTTTACCTTTATAATTGGGTTGGCTCTTGGTTTGCAGACGTGTGCGAGCTGCGTAAGCACTTTAGCATCTGTTCATCCTGGTACTCCTGCCAGGCAGAGGTCCATTTGTCACAATGGCGAACAGAGCATCCAGGGAAGCGGGATGGTGTTGGCCCTGTGCACTACGGAATGTAGAATGAAAAGAAAGAAGAGAGTGATGGCAATTGGAGAGCTGTGTGCTGTAAGGGATGTTTAAAGGGGTTGTTGAATAAAGTACTGTAAAATTACCTCAGCTGATCAGTTACTTAGTTGGCAAAGAGCCACTCAGTAGCTGTACAACTAGAAAACAACAATGCCATGTGCATGCCCACTGAAGGTGCTGCAGTTAACCAGGATGGAAAAAGGTACATGGCACCACTGTAGGTCCCAGAGATAAGTAGTGGGTTTGATCCCCACAGACATGAGCCAGATTAAACAAGTCAGGGAAAACACTGTATGTGGGCAATGATCAGGAGCACAGTGAAGACTTGAGCCAGACAGTGGAAGCCATCAGAGGCAGGGAACGTGCTCACCATGCAAATGCTAGAATGCTTATGCAGAGACCAGCACAGCATAACAGTAGATCCATCACATTTCTTTCTAGGCACATCAGATGAACCACCAAAAGAGTGGAGTGAGCGGAAAGAATATTGGACCAGCTATTTAGATAATGGCGCACTTACGGCACAGGGAAAGAACATGTGTACACTTGTATGCCCCAGCTAAACAAAACGTATACAGCATTACCTCTGCTGAGCAATCAAGAGCCAGATAGGGGGTGTCAATATGAATCAGTAGGGAATAATGAAAATGGACTGATAGTATCACCTCCAAGCATTCCCCACTAAGGTAGAAGCCTCTCTGTGAACCAGCATCAATATACAGCGCAAGGATCGCACAGTACTCATCAAGCATAAGGGGCCCTCCTCCTCCTGCAAGGAGAAACATAGCTCCTCCTCCCTTCCTCCCAGCTTCTTCTCTTTCCAGCAGCGCCACCAGTGTTTCATTCCCCTCCTTAAGCCTGCCTGTTGAAAAGAAAACACAAACTACCGAAAACAGAGTACCAACACAACACCAGAGAGTGGCAAAGGAAACATACCCAAGAATGAATGTGTACCTGCATTAAAAAAAAAAACATCACCACTATTGTGTGAATTTGGTACAGGGTTGGGGCAAGAAGAGCTCATAAGGTGCCAAATCATAATGCACACTAATAGCCAAGTACTGCAAGAGAGATGGTGGTTATGCGGAAATCCACGCTGTAACAATTGATAAGCATTTCACAACATGGAACATACAGAGTTGTGAACCAACACTGTGAGGGAAAGGAAAAAAAAGAAAAGGTCAGGATTGATAAGTTGAAAGTGAATAACAATACTGAGGAAAATTAGACCAGGTAGGGGTCTCCAAAAAGAACAAAGGAAAACAATATGTTAAAAGGCTTCACCCAGTGTGTAGATGTGGCTATAATGGACATGTACTCCGGTGTTATGACAAATATGAACTAAGTACAGTATGGTAGGGCATTTTACTCATCTGTGTATGAAGGGGAGTGTAACACGGGTGAAAGCAAGAGTGAAGCGTAAAGAAGAAAAGCCTGAAGAGACAGGGGACGATCTTGTACTGTATATAAGGGGGGGGGGGGCATTTCCGTACCAGAGTGTTGGATGAAGATAAATGGAATTAAAATGAAGATGATGATGGATTCATCTCACCTTTTACCACAGTGTTAGCAGAGGAGAAGGATTAGCCCAGGAGCTTGCCATTGATTATGAAATATTTTTAAAATGTCAGATAGTTTAGCTAGAATGTAAGGAAAAGTTAGAGAAGTGGAAATGATACGTTACAGAAAGGGGGATCATTCTGGGATGGAGGGGATAAGCAGCTCTGAAAAGCAGATCATATCATAATGTATATTAATAAGAGAAGAACTGAAAATAGAGCTAGAGGGCATTGGTCTGTGAGGATATTTCAGAACTAGTGAAACCAGCTTTCTGATTGAGTCACATTGTAATCAGGAAGAAAGGCATCAACAAGCTAGAAGTTTGTGTGGATTTGAGAGATCGATATGACAGTTTATGGGTGAAAAGATGTCCCATGGCGATTCAAGGTGATGGGGCATGATGTGAAAGAACGTCACTGATTAAATCATAAACTGGAGAGACTTCGAAAAGGAGGATTCATAATTGAAAATGATAATTGAAATATCTAAATGTAAATGTAGGACCACAGTATTGAGTTTCTCAGTCGTATGTTAAACAAGCATATTTTTTAACTATCAGTCAGTCTTAGTCACACATCAAACAACAACGTGAGCCACAACGGCACTGCTGTGCTAGTTATCTAGTTTCATGAACAACAATGAGCCTGAACGTAACAGCCTGTCTGCTCTTGTTGGTCATGTCAGCCCACTGCTCTAATCAGCCTGTATGAAATTGACACCACTCTGCTACTGTAATACTGACAGCACTGTCATAGAAGGGTGGGTGGCTTAGGTGTGTAAAACGGGGAGCAGCCAGGCAGCCCCGCTACCAAATAGAGCTCACTAGTTAAGAGGACAGTTGGGCATGCACATGTATATATGCCAGTGTCAGTATGACATTGGCATTGCTGTGTCTCTTCAGAGGGAGGGACACAGTGTGCAAATTCAGGGCCTTTTTTAGCGGTGCGTGTCCCCTTTTTAGTTTTGGCGATTAGGAGGCTCTGAAAGACCTAACTTTCAGCCGAAGCTATTGTCATTAAAATAAGAGCTTTAACATAAGAGCTTCAAATAGGGGATTTGAATGAGGGTCTCTAATGCTTTTCAATGCAGATGACCTATGAGTATGGATGTGTGTTGTTTGGCTATGTGTCCCACCCATTTAATGCCCATCTCCAAGTGAAATCTATATGATTTTCCTCCCATTCCCACCCATCTCACTCCAAACCGCACTCCTTTTTTGCACTCTTTGACTGCATTTGTATTGTGTGTTAAATTAGTTAGCCATTTTGACTTCCAAAATGGCGGCCGCCATATGGTAATGTCAAGAAAAAGTAATTTGATTTCATTGATGCTTTAAAAATATTTACTACCGCTTCGAAGTTATGTTACACATTTTAATACATTTTGTATTTATTATAAACAAGTTAATGTAATAGTTTTGTTTTGCTCTAAAATGTCTGAAAATGTTCATATAGTGTGGGGTGTTGATTCAGTGTTTTTGATGTAAGCAGCACCTGATTGGCTCTGCGGTTAGTATGCTGTGATTTGATGTGCAGTGTATCTTTGTTTCTATGAGTAAGCCATTTTGTTTCTCAGGTGGCTGAGCTCCGTGGCTCAGGAGATGCCGCGGCGCACACAGCCAGGCTTAGGCAGGCTCTATACATGCAGTTCCAATACCTGCCAATTAGTTACCTTTTCAGGTACACTAAAATGAAGCAGTGTGTTCTTTTCCATCTGGATACAGCTCGCATTTGCAGCCCGGGGAGTGATGAACCCAGGACTCTTTTGGATCTGTTCACGTATAGAAAGAACTGGTGTGGAGATGAGTGCAACACAGAGTTATTTCCTATCAGTCTTTTTCCGTTCTCACAGATGCTCTGTTGTAAACTTCACACACATTAGTGCTGTAGGATTAAATAATACATGTATTTGTCCAGGGAACTGGGTTCGGTCTGCATTAAGTCATGTCTTACCCAGGATATGGAATCGTTTATACTTTCTGTTGTACGTTGGACAAAAGGGACACAGCCCCTTTAAGAAGGACTTGAGGGAAAGAGCGGGAAGAGAAAGGAAGGGGAGGAGCGGGAGTGGCAGGGAGGCAGAGATCGAAGGGAGTGAATAAAGGAAGGTTCACAGCAGCATTGGCTCTGTCTGATTATTGCATAGTTAGACAGAGTCCAACACTGGCGACGAAGCCGATGAGACCCGTTGCGTGCCGGCAGCAGTGGTAGGAGGGCGGCAAGCCCAGCAGTTGAGAAGGGCCTGTGCGCCCAGAAGTTATCGTGAGGGCCCGTGCGCCCAGAGGAGGGAGCAGCGGCTCGAGTGCCCTGCTGGAGGGCCTGTGTGCCCAGAAGCGATCGGGAGGGCCCGTGTGCCCGGTGGAGACAGCAGCGGCCCGTGCGCCCTGCTGGGAGGACCGAGTGCTCAGAGGAGAGAGCAGCGGCCCGAAAAGGGCTCGTGTGCCCAGAGGTTATCGTGAGGGCCCGTGCGCCCAGTGGAGAAAGCAGTGGCTCGAGTGCCCTGCTGGAGGGCCCGTGTGCCCTGAAGCAACAGGAAGGGCCCGTGTGCCCAGTGGAGTGAGCAGCGGCCCGTGCGCCCTGCTAGAAGGCCCGTGTGCCTGGAGAAGATCGGAAGGCCCGTGCGCCCTGCTGGAAGGCCCGTGTGCCTGGAGAAGATCGGAAGACCCGTGCGCCCTGCTAGAAGGCCCGTGTGCCTGGAGAAGATCGGAAGGCCCGTGTGCCCAGCGTCAACACCAGAAGGCCAACACATCAGCGAGCCGCAGCCCGCGTGCTGACTGACGCCTGCAGCCAGCGACGCGGAAGACCGGAGAAGACCTGCAGCCCGAGGAGCCGGAAGAAGCCCGCCCGTCGTCGCGGAAGACCGGAGGAGACCCGCAGGGCCGCGGCGCCGATTAACAAGTAAGGTGCCGGGTGGGCAACTACAAAGAGGGGAACCCCGTGTCTCCCACACGTGACAGTGCCAAAAAAAAAAAAAAAAATTTAAAAAGGGGGCTGAAATCGAACGGAGTCACAGCAAAAGAAAAGGGGGAACCCCGTATCTCCCATACGTGACATTATCAATACGTGACACTGACCAGATTCACGGCAAAGAGGGGAACCCCGAGTCTCCGCACGTGACACCAACAAAATTTAACTACAAAGAAAGGAACCCCGTGTCTCCCGCACGTGACATTACCATAAAACACCTAAGAGTAAAAGAAGTCGCGACAAAAGACAGCCCTGCGTTCCCCCAGGTAACGTCTGATACCAAGAAGGACACAGCACCTGGAGTTAATAATAACCAACGCCCACGCACCACTGAACTAACCACAGCATACCGAGCTGCGCCATCATGTCAGCCCAGGATGCAGCAGATCCCAATGCCCAACCAATATCACCAGGAACACCCTCCTCCTATGCAAGCCTAATGAGAAGACCCGCCCCGTTCACTCTGAACCCACACCACGACCAGGGCCAACGATGGGAAGAGTGGATGGAAGAATTCGAAGACTTTGTGGGTGCAATTAGCACACAAGAACCTCCCAACATACTAAGCATCTTTGCAAACGTCGCAGGGAGAGAAATCAAAAATATCATCCGTACGATTCCCCTACAGGACCGCACCACATACGCGAGACTCCGACAAGCCATAAATGAAAAGATTGTTATCTCACCCAACCGTGACTATGAAAGATACACTTTCAACCAATGTGGCCAGCTGCCTCATGAATCAATAGGAGAATTCGTCATTCGCCTTCAAAGAAAGATATCGAAGTGCGATTTCGCCAACTTTAATGACGAAGAAGCCATAAGGCTACGCATCATAGAAGGGTGAGTATCCTCCATGTTCCGGAAACACCTCCTAAAGAAACCCCTATCCCTAAAAGAAGTTTTGGACCTGGCAAGAGTATATGAGAGAGTGGACATCCAGGCAGCAGCCATCGAGAACCCCAAAAAAGGAGAAGTTATAGCGGCAATGCACCCATACGCCCGACATCCAGCCCCACAGACAAGGATAAGCCCAAGGTATCCAACACAACGAACACCAAGCGACCGCCAATTTTATCGCTGCGGGTTCGAGTATCCGCACAGAGGCCCGTGCCCTGCCATCGGCCAACGCTGCATGAGATGCGGCATGGAAAACCATTTCCAGGTGATGTGCAAAGAACTACTACCAGAAGGGAGCTCGACACGGCCGCGACCCACCACCCGCATGATGGACACACACATGGAACACCCCCGACAGGGAGACCGAAGTACGGCACTGCCCACGAATGCCTATCAACGTCCAAATACGGTAAGAGCTCTTGAGGAGCTTCAGATTGAACCAGATAAGAAAGACCATGAACTATATGACATACACCAGAGTGACTTCATACAAGACCCGGGACAAGCCCCAAGCCCCTTCCAACAAGAAAGAGACTCATATCTCGACCCCCCACCCCAACATCAGCTAGGAGGGAATGAACCAGCCCGATATCTACAAGATGGGTACGACAGAGAGTACGTATGCCTCCTCAGTGCTGAAACCGAAGACACCTCAGCTCCCAGAGTAACAATACAGCTGGGAAATACCAGAAACAATTTTATCGTTGACACAGGAGCGACGGTAAACGTCATGAATGAAGATATCTACGGGGAAATAGCCTCCTCATACCCACTACAAGAATCCATGACTCACATCTTCCAATGGGGAGCGGCGCAGCCAATGACCTCCAAAGGAAAATTTCTATGTGATCTGCGGCACAGGGACATCACGGTAACCGCCACAATACACGTTATAAAGAGCCCATCCATCGGCCGCTGCCTCCTCGGCTACCGCACGGCCAGAGCCCTCGCCTTAATTGATCTACACTACGATCAGTCAGAAGTAATAGAGGGACTGCCAGTATCACACGAATGCGTCAAGAGCAATGATCGACAGACCTCTGGCGAAGGGAGACCTCAAGGGCCAATTCCCCAAGTTATTTGAAGGAGTTGGCATGTTAAAAGGATCATGCATCAAACTACATATCGACAATACCATTAGGCCAGTACCGCAACACCCGCGCAAGGTGGGTTTCCACCTCCAAGAACAAGTATCAAAAGAAATCCAACTTCTCCTTCTCAACGACATCATAGAGAAAGCAGAAGGGCCAACGCCATGGGTATCGCCAATAGTAATTGTTCCCAAGGACAATGGTCGTCTCCGCATATGCGTTGACATGCGCATCCCGAACACGCCCATCCAGAGAGAAAGGCACCCAGGCCCGAGCCTGGAGGACATGTTGATTAGGCTAAATCAAGCGAGATTCTTTTCGAAGCTCGACCTCAACCAGGGCTACCACCAACTGGTCCTGGACCCAGAATCACGACCCATCACAACGTTTGCAACGCACGACGGCCTCTTTCGATACAAAAGACTCAACTTTGGAATATCATCTGCTGCCGAAATCTTTCAGGAGACCATCAGGCGTCTCATTGCATCAGAGATGAACACACTAAATTACAGTGACGACATCCTAGTATTTGGGAAAGATCAGGAACAACACGACAAAGTGCTGAAAACCAACTGCTCCATCTTACAAGAGGCGGGACTGACCCTCAACGTGTGACATCAACAAGACAAGCCTTAAATTCTTCGGCCACATATTTTCGAGCAAAGGGATAACAGCCGACCCGGACAAGATTAAGGCCATCACCGATCTCCAAGCACTTACGACCACGGCAGACCTGCGCTCCCTACTAGGCATGGCAGGATACTGTGCGCGCTACCTCCCAAACTACGCCACAACAACTGACCCACTCCGCAACCTCCTAAAGAAGAACACACCTTTTATATGGGATGCACCCTGTCAGGAAGCATTCACAAGGATAAAAGAAGGTCTCACCAACAACCGACAACTGGCATACTTTCGTCCGGACTGGCACACCATCATTACGGTCAACGCAAGTCCAGTAGGACTAGGTGCCATCCTTGCCCAGACCGACACCGCAGACAGTGCTCATCACGCGATAGTTGCATATGCCAGCCGAGCCCTGTCGCACACGGAAAAAGCCTACTCCCAGGCAGAAAGGGAGAGCCTGGCTGCAGTATGGGCATGCGAAAAATACCACCACTTTATTATTGGCCGGAGGTTCACCCTAGTAACGGACCACCAAGCTTTAATATCAATCTTCGGGAACCCCAAAAAGAAAATGCCACCTCGCATAGAATGGTGGGGGATAAGACTACAAGAGTACGACTACTGCATCGTCCACAAACCGGGAGGAGACGCCAACCCAGCAGAGTATGTCTCCAGACACCCCCTGCCGGACAAAGACGGCACCCTAGCCCAGGAAGCCACAGAATACATCTCATACCTGTCATCAAATGCCATGCCACCAACCATCTCGACCGCAGTGTTCGAAGAAAGGAGCAAAGCCGACCCAACACTCAGAGCTGCTGTCTTTCTCACTCGGTCCAACAAATGGAGGGAACGTCACACAAAGGAAACCGGGGGGGGGGGATGTAAACCAGAAGGAACTAGACCGGCTGGCCAAAATACACGACGAACTAACAGCCACTGACCAAGGACTCCTGCTACGGGGGAGAAGGCTAGTAGCACCAAGGGACTTAAGGAAGACCCTAGCAACACTGGCACATGAGGGCCACAGGGGAATGGACAACACAAAATGATTCCTCAGAAACTATGTCTGGTTCCCCTACATGGATGTAATAGTAGAAGACATGCTCAGACACTGTAGGCCATGCCAACTGGCAGCGAGAGGACCAAACCCAAACCCTCTGCAACTAACCACGCTCCCGACAAGACCCTGGCAAAAGGTTGCAATGGACTTCTATGGACCTTTAGAAGAAGGAGGCTATCTATTAGTAGTAATGGACGAATATTCGAGATTCCCTTTTGTTAAGCAAACGCCGTCAACATCCTTCGTGGAAACCGCACCCATAGTGGACGAACTATTCAGCGAATGGGGCATTCCCAACGTCGTCAAGACCGACAACGGCTCCCCGTTTCAAGGGAAAGAATTTGCAAACCTCGCAAGTCACCTAGGCTTCCACCACCAAAAGATTACACCTCTCTGGCCCCAAGCCAATGGGATGGTGGAAAGGTTTATGGCCACAATCAAGCTAACCAGACAAAAAGCAGCAGCAGAACAGACGCCCCACCCGAAGGCCATCTGCAGCATGCTCCGGAGCTACCGAAATACCCCACACGATGCCACGGGTAAGCCACCAGCTGAACTCATGGTGAGGTACCAACCCAGGACACGCATTCCCCGATGGGAGGACTATACCCCTGAGGAAGACCTCGTCATCAGGGAACGAGATGCCGAAAAGAAGAGAAGGGCCAAGCAATGGGCCGACACCAAACGGAGAGCGAAAGAACAACAACTGGAGATGGGGCAAATGGTCCTGGTGCAACAAACCCAACGCAAGAAGACGGACACCCGATACAACCCAGAGCCGCGAATCATCACAGCCATAAAGGGGCCCATGATTACGGCAACAGGAGATTCGGGAGACATCACTCGCAACTCCTCTTTCTTCAAAAAGCTATATCCCGAAGCACAAGAGACACCCGACGAGAACGGCAGTGAAGAGGAAGAAGCAGAACCCCCAGTGGAGTCGACCAGCGAAAGCCGAGAATCCCCAGGAAGACCCCCTCGAACAGTAAGGAGACCAGTGAGGCTCATCGAACAGATGTAACTGGGCTCCCATGTTAAGTACGGGGGAGGTGTTGTACGTTGGACAAAAGGGACACAGCCCCTTTAAGAAGGACTTGAGGGAAAGAGCGGGAAGAGAAAGGAAGGGGAGGAGCGGGAGTGGCGGGGAGGCAGAGATCGAAGGGAGTGAATAAAGGAAGGTTCACAGCAGCATTGGCTCCGTCTGATTATTGCGTAGTTAGACAGAGTACAACACTTTCTTTTTTTTTTAAATATTTATTTACAATTAAACCAATACAGGAATACAACAATCACCAAGCAAATACAATGAATGAAAATGAGAAGAGAGAGAAAAAAAAAAAAAAAAAAAAAAAAAACCACCCACCTCTTGTAATAAAGTCAACTCTTAGGACCAACATAAGTACACATACAGGCCATTTGCTAATACAGGTCTAAGAACGAATCCCACACCTTAGCATGTATATGCAATTTCCTCAATCGCCTAAATATCACCCTCTCAACATTCGCCAATGAAATCATCTCATCAATCCAACTTTCCGCAGTTGGAGGAATCCGGGACTTCCAACCCCTCAAGATCAGTCTTTTAGACACTGAAGCACCCCTAAACAAAAATTTCCTTTCTGACACCGAAAGATCCTCAAGTAAATCACCACATCCCAAAACCATCGTCTTAAAGTCCAGATCAATCGTGCAATTCAGGACTCGCAAGCACATATTGCAAACCTCATGCCAGAAGTTCCGTACCCTGACACAATCCCAGAGCATGTGTTCAAGAGTCCCAACATCCAAACCACAGCACCAGCACGCGTCGGAATCAATCATGCCCCTCTTCCTGAGCTTCTCCGGGCACCAAAACACCCTGTTAAGAATTTTAATTTGCCTTGAACGTTCACACAGATTGATTGAGCAAAGCTGTACATTCGCACACATCCCATTCCACATATCAACAGTAATCTCGCAACCTAAACGCCTGCTCCATTCCTCCACCAGTCCAGTATTATCTTTATAGCTCGCAACCATTCTGCGATATAATCTACTCGCCACCGACCGAGAGTCCACCGCCAAATTCTCCAAAGTTTCAAGTTCACACACATCAATCTCACCAACGCACCTTTTCAATTTCCTGTAGTCTGCCATGGATATATGCTCAATATCAAAATCAGCACATAAGAGGTCAAAATTAATGAATTTTCCGTCACGGTAAATGTCTCTAATCCATTGAACACCACCCAGAAACCACTCCGTCCAAAAAATAGGCTTACCAGCCTCAGTGATGGATTTATTAAACCAGATCGATGCCGAAGGAGATCTCTGAGCCGATGAGCCACACATTTCATGAACATCTCTCCACACATCTCGCAAAAATCCAGTCAATGGAAGCGTCCTACCCCTATTGCTAGCCGTCGTAAGAATCGCTCTTGGTGCAAGAGGACCCAAAGCACCCGCCTCCGCCACCGCCCATGCACCCGGAGACACATCCAGGAAAGGAATCAAAAATTGACAAGAGAAGGCAAGATGATATGCCCTAAAATTGGGGACCCCAAGACCCCCTCTGTCAGCAGGGAGCTGCAGCTTCCATAACTTAAGCATCGGCGGTTTCCCATCCCAAAGGAAGGTTTGCATAGAAACATCAATCATTCTCCAATAACTTGCGCCAATCTTCATTGGAAGCATACCCAGGATGTAGTTTATCCTGGGGGCCGCCACCATTTTCAAAGCGTTTACCTTGCCCCATAATGACAGACGCAAAGTCGACCATCGGAGCAAGGATGACCCTAGCTCACGACAAGCCTCCCCCAAATTTGCCTCCACCATATCATGCACAATCGGAGTAAGCCAAATCCCTAAATATTTCATTTTTTGAGTGCACCACTGGAATCCAAACCCCGTCACCACAGATTTAATGCAACTTCTTGTAATAGGTAAAGCCTCTGATTTCAACCAATTAATCAAATATCCAGATGCAGTATGGAACCGATCCAAAATCGCCATCAATGAAGGTAAAGAGACTTCCAAATTTCTCAAAACCAATAGAAGGTCATCCGCGTAAAACCAAATTTTTTGCATAACTCCATGGAAGGGTACACCCTCCAAGGTCAAGTCACTCCGCAGAGCAATTGCAAGAGGCTCAATAGCCAACACAAACAATAAAGGTGAAAACGGACAACCCTGTCTTGTGCCACGCCCTAGAGTAAAAGTATCGGATAGTAAACCGTTCGTCTTAACATTGGCCGTGGGGCGAGCATACAAAAGCGAGACCCACGAGATAAACCCATCACCCAGATTCATTAACCTCATCACAGCAAACATGTATTGCCAGTCAATACGATCAAAAGCCTTCTCAGCATCCAGGGAAAACACAGCTACATCATCGTCCAGATCTCGGGCCGCAGTTATGGTCAGCAAAAGATTCCGAATATTGCTGGAGGACCTACGATTTTTTAAAAAACCCGACTGATCTGAGTGAACAAGTTTCTGAATCAAGTCCTCAACACGTAACGCAAGAACCTTGGCCAAGATTTTGTTATCGGTATTTATTAAACTTATCGGCCTGTAGCTTGAAGGTAGAGCACAATCCTTGCCCTTCTTAAGGAACACGGAGATGGTGGCATGATTAGTAGACTCTGGAAGAACCCCCACCTCTCTGGATTCAACATACATGTCCCTTAGAAGTCCCAACACCGCCTCCGGAAGAACCTTATAGAATTCAGCCGGCAGACCATCAGGACCAGGTGTTTTTCCTGAATTCAGACTCGCAATAGCAATCCTAATTTCATCAATACCGACTGGCTGACTCAAACTATTCATGTCTTCATCCGAAACTTTAGGAATATTCAAACTTTCCAAGAAGCATACACTATTACTAGTAACACTAGCCTCATTTTCATATAACTTCATGTAGAAGTCTTTAAAAATTTCATTAATCTCGCAAGGATCAAAAGTAACCACCCCATCTGTCCCTTTTATAGAATTAATGGCACCTTCTGAAATCTGTTGCCTTAATCTATAGGCCAGCCACCTGTCACATTTCTCTCCTTTCTCAAAGTAAGTGCTTTTGATCCTATATAAATCCTTCTCAGCTCTTGCGCCCAAGGCGTCATTCAGATCCCTCTTCAACTGCTTCATCTCCCTTCGCTTTGCAATATCATTCGGATCACGAATCAATTCATCCATCACCTCTGCAATACGAGCCTCAGTGTCTCTCTGCATTTTAGACATTCTATTCCTCCTACTACAGGACAAACCCAGAGCAATGCCCCTCATCGTACACTTAAATGCCTCCCAAATGACTCTTTTACTAATAACATCAGAAGAATTCTCAGTCACAAAATATTCAGCTTCCAGTCGAATCTTTTCTAAAACAGACTCATCATGCAATATAGAAGTGTTCATCTTCCATTGAAAAGTCCTGCATCGCACAAAATGCAAGGACAGGCCCAAAAAGATAGGCGCGTGGTCGGTGACAGCTATACAGCCAAGTCGGCTATCCAAAAGTTTGGCAGTCGCATCCCCAGCAGTAAAAAACATATCAATCCTAGAATAGGTGTCATGTGCACCCGAATAGAATGTGTATTCCCTGGAGTCCGGGTGGTGTAGCCTCCAACAATCCTGAAGATCAAAATCCTCAAGTAGTGTCCGAAAAGAACAAAAATGCCCATCCTTTCTCTGTACAGCAGAGCGTCCAGTACTATCCATGGAAGAATCAATCACTAAATTGAAATCCCCACCCAGAATGATATTAGCTGAACCTAGATCAAGCAGCAACTGTGACACTTCCCCAAAGAAAGTGCCACGGTCCACCGAGGGAGCATAAACATTACATAGCACATGCTGGACTCCCTGTATTTCCACCAATACAGCCACTGCCCGCCCCTCCCGATCACTAGTGGTCTTCATAATCCTGACAGGAGAACCCTTCCGCAAAAGAATAGCTACCCCCCTGGACTTAGAGGAATAGCATGAGACAGCAACCTCACCCAACCACCCTTTACTCAGGACCCCAATATCCTCCAGCAAAAGATGAGTTTCCTGCAAAAAGTAAATATCACATTGCATATCTTTTAAACTATTCATAACCTTTTGCCTTTTGAGAGGATTATTCATTCCGTTAACATTCCAGGAGGAGAACTTAAGTTGAGAGTCCCCGGCAGTAGACATTACATAAAATTCAGGCGATGTCAAAGAAATAAAGAAAATGAAAACAATAACACAAAACAAAAAAAGAAGAACAACCCCAAACCCTCTGCAACAGAAAAAGGACGCCAATGCAGAAGAAGCACCGGAGACCAAACCAACGCCCCAGCACCCCTCCCAAATCCAAGGTAGTCGTCAAATCCACTAACATTAATAATCAAAGTCATGCATAAACAATATGCATAAACATCAACCCATCAATCCCCATAAAACCCAGTAAAAGCAGTATTCTAAGTAGGTCACCAAAGAGTAGATATCAACCAAGTAAATCCCGCAACAAAAAGGGGGGGAGAAAACAAGGGGGACCTATTTAAGGAACCCATGCACCAAACAATGGACATAAAAACTGACCATGGCATTAGAAGAGAGCTCCACAACGACAGAGTCAGCAACCTGTATCAGGCCTTGACCCATCGTCAAACCCCCCAGAGCAACAACAGAGCCCAGGAGTGAGATGAGATGCGAGTTAGCTGCGGTAAAACTGCCCCCCCCCATACTATGCCACTATCCGAGCACAGCACCTTCGCGTGCAGGAAGATATTAGTAAAGGTCCAGATGAAGGCCTGATGAGTCACACCCTCGCAGATGTTACAAGTGGGTGCCTCTACGGCGTCCGTGCAAAAGAGATTCCCTTTTGTCAATGAGGCAAAGCTGATGATGCCAATGCGGCAAATGTGGGCAAAAGCAGAGGCGATGTTGGTCCAAATAAGCCCCTTGGGGAACCTTGAAATGTGTGCCGCCAACAGACACAGGCGGAAACAGGTAGGGCAAAGTGAGGGTCCGGAAGCACAGACAGGCCCCTGTAGTAGAGAGGCTGCAGCAGTACACACTATCCGCACCCCAGATGCGGAACACAGGCAAGGATAAAATGGAGCACCTTAAGCAAGCGAACGAGTGACCTGCGCCATAAGAGTATCATATCCTTGTAGAGGGAGTTAAAAGAATCCAAATGCAGTCCCATTAACACCCACGCTCACCGCCGCTCACTCCACTGAGCACCGAGGTCCGGAGTAACCAGTCAGTCCCTCCACCGTGATCCAGCTGTATTAGATCCCGTGGAGCCGACAGGAAGCCGCCTGCAATCCCGACGAGCGTCGGAGAAAGGAAAACACTGCAGCATCCGGAACCAGGAAGTAGATCCTCAGCGACGTCGGGAAAGAGACGGCACCACGGCAATCAGCTGATCGGAGCCTCGGAAGGTGCTTTACTCATAGCACGGGGAGTTCACGGCACGCGTATCCGCATCATACGAAGTGATGAAAGTTCTTTTCCAACGGAAAAAGAGCAACTGTGGCGATAGAAGCGCCATTTTAACCCATAGTAAGTGACCAAAAATAAATCAAAATAAAGATAAAACAAAGAGTTCACTTAGCCATGTTATTATCATGAAGTTTGTCCAGCCATGAAAGGGCTTCCTGGGGGTCCGAAGTGGTCTTGCTTCCTCCAGGCAAGATCAATGTTAAATTATTGAATCTGTTCAAAAAAGCCTTCACTTGAAGTGATTTTGCACGTTCTTTCACCCCTTTAAACAGTTTCCTCGCCTCCATCACCATCCTGGGATAATCTGGAAACAGATAGATTGGTTTCCCATTAAAATTGACAGACATCTTGCCCCTTGATGCCTCCAGCAAGGACTCCTTAATTCTTGCCAGAGTAAATGACACCAAAATGTGTCTAGGCTTCAGGCCAGGAAGTTTACCAACACGATAAACATTGTCAATTTCATTTTCCAAAGTGTCCACACCATAGCATTCCTTGAATATCTGTAGTATCATTGGCAACAACTTTTCACCTGTAGGATCCGAGTGCTCTGCTACACCAACTAGCCGCAAATTCCTCTCACGCAGTCTCAAATCCATCTCCAGGCGATGGTTTTTCCCCTCTTGTACATCAGCCTTCAAATTCTTGTAAGCTCTATAGCTCCCAGTAATTTCTGTTCCCATCTCAGAGGTTTTCTTTTCCAGACCAGTAACCCTTGTATCCAAATGGGAAACTTTTCCATTCAGTTCTGCCATGGTTGTCTTAACTTCAGCCACGTCTATGGCCACTTGGCGCATCAATTTGTATAGATCCTGGACACTCGGGTCATCCTCATCCATCACTGTGATTTGTTTTTGTTTTTTTGCTGTAGGATTATCAGGTTCCAAGATCTTTTTCTTGGAATTCATATCAACAATAAAGCAGCTTCAGGGAGGAGGCCAGGAGCTGAGGGCTCAAGCTGCTCTCACCTTGACCACCATTCCAGAATCCAATATCTCCCAGCCTACGACTTTCTGCTTTAGCTATATTGTCGTTTGTCCTCCTACATACATACACATCTGCAATAAAAAAATAAACAGACATATTTCCATGTAACCTGATCAGGAAATGTTAAGCGCTCCTGGTAGGCGATGAAAACCGTTCACATTATCAAATGAATAACTTATTCACAGGCCTGACATGCCGTCATGATAATAGAAAACTTTAGGCTTTGCGGTGCTAGGGAAGATTAATAACTTGCTGTGTACGAATCATTTGCTCACTTATCCAATCTCCATGCTTGCGAAGCTTGACCTCGGTAGCTGCTTGTTTTTAATGGCTGCAACCAAGACATTTGGCGGATAGTAAATCGCTTTTACTCAATGCCTAATAGTTCGGGGGAAATAGTGAACATAATTTGAACTATAGAGTGAAGTATGGTCAAATGCAGTCAGTATTTTTCTGACAATTACAGAGCACCCCATGCACAGTTTAATCTTAGAAGGAACATGTGGATGATTCAAAGAAACGTAAACCTATTTCATTGCACTTTAAACAGGACAGTGCCAAACAATGTTCAATTGGCTCCCTGGAGACTGCAGGCACGCAATGACTTACTGCCTTTCCGGCCTCACTCAGCTCATCTCCCGACTGAGATGTGTGTGCCGTGCACATGTGATGTGGGCCAGGACAACATGATAGATTGTGCGGCTAACACTGGGATGTTGCTCGGCAATAGAGTTGCTGGGGCACTCCCTGGCAGCTCAGCACTGAACACAGATCTGTCCATTCCTGATTCTGCAAATAAAAGTGTTAGTGAAAAAATACAATGCAAAACAAATCGCATTACAGTACAGTTAGGGAGAAATGGCATATGAGGAGGGACACAAAGCTTGTAGGTGTTGTTTGGACATTTACCCACCTATTGTCTCTCCATGGCCATGATAATCATATGGACATTCGCACCCAGTTCCTGCCCCTCCCCGCCCAGAGAACATCCTCCTGGGATCTCTTTGAGCTACCTTTATCAAGCCCTACCATCAAACGATGTGCTCAAAGCTCCTGCAAGTGTTCTTTCAAAGCAGTCTTCGGAGAGTTAAGAACTTAATTGGAGCTCTAAACGCGTTACTCGTGTAATAAAACTATCTTAACCAGGTCTGCCTTCAGCCACTCGATTTATAAGCACTATGTGTGTCCTTCATTGAAGTCCTGTTAAAGACAAGCACAGGCAAAGGCAACAGTTCTGTCATGTGTATAAGTATTAGGCATTTGCCAGGCACAGCTATTATATTCCCAGGTATTCTCACCATTTTGCAGATGATACAGTTGATGGCAAGTTTATGCCAGTGGAAGTATTTATTTATTTATTTTTATTTATTCACATTTTTAAAGCACGCAGCAGCCCTTAGGCATCATGGCGCTGTTACAGAAAGTCTTGCTGGTTACATAGGTTAAATTACATCGCAGTCATTGGTTGCAGTACATAGTAGAGCTTCGTAGTTACATAGTAAGCAGTGGTTACACAGTAGAGTTTACACAGGAAGGTGGTTACAAGAACATCTTTGGAAACAGACTATATGGGGACTATAAATGCATGCAGTAGGAGCGTGGGGGCTAGTTAAACGGAGTGGTCTTGAGGGATTTTGATAAGGAGGGCTCAGCTCTGAGAGCATTGGGAAGGGGGCGTTCCATAGTTTGGGTGCAATGTGTGGAAAGCCAATGCCTCCGGCATTTGCTCCTTTGACAGAAGGAACATGGAGTTGGTTGGCATGGTGACTTCTTTTAGGGCGTGTTGAGGTGTTCCTGAGTATGGTTTCTGATAGGTATGAGGGGGCAAAGAGATTGATGCATTTGTGTTTTAGGGTGAGGATCTTGAAGTTGATCCTTTCCTTTACTGGGAGCCAATGGGCATCTCGCCTGGTCTGGGAGACGTGGTCTTTTTTGGGGATGGAGAGAGCTGCGCGGAATGCGTTGTTTTGAAATGTTTGGAGTTTCTTGAGGTTTTTTGCAGAGGTGCCTGCCAAGAGGGCATTGCAATAGTCAAGTTTAGCTCCTATTGTGGCACGGGCAATGGAGAGTCTGTTTTGACTGGTGAGAAAGGGTTCAATGGCATTTATTAGTTTGGTAGTTTGTGCAGAAGCAGAGGCAATGGCGCTGACCTGGCGTGACATAGAGAGGATTGAGCCAATGTGGACTCCAAGGGTCTTTACTGAGGTGGTGACAGGTAGGTTTGTGTTATCAATGGTGAAGTGGTTGTATTTCAGGTTGAGTTTGGGCAGTATTTCCTTGGGACCTAGGAGAATGATCTTGGTTTTCTCCCCGTTAAAGCAAGGAACATTGGCAGCCATCCAGTAGATTTGAAGGGCAGCTGCATCTGAGCCAGTGTGAGGCCGGAGGACTTGAGTATCGTCGGCATAGTCCGTGTAGGCTATGCCGAGCAAGTCCAGCATGTCAAAAAGAGGTTTTGTGAATAAATTGTAGAGGGTAGGCGCAGTGCAAGAGCCCTGTGGCACCCCACAGTGGATGGTGGTGGGAGCTGCATTGGCCTGATCGGAGTAGACTTTCATAACCCTTCCTTCTAGGAAGGAGGTAATCCATGAGGTGGTTTTATTGGAGAAGTGGGCTGGGTTGGAGTTGCAAGGTCAGAATGTCATGGTCAACAAGATCAAACGCAGCGGAAAGATCTACGAGAAGCAGGAGGGCAGGTTTTCCCATGTCCATTATTTTGGTAATTTGATTTTTTAACTATAAGAGGGCGGTTTCTGTGCCGTGCCCTTTGCAGAAGACTGGTTGCCTCTTGCCTAGGATGGCATTGGCTTCAAGGTAATGCTGGATTTGATTGTGGGTGGCTTTGTCTAGGAATTTGAGGAGCAAAGGGACGGTGGTGATGGGGCGGTAGTTGTTCGGGCATGTTGGGTCTAGGGAAGGTTTCTTGATGAGAGGGCGGGCCCATGCTTCTTTTAGGATTAATGGGACAATTCCTGAGGAGAATGACGCATTGATAAATGCAGTGATAATGGGGGTAAGCGTGCCAGAACATTCTTTAATGATAGTGGGTGGGCAGATGTCCCCTTTACATGTGAATGGTTTGATGTGTTGGAGGAGGTCGGCAACTTCCTTTTCTGTTACGTCTCTGAATGAGAAGAGAGGGGTTTCAGTTAGAGGAGTATGTGGGATTGGCTGTTGCGTGCTGATCTGTTTAGGGAGTGCTTTGCGCTGTGCTTGGATTTTATCTTGGAGGAGCTTGACTTAGTTTATGAGGGCTGACTGGATGCTTGAACACCAGGCTTCATCTTTGACGATTTCGTCGGGACTGGTGGAGCGGGTGATGAGTTTTTTGAAGATTGAAAACATTTCCCTAGATTTAGAGCTGTCTGGGGAGATTCTATGGTTAAATGATTCAGATTTGGCAATGAATATAGCTTGTTTGTATGTATAGGAGATGTTTTTGAAGTCTGCTAGTGTGGATTGGTTAGGCATTGATTGCCATTTTGCTAGGGTCTGGCATTGTGATATGCGTAGGGGTGATAGTTCTTCCATAAACCAGGAGTTAGTGTGCAAGGATTTCTTTTCTTTTTTTTCTTCCAGTGGAGCTATGGATTCAATGGCTAGGGTGAGGGTGTGGGCATAAGGGTTGGCCAGAGTAGTGGGGTTGTTGACAAAAGGTGGTTTGAGCTCAGGGATGTCTAGAAAGGGATGGATGTTTGTCGCTGTGAGTTTCTTTGAACTTCTAGCTTTGGTGGATGGGGCGTGAGAAAGAACTTTGGTAATGGGACTGTTAGGGATTGTGAAATGGACACAATGGTGATCTGTCCAAGGAGGGCTGAGATATTGGTGATGGAGGAGGAGCAGTTGTGTTCTGCAATCCAGTCAATGGAGCAACCTTTACAGTGGGTGGGTTCCGTGACTCTATGGGTGAATCCAAGGTCTGTGAGCTCTTTGGCAAGTGCGGAGGCAGCTTTGTCCTTTGGGTCATGCAAGCCTAGGTTTAGATCTCCAAGTAGGATGGTTTTGGTGGAGTTCTTTAGGTTATTCCCTACGATTTGGAGGAGGTGCTTTTGGTAGTCCGGGGCTGTGCCGGGCGGTCTGTATGTGATCATAATGTTTATGGTGCAGTTGAGGGGATAGTGTTAATTTGGCCGAGAGGAGGTCAGCAGTGTTTTTCCCGGCCGGGCTGCAGAGTCTGATGGCAAGAGTCTCCTTGGAGATGAGGACAACGTCTCCTCCTTTGGAGGTTTTCCGGTCTTGTCTCAGGATGGTGTATCCTGAGGGAGGGCAAGAGAGATGGCGAGGCCAGATGCTTTCTGGAGCCATGTTTCCGAGATTGCCAGAAGATCGAGGTCATGGGAGGTGATGAGGTCATTAATCTCGAGTGCATGTGCAGGGAGGGAGCAAGCATTAATGAGGGCACATTTGAGAGCATTGTTGAATGTTGTCTTTTTGAGAGTCGGATTGGGGTTGGTTGTAGGGTCAGGGTAGTTGAGAGAGGTACCAGGATGTCCAGGAGGGGGGGTGAATTTAGTGCTGATTGATGTGAACATGAGAGGTGCATTGGTGGTGTGGGGTTGGCGAGGCGGTTCGGGTGATTGTGGTTGTTGAGCGTGATGTGGCGTGAAGGGGGGGCGAGAGCTGAGTTTGTGGTTTCTGGCATGTGTTGTGAGTGAAGTGCATGGGAGGACGTTGGGCTCTGTGCATGCTCTGAGCCTGAGGAGCCTGTCGTGTGAGAGGGTGTGGACATTTAAATTGGCAGGGTGTAGGCTCTGATAGGTGGTCTGTGTGAGGGTTGTGGTTGAGAGATGTTGTGAAGGTACTGGTGATACGTGTGTGAGCGAGGGGGGCATGTCGCTGTTGATCCAGGAAGTGGTAAGTATGACAGATAAAGAGAAGAAGAGGAGATGTGTGGTGGTGGAGGTGGATGTGTGTTGATGCGATGGAGGTGGTGCTGGCCTGTTGGTCGTGATGGCAAACATTGGTGAGGGCTTGGGGTGCATGGGGGAGTGTAAGAAGGTGTGCGAGCGGGATGGCTGGTAGAGGGTTCGGTGCCAGAGCAGTGTACAATAATTGTTGTGCATGTATGGTTATAAAAACGGGCTATATAATCATAGTAATAGTTTTGCAATTTTAGTATAAATTTGTAGCTGTGCGCGAGGACGTCTGTGTCAGTGCCCGACAAATGCATTTCCCATGCCTACACAAAAGCCAAAAAACTGTTGGCATAGCCAATCCTTGTTCTTCTGGTATGCAGCCATCATGGGGTGCAGCAATACACATGAGCAAGCCAGGCTGGTAACTCACTAAGACCTAAACATAGACATGCACAGCACTGCAATTGGTACCGCACATTTGTCTGTGACATTAGTGGAGCAGGGGGAAGCCAGCACAGAGAGGACAGCAACAGCACAGTCACATGCCAGCAGCACCACACGAGATGCAATGCCAGGACAAAAAGGCCACTGTCAAAGAGGAATGGCTGTGCTGAGTGCTGACCTATATAATATTTTGCTGAGGTGTTTGACAGGCAAGCTTAACAGTTCAGTAAAGGTTTTGTCTGCTAGTCCTTTTGTACAGGATGTACTTCACATCTTCAATTCTGAAGAAAATGAATTATCATGAATCAGATAGATGCTAGAAAGGAAGTGGGGGACAAAGACTTGGTCCATATCTATTGATAATATCCTGCATTTAGGAATTATTGTAATGATGTCAACAAAGCAGTTGATGCGATAATGGCGGTCTCACACCCCATTGGCCCACTGCATGTCCTGCTGGGGAAATCCTGTAAAGTTACTCTACGATGGGCAAACGGATGGCTGGGCTGCTTTAGGCAGACAATCTGGCCTTTATTGCCTTATGATACAAATGCTGTGCCCCATTTAAAGATTATTTGCTGGTTCGGTTATGGAAGTTCTTAACCCTGTTACATCTGATTGTACATCAGGCAAATGAATGCACATGTAGGACCCACTTATCACATACCTGGCTGAAGAACCAAGGGAGCTCACATGACCAAGCAGAGTTAGGGTGTCACCTGCAGAATTTTGGGCTGGCAGCAGCCAAACGAGTTAGAGTGGCACATTTGCTTTCTTAGAAAAGTGAGATGCCCTGGTGGGTATAGCTTTTTGATGGCCCTGTACACATCTATGCATTCATTGTCGCATACTCTTGCTCAAGATTGGAAGTTATGAGTTTTGGTTTTAGTAGGGGGTTCAAAAGGAAAGGATTAATGGAGAACAGATTCTATCACACTGATGTTTTATTTTGTGCTTTCTTCACAAGGATACATTTGTGCTCTTTTCTGGTGCTGTACATTTTTTCTCAACACAAATACCTGAAACATAAGCATCACCACGCAACTAAAGCATCTCTGGTAAGTTTACATTTAATTCTTAGTGAAAAAGTTGTTTGTTACCTTTGTTTTTGCCACAAACTTTACACACTCCAGCCACATGTTTAGAAATCCTTGTCCACATACTGCACAAACATTCTTGTGTGATAGTATGCTCCTGGCTTCAGGATACAGTTTCATTTGGCTGCGAAGGATCGAATCGGGAGATTTTATATCCTTTAGGATGAATCTAGCAGTCATCTCCTTAAATATTTTTTAAAAAGAGATCTACATTAGTGTTCACTCACACAACACGTCTGAACTGAAAATAAGAACAATATACACTGCATATCCAAACATATCTTCTTGCATTACAGTGAGTAGTATTAAGCAATGTGCAGCTCTGCACTTTATGTTCTGGGAAGCCTGTTGTGTTTTGTTTTTACACAAACGAGTGTTTTGCATAAACAGTGGGAGTATAATTTTGCATCACATGAGCATTGGAGCAAAAATGGTACAGGGCAAAAATGCATTGCTGCACTATCTATTTTCATGTGCACATTTTAGACCCCATTGCAAAGTTTTTGCATAGGCATGCATTATTGAAGTACTGAAAAAAAACAGCTGTATGCAGCATTTTGCTTAAGGGTCTATTAGGTAAAATGTTAACGTTGCTGCTAAACCTACCAAACTCTTTAGTACCCCAGAACTTTTTGATGGACTGGTATATTATTTTTCCCTATACCTCAGTGAGTGGTGTAAGAAACCCAAAGGTGTCTCACCCGCTAGTCCCCGGGGATCTGTCATCCAGGTGGCCAGAACACGGCCATCGCTATTGGATCCAGTTCCTGGGGGTGGACCAGCACGGGAGGATCACCTGGATGGTGGGTCTTCGGGGAGTGGAGGTGGGACACCGAAGGGTGAGACGTGGTATCTCCTTTCCTATAATACCTTCTCCCCATCCTACCAGGTAGGATACTTGGAAGCTCAACCCCCCAACCCACTTTTCCGACACACTTTCTCACGGACAGTTTATCATGATCATTGTGAGCAACAACGGACTAACACCAGAGCTGTATACCTGACATGTCTCAACACCTTAGGCAAGATCAGGCAATTACTAATCATTACACACACCTGACTCCCATCACACTTCCCCACACGGATAAAAGGCAGAGCACAAAAGCACACTCTGAGGATGAGCACACGAGAATGCAGAAGTTCCAAGTTGGCAATTTAACACAAGGAGAAAGGCAGCGAGACCGGAGAGGAATGCAAGGAGGGAAGAACCCGTGACCTCCAGAAACCGCTATTTTCATGAGCCTTGGAAAGTGAGAAGCCTAAGACAATGAACTGAAGCTGAGCAGACCTATGCTGTGCATCAAAGGTATGCGGGGCGCTCCCGTGTCGATAAGCCAGGCCGGGCTGAGCGGTTGCCGCTGTGGTACTGTCCTTGGCTCCTGCAAGAAAGCAGCGCCAGTAAAAGCAGCACAGCCAGTGAGTCAGGGAAACAGATAGGAAATCACCCTATGTTTGAACCAATGTTGCAAGCGGCAACATTGTATGAAGAATTCCACAAAGAACTGTGTATGAAGCGCATGTGATAAGAGGTGCAAAGAATTGGAAACTAAAAGGAGTGAATGAACTGTTGAAAGTTAAATCAGATACCGTATACAGAGTGGTCCAGCACTAAAGGGGTGCTCATTTGAAGGTCTCTGTGGAGTATCCCATTGAAGGGGAACTGAGTGGTCCCAAAAAGAACTTTGAATCGAAGTGGTCCTGCATGGGGACGAACCAAAAACTGTGAACAATCGAAAGTCTTTGATACATATAAAAATGAATTACAATTGGTCCGAACCTGGCTGAGGGAGAGCAGTTGAATGTGAAGAGGTATCTGAGCCCGACTGAGGGGGGTCTCGGTTGAACCGTGAGTCACCCAAGAAGGAACACTTTTGGAAATAATACAAGGAAAAGGGATCTGAGCCCAGCTGAGGGGAATCCAGTGAGAAACATCAAGATCGTTTAGGTGCAAGAAAGGAACTTTCTATGTTTTTGTTTTGTATATCAGGCCCTCTGAAACAAGAGACTTTGATGAAACAAGAGACTTGAGCACTGAAGGTCCTGATTCTTTAACTGCCATTATATCGTCGCACTGCAGCCGCCAGAGTGTGTGCTTTTCTCAGAGTGAGCCGCCTTACCCCGTGCTGAAAACGTGGGGAAGGGAGGCCAACGGCCTAAGTATCCTTATTATCATTTTTGAACACTTATTTCTTTTCATGAATTGCACCCCACACTATTTGTAACTAGTAGTAAGGATTGGCAATAGTTTTGTTCAGTATAGGCCCTTTTGACAAGACTCCGCTAGGACTGCATTCTTTATTATTTGATGGTTGTAGCGGTGTCCCATTTTAGATTTAGGTTTAGATAGGCGTTTATCACCCCTCTTTGAAGGTTCAATAAACACCCTTGAACTGTGGTCACTTGTGTCTGTCTTACTTTGATACCATGCCTTTCTTACATATGGTGTCAGATTGGGATGTGATTCAACTGATAAAAATTGAAGACCCATGCTGATAATTGTCGTACCACCAGAAGGGGACAATAGAATAGTTGAACTCCTTGACTCTGACCGTGTATCCACTCTAAAAGAGATTTTACTTTCTCAATTAAGTATCCCGACTGGTCAACAAGATCTGTTCTTCAAAACACAGGTACTCTTAGATACCCTCCCACTCTCTCATTATAGTATACAGCAGTGGGATCGAATAATAATGAAAGTTCGACCAGCCCTTACCTTTATTAGGCCTAGTGCCTTAAAGCCCCTGCTCCAGGACCCTTTTCTTTCGGTACCCAACTACTATCCGCTGCAGGACCATCAGGCCTAGAGGCCGTCCTAGGAAAACCCGTCCCTTCGGCAGAGTCAGACTCGGAAGAATCAGACAACTTCAAAACTTTATCCGAAGGATTCGAGACCTGTTTTTTTCCGATTCAGAAAAAACACTGATGGAACTCTTACTCCCTCAGAATAAATGGCCAACCTAACAGCGATTATAGGCCGCTACCTGGGCTATCAGATGCAGGCCAAAGCTAGAATCCAAGCAAACCTAGCAAAACTGGTTGCATTGCAAGCTAGGCCCTATTGCCCAAGGAATACTTCAACCATACTTAGAAGGTGAAGATCTTGGGAACTCCGTCTTGAATTTGGAAAGGTTAGCTGACCAACTAGGATGGGAAGAGAACCTAAAGAGATGCTATTTGGGCCCTCTATTGAAAGGTGAACTGCAAACTGCCTACCAACTATTCAATCTTGCCCAGGGAGCCACCTTTGTATCCATCAAAGAAAGGCTCTTAAAAAGAATGGGGCAAACTTGTAATTTCTATCGGCAAAAATTGAGGACCATTAGGTTAAATCCGGGAGAAACTCCACTGGAAATGGCTGAACGTATCAAAAACACTGTAGCCCTTTGGATCAATAACAAATCCTTAGAGGAGTTAATAGAAATGATCACACTAGAACAGTTCACCAATTCCTTGCCCCCTTTTTTGCAAAAGGCTGTCTTGCAATTAAGTCGACCTACCCTAGCCATGGCCATTGAAACTGCACAAAACCAATCGGATACGGCCAAACACTTCCACTCGGTACATCGAGGTGAGGAACGTAAAGATTACAAACACCCCCACCGACCCCAAACCCAAGGGATAGACAAACAAAGAGGGTCATATAGAATCAAGGAATGTATAACAAAAGAGAGACTAGAACCCAAGAGGTCGGACCTTAAAACCAAACACTAGAGTAGGAGGGAAGAACCTAAAGGAAGCAGACCACCCTCTCTTATCTGAGGGTGGAAGAAAGGCAAGATGTTAGGGACCAGTGTGGCTTCAAAAGTCCCTGATACATGCAATGTGTAGGTCGTGAGGTGGGCTGTTGAGGGGACATGCATTGGCACATCGCATGGTGCACTCATGCTTATCTAGTGCTGCCTCAGCTGCAGGTTATGGGATGTTGGGACATGCCACACAGATGTACTGTGACTACTGGTGTGGTGACCTGCCATTTGCTGGCGACAGTGGCATGGAGGTCTGTAAGGGTGTGGGGTGTTGGGATGGGAAGAGGGAGTGTTGAGGGGGGGTTGGAAGGTGCAAGGCAAAAGCAATGGCTCACCCAGTTGCAGGCCCAGTATGTGTATTGGTGGTTTGTGGTCGGTCTGGCAGGGACGTGAAAGGCCCATGCCATTGGTTGGGAGGGTGGGCATATGTGGGTGCAGGTGAGGGCTGGCATTGTCGTGTTATGGTGGCAGTGGTGGCACGGCAGGCACGCATGCGGTAAACAGTGGCAGGGTTAATTGTGTCTGCGTTGGGGGACATGCTTGTTCACTTGGCAGTACAGGGTGCTTGTGCAGTGTTCCTCAGGGATTTTAGGCACAGGTCATTGTGATGTGGCCTGGGTGTATGGCCATAACAATGCCCTGGGTGTTGATTCAGGTGTGTGTGAGTGTGCTTTTAGGGTTTGATTTGGGGTACGGGGACTGTGCAATTGCCATTTCAGTGCAGTTTTGGTACGGTAGTGAGTGCAGGGTGGGCGAGGGGGCGGGTGTTGTTCATATTGGGGCTTCATGTACTCGCCGGCCTCGATGGGTGTCCCGGCTCCGGCCCCTGCAGCGCCCACTCCTTCAATGGCCTCCATGTGCAGCACACTGCTGCACTTCTCCTCCCAGGGCATGAGGCGCATTGGGGAGAAGGCTCCACCACCAGTGCCCATGCATCGTCTGCGGTGTGCAGCCAGTAGGTTCCGGACCCGCAGGCAGAGGTCGTCCAACCACTTGTGGCAATCTTTCACTGTGCGTGGGGTCGTCTGCACTGCTGACACCTTGTGTGCTGCCTCCTCCCAGATCTCCTTTTCCTCTGCTAGGTTCTGCAGCGCTGGTCCGTGGAAAACAACTCCCCAGCATGCTGGTCTATAGTCTCTGCCAGCATGTGCAGCTCCGCCTTTGAGAAGCACGGCTTGCGCTGCCCGGTCTCAGAGATGCGTGATGCCATGCTCAAGTTTTGATTTCAGCAGTCAGGAGGGGTGGAGGTCTACTGGATCCTGCAGATTGCAATGGATTGTTTTAATGATGGCCGCCGGCCTGTTTCCTGTTCCGACGATCACTTTATTTCAGGTTGCTGTATTTCCGGTGCCGCTGCATCCGGCATCATCATCCCAGAACCTGGGGGCCCAGCACCCAGGGTGACGGTGCGGCTGGATTTTGCCGTTTTTCACTGTGTTTTTTCGTGATGCCGGTCTCACCATTTCCGGCATGCCAGAATGCACACGGCCGACAACCTGTGATCATCTGTTGTTTCTGGCATCACGGAAAGAACGATTTTTTACTGCCACATTCGGAATGAGACCCATTGTGAGAAATTGAAGAACTTTTAAAACCATCTCTTGGAAAGAGATCCCAGTAGTTGGGATAAATGCTACTGCTCTGCACCCTATTTTTGTTCTGTTTTTCTAAGTGGTAGGGCCAGAGAGTGCCTAGGGTTTGGACCAAGGACCATTTCTTTTGGACATTTGCCAAACACCATTACTTTTAGTTTGTTAGGCAGGGAATGACCCTCATAGTTGTAGGGCTAGATAGGCATTTTTCTTATTATTTAAATAAGCACCCATGAACGTTTCACATCTTACTCCAACTTCTTGTTCTGATTCACCACATATGGTGTCAGAGTGGGATATAGGCCAGCTGAACCCCTCCTATTCACAAAGTTGACAGAAAAGGCCAAAGCCCCTACTCTGGCAACCCCACAGTCCATCAGATTTGATGGGTATATTACAGAGAAAGTTTCTATCCTGCCAAATGAAAGACGCATAATAGCGATCGGTCTGAATCTTTCCCCTACCCCGGGACCCTAAATCAGACTAGCAGCTAAGTCCAGACTTGCCTGGCGACATGCATTAGAGATTGCAGCTGGCGTTATAAATCTCGACCATAGGGGGGAGGTGAAAGTGATCCTCCATAACCATGGGACTACAGCCTACATGATTAAAGAGGGGGAAGCCGTAGCACAAGGGATAATTGAAAAAACCCTCACCCCAGTACCCCAAGAGGTAGGCACCTTAGCAGAAACAGAAAGGGTCACTGGGATTAGTAGAAGCTGACCTTGTAAGTGAGGAAACGGGCAGAAGGGAGGACGAGGGCATTGCCCCATTAACCGATCTTGCCTTCGCCCAAAGGAATGACCCAGCTCTAACAGAGGCCTTTGGCAGGGTAATGTGATGAATTAGCCATGATTCCCCCAGGAAACCTGGCCTGGGACCCTTTTCATGTGGCCAGGGAAAGGCAGACGCTTCCTGATCCTGACACTGGGGGTGGTGTTCTGCAGGAGGATCACATGGGTGGGGCAGGTCAGAAGGAAGGGGAGACCCCCTTGTTCAACCTTTCCCGAAACCCTACCCTTCTAATGGCTTGTTATAACACAGAAGAATTAAGGAAAACTGACTTTCACATCAGGGACTTCATGTCCCTTAATTCACTAAGTACTGGGACGAGGAAGAGGGCCAAAAAGGTACAATTTTGTTGGAGTGATCAGATCAGTAATTCAAATGACCCACACCTGAGGGAGACACAGAGGCTTAAAAAGTCCCCTCAGGTGCAGGCCATAGAGAAGCAACAGAAGAAGCAAGAGTAGCAGAGAAAGCAAACACCAGAAGCAGCCTGGTACTTGCTTGCAGCCCAAAAAGAAGCTGGGAGAGAGAGAAGACTCCTGCATGTGACTTTCAAATTATGAAGTGCAGATGCTGCACAGTGGGAAGCGAAGGGAAGGGAAGCTTTCATGCCCAGGAGGCCGTATCAGGTGGCTGGTGTGCACCAGAGGGCCTTGAGGCTTTCTCTGGTGGCTGGCGTGCACCAGAGGGTCTCCAGAGCGACAGGGCTTCCTGTTGCAGGTGACGTTGGTGAAGGCGGACACCAAGAAGCAGTTTGCCGGGTCGCGAGGAGCCACAGAATAAGAGGTCCTCTAAGCAGCAAAGGGACAGGAGGCGCACGTCTTACACAGTGAGTTCACATGCTGGTAGTGACCCGGAGCACTCCGTACCCATTTGCGTATCCCAGGCAGGCATTCTGTTGATGAGCGTCCTCATTCTAGGCACAGTTGCTGGACCACATGGTCCACCCATTACAGGTCACGCAACTAAAACAACTGACTGGTTTCTCCTTCACCCGCACGTTGCCACTGTTTCAGCTTTACAGTGATATTTAGTTCAGTCTCATTTCACATCCTCTTAATGCTTTACCTTTTCTTGTTGGCCAATATGCAAAGGGTGCCCTTTCCCATATTCTTGTGGCTCTTGCCAATACTTATTTCTCTTGAGACACATAAGTTTGCCAACACGGGTAGTATAGCTAAGTGGCAAAGCGCTCATCTTGGAAGCAAGACGACGCAGAGCAACACAGGTTTGAATCCCAGGTCCGCCCTTAGAAACCTCTTTGGTATTAAGCGTGTTATAATAAAATATATATAATTATAATTAATCACATGCGCACTTTCCCATGTTCTTGTGGCTCTTGCCAATACTTGTTTCTCTTGAAACAAACACTTCTGTAGAATAGTTCATATGACTCTGGCCAATGCTTATTCTTTCAAAACACACCGTTCCTTCATATAGCTCTGGCCAATGTTTGTCAGGCTCAAAGTTCACAGTTTCTGAATATTCATACGTTTCTACACAAAACTGCTTTCATTCAGATCAGTATTCAAACTGTTTACTTTCATACAGATTGGTATTCAAAAAGTGCTGGCTTCTATGTGAAATGTCATTTGCATTTGTCTTTACTTTGCTTCAGCTTTCTACTTTAATATTGTTGTACACAGGCCGCCTCAAATATTCCCCAGCGTTCCTTTCCCATTTCACGGGACTCACTGGTCTTTCCTGGCACCTTTGTCTTCTCTTGCGGTAAAACGTAGCATCCACTACGGTACAGTCCAGTTTGCTTTCGCTTCCTTCGGCTCCGTCTGGCTTCCGCGGTCACCACTTCTCCCAGCGTCTCGGATCAGAGCTCCGGTAATCCTCATCCGTATTGCATGCTCCTGCAAATGCCGCAGAGCTTCTTCTCTGCTCTCTGCGTCCCCGCAGCCTGCTTCTTTCTTGCTGCGGCTTTCGTCAGTGAGCCTCCTTGCTCCACCACACCGGCACTCGCTCTTCCCTCTACACGGCTTCCCAGGGAGACTTGGCCTGGTCGCATCCACAGCCATAGCCGACACTGATCTCTCTCGTCTTCCTGAATTGCAGGTATTTAAACCCCCCGCCAAGATGATTGGTTCTCTGACTACTAGACTGCACAGTGTTGATTCTAGAGTCTTTTTGTCTCTTGTTGTTGCTTCTTCCTCGTCCCAGTACTAAACTGGTGTGTGTATGAATTAATGTCAATGGGGAAATAAGGGATCTGATCTACAGTAGCCCACAAAGGTCTGTGGGATTGAGGGGACATTTTGAGAGGAAAAAGGGGGATACCATGTCTCATCTAAGGGTACCTCATCTCCTCCCACCAAGTCTCCTCCACCCAGGTGATCCTCCTCGCATATCCACCCCTAGGGTCAGGATCCGATAGCGACGGCCTTTCCCAGGCTACCTGAGGGGAGGATATATTGGGGAAGAAGTGAGGATTTCTTCAGATTCCTCACAGAAGTACATTTTGAATACCAAACAATTGGAAAGCAGCAAACGCAAAACTCACGTGTGAGTGAAAGCGGTCCCAGATGCAATTTTGAATACCCAGCCATTGAGCAGAAGCAAAAGTCTTGTATAACCAAACCAAATGATTATAACTTTAGACGTGTAAGTATATGGAAAGCCCAACTACCCGATGGGGCAATATTGTTGAAAGATGATTCACGCAAGAATTGCCCAAGCCAAAAGCTACTGAATTCAAGACAAATACAATACAACCGATATTGCCAACAACAGAAGGTGACAAACAAAACCTGTTGCCCATACTTTTGTACAACACAGGGTAAATGTTGGTGTAAACTTACATTGCCAAAGCCAAGAGAGAGGCAAAATAAGACCCTATGCTTGTCAATATGGTTACCGCTGCAGTGGGGAAACAAGAGTGACAAAAAGAGGCTGCCCTTCTGGGAAAGATATTCAGAAGGAGAGGAGCATTAAATATTCAAGAGCACAAATGTGAACCTTGTTTTCTCTAATGAGTTCTTAAAAGTTTTTGAAGCTGCAGATTGTTGAATACTGCGAAGCTGTTGTGAACCTCTTGTCAGTTGACCTTAACCACAAAAGCACTTGTTGTGAAACGCTGTTCGGATAGGGGTGTATACCCGGATGGCAAACCTTTGGAGGTAGTAGGCCTAGCATGGGAGTAAACCAGGTAGAAGTCAAACAAGTGCTACAAAGTAGTCTTGACAGAGACAATTTATGTGCTTGTGCTGCTGAAGAAAGGAGCCGCCAAGAAGTTGTGTTTTTTTAAACTTATTAACTGTGGCAAATCATCCTGACCAAGACAATTGTTGCTGATATTGATGAACTGCGACGTTTTTCTTTATCTGAAGAAGCTAAATTATATAAGGAAGAAGAAGAAGAGTATTCCCTTATTTTCTTTCTTTGAACTGTGAAGCAGAATTCTGCTTAAAATCTGGGGAAGGGAAATTCCCCAGGTTATAAGAAGAGACTGTTGATACAAATTCTATTGTTTTGAACTGCCATGCATTTCCATATTTATTTATTGTATGTATCAGTGTGAGGGACAGATATCCTTTATTAGAGTGGAACCTTTAGTTTATTTTAAGCATGGAAATCTTCGTCAGGGTAGGGCTAGGGAGGCATTCATCCAACCTTCTAATTTAATAAAATGGCATTTGTTGAGAAAACTTCACAAAGTTGTGCACCTCACATTTCTGACCCCTTACAGTAACCTCGGAAGAACAAGGATGTAGTTAAGCCGGTCCCTTCTTCTTTATAAAGAAAGGGTTACTTTATTGAGGGGCTGTTGGGAAAGATGGACTTAACCGAACACAATTGGTAATCACCAAAGTCATTGGAGGATGGTGTTGGAGCTGGCCCATTCCCATCTAATGGCTGCCCATCAGAGAATAGGCAAAACCCAAAGCCAGGTAAAACCCTGTATCTACTGGCCCAGAGTGTTCGCAGATGTGAAGAACTATGTATCTACCTTCAGGATTGGTCAAAAGATTCCAGTCACTCCAGTTCCCCAGGCAGTGTTACAACCTCTTCCCATCATCAAAGTACCCTTTTCCCGCACAGTGATGGACATAGTTGGCCCGCTAGAAACATTAAGTTGGGAAATAAATTTGTACCCGTGATTGTTGACTATGCTAATCGGTATCCAGAAGCATTTCACCTTAGGAATAATATGAGTCAACAAATCCTGAAACATATACTTCCCCTCCTTTCACAGGTCGGATTTCCAAAGGAAATCCTCATGGATCAAGGTACCACTTCTATGTATAAAAGTATGCAGGCGGCAAAAGAAATATTGCACATTAAAACTCTACGTACCTCTGTGTATCACCCACAGACAGATGGCTTTATGGAAAGGTTAAACCAAACCTTAAAAAGAACACTCTGCAAGCTGGTAGAAGCCTCAGGCGTCTCTAGGGTATTCCCCTTTTGAGTTATTATACGGGCAAGAACCTCGAGATGTACTAGATATGCTAAAAGACACCTGGGAAGAGAAAGAAGAGTCCATCCTTCCCATTTCACAGACAGCCCAGAAGCTGTAATCCCATATGGATGCTGTTAGGGAAATCGTAAAACATCAGTTAGGTATGGCCCACGTATGTCAAAAGACCCTACAGGATAGTCAAGCAGTACTCTGATCTTTCTCTGTTGGGGAATCTGTCTTAGTTCTCCTTCCCACTGCAGAGAACAAAATGATCTATGGTCTCTATAAAATTCTCGAGAAGAAAGGGCCCTTGAATTATGTAGTGGGCCAACCAGTTCAACTTCTGAAGACCCAAATATATCATGTAAATTTGTTAAAGGAGTGAAAAGTCGACCCAATAACTACTGTTACCACGGCCACCCTCCTTACTGACCAAGACATAGAACACCAGGTTGTCCCTAACCATCTACCAGTCTCCCAACAAGAACACCTTCATGATTTACTAAACCAGCTCCCAGAGGTCTTCTCTGAACAACCAGGCAGAGTGCCAAATCTTTTTCATTATATACACACACCAGCTGGACAATCAGTAAATTGAAAACTTTATCGGATCCCAGAGGTAAGGAGAAACATGATCGAAAGAGAGCGGCATGAAATGCTCAAGGCCAACATCATTCAGCCCTCAGAGTGCCGTGGTCTTCCCCCATCATTTTAGTGGCCAAACCGGACAAGACTTGGAGGTTCTGTATAGATTTCAGGAAATTAAACTCCCTTTCTACGTTCAATAATTATCCCATACCACAATTCGATGAGCTCATTGGGAAGTTAGGGTCATTCAAATATATATCCACTCTTGATTTAACCAAAGGATACCAGCAGGTACTCCTAAACCCCACTGATAGGGAAAAGACTGCCTTTTCGACCCTGGAAGGGCTTTTTCAATTTCCTCAGCTTTGGTTTACATGGTGCTCCTGCAACATTCCAGAGATTAATGGATAATATTTTTAGACCATACTCTAGCTTTTCTGGAGCCTACCTGGATGGCATTATCATACACAGTAAGACCTGGCCAGAACACATGCACCACCTCTATATGATCGCACAAGCCCTCAGTAGAGCAGGTTCAACGGCACACCCAAAGAAATAACATCTGTGCCCGGCAGCTGCAAAGTATCTGGGCTACGTCGTGGGAAAGTGACTGATTAAACATCAGGCTGAAAAAGTCAAAACGGTACAACAAATACCTGTACCTAGAACCAACCGAGACCTTCAAGCTTTTCTAGGATTGACAGGCTATAACCGGCATTTTATGCCTAATTATTCTACATTGGTGCCAATCTTACAGACAAGGTGAAGAACGATCACCCACCAAAACATGTCTGGGGAAAAGAAGATCAATGAAGCTTTGATGGTTTAAAACAAATATTATGCCAAGAACCTGTCTTGAACATTTTTCATTTCAATCGTGAATTCATCCTACAGACCGATTCCTCTAAGGTCGGGTTGGGAGCTGCATTGTCACAAGAGCAAGACGGTATAGAACACCTTGTCTTGTATAGATGGAGTGGATGGAACAGATGGAACGGATGGAACAGATGGAGCGGATGGAACAGATGGAGCGGATGGAGCGGATGGACTAGATGGAACAAGTGGAGTTGGGTGGAGCACATGGAGCGTATCGAATGAATAGGAAGGATGGAACGGATAGAACACATTAAACAGATGAGAAGGACGAAATGGGTCTACGGAATGGTTGAAGTAGATCAAGTGGCCAAGGGTCGAGTGGATGGAATGGATAGAAGGACTATTAGATTAAATAGATGTAACAGACGAAATGGATGAACAGACGAAGTGGAATGAACAGACAGAGTAAATAGAATGGATAGAATAGATGGCACAGATGGAGTACTCCATCTCAAGCACTTTACTGATAACCACCATATCACATTACCACGCTTACTCTCTCCTACACACCACCACTCACTCAACTAGAACACAGCGATTCTATGACACATTCGTTCACTGTTCTCATACTAACATCCACCACATGCTCCTCATCATCCTAATTAAACACAGCTAGCACACACCATTAGCTTATGCGTCTCGTCAGGCCTAACTCAGCCAGAAATCAATCTGGGTGTCCATCCTCCAGAATTGAACACATACAACTGACCGCCCCACCACCACACCTACCGCTAAGAAGCAGCTATCATGCAACTGCCACACTGGCTGCACACATATCCGGTGCACCCACGCACCCTAACTCTCTCTCTCTCTACTGACTTGAACTACGGTTCCCGAGGGCGTTCAACCTACCCGCGCTTTGAGATCATTACTGTGTAGTACGGGCTTGTACCAAAGGTGAAATTGCACTGACACATGCAGTCTTAATTGCATGTAGTGTTCCCCAAGGGCACTGCATGTGATTCTGCCTAACAAAGTGCATGAGCTGCCGAGCAGGGCAAAGCAAGGGTAGAAAACGCTCTGAGAAGGGCAAACAGCTGTATCCAAGGCTGGGAAACCCTAAAAAGTTACAAGAGACAGGAAAACCAGAACAGGCAGACGTCCAACTGACACCCTGCTAAAGCAGGCGTAATTAAGGACCACAGGAATTTCGAAAGGGCTGGAAATATAAAGCACATACAACAAGAATGGGACCAGAGGATCAGGAGGGTTAATGTGCCCAAACAAGAGAAAGGAGCATTTTTCAACACCAAGAGACCTTTTTACTATGTAAAGAAGAGAATGGGGCGGAACTGTATTAAGACTTAAGACAGGCTATGCAAAGCATGCAAAGAGGCTGGAAGACCACATTGTGAGAAATTGAAGAACTTTTAAAACCACCTCTTGGAAAGAGATCCCAGTAGTTGGCCCAAGCAAAACCCAAGGATAAAGGCTAAAGCTCTGGTGCCTATTTTTGTTCTGTTTTTCTATGTCGTAGACCAAGATAGTACACAGAGATTGGTGGACTAAGGACTATTTCTTTTGGACATTTGCCGAGCACCATTAGTTTTAGTTTGTTAAGCAGGGAGTTTCCCTCATAGTGGTAGGGCTAGATAGGTGTTTTTCTTCTTCTGTCCTACAATATAATAAAAGGACAGATGTATGTTTGTCCCTGTATGTTTGTCCGACGCAGTACCTTTGCCTGTTATCACCGCTAGAGGGAGCTGTTGCCTTTGGGTATATAGAGACAATGCCAATTCACATAGCTTTGCCTGTTGTCACCGAGAGAAGGAGTTGTAGGCTTAGGATATACAGTGGTCCTACTGTGTAAATCAAAACCTGAACTTTGTAAACTACTTATTTAAATTAAAACCTTTTAACATGTCACAGGCCAAAACACGTGTCTGGGGTTCCTGATGGTACTTTTGTTCAGAGGAGATTTGCCTAACATTTCGGTGCTGGACTGCTCTTATGGGTGGGACAAAGACTGATAGGCAAATGGGTATTTCTCCTCTGTGCCGTGAGCTAAAACGTGGTTGTAGACCCTCCTGAGTGGAAGAAATTCCATAGAACAGGGTATCTGACCCATGCTCATTCTCAGTAGAGGGGCTCCCACAATCCTTTGTAACTTGGGGTTTCACCTTAAATAACCCAGGGTAATCCAGACGTGGACCCCTTGCTCACTGTGTCTTAGAGAGGCTCAGCTTTACCTCACAGATGAGGCCCGACTAGGTCGAAACAAATGTCTGGAGTTGCTGATGCTACTCTTGTTCTGTGGAGATTTGCCTAGCATTTCGGTGCTGGACTGCCCTTGTGGGTGGGACAAAGAATAATATGGAAATTGATATTTCTCCTCTGTGAAGGGTGCAGTGAGCTAAAACGTGGTTGTAGAACCTCCTCAGGGGAAGAAATTCCATAGAACAGGGTATTTGACCCATGTTCATTCTCAGTAGAGGGGCTCCCACACTCCTTTGAAACATGTCACATCTTAGCCTGACTCCTTCTTATGCTTCACCACACCCCCCTCACCATCAGTGCAGCCAATCAGTTCATTCTTTGGCCTAGTCCCTCCTTACAGTCTTGCATATCTCACATGAACCAGAGAATAAATATATTGTAACACTGTATTTGAATGGCATTGGTTTACATTACATTCTTTCCCTTGTAAATAAAAAAACGAAACACATTCAGTATAATCATTATACAATGTGGAGTGTACTGTTGGCTGCAGGGTTGTTAGGAGGTGTTGGTGGTATTCTGTCTGATACTAAAATGCCTCTTGAAAGGTGTGGAGTGAATTTTCTCTTTTAAGTGGTCAGCTCAGGGCAGAATTTGCTTTATGATGAGTGCACTCAAAGCTGAGCAAATCCTTTCAAGTGATAAGTGGTAATTTCCACCTAGTGTTTACTTGGTGTCATTATCTTCCCAGCTTCTACCCACAAAGGATTATCCTGAGGAGGCGTAGTCAGAATAAAAAGGCCTATACTAAAAAAAGACTAATCTTGCCCTCCTTCTCAAATGACAAATGTGTTAAGGGAATAAAAAAGGAAAAATTGTGTCTTTTCAGAATGGCTTAGGTAACAACTCCCATCCCCACGTTCAGCAGCACAGGGTCTCAAGGGTTTCTTAAAAAGCATGGGTGATGGCACAGTTCTATCAGTCTTGCACACTTTGGTTTACCATTACAATTCAAAAGTTCAGGTTTGGCCTTCAAGCTTTCGTCTGCCTTCTCATAAATGCACAGTTCTACTCTTGACTTTCACTTTGCCACAATTTAACAGAGGTTTCCCTCTGCCAGGCTCAAGCCTGTCTTTCTTTATGGGTGGGTTGCTTTCCCGACGTTTTGTCTTTATATCTTTTTACTGTCGAAGACTTTCGAAACTGCAAGGCTTTTACGTAGACCTCTGCATGACCACTTCAACCTCTGTTTAAACAATTCAACAATCAACAATCTTCCTCATCTCACAATGCTTCTTGGTACTTGCAGATTCTTATTCTCTTTACTTTGCCCTCTTGGCCTCTTTCAAAGTTCATATACTTTGCACTCTCTTCATATTCACAGCTCACATACTTTGCTTGTCACTTATTCAACTTTTGTTCGGGATCGTGGATCGTGGTTACTTTCTTTCCTTTGGTTCCCGTTTAATACATTTCAACTCAGAACATTTCACAGAGACTTTTGAATGTGCAATTCCGTCTCGCAGGAACATTCTGTTACTTTCTTCATCATTCAGCAATTGTCCTTTCCATTACGCATTTCATCGGCACACGTGCAACCTTCACATTACGGTTCCAGTCACTTTTGCTTTTAACACAAACCAGGCTTTTGTTGCCTTGAATAACTCAGTCACCTTAATTGGTCTTCTCTCTTCAAAGCCTTTCAACGCCTCCTCTGCTTCCCCACAACTTTGTCGTTCTCCCAGGAGGGTAGCGGACGCTCTGAATCATCTTGAAGGCTTCTCCTTCCCGCTCGCTCGGTTTCAGTCTTGGAACGCTTACGGCTTCCCGAAAGTGTGGAATTCTCACTTGGCTCTCTCTCGTTCTTCGCAACTGCCGATCAGCCCCTTAACCTTCCAACTTCCATAGCCTGGTTCGCATCAGCCCTGAAAGAGCTGCTCCTTCGCATACCCAGCCGCGCTCAGATTGTGCCTGTGCGCACCACCTTTTATCCTGACAGGGAGTGTTAATAAGTGGCAGTTGTGTAGAGTTAAGATGATGTGCCTGACTCTGGCTGGTCTCATTAAAGGGACAGAGCCATTGCACATCAGTAGAGGTAATCTTCCTGGCCTCATTCCTTGGCTCAGTAGTGTTGTCAATGTGAGTGGGGAGGAATTATGGAAGCTGTAGTTTCCCATAAAATAAGCAGGGATAGGGGTTTGATGGGTTCTGGAAAAAGGGGATGTCATGTGTCACAATCAGGTGCTTTTCCCCCACTCCCCGAGCACTACCTACCCAGACGATCTTCTCTCGCTTGTCCACCCCCAGGGTTGGGATCCAAAAGCAATGGCCTTTCCCTGGCCAACAAACTCTGGTTTTTCACAACATAGATGCACCAAAGAGAACTACTCAAGGCACTACAGAAGACAGCTGGAGGTATACTTATGGAAGAATGGGGGTAGAAGAGGAAAGCCTCGATATGGTACCACAGGGCAACTACTGAAAGCAGGCGGTGCGAGAGGCATCACTAGGGCAACAAATAAAATTAAAAGAAGCAAAGTGCATTAATGGCTACACTGCAGCAGGGGCAATAATTTCAAAAGAATGTTTCAAAACAACGACTGAACTGTGTGTGGTGTGGACTGCAAAAGGATTGCCCTACATTAACTCACACCGATGTTCACACATTTCATCCCAGTAATTCCACTACCATTAAGAACTTCAATCTATCAACATGCAGTTATGTTCACTGAAGGCTGATATCACCCTCCAAGTTGCTGCCATGACACACGGATGTCACTTGTTTGGCCAATCAATTGCCATATACATTAGAACAGTTTAGATTTCTCATAGTGCTTTTTAACCGAGTGACAGTGTTGCATAAAATAAAATTAAAAGAGCATTGGTTGTCTATTGGCAGATATTTCACAGGTGGAAAGATTACCAAGATGCACTGTCAGGATGCCAACAAAGGATGAATAGAAGAAAGGATTGTCCTCAGCCGTTTATTGATATATAGGTCAACCAAATGGGAAAACAAATAAAGCAAGAACTAAGTCACTGACACTCGGTGTGATAATGTCCCGCCTACCCCAGTGCTGTATCAGATTTCTCAGGGGTTCCCAAACTCTTTCTTTTTACCTTATTACTCAGGAGGGAGAAGACTATGCACACAATCTCATGAACCAGATATTGGCACAGCCGCAGTATCTCCATTGGAGTGAGGGCAGTCCAAATATTTATTTTCTCCACTGACATTTCACCCTTTACTTTGGGTCCCTTTCTCGTCAGTTATTGGGGTCCCTTTTCCACCACCCAAACTACTGCCCCTGTGTCCTCACTGCTAGAGTCTTGTTCCTCATTCTGCCTCCTCACCATGCTTTGGGCCAACCTGCCCTCTCACACCTACCTATTCACTCTAGTTGAAGGGTTACCCGCCTTTGATACTATCACCTCTTTCTCCGTTACCTCTTCCTCTAATGTTACTGCAGTTTCCTCACCTCTGATCTTACTAATACCTCCTCCTCCGATCTTACTGGCAGCACCACCTCTTCCTCCTCTTTCTTCTTCCCCTCTTGGTTCTAGCACTTCCTAATTCCCTCCTCTGATCCCACTCCAATACTGTCTCACTGCTTGCCCAGCCTTCTCCAATTACCCACACTGCCATCCTGGAACTGGGTGCTTTTATAATGTATTCCCTGCTCCCCTTTGGTGGGTCTTTAGTGAGTTTATGCACCTATGGCTTACAATTAGACAAGGGTTGGGATTGCCCATCATGCCTGAATGCACCGGAGGCTACTTTGGTACCAAAGGGCTGGACCAAACCAGTGTCTGACATCTTTATTCTCAATCTTACTCCCCTGATCCTCCCGTCTGCTGCATGTGCAATACTGTTCTCTACAGGTTTTTCAGTGTGTGTTTTCAAATGTGGACATACACTGGGTAAGCCTTTAGAGTAGTATGATTAACTGGTTGTGCGAGGAAGCAGTGAACCTTGGGAGAATTCCTTGCCAGGGAACAATGCTTCTGACACTTTGCTTTTTATGCTGAACTTTCAGCATTTGGACAGCTGCAAACCAGCAATATTGTATCTGCGGAACCGTAGAGTACATTGTGCCCCGCAAGCTTTGTACATGGTTTCCTTTTATGTGTCAGATGAAACTAACATTATCAAACTCTGGCAAAGTTGTGACAGTATCAAAGATCATACTACTATTGTCAAGTGAGGATAAATAATTCATTCAGGAGGCAAAGCTTTCTTTTGCTGGGCTGGAGTTTTAGATCTGTTTAGAAAAAGCTTAACGCTCTCTCAGTTGGGAAGAAGGTGTGCCAATATTGCCCTGCAAACTCTGAAAAGGGATTTGGGTGGGGTCGATTTTTTCTGAACTGGCTTGACTAGTTGGGTGGTGACTATTGTGGTGTGGTGTGGTGTGGTGTAGTAAAGAGTTGGACAAAGGGGTGGCATGTTTCAACAAAGTTTTATTTAAGAAATAAAGGAAAGAACCCACCTCTCCCTATCTCTAAAGGGTTATCCCTACCTAAACAAATATCAGATTGGGTACTCAACGTCAGGATGTTTGTCCAAATAAAAAATGCCTGTCCCCTGTCCAAAAAACGACTCCAACCCTACCACTAATCTACAAAATGGTTCAGCATCCTAATGAACATAGCACCAGGAGAATTACTCCTTTCTCTCAGTGAATGGGCTCAGTCATTAGAACTTTTCCAACAATCCTTTGCTTTAGTTTCTTATTCAACAGCAAAAGTATGGTCAGGAGAATGAGCCCTTTCTGCTGACCCAACTTGCACAGCCTCGAGGGCTGTCTTAGGATAGTCTTTTGCAATAGTCCTCAAAAAGTCTCTTCACTTCTCCCCAAGGGCTCCTGAAAGCTTGCTTTAAAGTTCCAACAATTATTCCCTGTCTTATGACACTATGAACATTACTTCGAGACAGCTCTTTTTGTCTAATATCCTCTTGACTCTTACTTGGATTACCACTGCGACGAGGGAGATTCCGCCCAAAGCACTCTTGACTCTCGGTTCTCTGGAAATCACTACTGTGACGAGTGATATCACTGCAGAGGTTCTCATGACTCTTGGTTCTCTAGGTATTACTACTGTGATGAGGGAGGTTACTCCTGCGGTTGTCTTAATTCCTGGTTCTCCGGGTATCACTACTGTGACGAGAACGATTACTCCTGAGGTTCTCTTGGTTTTCTGGGTACCACTACTGTGACGAGAGGAATTACCCCTGAGGTTCACTTGATTCTGGGCTCTCTGGGTATCAATACTGTGATGAGGGAGATTACTCCTGAGGCTCTCTTGACTTGCCCCAAGCCCCTACAGAGTCTCCGGCTATTCCCGTTACCGGTTATGTGACGGGACTGCATCGCCGGTTCTTCCTGGGCTGATGGGCTGGCTAGTGTTGCTTCAGTGATTCCTACTTCCTTTACTCCACTCCCCGTTTCGTCCTTGCGGCTTAACAGAGGCTTGGCCCACATGACTCTGACGCAGTTTCAGGACCACACAGTCCACCTCCCTGAAGTCACACCACTGCTGGTTTCTTTCCCACTCTTTCACTGGTCAGTAGCTTGGCTTCCTCTGCAGTGCTCTGCCGACTGTTCTTGGTTGTCCCCACCACTGGGGGATCGTCGTTCTTGCAGTTTCGTATTCCCGCTTTTTATTCCCTGTGTCTGGATACTCCCCAGCGTAAAGTCAAAGTCCTTCTGGAGTTTTGTTGAGATAATAATTATGACTCCTTGGGGTCAACTCTTCTCAGTATTATGGTAAAGCAGCCTGTAATTATTCCTGCAGGTTTCTTTGGCTCGTCTTCGTCTCGGTCAGATTAATTTTTGAATGAAAGGCAGAGGAGACATTACCATAACAGACAGTAGTGTTATCATGAATTTCTAATAAGAATTCAGTCCCAAAGGAAAAGAGGTTAGGGAGTTCCTTCACGGAACATGAGTCCTTATCCCCATGAGGGGAGTCTCTCCCTGTGATGTCCTGCTTTCCACCACCCGTACGGGAACTATTGGGTAGCAGCCTCACCTCCCTAGCCTCAGAGGGAAGGCATCCCCTCACCCCGGGGAGAAGCAATGATATCCCATGAATCATCACACTGTCCAGACCCCAAAACTGATTTGTAGTGTGCTAAAATTATTGTCCCTTGCTATATGACAGGGATGGAAGTGGGATAACCAGGGTATCCTCGCCATACCGCCAGGCCCCAACAACCACTTTCATAGGGTGCTACCGAGCCATAAGACACCACTTTGGTGGTCATCAGAGCTAAACAGGGTTCTTCATCACATCACCTGCACATGTTCCAATAAGCTATTAAGCAGTGGCTACATTTCCCCCATCTTTGAAATACCTAGTGTGTTGAACACTGCAGAATGTTAGAAAGACTACAATGTAGTATTATGCAATATGGGACAAGTCTTGTTCAAAGCAATGGTTAAACACTTTACAAATACACCATATTGGTTCAAATCTCTGACAGTTTTCTTTTGTAAAGAAGGTCTGAACCCCCCCCCCCTGACCTCTTATGATAGAAAGACAAGTATGGTGACTGGGGCCAATATTGTACTCTACTGTCCAATGTTCCTTCTAAGCTGTACGCATGTGCGCTTGCCCAGCTTCCTTCTGGGTGCTGCTCAGAGGATATTTAGCAGCGCACACAGACAATTCTCACCTATTCAAAAAGATTTAATATGGCACAACCACGGCAATCACCTGACATTTTCTTTCTCTTAAAATAACTAACAAGCCTTGATATTCCAGCTCAAATATAGGATACTGGCTGTAAGTTATCAGACTACGTGGATGTGTAACCTTATCCCACACTTTGTCTTCTTTGTACATATGACACGCAAGTGCTTTGAAGCGGTCCTCTTGCAAGTTGACGCATTATAAAACTCAAATATTAATTTGCCCTCTAAGGATTTTGAGAAGCAAAATGTGATGCACATAGTCTCCTACTTTAGCATTGCTACCATTACCCTGTAAGTGGACAGCAACTTTGCAATATCATTTACTTGGCCTACAAGTGAATGAATGGGAACTTGCATAAAAAGCAAGGTTTTTGGGACTAAGAGCAGAGTCGACCAGTGGAGGACAACATCCGAAGCAGAAGATGAGAGAAGACGCCAGCAGCACCCTGCTCATCTGCAAAATGCCCAGTGAAGCCCTGCAGCTGTGCTGACCCCGTTTTCGAATCGACAGGGCAAACCCGTAAAGGACAACTTCCTCCCATAGGCTGGTGGGACCAACTAGCCTTGAGACAAACCTTATTTTGGCGCAACCTCTGACTTGCTTCGACTTTTCTGCGCTGCAGAAGCTCAATACCCGGGGTACCCCGACCACTTGTGAGTGCATTGTCTTCCAAAGTCTGATTCCAGCCAGATCTTCATGGGCATCCAGAGGACCCTGCAGAAGCATGAAATCCACATCCAGAGTCCAGGACTGAGGGGTCAAGGAAATCCTAAACAGAGCTTTTCGTTCTTCATTGGCGCTGAGAAAAAGGCGCTAGAACCACAAAGAGCCACTGAATCTACAGAAACCATTGCTGCCGAGTCCCTCTCTCGAGTGCTGCTGCAGGAACCCACCAGACATCCTCCCTTTCATCACCACGACCAAGGACCAGGAACAAGGGTCTACTGCCCTGCGTCGTGAAGGCAACCAGCTGGAACACTTTCTTCATTCTCAAGGTACTTTGGGGATTGGGGTATTTTATCCTTTTGCTATTTGGGGTGCTTCCTATATTTGGGAGTGCGATTTAACCCTACACTAAGTTGACCTCAATTTACCTGCATTGGCCTTACAGCTTGTGCTTTCCAAAGGTGACTCCACTGGAATTGCTGTGATTTCTCCTTTGAACACAGACTATTAAGAACATCTTTCAGAGAAGAAGAGCATCAGAACTTTGACTTTGTCCATTTACTTTGGCTGTCCTGACTCCCTAAAGGCCTCCTTCCGAACCTATTGGCTTTGGCAGTGATTGTTCCCTTACAGGTTTTAAATGTTGAACACTTTAATGCTGGGAAAATTGACTGCTTGCATCCCATTGGGAGAATCTAACTGTTCTGATCTAACCCTAATCTTTCCTTCCTTAAAAACTCAATATTGCAAAGGTGATACTATATAAATGCTATACTGACCTCAAATGACGTCACCTCCGGGTGCTGGAACATGTGTAACATATGAATGACTTATTCACCTGCTTTATTCTTCACTGTTTGAATTGAATCCTAACTTGGGATTAATGTTACAGCTAATTACTGCTTTTAAAAGAATGCTTTTAATATCTTTGTGTATAAATAAATAAATAAATAAATATTATATAACTTTAAGTGTGTAAGTGTTTAATTGGATACTTGTATTAATGGTTTCATTGCACAGCTCTACAGCTCACATTACCCCTCTTAAGATAAGTCTGGCTGCTCAGTCACACTACCAACTTGTGTAGAACAGGCCTATATTAAAAGGTGGGTTACCTAATACCAAGGAGATACATCTTGTGTAGTCCCACACCAGTTTGATTGCACTAATTCTGACCTAATTTTCACGTTTTCCTTTTTTGGGGGAGTAAAATGGATATTGTGTATATGTCTCTTAGCTGTAAGACTGGTGTCATCCCAACTCACAGGACAACGTAATGTGGATAGTAAGCAGAGGCACAGGAATTTTGATCATCACATTCAGAGGTGCAGTTATTCTGATGCAATTATCATTCTTACACAAATGATTAGTAGCATGTTCTCCTGGCCCTTGTATTACTTCATTAAAGCGGCAGTGGAACTCCTATTGGCACGTTTTTTCTTTTAATTGCGATTAATCCATCTGCAAATGTTGTATTCTGTCTGAATTAATTGACAGCCAGATCGTTATGTGTATTACAAAAACAAATATCTCTTGCTGTGTTTTTCCAGTGGCATAAAACACACATTTTTCTTTGCACAGAAGTACGTCTGCAAGTTACTCTGGCAGATGTTGAAGTCTTCGATTAATTGACGAGTTCTCTTTATAACATATAAAACATTTTTTATCCTATGTCTTTGGAAAATGCACCTTTTACACAGATTTGTAAAGCATTGCAGTGGTTGGGAAGAGGAAATTCCTTTCCAAACTCTCTTCTGAGATGGTAGTTCACTAAATACGCATGCTCACAAAGTGGCTTACCTTATTAGTCAGTTGCGCACATGGAAAATAATGTGTGCACGACAGCCAACCGGTTCCGCAAATAGAGAATAATAATTAGAGGGAACATTGCTCCTGTCCAACATTGTAGAAGTCAGGATTCTTGGCCGTTTAGATAAGTTAGATTGCCGTTATTCAAGGTAAAGGTACATTGGAAATAGGGGTCACTGCGCACAATTATTTAGAATAGCATTGGATTGAAAAAAAGTGTGATTACATTTTGTGAAAACAAACATAATACAAAGACATTAGGTCATACTATGTTTAAATATGGAGAAGGTTATTCACATTCAGTAGACATTCATCATTTTAAAATGAACTCCACATTTGCCTCGCAAATAAAGGCTTTTTAGTCTGATGAGATTTCAAAAGTATTTGGTAGGCACAAGGAAAAACTGAGAAACACAAAAATGAAGTGTAATTTGCAGAAATGGCAGTTTATTTGAACAGCGGCCAGTATGAGGTAATTTAGCCTCAAATGAAAGAATATACAGTATTTTTCACTGTGCTATTTGGGAAAGTTAATCTGCCATACAGTCAAAAGTAGATAAGCAGGGAGATGGCCATGAACAAAATGCACTAGTCTAATTTATGTCCTGAATATTGTGTGCCTAAAAGGTCTGGAACAGAATTGCAACATATTGCATGTGTATTGGAAACTTAGGAAAGTACTTAGATTTGCTAATTTGCATAAAAGAGTCATGTAGTTGAGAACTGTCATTCTCTATTTTTTTAAAACTGTTAGTCATTGGGAAGTGGGAAATAGCAAAGTCATCCCAAACAGAAAAGGTTTTTTATCCAATGAAAAGTGAATGATAGTTTGACCTTTTAAAAGAGGACCAATGAAAATTGTATTAAAAGTAAGGTCTACAGTTACATACATTTTTTCACAATCCATTTTTAGTGTATAAAACCCATGATGCATGCGTGGGAGGGGTTCCTTTTCTTTTTTTGGCTATGCAGAGAAGTGAATAAATGAATTCAAGCCCAAAAGCCGGCTGATTATCTCTGTATCTCTCCCTCCCTCACACAAGAAGTAGGTAACGTCAGGATGGCTGGCTGCAAGAGAATTATGACTGAGAATTAACTTTTTAACACTTTCAAACAAATAGGTCGAGTTGATTGTACTCTTGTCAAGGCAGATTATCCAAACAAGATCTAAGTCCACTTTGACATTGATCACAATATGGAGGGTGTGGGTAGATGAGCAACCAAATAATCCATATTGCTTGCATAAAATGTGTGGTGGTAATACTAATAATAATAAAAATGTTAATAAATATAATAATACAATAACATTCAGAAATACAGTAGTGTATATTGAGAAAAATGTATAGAGCTTCCCTGTACTGACCTTGTATTTAATATCATATTAAATGGAAAGTTAAAAGAGCATCTGTGACGAGGTTTGAACCCAGATATGTTGCACAAGTGTCCTAACCTCTAGTCCACCAAGGGCGTGCCTATGTTGTGGGCCTACATGCATATGTGCCTGAGAATGATGCACCTGTTTGCATTGTCTTCAATGCATGTATGAGCAAGAATGATAAACCCTGTTCAATGACAAGGAGTTTTGGGGTGGTCAGGAAAGGTCCCCATGATTACGAGGGGTATAATATTGCGAGTACCGTATTGCTAACTCGGGGTGTCAGCGAACTGGGCGCCAAGTTGCCATTTCATAGGTATCAAAGTGTAGTTAATTATGGATGGGATATGTTACTTTAGCTTAATTGTTTTGTCTAGAAAGGAATACTTATTAGCTTGCACGCACACAGAAAGATAAAATATCAAACACACCAAATGTAAAAACCTACATGCACATTAATACAAGTACATGGGGAATAAATGCATCTCAATATAGTGGACCTTTGCAAATGAATCAAACCCATGGTAGTCAGGATTGGCCGCAAGATTAATTTTGACTACTCTGTGAGGTTTTAGAGGCTGGGGGGGGGGGTTTAATAAGTAACTCCACAACCTTTGTGGACAGCGCTGCAAGAACTGGCTATGAGTTTTATGGTTTGATCAATATCACAGAAGTAGAAGGTAATCTCCGGATTAATGGGGGCATGACAGAAGGGGTTTTCATTATTTGTTTCAGATAGCAGTCAAACACGGGGTGAGCCGATGCCAAAGGCTAAACTAATAAGAAACCAGGAGTTGCAATTATATTGTCAGGTGCCCTACGTGCTATAAAGCAGCAGTGTATTTAGATTAAAATTTTCCACTTAGATTAATGACCGGGGGAATGAGATAGCATTACTAACTCAAAGAGAAATCATTCACCCAGCCTTCCTCATATTGCTGGGCAAACCATGTGCAAACCAAGAGTTAGGGTTTAAACGGCTTAGGCCAGTTATTGCTAGTAATGAATTATGTTTCAATACCAATGTTTAACCATGTACTGACATCATGACCTGCGATGGACGAATCCTAAGAAGAGGTGTGTTATGAATATGATTTGAAGATGATTATTAAGATAAAACTGGCCAATGAAAACGTAGGAATTGGGAAAAGATGGTATTTCTTTGAAGAGGTTTTTGTCCAATCATGTTTGGGGGGTGGATTGCAATAAAGTATCTGGGAGTGTTTTAACTGTTGCAAAATTGTATAAAAGATGTGAACTGAGGTGGTTTGTTGAGACTTGGGTTAGTTTGGTCATGCAACACCATTTAATTGATCCCCGGAGAATTGTACAATAAACTTGCCCTATGTACAACCGTTTACTCACTTAAGTGCTGGGCCTGTTTGGGTTAAGGTGTTTAAAGACCCATCCACACAGGAGGCACCTAGAGGTGTAATGATACGCTGCATCTCACATGGCTGCATCAACTCTGACACAGGGTAGTTCTACTGCCAAATTAGTGGTGATATGTGGTGCTGATACAGTTGTTAAAGATGAAAAAAAGCAATATGTCTAAATGCCTCTCCCAAGTAAAAATGACAACCATCATTACAGTAGGGAAAACCTACTAGCAATTAATGTACATTCAAGAAACAACATTTACTCTTTTAGGGAAAGTCCCTATCAGGCATAAGTTAAGAATGTTCTTACATTTATTTATTAATTTATTGGGTATTTATAATGTGCCTATACACAATGTGTTTCAAATGGCACAAAAATGTAAAACAAACTCCTCTAGACTTCAACGGGGCATGTCTGAATTTTTTTAAAATCAGCACAAAAGAACTGCCAAAGAAAACCATTGGCAAACAGCCTGGGAAATTAAACAAGACTCTGGAAGAATCTCAGGGTCCCGACATCACTCAGGCTATGCTAGCATTTTCTGGGTAACTGCAATCTTTAATAGACAATTCCCACGGAGACGAAAAAAAACTATCAGGAAAAAGCAAATAGGTTTACTAAGGAGACACAAGCACCTAGAAACAATGTGATAGGTCACTGAAGCCACTGTGGTAGCCTTAATGTAAGTTTTAGATCAATGTTCTTGCCCTATTAGGGAAACCGATCAAACATCCTGATTCCGGATTTGGCGGATTTACTGGTGGTAAATTAGCTAACGGAAATTACCATTACCACCGGGATAACACATATCGGTTGTAATTCCGCCAGCAGTAATATCACCTTTTTTTGGAGGTAACCTGGTGGAAATACCTCCAGCCAAGTGCTGGAAGAATGTCCTCCCCTTTTCCTCCAAAGTCTGAATTTGGCGGTGTGCTACAACTAGCAGTAATTCCCTTACTGCCACTTTTTTACCACATCACCCAACTCCGAATGATGCCCAAAATGTGGAATTGCCATTTACTGTGACATAAAATGGTGTTAATGATCATTAGCACCCTGGACGGAGGAGCCAGCCAATCAGGAGGCTAGGAACACGGGTTTGAACCGCCAGTACTGCCTGCGTTCCAAGCCACCTGACAGCCGGCTACCCAGCCACCATCTCCCCCTCCACCCTCCATCCCATTTTTTTCTCCACTACCCACCCCTCCTACCTACCTTATTTCGGCGGCATCGGGTGCCACCTCATCCGCTCCTTCTCTTCGCCTCACGCAGGCCACCATGGAAAGAGAAGAGGGGCTCCGTACAGAGCGCTGCTTCCCTTTCCATGGTGGCCATCTTGGAAAAGGATTTTTCTTCCTACAACGGGGTGCTAATGGCCTTCATCCCCCGTTCCAGGGGCTTCGCTCAGGCCGATAACTTGGGCTGCCAGGCCGTTATCCCCCATTCCAGCCCCTGGAACGGGAGATGAACGCTGCATTCAGTACGGGATGGACTTTCCGCAGATTATTTACCATTGCACTGTTGGTAATGCAAACAAAGGTCATATCAATGTAGTATATTACAACATAAGCAAATCATAGTAAATTACATTTTAAATTATGATAATTACCCCAAGAGATAGCATTTCCTCTTCGTGAATCGAATGTACTGGCAGTTTTTGCAAGAGTGGATTTTCTTCACAATAAAGCTCCTCCAGTGAAAGTTGCTCTATCTTTCGATAAAAAACAAAAATGTTAGGATGAATAAGGAACACAAAAAGAGTTATCACCACTCTTTGTTCCTTCAGCAAAGACTCAAACATGTAATGTGTTAACTTATTTCTTAAGTGCTGCAGATTCAACCCCCTTTAGATGAAGACCTGTCTTTTAAGTTAAAAAGTATGCTACATTGGAATTCATTTAAAAAAAAACATTCCGTGCCCGCATGTGTACATGAAATGTTTCTAAAAATGTCAAAGTATACAAATGTTTCTTGAAGCTCCAGCGCATGTCGGTACTATTTTCACAATCCTAGTGAGTGCACTGTCCTAGCTATAAGCAGGACCGCCAAAGCATCTCTATCCCCCCTTGTGGTGCATATACTGGTTGTAACTCTTTACCAGAAGTAGCATATAACACTGTGATAAAGACAACACATATGGAAAAAAAAATATTCTCACTTTCCTCACCTTCCCCCAGAAACTTAATGTCTCCAGAGCTCTGGTACTCTCCAGGCTGGACTACTGCAACAGCCTCTTCCTTAATTTGCCTAACTCCTCCATTCGCCCCTTTCAACTAATCCAGAATAGGACTGCAAGATTTATCCTTGGCCTCAAGCCCAGAGACCGCATCTCTCCAGCCCTATAATCTCTCCATTAGCTCCTGGTTGCTGCAAAGATCAAGTTCAAGACCCTCTGCATCACCCACAAGGCTTTCTGGGGCCTAGGACACCTCTACATCCAACTCCCTCTCCCTATATACCTCCATGTTAGAGCCCTTCGGTCATCTAGCTTAAACACTCTGCAGATCAGATGCGTTTCCAAGCAGAGAGTGGGGGGGTAGATCTCTCTCCTCCGCAGGTGCCTCCTGCTGGAATGGCCTCCCTGCCCCTCTTGATTTGAGTGCGATCTCCTTAAGTTCTGGAAGCTTCTCAAGACCTTCCTTTTCTCTTCTTCCAAACCCCCCGCTAATGTCCTTGCCTGCTTCTTTAGTGGCTGCCTGGTTCCTTCAGAGTTCCCCAGGGCACCAGGCCCCCCATTCCAGTCTACCCCTGCACTTGCTCCCCTCGGGCCTCTCCCTCTCAACCTGCTCTTGTCCTCCAGGGCCCCTCCCCCGCACTTGCCTGGCTGGGCCTGCACCCTTGTAGCCCTTCCAGCTCCTTACCTTGCACCTAGCCTGTGGACCTTCCTTCCCCTGCATTCTCTGCTTTCCCCCGGCCCTGTCCACCTGGCCTCCCCTGGCACTCAGTTTCCTCACATGCCCTTGCCGCCTGACCGGCACTTCCCCTCCTCCCCTCTCCCCTGCACTTCTCTTGGGCCTAGTAGTGTACTTTTTGTTTTGTCCTCCCTGTTCCACCACCCTCTTGTCTTGTTGCACCTTGAAACATATTGTGTATAGGTGCATTATAAATACTGAATAAATAAAAGAAATATTAAAACCTGGATCCATTTTCTCCATTTCTGATAGAATACTATATTTGTTTATTCCAAATAAAAGTGTGAAAACAGATATGAAAAAGGTTTTCAGACACAATGATAAACTAAAATGAATATATCTTGATATAAAAGTAATAAAAACAGATATATATTCTTTCCATTTTACACAATGTGTATACTCAAAATGATAAAACATTTAAAATATAAACTGAATCCAACATAAATCTAGTATGATTTTCAAATAGTATTTTTTAAGGAATACTGTAATATGCAATCTATGTTTACATAATGTGATGCATGTGACTACATATTTATTACAAACAACAGCATTAAATAGAATCCCAGGTATATTGTCTCAGCTATATGTTTCACCTCTGACACATCCAAGCACGCGTCTCTGCGGCATCTAACAACTCAGCCGAATTCTTTAAAATCTGCAAGGAACTGGCCAATCCTGCTGCAGTCTCTACTTCTCCTCTCCCCTTCCAGGTCCTCTGCACAGCCCTGGCTTCTCATTTCATCTCTAAAACCCAGGACATTCTGTCCACCCTCTCGTCCTCTCCTGCTTCTCCCGCTACTCTCTCCTCTACCTCCGGCCCCCCACACCCACTTCCCCTCCTCCCTTCTCTACCTTTCCTCTGCTCACCCCTGACAAGGTTTCTAGACAAGTCCGATCTATGAAAGTCTCGTCAAAACAGGTTCCTCCCTGTTCTTCCAAAACCATCAAGAACCACATTGACACCCTCGCTCCAGCCTTGGCCGACTTCTGCAATAACTCGCTACTGGATCCTTCCCTTCCCCACTGAAGCACTCTCTTGTGCACCCTCTTGTCAAGAAATCCTCAGCCGACCCCTCCTGCCCAGCTAACTATCGCCTGATCCCCATCAGTCCTTTCTTGGGCAAACCCTTAGAAATGTTGGCCTTCTCCGAGCTTAATCTTCACACTGAATCTGTTGGTTGTCTCCATGACCATCAGCCTGGCTTCAGAGCAGCCAGAAGCACGTAAACCGCTCTCCTGAACATCCATGAAGACCTGCTCTCTGACTTTGATGCTAATCAACCCTCTGTCCTCATCTTACTGAATCTCTCTTCTGCTTTTGACACGGTCAACCATGCCATCCTGCCGAACAGTCTCAGTGTTAACCTGGGTATCACTGATCAGGCCCTGGCCCAGCAGCCCTTTTTCCTCTTGGACAAACCCTCCCAGGTCCAACTTGGGTCCTTCCTTTCCTCTATCTCACTCGCTACCTGTGGTGTTCACCAGGGGTCTAACCTTTCTCTCTGGGTTTTCCACCAATACCTGGCACCTGGGTACCACCGCATTGCTGCTCTCTGCCCCAACTTTCAGTGCTATGCGGATGACACTCAGCTCGTTTTCAGGCTCCCCTCTGCCGCCTCTTCTCCCTCTCTCATCTCGGACTGTTTGTCTGCAATCCAGGAGTGGTGTACCGCCAATGATCTCTGCCTTCTTTCCAATAAGACAGAGATCCTCCTCATCGGCACACCTGCACCTTCCTTTCCTGTCACTCTCTGGACGGCTTCCCTTGTCCCTCTTCCTGTTCCCACCTGTGAGGCTAAGAACCTCGGGATCATCTTTGACTCCACACTCTCCTTCTCTGCTCTAATCTCAGATGTATCTAAGAAGTCAAACTACCAACTGCACATCCTCAGAGGTATTCTTCTTTTCCTCACCTTCCCCCAGAGGCTCACTGTCTCCAGAACTCTGGTTCTCTCTAGGCTAGACTACTGCAACAGTCTCTTTTTAAATCTGCCTGCTTCTACTCTCTGCCCTCTACAACTCATCCAGAACAGGACTGCAAGACTTGTCCTTGGCCTCAAGCCCAGGGAACGTATCTCTCGAGCCCTAAAATCTCTCCATTGGCACCAGTGGCTGCAAGGATCAAGTTCAAAAATCGTCTGCATTTTCCACAAGGCCTTCTGGGGCCTGGGAGCACAGATATTTCCGAAGAGAGAGTTCTCTCTTCGGAAATATCTTCCTACTCGAGCTCTTCACTCCTCCACCTCCAACTCCGTCAGGGTCAGTCACTTCTCCAAGAAACGATTTGTGGGTAGATCTCTTTCTTCAGCTTGTGCCTCCCTCTGGAACAGCCTCCCTGCCTCTCTGAAACTTGAGAAGAACCATCTCCAGTTCTGGAAGCACCTCAAGACCTTCCTCTTTGCTTCTGCCTTTGCTCTTCCTCTCCCCTGTTGATCTTCTGTCTGATACTGCCCTGTTCACCTGGCTACCCTCTGAATTCGGGCCCAGGTCCCTAGCCACCCGGTTGCACACCTGCACTGCCTCCTGGCAACCCCTGCACTTAGGTCTGTATCTGCAATCCTACAGTCCCCTTACCTGCACTTATTGGACACCTGCTGTCTGCACTTAACCCTTGCACTTGCCACCTGCTGGCCGCACTACTTGTTGTTTTTGATCTGTTGTTCAGCACTCCCTGCCTCTGGCACTTTTCCCCTCCTGTATCCCCTGCACTTGAGCAATCTCAATGTCACTAGGCCTGGTAAGATTGTTGTCTTTGTCCTCCCTCTGTTCCCCTCCATTGCCTCGTCGCACCTTGAATCACTTGTGTATAGGCGCGTTTTAAATGCCATATCATAGCAATCCCTAGTATGCAAGAACTGGGACAGGCCAGCCTCAGATACAAGAGGGGAACAGAGAAAGGTTTAACCATAATTGAGCAGGACATAGATAGGGCAGGCGATTGCATGCCTCCATGCACAACTTAGTGCAATCACAAAATATATGCTTATAGAACTAGGGATTACCTTGCTTGTAATCACTGCTCCCTCATCCTTACCGATAAAGCAGTTGACCACTGGTCACTTCAATTTGATTTCCAGTATTAATTTTCAATCATTTTGTAATAAAATGTAAATTCTTTATTTTAGATTAAGTACAGAATTTGTTGAACATAATTCACACTATGCAGGAAACCTTGCGCAATTGAAAACAAAATGTTTCGGTGCTCAGATCTACATCAGGTGTAAACAAGAACAAAATCAAACAGAAAAACTGTTCAACAATTCATAAACTATATTAATGCAAAAAAAAGTTACGGTTAACAGCTACAAAAGAATTATGTCTAAAAATGTTGGCAATGGCAGTGTTAAGGTACAAACACTCAGACCAATGGAAACGAAACGAAAAGTCTACAAACGTTGGCCATGCCAAGTTAGAGGTAAAAACACTGTCAATGTGCAGTATTTCCCTAACACAAACAAACTCCCACTACTTCTCAAAACTCCTTTTAACTACATTATCCATGTTACCTCTCTAAGATTAAAAAATACCCCATGCATCTGTCATGAACCATCGATCACGCCCCTTTTGGTCCTCCTGGTCCCTGGCACGTCGAGGGTTACTCGCTGTAGTACACCCAACATGGCCGTATTCACAGAATGCGGTCTATCGACCTTTACGTCCATGCAGCACGTTCCATAAATTAACCACGCCCCTGCGGCTCCGCGCGTCTCAACGCTATCATTAGCTGAGGCTAGACGTGCGTCGCGTTGTGCTCCTGGAACTGAGTTGCTACTCTAATTCCCGGACCCACTCCTTCTCCTTCCCTTTCCTTGTACCTGTTTCCTTCCGCGTTCCGCGCACACCTCTCCCGTGTGCGCTCTTCCTTCCTGGTCTTCCTGGAGTTTCCTTGATCCCGGACGAAGAAGCTAAACGAATCCTGGAATCCAACGACGGCCGAGCGGGCTTATACAAGACCCGAACAGCACGCAAGAAAACCCCGGCGAAGGATCCCGCAAGGCAACATAAACAGGTGAGAAAACACGAAACCTGTGACCGATTGAGACGCCACCTGACTGAATTCGACACAGACATGGAAGCGGCCATCCAAGAGCTGACAAGAGCTGACGACCGAAGTGCAAAATTTAAAGGCAGAGAATGCCGCCTTAAAGCAATTGGTGTTGTCCCATGAATCCGCTACGAAAGAGAGTGTAATACTGGGCGGCGTTGTTGATAAATATGATGGTTCCGCAAAGAGCCTTCGTGGATTCCTTGACTCATGTTTGGTCCACTTTACTTTCAAGCCTTATTATTTTTCTATGCCCAGGGCTAAGGTGGGCTTTATTATTTTGCATCTTTCCGGCAATGCCTTGACCTGGGCCACCTACTGGTTAACTCTGGGGATTCTCTCCTGGATGATTACGATGGCTTCATACGGGCCCTTAAAACCATGTTTGACTGCCCAGAGCAGGTCTACAGTGCCCAGGAACGTCTACTCGACTTTCAACAAGGAACCCAGGATATGCTTACGTATGTCACACGCTTCAAACAGCTGGCTAAAGAAGCGGATTGGTCCTCTGAACCTTGTTTTACCCTATTTCGAAGAGGGCTAAACGAAGACATCAAGGATGAACTAGCCAGAGTGGCGCGCCCAAGTTCTTATCAGGCCCTAATGGATCTTGCCCTACAGATTGACTTTCGCATTCAGGAGAGAAAGGAAGAGAAAAGAAAAGCAAGTCGCCACTCCAGAAGAACCCCATTGGGATACTCTCGAACCCCGAAGGTATTTCCACTTCAAGTAATGAGCCTGAACCTATGCAGCTAGGGGCATTCCGTGGACCCATATCCTCCCAAGAAAGAATGTGTAGGATCCATACCGGGTTGTGGATGTATTGTGCATCAGACAAACATTTAGTGAGAGAGTGCCCAATAGCCCCCACGTGGCGCTCGGGAAACGCCAGCTCCCGATCCTAAATGGACACAGGTTCGGGAGAGAGATGCCTGCTCCACATCAATTCCATCCTTGAACTCTCCTGGACAAAATTCTTTGGTGATTTTACAGGCCTTCTTATCGCCATCCAAGAAGGAAACGCATCCTGTCCTGGCACTGTTGGACTGTGGAGCTATGGGGATTTTCATAGACCAAGAATGGGTTCTTAAACACCATATTCCTTGCGAATCCCGGACTATCATGCAACCTGTAGAAGCTATTGATGGAAGACCCCTTTCTTCAGGACCCATAACCCTTCAGACCAAGGACATCGAACTTGCCATAAACCACCATCGAGAAAGGATAAAATTTGACATCATCAAGTCGGCCCACGACCCAATGGTTTTGGGAATGCCCTGGCTTCAAAAACACAATCCGTACATCAATTGGGCAGCGGGTTCCTTGTTCCTGGGCTCAGAATTTTGTATGTCCCACTGTTTATTGTCAGACCTTGCTCCGACACCATCAGAAGGACCTCCTACGAATCACCAAGGTACAATCTCTGTCTCAAACATTATCCGGGTTCCGGAGATATACCAGGAATATTCTGATGTCTTCTCCTCTGCCATTGTCCAGGCGTTACCTCCCCGTAGACCAGAAGACTGTGCTATAGAAACGGACCCTTCCGCTGTAATTCCCTTTGGGAGGATGTTCATCTTATCCGAACCTGAAAAGAAAGCCCTTCGAGAATACCTGGATACTAATCTTGCAAATGGCACCATACGACCCTCTAAGTCCCCAGCAGGGGCCTTACTGTTTTTTGTTCCCAAGAAAGACACCAAGGAACTCAGAACGTGTCTGGACTATCGAGGTTTAAATCAATGCACCCTTAAGGATCGCTATCCGTCACCCTTGATCTCGGACATTCTGGAGGCAGTAAGGGGCGCAGTTGTTTTCACCAAGTTGGATCTCAGGGGTGCCTACTATCTGATTCGCATTAGGAAAGGAGACGAGTGGAAAACGGCCTTTAGAACACCCTTTGGTCATTATGAATTCTTGGTCATGCCTTTTGGACTTGCTAATGCCCCGGCGGTCTTCCAACGCTTCATGGATATGGTGTTCTCAGACATGCTATTCCTTTTTGTGATTGTCTATATGGACGATATCCTAATATTTCCGAAGGACATTTCCAAGCACGAAGAACATGTAAAGGCAGTGTTACAACGACTACGTGAAAACAAGCTCCTGGCAGAGCCTGAGAAATGCATCTTCCATGCTTCTACTGTACACTACCTAGGATTTGTCCTTAGTCCAGAAGGCATTGGAATGGATCAATCCAAGGTTAAGGCTATATTATCCTGGCCAAGCCCCACCTCTGTGAAACAAATCCAGTCTTTCCTGGGCTTAGCTAATTTCTACAGGAAATTCATACCTTCCTTTTCCGAGATAGTCCAACCAATCATTGTCCTGTTAAAGAAAGATGTTCCCTTCCTTTGGACCACAGCTCAAGAGGAAGCCTTCCAACGGTTGAAGACTGAGTTTACACAAGCTCCCATCCTGGCTCAACCTGATGTCAACCGACCATTCATAGTGGAGACAGATGCCTCCAGTTACGCTATTGGAGCCGTCCTCAAACAGCTATTCGGGGACAGGATGGAACACCCCATCGCTTACCTTTCTCGGACGTTAACTCCCAGTGAAACCCATTAATCAGTCTTGGAAAAGGAACTGCTGGCCATCCGTCAAGCCTTCACCGAGTGGCGTCATCTACTCCTCGGAGCGAAACATCCTGTCCAGGTCCGCACGGACCATCGAAACCTACAAGTACTGCAGGCCTTGGAATGTAGGAACAGCCGTCAAGCTCGGTGGGCCTTCTTCTTTGCCCAATACCAGTTCCAGATTCACCACGTTCCCGGGACACAAAATCTAATAGCTGACACCCTCTCTCGACATCCAGACTATGAACCTCTTGGAGATCGGGCATATCCCAAGATGTTTCCCCATACAATATTTGTAGCTCAAGCAAACAATCTCCGGGAAGACATTCGTATGCAAACTCAGATTTCGGAACTCTGGAAGGATCTTTCGAAAAGGTCTCAATGGGATCTGAGAACCCAGGACGGATATCTGTTTAAAAATAACAACCTGGTCATTCCCACACAGAAACTACAACAAAAGATAATAAACCTCTGCCATGGTACCCTTCACTTCGGTCATCGCGGCATTTCCAACACCCTCCGTCTAATACAAAGACAATTCTGGTGGCCCAGAATGAAGGCTGACGTTCAACTGTACGTGCAATCTTGTTCTGTCTGTAATCAAAACAAACATGACAACCAGAAACCAGCAGAACTCTTATTACAGCCTACACCACCAACAAGACCTTGGGAAGTCATCGCTACAGATTTTATTGTAGAATTACCGCCATCCAGAGAGTACACCAGTATCATGGTCACCATTGACTTGTTCACTCATATGGTTCATTTCACACCTCTGTATAAATTACCATCCTTGTCAGAACTTGCTGGAATCTTCCTGGAACACATCTTCCGACTTCATGAACTTCCTTCCAAGATTATATCGGACAGAGGATCACAGTATATCTCTCAATTTTGGAAACACCTCTGCAGGATACTAGGAATCCAACAAGCCCTCTCCTCAGGATATCATCCCCAAACCAATGGAGTCACAGAATGAGTGAATCAAACCCTTGAACAATACCTTCGTTGTTTTTCTACTAAGGTCCAGGACGATTGGTCGCTTCTGATACCAGTGGCAGAATTCGCCTACAACAATTCGGACCATTCGGCTGTTAAAACCAGCCCTTTTTTTGCAGCCATGGATTCCACCCTGCGGTACTACCTTCAGTCCTTCCGCACCCTACACCAGTTCCAACAGTCGATTCCTGGATTGAAACACTCATCAATGTACAGAGAGAAGCCAAGGAACATCTAGAAAGAGCAAGGATCCAAACTAAGCACTATGCAGATTCGAGGAGAAGGCCAGGGCCTTCTTACACCATTGGGGATAAAGTATTGCTATGCTCGAAGCTACTGCCCCGACATCTCAGACCGAATAAATTGGCTCCTCGATATTATGGGCCTTTTCCTATAAAAGAAGTCATTAACCCGGTGGCCTTTCGACTTAAACTACCAGACTCCTGGAAGAAAATCCATCCAGTTTTTCACAAATCTCTATTGAAGCCTTACATCCAAACCACCCGGACTAATCTTAGACCCAGTCCTGTGGTTGTCAATGACCAGCTAGAATATGAAGTGTCTCGAATATGTGACTGCAGATATAGACGAGGACAACTTCAATACCTGGTGGAACGGAAGGGCTATCCACCCAGTGAACGTACCTGGGAACCAGTCTCACACCTACACTCCCCCAGATTGCTCAGAAAGTTCCATCTAATACATCCAGGCAAACCCAGTGGAACAAGTTTTAGAAGGGGGCATGCTGTCATGATCCATCGATCACGCCCCTTTTGGTCCTCCTGGTCCCTGGCACGTTGGGGGTTACTCGCTGTAGTACACCCAACATGGCCGTATTCACAGAACGCGGTCTATCGACCTTTACGTCCATGCAGCATGTTCCATAAATTAACCACGCCCCTGCGGCTCCGCGCGTCTCAACGCTATCGTTAGCTGAGGCTAGACGTGCGTCGCGTTGTGCTCCTGGAACTGAGTTGCTGCTCTAATTCCCGGACCCACTCCTTCTCCTTCCCTTTCCTTGTACCTGTTTCCTTCCGCGTTCCGCGCACACCTCCTCCGTGTGCGCTCTTCCTTCCTGGTCTTCCTGCAGTTTCCTTGATCCTGGACGAAGAAGCTGAACGAATCCTGGAATCCGACGACGGCCGAGCGGGCTTATACAAGACCCGAACAGCACGTAAGAAAACCCCGGCGAAGGATCCCGCAAGGCAACATAAACAGGTGAGAAAACACGAAACCTGTGACAGCATCCCAAATGAAAGGTGTGTACTTAATGCATCTTTGGTGTATATATGGGTGTTGAATGTGTATCGGGTATGTACCGCCAGTAGGCGTGTGACTACTGCCTTATAGTGCATACTATGTGTTTAAGCATTCATCTTCTACAAATGCATGTGTTAACAGTACTTCTGTATAGCATGCATTAGTGTTAGTCACACCCCTACAGTGGTGTCTGGGATATGTGTGTCTGCACGAGTCTTCTGCACGGTCTTCTAACAGTCATGCTACACTTATTCTCTGTCTTACGGGCACAGTATGTTGCCCTATTATGTGCTGATGCTGTGTGTACTTGTGTGTGGGTGTGCGTGGGTGTGTGAACTTTCATCTTGTACAAATGCATGTGTCAATGGGGTTTCTGACTTGTGCGCATTGTATTTTTTTATTTACTATGGACCATATTTGAATGTTATGAATTCTCTCATTCGAAATCCCTGTGTGTGTCTCAGTGTTGCTCATGCATTTGTCTCTCAGTGTTGTGCATGCGTCAGTGCTCTCTCTGTGCATATCAGTGTTCTGCCATACCGGTCTCATTCCTGTGCACCACCCGCTTCTGTATTGCAGTGCTCCACATGCATGTGGAGCGTGTCAGTGCTATGCATGCATGAGTGACTCAGTGGTGGGTGTATTGTCTCACTACAATGTCTGCATTGTGCCTAACTGCAATACATGTGTTTGTATCAGGTTCATGCACATGTGCATCTTAGTAGTGAGTGTGTGCCTCAGCTTAGTACATGTAGGTGTCACAGTCATGCTACAATGCGTATCAGTGCTGTGTGTGTCTGCCAGTGCTGCATGCACATGTGTGTCTCAGTAATTAGCATATATGTTTGGCTAAGTGGTTGCCTTCATTTGGGTCTCACTGCTGCTTGTACATGTGTCTCAGTACTGCATGTGTGTTCGTGCTGTACACATTTCTCAGTGATGTGCAAATGCATGCATCACAGTGCTGTTTCTGCACGTGTGTTTCAGTACACCACGCAAATGTGTTTCTCAGTGTTGCATGTGCATTTGTCTCAGTGCTGCATGTGTGTGTCTCAGTGCTTGATGTTGAGTGCATATCAGATACATTCTGCCAATAGGCATGTAACTCCAGTCTTATATATGTTAGTGCATGAGCAATCCGCAAAGGTATGTGGTGATAGTGAGCCCCATTAACGTGCACTTAAGCACTGTGATATGATTGTTATGTTTGCACATGCATGTTCTGCACTGCTGCGTAACATTATATGGTTGTTCCCTGTCTTACGAGCATAGCATAGTTCCTCATAGCCCTATACTGTGCTAATGGTGTGTCTGTGTGTGCACTTGTGTGTGTGTTTGCACGTTCGTCATCTGCAATTGTGTGTCAATGATGTTTGTGCCTATTGTGTACTGTATTTTGTGTTTTAGAAGCACCCAATTTGTATGCCATACGCCTCCCTGCCATCTGAAGTTCCGGAAGCAGCTCAAAACTTTCCTCTTCTGTGCTTTCTCTCTTTTCCTCCCCTACCTGACCTACCTGTCTGCTGTACCGACTGGTTGCTTGGCTACCCTCAGTCTCACTGGGTACCAGGCACTTTCTTGATCAGTCAACCTTGCACTGCCTCCGGGTCTAGCACGCACTTAGGGACTGTAAATGTAACCCTACCATTGTTCTCCTTGCACTACCCAGAACCGTGCTGCGCTGGCTGCACTTACAGCATTGCTGCCCTGTTTTCCCCTACCCTCTCACTTGCACCCCCCTCCCTTTCCCCTTACACTTCTCGTTCTCATACTTGCACGATCTGAATGACACAAGGCCTATTAAGATCGTTTGTCTTATCCCTCTGTCTTCCCACCCTTGTCCTGGCGCACTTAGAAACACTTGTGTACAGGCGTGTTATAAATGACTTATCATATCATATCAGATCATAGACAATTGTCCCAGTCATGATCACTCGTTTTTGCATTTATGTGTGTCTCAGTGCTGTGACTGCATCTGTGTCTCAGTGTGGCCCACGCCCATGGGTGACTCAGTGCTGCACAAGCATGTGGGTTTCAGTGCAGCACACGTGATGAGTGTGTGTGTTATGTTATGTTAGCTACAATGTATAAAGTGCAGCCTACACCGACAAGGGCATCATGGTGCTAGGAGGACAGTATAGAAGAGGAGGCAGATGATAATAGCTAAAACAACAATGTTTTCAGGACCCGACGAAAAGACAAATAATCCCGGATGACGCAAAGAGAAAAAGGAAGAGATCCAAAGCTGTGCTGCAGCGACGGAAATAGAGCGCCCCCCCAATTTGTATTAGTGCTCTTGTGAGCACTTAAAACGGGGAACAGAGGTACGCAACGCGCTGCGGAGCAGAGAGCACACAACGGAACATGAAGACAAAATTTGGCCTGCAAATACTCAGGTCCAATCTTATGAAAGGCCTGGGTAGACAATACAAAGAGCCTTAAAATTAACACGTTTGGGCACAGAAAGCTAGTGGAGAGAAGAGCGAGTTCAAGAAATAGAAATGTAGCAAGATACACCAGTAGCCACACTAGCCGCTGTATTTTGCAGGATCTGCAAATGGTGCAAAAGATTGGCTAGTTGAGCAAGATAAAGAGGACACTACCAGGGGTAATAAATCTGGAGATGAAGGTAGGGCAGAACTTTATGGCGAATCCTCAGTTTAAAAGTGAATTGTCTGACACACAGAGCTCACCTGGGCCTCCATAGAGAGTGACACTGGTTTCTGTGTTAAAAGATCTTGGTGTGAAGCTTTCAGTGTATTTGTATTTGATTTTGTATTTTATTGGGATTTATATAGCGCTTAAATCCGAAGCGCTTTACATGAGAACAGGAGAATACACAACAAGCATAGTAATAATGAAACAAGTATCAGAAAACAGTACTTAGAGCAATTTACATGAACAGTAAGGTATTACATGGCTCATCCTTTTTGCAAGTGTTTTACCACTACTGGGAACGTGCCGTTATTATGTCGGTGTCCGGTATTGCCCAGAGCTGCAGTGACGTTGCTGACATTTTCAGTGCGCCCAGCGAGGACGAAGAGTTCCTTGGTTTCCAAGAACATGTTCCCATGGAAACCTTTTCATCGGAGGACAGCTGTGATAGTTTAAACTCTTTGGAATCCCGGAAAAAGATCCAGAAATGCCATGTTGGCAACAAAGTGTGTAAGGAACAGAAATATTCTGGTTGTCGGAAGGACACGACTGGGAGTTCACCAAAAAGGAAAAGGTTTGGTCTTCGTGTGGCATTCCAGTTTCCATCGAAGAAATCTGATAACATTACGTTAAAGTCTGAGCCAATGAGTGATGAGCTTCATTTGCGAGGCAACAGAAAGCGAAAACCTCTCGCTGTTGTAAAACCTGCTAAGAGGGTAAAACAAAATACTGATGATGATTACATGGCAGAAACGGGAGGTGGGGGAGGTAGTGAAAATGTGGGAAGCGGGGTAGGACCAACGTGGAAGAGATAGATCAGGTATTATGATGGAGATTGGAGGAGGTAAAACTTGAGAGAAGTGCGGAAGGAGGTGTAGGAGGAGATGGAGCGTATGGGGAGGAGAAGACGGTTCCAATGTAAAGGGGCGAGAAGTTGAAAATATCTGAGACGGGATGGGGCACAGGGCAGGGGAGGAGAGGCTATCTCTTCCAAGTTGGTCCTACCCCGCTTCCCGCATTTTCACTACCTCCACCACCTCCCGTTTCTGCCATGTAATACCTTACTGTTCATGTAAATTGCTCTAAGTACTGTTTTCTGATACTTGTTTCATTGTTACTATGCTTGTTATGTATTCTCCTGTTCTCATGTAAAGCGCTTTGGATTTAAGCGCTATATAAATCCCAATAAAATACAAAATAAAATACAAATAGAATGAAAGCTTCACACCAAGATCTTTTACCACAGAAACCGAAAGAGGCAAAGGGCCAAGATCAGGGGGCCAGAAATCAGGTGAACAAAGAGCAGAGTCATAAGAAGAGTCAACTATAAGGACCTTGTTTTTTTCGCCATTAAGGCGAAACCAATTGCTACTCATCCAAGCGTATACAGTGAGTAAACAAGAGTGACAGCGCTCAGCTGTAGAACAAAAGGGACCAGTTGGGACAAACAAGATCTGGCTGCCATCCACATAGGAATAACACTGAAAACCGAAAGAGTGAATACGTTTAACTAAAGGCTAGATATAAACATTGTGTGTGTGATGGACACATACGTCTCTCAGTGGTTTGCACAGGTTCCTCAGTGTTTCATGCAAGTGTGCCTCAGTGATGTGTGTGCATATGTCTCAGTGACACCCACGCATGCGTGTCAGTGCTATGTGCGTGTCTCACATGCATGTGTGTCCCATTGCTGCACTCACATATCTCAATTCTGTGCATGCAAGTGCATCTCATTGCTGTGTGTGTTAGTGTTTTGTGTGTGTGTCAGTGCTGCACATGGATGTGGCCCAGTGCTGCATGTGCTTGCATCAGTGTTGTGAATGCCTCTGTCTCAGTGCCATGCACATACATCTCAGGGTTGCAAATGCACATGCATGTTTCAGTGATTTGCATGTAGGTGTTACGGCTGCCTGCATGTTTCAGTGCTGAATGTGTGCGTCCATGTTTTAGCGCTGAACACACATGTTTCTCAGCGATGCATGCACACTTGTCTGAGTGATATGCATGCATAGATCAGTGCTGCATTCAATTGTCTTTCTGTACTGCACATGCATGCTTGTGTATGTCAGTGCTGCAGGTGCACATGTTATGTTATCTTGCATTTGTATAGCACCTCCTGCCATAGGTTATGGCGTAAAATGGCTTTTTCCTGTCGGGGAGGCAAAGGAGTATGGTAGAACATTCAGCAGTGGTAGGGGGGAGCATTGTCTGGCAGATAGTTAGGACCAGGGTGAGGGATAGCTAAGATGCTCACCCAAGTATGAGAAGGAAAAGTTGGAGGCGCTATGTGCACAATTGGACCAAATGTATCATGGGACTCAAATGTATTGTATTGCGTGCAGCACTGAAAAAAAGAGATAGCCGTAGAGGGGTGTTCGCTGCACCACAGGTATGTCTAGAATATATCCATCACACGGTGAGCCTGGACATGTTAAAGCCATGCCCAAGAAAACAAAGATGGCAAAGCCCTTCTACTTACTTCCCTAGGCCCCCAACAACATTTGGGAGGGGTTGTATGTCAGAAATCCGAATTTGCCAAGTTTGCAACAGCTTCCTGAAAAGCGAGGAAAACAACTTCGATTTATTTTTTAGGGGCGTTTCCTCATTTATGTCAAGGTTACCAAAATAATTTGTTTAACCGAAACTCTAGGCTTGTGCTTTTGTACACAAAGCCAGTTTATGGCTCAGCAGTGGTCAGACTTTTGAGACTTCCACAGTGTCATGGTGAGTCAAGACATGTAGACACCATCTCCAAGGAAATAGCGTGGAGAGCCCTTCTGCTTACTCCCTTAGGCCCCAAACATCCAGGTTCTATAGACAGGAAAGCTGGAATGAAATATGGGCACATGTGACTTAGAGCTGCACATGCATTCATCACAGTTCTTTGCACATCTATGATGAAAAAATGTATTAAATATTTATTGGTTAAACTTATTCAAAAATAGGACATGTATAGTATAAACAAGTTTTTTTGGCTAATCATTTACATTTCTTCATTCCTTCTTGTTTCTCCCTTACACTTTCTGACAGGGGGAAGGATAACTTTTAGAGTATAATCATTTTTCTCTTGACCTTAACTCTAAAGAGCAAAGGGGTGATTTTTGATGTCCGATATAAAATCAAGTTTAAACTTGAGTACCCCTATTACCTCTTTGTCCTTTCCTGTGGGTCCATGGGTGTGTTAGCCTGTCGTATCATCATAAAAAGGGAACAGGTCATTAGTTGGGCTTCATTTCTTTCGACTTGGTTAAAATGGCTTCAATAAACCTAAGAACTTCTAGACAGAGACTAGTGCTCTCCCCCATCAGCATCCAGTCCCACCAGTTCTGGTCTAGATCGATGTTACAGCTCATTTGATGTTTCATGAGGTATTTTGTTCTTAGATTAGACAGGGTTTGGCAGGAGGTGACCCAATGATTGAGGGTTTCTGTTGGTCCGGCTGGCCAGCAGTATCTACAGTATGCTTTTTTGGGGGATATTAGTTTCCTCTGTAGTTCTACCTCTCTTGTGTCGAGAATATTTAGTCTCGCTCTCAACAGCAGATCCCTGTAAAATGGAGAGGGGAACTTCTGTAGATATAGCAAGAGTTGGTTTAGCCCTTTTCTTTCTTTCTCGGGACATGCTCTTAAAGTGTCCAGATTTCTTAAGCTCACAATTTCTGTCCAGTCCTGCATCTGGAGTTTTTTTAAAATTTTCATAGGGTTGGTGAGCAGATCGTTTTCATCTAATTCACGATCTGCCATTACTCTCCCGATCTTATTCCACCATTTCCTCAAGAATTGATTGTTAGTTTTTCCTTTGCATTGGAAGATTGCCAATGGTGATCCATCTTCTGCTAGCCTGGTTTTCCGATACAGTGTTATTGACTTCCGCAGGGCTATACTCTTCAAGGACCTAAGTCGGAGTTCATGGCATATCACCGCAATTGGGAGGGCATTAGGGAGCCGTAAACACTTACCTTCGAGACAAGCCCAGATTTCCCAGGGGCATGGTCAGCAGTCCTTCTGAGCCATAAGACAAAATAGGGACCACCTTCTGGCGGTAGAATGACATAAGCGGTATGATGGAAAATGTGCATATTTTTGAAGAATTCTCATGCCCTGAGCAGCCAGGCGCTTCGTCTTTCATCTGAGGGCCAGATAATGGGCGGAATCATCACAGTTCTTGTTTATTACAACCCCCAGATAAATCATTGTCACCACCACTTCGATCTTCACATCGCCTATTCGCCAGGCTTGATCTAATCGCTGGGATCTACGCGCAGATGTCATATTTATGATTTTAGATTTATGAACATTGATTTAAATATCATTAGTCTTCAGAAAATGAACAAAACAGTTAATTCTCCTCTATAACCCGACTGGGGTTAAGTCCATAAATACAATATCATCTGCGTATAGGATCCATGGCGTAAATTTTCAGTTTATTTTAAGCGGGAAGGCCCTTATCTCTTTCTGGATTTCTCCCAGATCAGCAATATATACGCTGAACAGCAATGCGTCAAGGGCACAGCTTTCCTTCAAGCCTCTGTGCGTCTGAATTTTCCTTGAGAGCACCCCTGTGCCTGCCAGTCTCACTTGTATCGAGGTGTTGGTGTAAAGCACACAAATTGCTGCTAACAAGTCCGCTGGACAGTTCCACTTTTTCAGTTTTGCCCATAGATTCGTTCTGTTCACACAGTCAATTGCTTATTCTAGGTCTAAAAAGGCCATGTGGATACAGGCCTTTAGCTCCAGAGCTGTGGTTTTGAGAATTCCAATTAGAAAGATATTTTAAAAAGTTCCCACTCCTTTTATGAACCCAGTTGGATGGGGATCCAATATTCCAGACTTGGTGGCCCCTTTTGTCAGATCTCTCAATAGTATGGAGGCAAACAGCTTTCCAATTGAGTCCAACAGGGCGAAAGGGCGGTAGTTACGTGGAGCTGTTCTATCGTCCTTTTTAAAAATGGGAACCACTATTGCCTCACACCAGGTAGTTGGTACTTGTGTGTGTACATGGCCTGGTCAAATATCTGTATCAGGAACTACTCTATTCTTCAGGATTCTCTTTTAAGAGACAATTCAAGATCCCATCGGGTCCGGCTGCTCTCGATGTACTAAGTCCCTTAATCCTTACCAACACGTCTTCTCTTTCTATATTAAGCGTCCATTTTACTCGAGGCTTGGGGGATTCTGCTGCTATAACCTCTCCAGGGACAGAGAAGAGATTTGAATAATGAGTTACCCAATTGGCTTCACTGACTTGGCTGACCATTTTCTCTACACTGAAGGAACCTCCATTATTTAAAAGCTCCCAGAGGTCTCTGGTGTTTTTCTGGCATATAATATTTAACGCTTGTTCTGCTTCTGTTTGCAATCTCTGTGATTTGGTGGAAATGACCCAATTTTTTAACCTGTTTTCTTTGCTGTATTAATTCCACCCAGTCAGGTAATTTTTGAGTTTTGATTGTTCTCAGGTCTGCTCGGAGGTCTTTTTTGGCTCTGCATACTAGGGGGTCATAGATCTTCTTGGGAGCTGAGCATGGTTTCTAACTTTTCTGCCTTGGTTTGGAAAAGTCTCTCAGTATCCAGGTATATTCCACTTGTATGTTGTCTGCTTCTACTGCTGACTTGAATTGACCTCCAGTTTTTGTGATTTCTTTTTTCCTAGCTGTAGCCTGTTTTTTTCCCAGGACAATTCAACTGGCTTCATAATTTCTCATCTCTTCTGTGATCCCCCTAAATCTAAGCCCATTAAAATTAGATCATGATCGCTCACAGTTTGTTCTTTCACTTCAATTTTATTATTTATTCTGTCTTTCAGATTTCCTGAAACGAAAAAGTAGTCTAGGCAGTATCTTTTAATTCCACTTCACCATGTGCACCTTCCTGGAATGTCCCTGAGGGTCTGCCCCTTTAGCATGTAGAGATCTCTCAGATGTATTTCTCGACTCCAGTTTAATGCTCTTCCTTGTAGATATTTCTCTTTTTTTTGGTAATCCCTCTTCATCTAATAGATGTATATTCAGGTCTCCACAAATAATTATCACGGGTTCCTTCCACTCTGCTAGGGCTCTGTTGATCTCCTTGCATACTGCTTGGACAAAGTTAATTTCTTTTACTGAATTCACATGCCAGTATACATTGATTAGTAGCTGATTTTCTGGTTTACATTGGACTTTCTTTAGCAGCTGCAGGACTTGTATGTAAGAGTTAGGAGTAGAGTGAACTAACACTTCATATTCTGAGTCCACCTTCACCAGTGTTAGTAACCCAGTGTATGGCCTTCCCATAAGTCCTTTGCTTGCTGGATTGAGGAAGGTTTCGGATAAATCACATGCTGAAACTTTCCTCAGCCAAGTTTCTTGCATGCAGATGATTTGATAATTATGTAGGGCCTTCATATTGTCTGTAAACAGGGGCTTAAAGGCTCTAGTGTTCCATGAGGCAAGCCAGGTCAGCAATGTCTCATCCTTATAATAAGTCTATTGATGACTTTTTGAAGCCAGTGCTTCTGCCAGTCAGCCCCAGTTGTCACGGTTCGCTGAAGGGCCATCTTGTTCCTCTTGTTGAGAATTGCTCACGGTAAATCGGACTTACGTCAGATCAATTTTACTAACCTTCGACGGCTTACTTGGTTTCCTAATTGGGGAGCGATCAATAGCTCTTTTAGTTTCTGTACCTCGTCTTGGAATATTGGTGCTCCTTTCGTTGTTTCTTTTAGTTTTTTGTTGGGGCTCGGATGACTAAAACTTGACTTGGGCTCTTTCTGAGTGATTAGCATGATGTGGTTTCATAGCAGTTGTTTATTTTATTTGAGGGCTTTCTTCTTTGATGATCTCCAAAGTTGTTTCTCTTGACTGGCGAGTTAGACAGGCAACAAGGTCTTTGATAGTCTCTTAGATCGTAGCCCAAGGGGAGTATTTTCTCACTTTGTTCCAAAATAGCATCTTTTCCTTTGATCTTAAGTGTAGGATTACCCAGTCGGTTGACTGTTCAGATGCAAACTCGACAATTTTAATGTCATCGGAGGAAACAAATTGCAGACTTGGTATATGTTGGAACAACTTGATGGAATTCTTTCTGTTCAAGGTAGGGGCATTACTAACCCTCACGAATCGTTCAAGATGGATTTTGAGAACTTCCCTTTTTGCCTGTCTCTATAAGTGTAATCTTTACTATCTGTCTGGAGGAGACCAGTTGAGGTGGTTTTTGTTGGGTCAGCTTCTCCCTTTTCTGGTCCATGGTAAGGAAGGGTTTCACTTGTACAGATTTTCGTGGTTCTGTGGAATTTACTTGTTTCTCTATTTTCTTCTGCTTCAGACTGGGTTTGTTTGCCGTCTGGGCAGCCAGACGTTCAATTTCCCCCCATTCCAAATTAGAGAGATTATTCCAGTTCACGTCGTCTCTGTCTTGATCTGTGAGGGCTACTAAATCGCTGAGACATGTATCTTTCTCCAAATGACTAGGATCTTCCCTTGCTGGACTCAGTGTTTCTGGGAACATAGTAATTTTATTTTTCTTCCGAGAGGTGGCATCATCCACTGTTATTATTAATTCTCTTCTTCTTGCTCTCTTAGGTGATTGGATCTCTAACGGGGCTGGTGGAGTTAGTAGATTTCAGAGAAATGTCCTTGAGCCATTAGATTACGTTTTTTTTGGTATAGGTTGGTTTTTGGTTTCCTTTTTTTCTTTTATACAGATTTTCTCTCGGTTGAGTTTTGGCCCCAGCAAATCTCAGGGAGATTGATATGGAGGCCAAGATGACTCTTTGTAGCTCTGGTGTTTCCCTGTTTGTTTTTTTTGGGGCATCTTTCCTTCTGTGAAGATCCCATTCCGATTCCTCTTGACTCGAATTTGAGGAGTTAGTCGACTCATTTATCTTGCAATCAGTTGCTGTATTCTCTAAATTGTCAGGATTCAAGTTAGGTGATCTGCTTATTGGTGAGCTCAAATCGATGTTCTTGTTTAGTGGTTCTTCATCCCGCTTTTTCTTATGTTCACTTTTGTGGTCACTTTCCTCTGACTCAAGATAAGCATTTATGGGCATCTCTTCTCGCAACATATTAGCTTCAATTTCCGAGAGTCTATTTTGAGTAGAGGCTTACTCCTCCTCTTTTGTGTAGAAATTCTCTCAGTTAGAATCAAGAGATCTTTAACTAGTTGAGCAGCAAAGTCAGAGTTTTAACGTGGTTGTAATAAGTCTTGGTGCTCAGTGACAGTTTCTTTAGTCTTCAAATTTAGCACGATTACCTGCTTGTCCAGGGAATGTCTATCCCGTGAGGTCTCTGATGTATCTGCCTCGCTTTGAGGGGTCGCCTCTTTAATAGTCATGGAGGCACTGTCCGAATCCTTTCCTTCGAACTCAGTGAAGACATCGTCAGCTATTCTTTAATACACCTCGCAAATCCTTTCGATGTCTTTACGGTTTTCTGTTGGTGTTTTATTTGTGACTAACTGTTTTAATTCGCCCAAAGCATTTCGGGTGGCTTCTTGGGTTGTCTCCGAACAGGGATTCAATTTGCCCATACTATTTTCACTCGATTTTGTGCCCATTTTTCTTTTACGGGTCGTCTCATTTTCCTTCTCCATTTGCTTTGATTTTAAACTCAGTGTTATAGTTTTCTGCTTTGATTTTTCTGGAGAGCTCTTAGGAGGGTCCGGTGATATTTCACTGTTTGTTTCCCCTTATAAGTCCACCCAGGCAAAAGTCACCTTTGTAAGTTGACAGGTTTTTATTTCCAGAGTTTCTGTGTCTTAATACTGGAATTCAAATCACTTGGTAGTGAAACTAGGGTGTAAACGATGTTTATACACTTAAGAGCAGACTGCTGGAGACTGCTATCCGCTGTGTTTTTTGATGAGAGAGTAGTAGCCTCTATTTTGCTGCTACTACTAGGTCTTTATCGCAGCCCAGAGCTCAGTCAGTTCTGTAACTATTACTCAAGGCAGCTTCAGTCCTGAGATCAAAGGGACAAGCCCCACAGTCTCTCAGTACCTACGTGGTCTTGGAAACAGATGAGATACTTAAAAGAAGTAAGCTTGATTGTGCGTTACTTACATTTTATCAGGGTCACTCATTGCTCACAGGTCTTGAAGCTAGGCTAAGCTTCAAGACCTGTATGTTAATGTTAACGGTTTTTATACCGTGCACCGATGCCATTGGTGTGGTTTTCAGGTGGTTCTGTAATGCAAGGAGGTACGGTGGGTGGTTAGAAGTGTTGAGCAGGAAAAATCAAGAGAGCTGTGATGTCCTGTTGGCAGCTTCAGTTCGGAAACACTGTTCACCGAGCATAAATGTGATCTTGAGAAGTTGGCCACCATGTGCTGTTGTGCGAGACTATGTGTGGTTTGTTTTGTCAACGTGGTGTTGTGAAGTACGTGTGGACTGTGGAGCTGTAGAGGTCTGGTTGTGTTAAGTCCAGAGTTTGAGAGGTATATGCAGAGACGGGAGTTTATTAGTACAGATTATTGGTGTGAGTCCTGGAAATCCATCCAAGTGCCTCACCCCTCCCAAACCCGAAATCCACCCAAGTGCACCACATCTCCCACCCTAGGAATCCATCAAGTGCACCAAACTCCCTTGTAAATCCACCCATGTACTCCACTCCCCCAACCCCAGGAATCAATCCAAGTGCATATCACCCCGCCCTTGAAATTCCATCCAAGTGCATCACATCTCCACCCCTCGAGTTCACCCAACTGCGCCACAGTTCCCACCCCTGAAATCCATCCAAGTGCATCACACCTCCCACCTCAGGAATCAATCTGAGTGTGTCACCCCCACTCCTGAAAATCAGTCTAAGTGCATCACATTTCCTACCCATAATATTCATTTAACTGCATCTCCAGTGACCGTTGTGATCTTGTTCCCCCCCCCCTAGTTGCCCTTGTTGGGTTTTACTGAATTGTCACCTCCGCGGTCATGATTCCTAAGATTCTCTGGAATTCTGTCTGATTTCTTAGTAGAAGCCCTATTACTAGCTAGGTGATGTGTTCACTGGCCTAACAGGGATCCGATGGGAATGGTTAGTCATCTTCATCGATATCCTATGGGTGTTTTCTATTATCTATTGGGGAGGGTCTGGTGTATTACTTGTGTTCACATTGTGGTCCTCAGTGGCGGTAGACCTAAGTGGAGAGTCTCCCTTCCCTGATTTCCCCTCGAGCCTCCTTCTCTGAGCTAATCTTAACAGGCCTAACAGCTTCTCCTGTTTCTTGGTAGTCCCTCTTGTGGGGGTGGGAACGGGGCAGCGTCTCTGTTTAAGTTCTCTCTTCTCAGTCCTGTCCTTCATTCCTCTATTCATGTGTGTGTCTCAGTGCTGTGTGTGGGTAAGTGCTCCACACATGTGCATTTCTGTGGTGTGCATAATGGTATGTGTATCTGAGTTCTGCACGTGTCTCACACAAGCATGTGTGTTACAGTGCACATGTCTGTCTTAGTGCTGCACACACTTGTGTGTCCAATCACTGAGCATGTGTCTGAATTCTGTTCATGCACGTGTGTCTCTTTCTCATTGCTGCAAGTGCCCCCGTGCTGCAGGTGTGTGCAATAGTTCTGTGTTTCTAAGTGTATCCATGGTGTACATTCTCGTGTTAGTGCTGTACATGTACATCATATGTGTTTCAGTGTGAAGCATGCACATATGTCTCAGTGCTGCTCACAGGCATATGTGTGTCCGTGATGCATGCATGTCAGTGCAGCACATGCACATGCTAGTGCTGCACACATGCGTGTTTCAGTATTGTGTGCTTGCAGGTCTCAGTGCTGTACCCATATGTATCTCGGTGCTCTAGCTGCTTCTGTGTGAGTGTGTGTGTATTCGTGCTGCATGTGTTTGCCAGTGCTGCATGTGGCTCAGTGCTGTGCATGCACTTGTTTAAATGTGTACATCTGTGTTTCAGTGTTGCATGCATATGTGTCTCAGTGCTGTCCATTATGTATGTGGCAGGTCTGCAAGCACATGTGTCTCAGTGTTGCGTTTGTGTGCTGGTGCTGTAAGTGGATGTTTCTCAGTAATGCATGTTGTTTCAGTGCTGCTTGTGCACCTGCATTGGTAACAGTGCTCCATGTATGTGGATTTCATTAATGCATGGAAGTGTGTGCCTCAGTCCTGGTTTCACATGTGTATCAATTCTGTGCATGTATTTGTGTTTTGCTGCTGCATTTCAACATGTATCACAGTGCTGTGTGCTTGTATCTCAGTACTGCACCTGGTTGTGTTTCAGTACTGTGTACATGTATGTGCTGCATATGCATGCCCATTTCTCAGGGCTGCACATTGCATGTGTATCTCAGTGCTGTGCATGCTTGTGTGTCTAGTGCTATGCATGCGTGTGTGTGTCAGTGCCGTGTGTGTGTGTGTGTGTGTGTGCATGCATGCCTCATCGTTGCATGTGTGTCACTGCTGTGAATGCCTGTGACTTTCTCAGTGGTGAGCATGCACATGCCTCAGTGCTACGCATGTGTGTCAGTGCTTTGCGCATGTATATCAGTATATCAGTGATTTGTGCATACGAGTGTATGTGCTGCACATGCTGTGTCTCAGTGATGCAAATGTATGTGCCTCAGTGCCATGCACTTAAATGTCTCACTGCTGCACACACATTTATCTCAGTGCTGGAGGTGCTTTTGTTTCAGTGCTGCATGTGTGTCTCAGTGCTGCACATGTAGGTATTACAGTGCTGTGCACCATCCTGCATACCTGTGTGCTCAAGTGCAGCAGGTTCTTGTGTGTTTGGATATGCGTGTGTGTGCGCACGCCAGAGCTGCACGTGTGCGTCAGTGTTGCAGGCATATGTGTCTCAGTGATGTGCGCTTATGTATGTGTCATGTCTATATACATGACTGTCTCAGTACTGTGTTTGTGTTCCTGTGATACACAGGTATGTTTCCCAGTCCTGAATGTGTGTTTCAGTGCTGCTTGTCTATGTGTATACATCTTAGTGCTGAATGTATGTGTGTTTGTCAGTGATGTACACACGTATCTCAGTGCTGCATACACATGTGCATCAGTGCTGCACTACCGCATTTATCTGTGTGTCAGTGCTTCACATGTGTTTGTGCCTCAATGCTGCATAAATATGTTGGCCTCAGTGATGCGCATGCACGTGTCAGTGGTTTGCACGAGTCTAAGTACAGAGTGCACATGTGTGACTCAAGGTTGAATATGTGTCTCAGTACTGTGCATGTGTGTATCTCAGTGCTGAAAGTTTGTGTCACAGTGTTGCATGTCCATCAGGGTACTGCACGTATCTGTGTGTTTATCAATGCTGCTCACATGCTTGTGTGTCTATGGGCTGCATGTGTGTTTCTCACACAGGCATATGTTTCTCAGTACTGGACGCATATATGTGCCTCTGTGCTGCGGAACATGTGCCTCTCATGGGGAGAAAGGATAGCTCAGGGGAAATGCGTTTGTCTTGGAAGCAAGACAACGCGGTACAACACTCGTTAGAATACTGATCCCGCGCTTAGAAACCACTTCCTGGTATTAAGTGCGTTATAAATTAACAATAAAATTAAAAAATGTGCATGTGTCTCACTGATGCACCTGATTGTGCCAGTGCTGTGGACTGAGGCATACATGTACAGCACTGAGGCACGTGCTCACACAGCACTAAGACACATGCAGAATTTCGATACATGCAGCACTGAAACATACACACATGCATCCCTGGGACACCTGTAAGCGAAAGACAGACACGTACGAAGCACTGACACACAAACACTGATACACACACATTCATGTAGGACTGAGACACAGCTGTGCACATGCATCACTGAAACACACGTGCATACACAGCAGTGAGAATCATGTGCACGTGTGTGTGTGTGTGTGTGTGTGTGTGTGTGTGTGTGTGTGTGTGTGTGTGTGTGTGTGTGTGTGTGTGTGTGTGTGTGTGTGTGTGTGTGTGTGTGTGTGTGTGTGTGTGTGTGTGTGTGTGTGTGTGTGTGTGTGTGTGTGTGTGTGTGTGTGTGTGTGTGTGTGTGTGTGTGTGTGTGTGTGTGTGTCAGTTATCCAAAATAGTTGGTACTAGTTTGATGTAGAAATACAATAAGAGCATATAATGTGCGTAGCCCTTCCCCTTTTTAGTTTGGGCTATTAGGTAGCGTTTTAAACTACCTTTAAGCCAAAACTATTGTCATTAAAACAAGAGCTTTAACATAAGAGCTTCAAATATGGGCTTTGAATGAGGGTCTGTAATGCTTTTCCAATGGAGATGACATTTGAGGAGGGATACACAGTTTGTAGGTTATTGAATCCCTCCCATTTCCTGCCCCCAGCCATGCTAATCCCCCCAGTACACGGAACGCCCACACGCACGCGAACCACACATATTCATGGAATCAAATAGGGTAAACCTGCGTACGGCCAAAGACACGCAGAGGCCTAAACACGTCCGCCACACGAAGGACGTGTTTAGAACAAGAACGCGTATCCAACACCCACCCGCTGTGAAGTAATCGCGTGTGAACCCCAACGCCTGGAAAACACACGCACCGCTTGCCACAAAAAGCACGTACCAAGCGATGGAAACCCACGTGGGATCTTCAACCCGTGCCAGGGGAACACCCGTGCATGTCACGTCACAGATGCGCTTACGCGCTATGGGCCTTTCCTCGAATTACACGCTGACGTGCAGTTTTTTTCACATCCCAAATCACTCCGTATTAAGCTGGCCACGCGACAACACACGGAATACCACGCTCCTGCCCAGAAGGCCATTTTCCTGCCCCCCAGAGTCCCGAGCACGCTCCCACCTGCCATCTGCTGCTGCCTGCCTGCCTGCTGGCCACGTGCCCTGCTATTTGGTGCCTGCACGTCAGCCATCTGCAGCGGTCCAGTTGCTGTGACCACCCCTGCTGAAACAGAAGACTCCTGACTGAAGTCCCATCGCTCCACAGCCCAGCACGGCCCCAGAGCCTCTTGAAGGCAAAGCATGCAGAAGGGTGCCGGGTCCGCCTTAGCAACATCCAGATGAGGGTCCTGGAACGCATACACCCAGCGCTCCACCTCCAGGTCCTTCAGAGGAAAACCCGTCCTGAGTCGAGCGGTAAGTGTCCATGCGGACCGATTGGACGCAGGGCATGTTGAGGTGTGCCAGGAGTGTGCAGGATGGACATATGTCTTGAAAGGCCCATGTATGGATGTGTATGTACAGGGACATGAGCCTGCTGCATGCGAGTCCAGTCATGTGTGAGGCACATCAATGGTGTATGTGTTCAAATGCATGATGGCCAAATGCATGTGTAGGTGCACACATGTATACATTTCTGTGTATGTACTGTGGCATGGATGTGGTGTGACACATGGATGCTGGTTCCACCTTCATGTATGTGCACAATGTACATGTGCGTGTGTGTGTATCTGACATGTGTGCCACTGTGATACACCATGGAGGCTGATTGGCAGATGTGACATGGATGCCGATGATTTAACTGCAACAGGTGGTGGAGATGTAAAGATGCATGTATGTCTGGTGGCGTGTGTGCATGTTTTTGGCACTCCCCGTGTTGCATGTGAAGTCAGGCTAACCTTCGGATGCTCATGCTGTTGTATGTGTATGGATGGTGCTGCCTGCTGCAACATTCCTGTTAATTTGCGCATGTGTGTGGGTTCAAATGATAGGTGTTTTGGGGATTGCGATGCCATGTGTGAAGTTTGACACTGCCACTCATGTGCAACTGTCATGTGTGTATCAGACCATTGTAGAGTGCCCTGATGCCTGTGTTCTGTCTCACCCTGTCTGATGAAGAGGGCGGAGACGGTGCTGTGGAGCACAGCGGCAGGGATCCCACCGCCAGCCGGAGACGCAAGGTCCTGCTCCCCTCCCATGTTGTCATCTCGTCGGGGAATGAGGGGTCTGGTGCCGCGTTCGCGGCCGCAGCTGCCAAGGGTAGGTCCAAGAGGCGGAGGTCGGAGGTGGACTCCTTGGCAGCAGAAGGGGCAGCTGAGACCCCACAGGGGCCTATGGAGGAAGATGGCACTGGTTCATCCAGGTTGGTGGAGGGTTTGGTTGAGGAGGACGCCGTGGAAGGGCTACATACAGGGTCTGGAGGGGGGATTCCACTGGTGCTAGTGGTGCAGTCCAGGGGCAGGGACAGGAGGCAGCCCAGGCGGCCGCATTACACAGAGGTGCCTGTGTGTAATCCTATCCCCGATCCTGTGACTGCATCATCCCGCACCAGCAGTGATGCCTTCATCCAGACCCGTTTTCAGCGAGGGGATCCGCTAACAACAACTGGCCTTCCTCTCCCTGTGGACGTGGCTATCCGGGACCGTGTTGAGCCTGTCCTGGCTGGGGTGGCGTTGCGTCAACTTGGCATCCGGGATAACATGCAGGGTTCTCGTGAGGGCGCTGCACGTTATTTCAGATGCCTCGTTGACCGCGTCGACTGGCTAGGAGGGATCACCGGTACTGGGTGCCTCCGTGTGCTGGACCTTCTACTGACCCCCTCCTCAACGGAACCCCCTATGTGCCAGTCGTCCTCCGTGCCATCTTCCTGCCCACGTACCATCTGGGCACCCTGTGGAGCGGCCCCTGATCCAGCGGCCAGGCTGGTGGAGGACACATCTCTGCCACAGTCGAGAGTCGGAGGTCCAGCAGGGGTGGCCATCACAACAACTGGACCCCAGCAGGAGGAGGACGTGCAGGCATCGACAGGCAGGGCACGTGCACGGCAGCAGCAGGCTCAAGGTGAGAGCGATGATGGCTCGGGGCCATCAACATCACAGGTGCAGGCATTGGCCAGAGGGCAGGAGGACCCTGGATTGGGAGTGTCTTCCGTGTGGCAGCGGTTGTGCCGGCAAATAGATGCAGAGCGGCAGCGGGTGGAAGAGGCACAGCTCACTATGGTCAGGGCGGAGAACTCCATGCGCAGGGCATTGAGGCGGGCTGAGTGCCTAGAGGAAATTCGCAGGGAGTTGGAGGTGGACATGGCTTTATCCCTGCGAGACCTCGGAGCCAGGGAAGAGGCCTGCCTCCAGGACGTTGAAGAGGAGTTCGATGATGCCCTGGCCCGGGACATCACCAAGTGAGCCATTGGACTTGCCCGCCGCCATTGTATATAGTTCATTAGTGTAAGTTTCCTTTCTATTTTTTTTTCATTTGGGGCGCATGGACTATGCCCCACCTTTTTGTATATAGTTGTTTATTAGGTAGGGTTTTTAGTAGGCTTCCTTTGGATTGTTGGGCTCATGGACCCTTGGATGTTCTTTTGTAAATAGTTTTCGATGTGGATTTTATTTTCTTGGACCCATGGTGGAATACTTTGCTTTTTTTGAACTCTGAGTTTATGGACAGACCCATAGGAGCCATTTTACTTTGGATTTTATTGGTTGCAGCATTTATTTTATTTTTTTCATTTTTGGAGTTCCGGACTTGGATTCTTTCTTTTCATTATTGTGTGATTTTGTTTTATTCATTTTGTTGATTCTTCAATACACTTTTTTTTATACTTTACTTGTGTGGTCTTCTATCATTTGTTTTGCGCATGTCACAATGTTGTTTTTCACAGTCATGTGTCACCATTGTGTGGGTCTGAGGGACATGTATTCATGGGCATGCTGGTTATGTATTTTCTATCATGACTTTGGGAATTCAATGTGGGGTGTTTGGACTGGGGTGGCCTGGGGTGGGATTTGGGTGGCCATAAGGCACATGGGTCTGGAGTGTGATGACGTGTCGGTGGGGGGAAATGAGTCGGGGCCTGCTGGCAGGTGCCCATCACTGCTGGGTGGGGGTGCAGGGGGACATGAGTCGGGGCCTGCTGGCAGGTGCCCGTCACTGCTGGGTGGGTGGGGGTGCAGGGGGACATGAGTTGTGGCTCACAAGTGGGCTCACAAGTGCATGGTGCCATGTGGGCTGCCTGCAGGGCATGGGGAGGGTTGTAGGGTAGTCCCCTGTGGTGTGGGCTGCCTGCAGGGCATGGGGAGGGGGGAAACCGCACACCCGGGAAGGCCCAAGATGCCAAATCGCGTGTAAAACTTCCTGCGCACCGCCCATATACACGTTCCCTGCTTGCACCAGGCCCTTCGCGTGTGAAACTCCCCGCGCACCCCCCAAATACACATTCCCTGCTCGCCCAAGGCCTATCACGTGTAAAACTCCCTGAGCACGCCCCATATACACGTTCCCTGCTCGTGCCAGATCCATCGCATGTGATACTCCCCACGCCCCCTACAAATACACGTTCCCCACTCGCCCAAGGCCTATCGCGTGTTAAACTTCCTGCGCACCCCCCATATACACGTTCCCCGCTCGCGCCAGGCCCATCGCATGTGAAACTCCCTGTGCACCCCCCAAATACACGTTCCCCGCTCGCCCAAGGCCTATCGCGTGTAAAACTCCCTGCGCACCCCCCATATACACGTTCCCCGCTCGCGCCAGGCCCATCGTGTGTTAAACTTCCTGCGCACCCCCCAAATACACGTTCCCCGCTCGGCCAAGACCTATCGCATGTGAAACTCCCCGCGCACCCCCCAAATAAACGTTCCCCGCTCACCCAAGGCCATCGCGTGTAAAACTTCCCACAAACCCCCCAAATACACGCAGGCACCCCATCCACCATGGGCATGCCCCACAGGCAGCCCACTCACTCTCCCCATGCCCCATAGGCACGCTTTCCACCCTGGGCATGCCCCACAGGCAGCCCACTCACCCTCCCCATACCCCACAGGCAAGCCATCCACCCTGGGCATGCCCCACAGGCAGCCCACGCCACAGGGGGGGTGCTTTTTCTACGCAATTTACCTGGCGCGAGCGGGGTACGTGTATTCCGAGGGGTGCGCGGGGAGTTTTACACGCGATTGGCATGGCGCGAGCGGGGTACGTGTATTTTGGGGCGTGCGCGGGGAGTTTTACATGCGTTTTCGCTGGCACGAGCGGGGTTTGTGTATTCTGAGGGGTGCGCAGAGAGTTTTACACACGTTTTCGTGGTTGGGGAGCTGTATGCTGGTCCACTGACCTTTGCGCCCGGTACTGGATTTGTGCGATTTCTTTGGTGTATGGGGCAGGGTTAGGGGTGTAACTGGCGCTGCTGCAGGCTCGCTGCGCCAGTCTGCGCCACGGCTGGTTATGGATGTATAAATCCATGAATACGCTGTGCGCCTAAATGGGTTTTGGTGCACACGGCTGGCGCAGACTGCCACACGCGCACTCTGCGCCAGCCGTGCATGCCACTTGTGCGCCGAATTCTATGAATTACCCCCTCAATTTGGACATCATGGACTCATTTAGTGGGTATTAGCTCTTTTCTTTATTGTGTCTGTGGCATGTTTATTGCCCATCTAAAAACGTAATTTTATAGTCATTGTTCATTCTAATTAATATGTCTAGCTAATATGTATCTATATAATGCAACAAACGTATTTATACTGTACGTCGGTAAAAAGTGCAAGTCAGCTATATTCCTGACGTCTGGTCTGCCTAACAGTTACGTGCCAGGCACAGGAGAGAAGGCACAGTGCAGCAGCCCAGCACTCACAGCACGGTGTTTCTGAGTCCTAAACTGACACCTCAGAGTAAACAAATGCAGGAAGAACACAGGTAACATCGATCGCCTTGAAAAAACATGGCATCCGCGGTTGAAGAAGAACCCTAATGAAGTCTGCCTGCTCTGAGGCCACTAAAACGCTTGCAAAGCACATATACCCACCCCCGCCCACCAGCCAAAATATTGATGGGATATACGTTCGCATTCCGTGTATGGAGCAGGGAAATGCACAGAGCAGATTTTCTGCCGTGATTCCTGCATCCTGCAATACGATCCAAAATGATACACATTCAGCAAAATACGCAGACACATGATTTCATTTTGCACACTCAAAGATGTAAGTCAAAGAAGTGTTTTCAATGTGAATTAACGTGAATTGATAAATACACTGGCCCGAATGTCCTTTCTAAAAGAAATCCTTCTCCTGAACCTGTTGACAAAAACTCAGCAGTGTGGTGGTGTCTTTAAGGAGTTCTATTCCTGCTTCCCATGTTAAATTCAGCCACTATAAAATAAAGCAGAACAGTTCACAAGCTCATGATGAAACGTAAAATACACTGTCGGAAATGGTGGGCCTGCAATTGGTAGGCAATACGATGTATGATATAATTGTTAATAGTGGTCTCCGTAAACTCTCAATGCCGGTGTGTTTGCTTTTAACCTTTATTTATGAGGCTTTCAATCAAAAAGTGAAAAAAGCCGAAAATGATATTTGAAAAATAATAGATCTATGAAAAAGCACGGTTCCATCTAAAGTGTCCAGTAAATATGCATGAAAAGCCAACTCTTCATAAGGACAGCAAAGTTGGATACGTGTGGTTACTCCAGTAATTTTGGGGCCTGCAATTGAACAATTCACAGAACGCTTCTACAATGTACTTTGCTGCGTGCATATGGTTCTAAAGTTATATTTAAGATGGCCACAATGCATCCAGCTCATAGCCATTCTGCGTCTGGCAACCAGCTAACTGCTAAATGTCATATTGCATTCATCTCGCATTCACACACCAAAAGAGAGCTCTGCCAATCTGGAGCCAGATTGCATAAAGTGTGCACCGGTGCAAGTGCAAAGTTTGCACGGTATTAGCACGAGGACAAAGTTTACCCTATTTAAAAAAATCCCTGGGACACATTAAAAAACCATTGCACCTTGAAAAGTGCAGTTTGGCATATTAAAAGCATCAGGGCTAAAATTGCCCTAGGGCTAAAAAGATACATTTATGATGCATTTTTGCATCAGAGCAAAGTTTGCCCTACTACTAATACCATTCCTTATTAGCACTGGGGCAAACTTTGCCCTGGTGAAAAATGTAGTGAACATGCATCTTTTTAGCAGTTGGGCTATTTTTGCCATGGTGCTTTTATGCAAAACTGCACGCGTCGAGGTGCAATGGTTTTTTAAAGTGTGCCAGTGTTTTTAAAATAGGGCAAACTCTGCCCTAGTGCTACTACCGGGCAAACTTTGCACTTACATCGGTGCAAAGTTTCTGTAATCTTGACCCAGGTCTGTTTCACATGAGCAGGATCCCAGAATGTTTGCTACTCATTTTAGCCCAGAGGTTTGACAATACCAGTAACTTCAAAAATAGGTGACCGAAAACAGAAACCAGTGTGTGTCTACCTCTAAGGCTATTGGCATCAATACGTATATATATCAGCATGGGTAGAGTACAATCTGAAAAAGATGTAAACAGAATACACTCCAGTCTAGAACGAATGGGCATGAGTGAATAGACCAAAGATCACTCTAATCAATTTTGCCCGAAATTTGAGAGCCCCGCCACTGAAAATAAAGAAGGCCATTAACCGGTTGTATTTGATGATGCCAACTTAGGGGTGTCCAAAGTCACTTTTCTGGTCACTGTGCTATACAGCAGAAGGAATACGTTACTTACTTGTAACTCCTGTTCTCCAGCATTGGTATTTTTCATAAATCCACTTCAAATTACTAGCATCCATTAATGGACATGTATTTTTAATAGACCATCAGTTACTACAACAACACAGGTAGAATTCAGAGATTTGCAGTCACAACATACATCAGATTTCTTTGCAAATTAACCGATAGAAAAAGTTTAAAAACACACAGTGATTGGTTAGTTTATACCAATGCTCTTTTCTCCCAGCAACCCCCACCCTCCAGGCATCAATTAGATATGACCCCTTTGGTTTGAAGGCAAGGTACAGGGGGTGGGAACACAGTGGGAAAATCGTTTTTTGGCTTTTTATCTGAAAGGCAGGATTTGGGAAATGAACTCAATGGTAATATCGTTTTGGCCTTTTATAAGAAAGGCAGGGTTTGGGAAATGAACTCAATGGGAAAATCGTGTTTCAACACTCATTCAGATGAATTGCAGGGCTTTGGGCTTCTGATTTGGGAATAAATGGGAAAATTTGTTTTGCGCACACTACATTCACTTGAAAGGCAGATTTTTAGGGATTCTTATTTTGGGATTAAGGAATCCCCTCTTCTATAAGGAAGTCAGGGGTTACAGGAAAATAGGGTCACCCTATTACTTTATTGACTATAATGGCTGTAACACACTGGTAATGAAATTTGTTAGTTTAGAATTGTAACAAAACTCATCCCGTGATCTTTTCTATATGGGAACTAATTGAATTAACTAATAAAAATGTGCTAAGGGTCTACACAGTTTTGCCCCTCTTAAACACAATTAAATGGACAGGATTAAGGCCGCTGGTTCCCAATACAATACAATTGAAATGGATAAGGGTGTTTTCTATGAGGAATCAGTTGAGTTATCTTTTTAGTCAAATATGGCCACGTTCTACACAGTTTCCCCCCCTACCCACTATGCAAGAAGGAAATGAATGATGGCAGAATTCCCCCATATTTTTGCTGTCATCGGAATCAATCTACTTACATGGGAGACCTTGGTTATTGGGCACTCAGGGAAACAGCAGGGCTCATCATGGGAAAGCACAGATCTGGTCAAAGACTTCTGTCAAAGATAGTCACCAGAACCCAGTCCTCATCTGGCTCCTCCGATGTCAGACCCAGTTAGCTTCTAGGTTTTCCTGTCCCTGCCTCCCCTGCAAGGTTTGAGGCCTCTCCAGGTAGACAGCTCTTTTTCCAGGCAAGGTGGTATGCTGATGGTTTTGGTAGCGCTCTTTGCCTCTCAGGTTAGTTGTTCCCCGCTAGAATCCCTCTCAGATAGGAAATTGATATTATATAGTGCTGATGAAACTTAACCATTATCAATATTCACACGGTATGGATTGGCTAGCTCCCCCCCTCCCACCAATTCCGCTCACTGCCTGCTGATAGGACAAGAAGTTGGGAGGTGTTGATTATGGAGACTGAAGGGAGGAGAATAATGCATCACTCCAAAATGACAAGTTGGTTTGTCATTTTGGTTTTCTTAAAATCTCCCTACATGGCAACTATCTTTATTTTTCAGATAACTGCATGAACATATATATATATTTTTAATTCTACATTTTATGGCGAATCAGGAAATATTAATTTCACTTCAGCACGTCCTTCCTGGGAGGAGCTATTTTTTTCGTGATTTGCTCCAGAGCCAAAACATTGAAAAAAATGCCACTTAACATGCCAAACATTAATTTTGCATTCTATCAGTACACCAATTTTCAAATTCCTCTGAATTATGAGGTCAGAAGCATGCTTTTCTTCCTACCTCGAATTCTATACATCACATAAAATTAAGAGATACATAGAACTGACTGTTTTTTGTGATCTTTAATAAGAGTCCTGGATGAGCTCACTGCGACTCACAGTTCTTATGTTATTAAGGAAAAAGGAGTCCAATGTTAATTAAATGGCCATCCATTCATATGAAAAGTCGTAGTTTCATATTCCAAGCAAATACAGACAGTTCTGTTTTCCTCAGAAACATGTGACTAAACATGTGCTTATGAGTAGGGTATGTTTCTACACAGTCTTTGAAGATCCATTAGTGGCTCTGAGAGGCACTTTATTGGGGTCAAGCAAGTACAAGAGGTCAATTCTGTTGGCTGGTGTTAGCAAAAACTTGTGCAGTTCCCTTAGGGAACACTGCAAACGATTTAGGACTACAGGTGTTAGCAGTAAACCCACTTGGTAGCAGTCTGTACCACCCAGATTTACCTGGTAGCTGTGGCTGAGCAGTCAGACGTCCCTCAAGAAGAGTTAGGCAGTATGCAAAGTATACACAATAGGCACTCAGATACGATAATACAAACAAACACTGACCAGAGCTTTGGTATCAAAGTATATAATTATTTATTTAAAAGCACACTGTTTGAAACACTCCAGCACTCTTATTGTAAAATACTCTAAAAACAGTTACTATTATAATATATACAACCCTTATTCCTTATCAGATAAGTCTTAGTTAACACCACTTATTTACATACAGAGGTGAGCGCTTAACTATAGATGGCACTCCAATAAGTTTATGAAAAAGGGAGGGAAAAAGACAGAATATGGAAAGGTACACCACTCTAAGATTTAGGAACACTATTAGCAAGGCAGAAGAGCAAAAGTCACTGGTGAGCCAAAGTCCATAGGCTGGGCCCACTCTTAGAGAGAGCATAGCACAAATGCGCCCAAGATCACACAGTTACACTAGGCTTAGAAAGTCTTGCAGGGAGTTCGAAAAGAGTTTAGAGAGGCTCAGAAAAGTTTATCCAGGGTGTCCCAGGCTAACCCAGGTTCGAAAGCCGGGAGCTAAATCTACCCCGTACAGTCGGTGGCAAGGGAAGCCAGGCGGGACATGGTACCTTAAGCGGGAAGGATCCTCCAGCGGTGGCAGTTGTTCCTGGCAGTGGGTGCAAGTCTCGTCGTCGTCCAGGGGAAGAGAAGATCTCGACTTGGAGGAAAGATGAAGGTTGTTGCACTGCCAGGGAAGAAACCAGCCGCAGAGTTTTCCGGTTAAAGGTAATACCCTTTAATTTGCGGCCGTGGTAAAACATGGTATCCCGGTTGCCAGGGTGCTTGGCACAGGCAAGACGGCCACGAGATACGTCGGGAAGGCGAAAAGACGGTGAAACTGGTTATCCCCACCAGTCAAAGGAAGAAGACTCTCCGGCGGGAGATCTCCTCTGTCGTTGGGAAAAGTGGTGAGACGGTCCAGCAGGGCTCCACCGGTGGTGTCGTCGTGGCAGGTCGGCTCAGCTTCTCCCTCGTCGGATTCTTAGGTCCTGTGGCGACTTCTGAAGTTCCAGTCCCCAAAGCCCTGCTTTTATGCAGAAAACCCCCATTCACTCAGCCTAGCTGTCACTCAAACATGCTAACTGGTGAGCCGGCCGGCTCATCACTTAGGCCAATCAGGACGGAGTGCGACTTGAGTTGCCTAGGCAACTCAGTCCAGGGTGCCTAAATCCCCCTCCACCCCTCCTAAGTACCCCAGACAGAGTGGCACCACTTGGGAGGGCTTCTGTGGAGAAGCCCGCCAAAAAGTGGAACAAAGGGCTCGACTTGGGTTGGAGTCACAGAAGAGAACACAAACGCCATTTTAGAACCGAGTTTGGGCAAAAAATACCAACCGGAGAATTAATATTAATTAAATAAACCAGCGGTATGTTCGAGGCTATCGTAATTAAATAATTAAAGATAGTAGCCTCGGACAATGGGAAAATCCCATAGAGAAATATTTGCGGTTGAATATAAAAAGTAGTATCCACTGCCACCAGCCAAAACTCGATCAGGGGGGACGGAGACGTGCCCCCTCGACTAACAGACACCGGGGCAACGGAATTGCCCCAGCCAGTACGTCCACAATATGATGGTTTGTACTGGTTCTGTTCAGAATTTAAGACTAGTAAAGTCAATGGTGACTTTACAGGCCCTGGGAGACAGTAGTCAGTCCCAGGGTATGGAGTCTATACTGGGGAGTCACTATGACACCCCTGTGTTACTGCACTGAGGGTGCTGTGTAACACATATCACAAAAACACATGAAGCCCTATGGAGTAAAAGACCCCATAGCCCATTAAACACATCTAGAGTCAAAGAAACACACTCAAATCATGCCCAAGAGTGAGGGTAAAAGAGTCTCACTCTTGGCAGGAGAAAAAAATAAACCCCAAAAATCCAGCAAAGCTGCTGGGGGACTCACTAGGTTAGGAAATTCAGCCTAAACAGAGAATTCTCCCTAACAGCTGGTTTATCTGACCCTTCCACACATTTGAACTGTTGTATTTCTTTAATGAAACAGACCTGCCGATTCTGGTGGGTCCTCAGCCCAAAAGGTCTTGAGGTCAATGTTTCAGAGGCACAGACCTTTCAGTTCAGTGGGGAAAACAATCTACATGCATAATTCTAACAGAATAGCATTTTTTATTGAAAAGAGGTCTTTAAACATGTATCATATTGTATCGCATCTGGGCCTGTTTTTCAGGAATGTAATCCTTCTTTAATGCAATTATTAAAAAGATATGAGTCTCACTTTCAGTATTATTCACACATAGGCAAGAGTTAACATGGAAAACTAGTGTTCACTTCTACAACACGTAGGCCTCTCCTTTTAAATTATGTCATTTTGAATGTTGAAAATTAAGTGTTCCATTTGTGACAAATGCAAAGTGCTTGGCTTCACTTTAGATTTCTGGATCACAGTCTTGAGTTGCATTGAAGTCAATGTGATGTGCTGCTGTCTCCTTAAATAAGATGGTAGCTTTTCATATTTTATGAAAACAGCATTTTCAGCCACAACGTTCTTTTGCAATGTATTGGGGACATCCAGCAGTTTTAATTTCTCAGGCACATTTTCCGTCACTTGAGCGCCTGTCCATTTTGGTAATGTTGAGTGGGGCCCACTTTTCGCATTCATTACACCTCATGTTGGAAAGTAAGTGTTTTGGACTGGCCAGCATATCCCTATGGGTCTCAAAATCAGCCAGCTTCATTCTCACAATGGGGCCTTGCATGGCCTCTGAGTTTCTGTCACTCTAGGGGTAAATTTACACCCCACAATTTTTCTTTACCAGAAAGTATCGTCAGTAAATACCTTGTGCCCATTGGTGGTGCGGGACGCGTTCTATTGCTTGTTTAGAAAGGAGATGCGAACTTTACACAATAGAGTTGAGCGGAGATGTGAACTTTGTGGAATAGAGATGAACAATGTTTTTCGTCCTTTGTGGAAGGAGGATTTCTGGGTGGTTGTAATAGAAATTCCAGATTATGGACATGTCTCAGTAAGGAGAGCACCCAATTATCTGGTAATTTGGTGCAACTTGCGGAGAAAACAGGAAAGCTGGCCTCTCACAGGAGTGTGAAAGTGAAGGAGCGTGCCTGTGTTGTGGTCAGGGTAGTTTACTGGGCTGGCCTCTCGCAATCGGAGGATCCACAGCATCAATGGCTGCCCCCGTATGACTGTGTTTTACCTCTGAAGCTTTCTCCTGAAGTATAAGTGCTGGTTGGATACAATTGGGACCGATAGGCTGGACCGTAGTCCCGGGTGGGAACCGAGACTTACAATACTGAGAGGACTGCTGAATCTGCTTCAAGGTATCCAAAGACCAAGCCATGTCTGTTTTGATGGCCGGAAGGGTATCATCCACCTTCTTCCCAAAGAGGTCCTCACCATCGAAGGGCATGTCTATGGCTTTTACCTGCACATTTGGGTGAACATTAGTAGCTTTGAGCCATCCTTCTGCCGCAGAACTACGCCATTCCTCATTTGGCGAAAGCTGGTGTCAGAAATGTCAACTGCCACAGAGATGGCATGATCAGATGCAGCCTCTCCTTCATGAAGCAGTTTAAAGGCTTCCTCCTTCATGAAACAGTTCCCAGTCGTATCAGGAAAGGACAGTGAGGGAGTTGGGGGCCTCAATGGTGGTGGGCTGCTGTAGACAAAATACGTTTGCCAATGGCATCAAATTGTCTCCCTTATTTGCCTGGAGACACAGCACATGGAGAAGAGGGGATGGCCTACCACGTGCAGCCCACAGAAGATACCACAGAATCATGACTGGGCAGTACAGCCAATCCTCCTGCTGCTCTTCAACATATATATTTTTAAGTTGGGTGGCTGCAGGTGAAACATGCCTTGAAAAGCTTTTCTTATCCTTGGAGTCAGCCATAGTGGGATAAGGAACACCACAAAGTAGAGATATTGAAGAAGACTTGAATGTGTGTGAACAATCTGAAGACGACCTGCAAGTGTGGAGCAAAGGGAGACACTGCCTATTGGCTAATAGTTAAGATGACACAACAGTACTCTAAGAGAACACTAAAGTGGCTGCAGTTTTTCAAAATTCAAATGAAAACTGCTCCAATGTTACCAAGGATTCCCAGCCTGACGGTGGGGAAAATTCAGTCTGGTCACCCCCACCAGGACAGAGCAGCAACGCTTCTAAGCAAGAGTGCCAACAAGCAACCCAGTGATGTGTTTCTGCCTTATTGGTCATAATCAGTTTTGTGTAACTGAGGTACATCAGCTCTCGAGGTACAGAGAGTAAAAGGTCTGAAGCAAGATTACCCATACTGATTTATAATGAAAACCAAGCCAGACTGCAGTGTGTGCACATTTCCAATCCAAAAAACTGTTCTCAAAATCTGAATTCAAAGATATATTTTCCATATAAACTAAAATTCAAATGTGCTGCCACAGCCTGCCATTTCCTCCAACGTGTTTAGGGAAACAGCCTCTTATAAAAGGTGTCACATTTTAAGAATAAAGGTACACTTAAATTTTAGATAAATAATATACTTACTGTGGAGGGGAAAGAATGAATTTGGTTTACAGCAACATCCAAAATCTTTAGTTGTTTCAATTTCCCAAGGCCCTAGAAAAAATAATGCCATCATTAAGTCACAGTTGTGAGTAATGCGCGGATGCACTTTCAAGTCACAGAAAATATAGAATTTTAGTCTATCGCTCACAATCTTATAATTCCCTATCATTTCATCAAGGTATCTGCTTCCTTGGACTGTTGTCAAACATTTTATTCAACCAAAGTAAGTTATTACTGATTAGCCAAACAACAAACTTGCCCCCTTGCAAGCCATACAAAACTCAGCAGCCAGACTCATCCTCCATCTACCCAAACATTCTCACATCACCTTTGCTCTTGCCAAGCTCCACTGACTCCCCATACCCCAGAGAATTGCCTTCAAAGGACTCTGCATTATATTCAAAGCCATCTATCTCAACATTCCATCTTAGCTTCATGACAAACTCAAACCCATCACCCACATAAACCCCAGACAAAGCCAGCCAACACCTTCTACACATTTCACTCTGCAAACTCACATGCACACAAACACAAGCATTTACTCACTGGGTACCCAGGGAATGGAACACCCTACCTAGACCTACAGATAAGGGGTGTATTGGCCACTTTTACTCCCTACAAATTGGCAAATACTCCCAAAAAAGAAAAATAGGGAGTAAAATACTCCGAACAAAAACTAGGAAATTGACACATGTGAGTTTGTCCCCCTGCTTTCATCAACACAGCTCAATGGATATGTTTGGACTAGGAGTACAGGTAGTGTTGCATGATGAAACTATTATTACTGCCTGATCTGAAGAGGAAAATGTATCTTTTAATGTACACAAATAACTAGGTGCAAAGAAATATTTATTGCAAATGCATTTCAATTCCATAGTTAACAAATATTTACTCGCTTATGAAATACTCCCATTGGGAATGGAACTTACTTTTACTTCCTAGAAAATAATTTTCTTCCCAACTTTAAATACAAAATAGAGGAAATCTTATCTGAGGCACAGATCCTACCTCTTCACATATGCACTGCGTCCTCCATCACCACTTTCAAAAAGAGCCTCGAAACATACCTGTTTCCCCCACACGTAACCCTGCCCTCCTCCACTGCCATCACTTGTCTATCTACCTATCCTTTCCTGAAAACATTTTGTAACTTCTTTTCACTTTTTCAATATTTGAACAATGTATGGTGCTCCGAGACCCTCTGGGTGAGGCCAGCGCTAAACAGATATTCAAATAAATAAATATCACGGACTGAAGAAAAAAGCTATTAACAAACGTTACAATGCACCACATACACCGAGTGGAAAATTAATACCTTAAGACAAACGTGGTGCTTCAGAAAAGCGGTTTCCAGATGTAATAATGTTTTCATGCTATAAATCTGCATGCTTGCGAAACATACGAAATTGTAGGATCTAAGAGAAATGTTTCCCCATGGGCAATTTTAAAATGAAAATGCAAAGGCCAAATTAAATCTCCTAAAATCGGGTCAATACATGCAAAAGGACTAGCAAACATATATGAGAACAAAACAGTATTGTCTGTGAAACCTCCTGCCCTTGTGCACTATGCTTATGAGTGTTCTGGCCATTTTCAGAGTGCACTTTCTTGTAATGAGTACACAGAACTGCAGATACGTCCTCATATGGATCTTGTGTGTTTTAGAATATAACTCACTACGAAAGTCCTGTGAATCAATGTGACCAGAACAACTGCAATTTTATTTTCACTCGGCTACTAACTAACCCACTTTCATCAAAGGTGACTCACTGCCTCCCAATGTCTGAAAATAAACGTAATGGGACTTCCTGCATACTGTCGGACCCAGTACACAGTTAAAACGTATCTGAACTTCTGGTTGCTTTTGATTTAAAAATGCGAATTAAATATTCATGAATGTTGGAGTACTGATTCCGTGATCAGCGTAAAAGGCGTGAGTAATTGTTAAAATGGCAGAAACACCGATTCATAAAGTGTGATTTCAATGAATAAATCAATACTTTATTTAGGATAAACAAATCCATAAAAGTACATAAATTATAAAACAAAATGATCAGCTACAATACAATTCACCCAAAACAATAAAAGTAAATCGACAAAACATAACTAATAAATGTCTGCAAACAATTTAGCTCATGCCATCAGCAATCCACTTCTGCATAAATAAAATCACATGAATCAATATAAAACATAGCAGCAATTTATAAATATACATAAATAGATTAAATAATTTCCATCAAAGTGTTTACCTTCTTTTTATGTCAACAATTAAGTGCATTACAATCCACTCCTACGGGGGTGACAATCAATTTAACGAATAGCAGCAACGTATAAATACGTGCAAGCAAATATATTCATTCTCTTCAGAATGCTCTCCTTTCTAATGCACAAATCAAATATGTAGCAAGTGAACTGATCAGAAAGAGGAATCAAATAATTAATTGACAATCTATAGTTGACAATATGGTTCTTTTGCCACATCTTTACTAAGGTTCTACTTCTTATACCCCTGTACAGGTTGCAGAATACCATAAAATGCAACACAGATTCATTTTCCTGGCCACAGGGGACTACACGAGGTATTGCTTACACCCCATCCTGCTTGTGTTTTGATGAGTAGTAAACCTAATCTACATCTTGTAAGGATAAACCTAAGGCGTGTCTTGGCCACCTCTCATATGCACCGCTTTAGCTACGAGCGGAGCATATGAGAGGTGTGTTTTTGCAGTAGATTTATTTTTCTGTCTCTCCTTCCACATTGAATTCATCTTATCGTGATATAGCCATATGAAATATTTGTTAGTGCGTCTGCGTTCATTATTTAGGGTCTCTTACACCAATCCTCTGGGACAACAGAATAAAAATTACGGTGAATATAAATTGGCCAAGGAAGGCAATGACATATTGAACTGAATTAGGGCTTGGATTAAACCGATTTCACAGTTTTCCCATATCATGCTCTGCAATTGCATTGAAACGAAATCCAGCACACCCACTATCCCTAACTCTAAATGTGTATTATACATTGAGATAGAATGCAGTAAACCCAGAATTGAGTACAAGAATTCGTAATATTTTTATTTTTAGCATCAGATCTACTAGTTGGTGATTATTATTATATGCAAACCACAAAATCGCAGTGTTGGCTTGCATCATTTATAACGCCTGTGTGCTTATATATTCCTCCCGTGAGACAACTCGGTGAAAGCTAATATATCAAGGTGGTGAACTTTGTAAACGATTGTAACTTTTGTCCATTGACATGTATATGTTGCAGCCTAATCTTCCTTTTTAGTCATGATATTATATTTCCGAAAGTTCACAATAAAATATTTCTCATTTATAAAGGAGTTGTAGGCCGCAACAAATGTTCAAGAGTTGCAGGGGTCATAGACCGTAAACGGCATCATTCGCAGAGCTAAGAACTGGGATTAACCTTCTACTGATGCAGGAAATAGACATGATTGTTTCGAGGAAAACTGGCAGAGAATTTGAAAAGAGTGGGGTCCAGCATAAACCCCATGTGCACTCCCTTCTCAACTCTAGACTTGTTAGTCACCTCTCCCAACCCTACTGTAAAAGGCTCTGGCTGAAGTATAAGAGTGAAGATTAATGATGACATTTAACAATGCTTCTGGGATCTCCAGCTGAATTAGTGTACTCCAACAATTGCTTCATATTTACATGGTCAAATGCAGCTGTGAAATCCAGGAAGCCTACATAGATTGTAAAGTCCAATCCTTTTGACATATTTGGATAGGATTATTGGGTGCCTTGGTGCACTGTACTAAAGCCCGTCCTAAAGCCAAGTTGCATATCACTCAGAACCCTGTTAGTAGTAATCCACTTGCTAAGCCTGCCACATATTGTTCGGCAAAACATTTTTCAACTCCCAAACAGCAAAGCTATTGGTCTATAGGCCTCCATTGTTGCTCTATTAACTTTCTTAAATAAGGGAAAAATCATACCGGTTCTACAGTCAATCAGGATCGTATCCATAATTACATAGGTATTGAAAACCAGAGTTAATAGTGGGATTCATAGGTCTGATTCACACTGAAAAATATCAAAAGGACCTCAGTCATATCCTAAAGCCATCATGCAATGTTGTGAGTTCAAGGCAAGTTACAACTCCTTACAATGAAAGGTCAAGATTTTGGAAACCGGATTACTTATATATGTTCACATTTGTAGCTGGAGAGTAATGTTTGGAGAAAAGCTCTGCCCATTGTTCACCTTCATTGTGAACTTGTATTGTATTCTCTTCTTTTGGTGTCTTTATTCTCTTCTATAATTTTCCAAAATGTGTGCCAATATTCCATATCTGCAGCCACTAGTAAACTGTTACATAGTTCTTCCATAGTTCTTCCTTCAGGGAAGATCTTCTATTTTTTTGTAGCTCTTCCTTTTAGGCAGACCTTGTCATTCGTACCTTCTCCTTATCACTAGATATTTATTGAATAGCAGTAAACTGTTCCAATTTACTATTTCTGCAGCTTTGATCCACTCAATGGTTAATTGGCCTTGGTCTAAAAATGTTGTGCTTCATTAGTAATTTCCATACATGCAAATCACTCATTGTTTGCCTTGGACATGTTACAATAAGATCCTCCCCACTCTTTGTAAGGTTATGGTGGTTGACTATATCAGTGTTTTCATATTGTTTGTTAAAACAGCGGGTTTACTCTTCACACCACCACCTGAATGACAAAGCATTTCAAACATACTAATCAAGCCCCATTCGACAATAATGAACAATATATAGTCAATTATACTGCATGATCTCCCATTATCAAACCTAATACTTGGTGAAATGTCATGCCCTGTGCAACCATTAACTGGCCTTTAACCATATTCTATTTGGAAGACAATATGCATAGGCCTGTGTAGCATGAACATCCCCATCCCAATTTTGTGCCTCTTCCTCACTGCAATCATATTCAAGGTCTTTCCGATAACCTAACCTTGCATTAAAGTGCCCTGTGATAAGCTTAACACTACTCCTGACTTCCTGAAGTGTGAGCCAAATAATCAAATGATAATAATCAAACACAAATGAAAGGTTCCCAATATTTATTTGTATTTATTAACTTTTATATAGCGCTTTACACCAAAGCGCTTTTCATAGAACAACAAGAATACATTTGAAGCAGTAAATTACAATTCATGAGTCAAATAAACAGGAACAGTATGCAGAACAATTTGCCGAAGTCAAAGTGTAAAATCAGAGTAAGGGGAGTATCAAGGAGGGGAGGACAGAAGAGTAGTCAGGAGGGAGGGTGAAGTAGGTCGGATTTTAAGGAAGATCGAAAGGAAGAGAAAGAGGAAATGGAAATGCTAGAGAGGGGTAAAGAGTTCCAGTGAAGCGGAGCGAGAGGCTGAAAGGAACGGAAGCGAGAAGGAGCGCAAGGAGAGGGAGGGACACAGAGGAGGAGGTCAGCAGAGCGAAGGGGGCGAGAGGGAGAGTAGAAAGAGAGAAGGGAGGAAAGGTAGGGAGGGGCAAGATCATAAAGAGATTTAAAGACGAGACAGAGGAAGTTGAATTTAAGTTGAGCGTGGAAGGAGAGCCAGCCAAGTGAGGAAAGCGAAGAGGAAATGGAGTCATAGGGAGAGAGGGAGCAGAGAGTGCGGATTGCAGAGTGGTAGAGGGATTTGAGGGGGGCGAGATGAGAGGCAGGGAGGCCAAAGAGGAGGGCTGAACAGTAAAAGAGATGGGAGAAGATAAGGGAGGAGATTAAGAGTTTGGTGGTGGGCAATGTGAGGGAGGAGCGGATTTTACAAACATTAAAGACATGGAAACGACAGGCACGGGAGGTAAGAGCGATATGATGGGTAAAGGAAAGGTTAGAGTCAAAGTGAAGGCCGAGATTATGGGCAGAGGCAGAGAAGGGGAGTTGAGTGGGGGGGTAGAGGGAGGGGGTCAGGTGGGAGGAAGAGTGTTGGCAGGGAAGAATAAAACTTCAGTTTTGTCAGTGTTTAGGGTCAGAAAGACGGAGGACATCCACGTTTTGATAGCAGCGAGACAGGAGGAGAGTTTGAGGTGAATATCACGAGTGAAGGAAGAGAAGGAAAGGAAGAGCTTGGTGTCATCAGCATAGAAATGGTGAGGGATACCAAAGGATGAGATGACAGGAGCAAGAAGAGGTGTAAAGTGAAAAGAAGAAGGGGCCAAGCACAGAGCCTTGTGGAACACCAAAGCTGAGGGAGTGAGAAGCTGAGGAGCGGCCACCCCAAGAGACGTCAGAAGAGCGGTTGGAGAGGTAAGAGGAAAACCAGTTGAGAACAGAGCCTTTGAGACCGAATGAGGAAAGAGCGTCGAGGAGTAAGGGGTGGTCGACAGTGTCAAAGGCGGCAGAGAGGTCAAGGAGAATGAGAATAGAAGAGTGTTTGGAGTAGCAAGCAGTGAGGAGGGAGTTAAGAACAGAGGTGAGAGCAGTTTCGGTGGAGTACATGGGGCGAAAGTCAGATTTAGTAGGGGGAAAGAGGTTGGAGATAAAGGCAGAGAGTTGGGAGTAGACTATTCGTTCAAGGAGTTTAGAGAGGAATAGTAAGAGAGAGATGGGGCAAAAGTTGGAGGCCAGGAGAGGGTTGGCTGAGGGTTTTATCAGTATGGGAAGGATAGTAGTGTGCTTGAAGGCTGAAGGAAAGGTAGCGGTGGTGTGGCAAATGTTGAAGAAAGAGGTAAGGTAAGGTATAAGAAGAGGGTACATTTTTGGGAAATAGCGTAGTAGGAAGAGGATCAGATGGGGCAGCAGTGGGGTGATTTCTGGACAAGAGAAGGGAAATAACAGCGTTCGAGACGGGTGAAATTGGACATGTAGGAGGAAGGGGTGGAGTGAGAAGGGGAAGGGGGAGACTCTGAGGGGATAGTAGAATGTTTTGACATAAGGTGAGAATTTTAGAGGAGAAGAAGTCTGCAAAGTCAGGGGGAGAGAGAGGAGAGTAGGAAGAGTGGTCAGGGCCAAGCCGAGGCCTGTGATAGCCAAAGTGCTAAACTACAAAGATAGGGAAAAAATCCTGGCTTTCTCGAGATCCGGCGGACAGATCCAAAGAGACTCTGCGGAAATTGCCATATATCCCGACTATACCTTCTAGGTCCAAATGTAGCGTGCACAATTTATCTACACGAAAGCCAGGCTGAAGAAAGCAGGACTACGGTATATGCCATTGTACCCGGCAAGACTAAAAGTGCACCACAATAACCGAGCGCTCTTTTTCGAGTCACCTGCTGAGGCCCGTGAATGGATGGACAAAGAAAAGCTCCAAGACCTGGAGGCAAAAGAATGCAGGGCACGCTAGGAACACTTTAAAACTGCCTCAATCAGAGCGAGCACAGAAACTGCGATGATTGAACCACATGTAAGACGCATGAGACGGAACTTATACACTTTATACAGCACGATTGATCAAATATAGGAGCTACACCAGAGGAGTGCGAACCCCGAGTAGAGGGTAGTCAACAGCGGACCTCTACCACCCCTAGAAACAGTTCGGGTATTATTAACCCACCCGTAGGGCACCAGGAGACTAGTCACGTGACAGGGTTAAATGGAGCGGAAACGGGAAAGTCCTAACGGGGGCAGCCCCGCTGGACCAGTTTTGTTAAAGGGTTGTTTAAAGTTAGGGGAGGGAGGGCAACCGGGAGTTGTTAAACAGGTTGGGGAAACGAAGGGGGGGGAGTTTGAACCACCCAGGGCCACAAAACTTGCTTGGCTAAGCGAAGGTGCCACCAAATATGCCACCTACATGATCCTTTGGGTTTCCAGATATTATGGCTGACAAGATCAAGGTCATGACGTGGAACGTCAGAGGAATAAATAATTATGTGAAGCGGCGCAGAATTTATAGGTACATCAAGAGAAATAAGGTCGGGTGGCCCTACTGCAGGAGACCCACCTAGACGCAAGGCTTTTGACTCAGTCAGATGGAATTGGTTGTACGCCACAATGGCGAAAATGGGGATTGGACCTATCTTTTTGAAGTGGACCAAACTCATACACTGGCCCGATGGCAAAACGTATTCGGACAAATGGCAGCTGCACAGAGGCACACAACAGGGCTGCCCACTTTCCCCAATGCTATACATTATTGCGACGGAACCGGTGGCCGCCTACTTAAGACAGGAATATAGCGATGGGGGCATAATGATAGATGGGGTACCACATATAGTGTCCATGTACGGTGATGACAAACTGCTATATCTGAATAACCCTGAGCACATCCTGCCATTCATACTGGAGGCACTAGACGGGTTCAGCAGATACACAAGGATCCATAAACAAAGAGAAGTCGTGCCTCTTCCCCCTAGCTGCCATGGGAACAGCAATGAGAGGGTGTCTCCCTGCTATGCCCCTCCCATGGAAAGCAACCTCATTTAAGTACCTGGGGATCATTATTTACCGGGACCCAAAAACGGAACACACCTCAAACACAGGGAGGGCGAGGGACGGTCTAGAAAAAAAAAAATCGATGGGCTTCTGGAGCAAACTGCCACTGTCAGTTGCAGGGAGGGCTGCACTTCTCAAAATGGTGGCATTACGTCGGCTATTGCACTGCTTCAGCAACGTTCCATTCAACGTCCCTCTGCAATTTTTGAAGGACCTAGAAAAGCTCTGTAGACAGTTCCTCTGGCAAGGTGGGAGGCATAGATTCGCACTACAGGTACTGCAGAGACCCTACGAAAAGGGAGGCCTGAAAATACCCAACTTTGAGCTATACTTTTTAGCAGGACAACTGAGACATGTAGTACAGTGGATGGTGGACAAAGCCACAACAGACACCCGACTCCTGCAGCCGGCCATCCCACATATATACCTTAGAGATCTACTCTGGGCCCCCGCAAACACTACACAAAAAAGCCCCTACTTGGTGAAACTGGGAATCCAAATCTGGAAACGGGCCTGTAAGGTCATGAGAGTAGTGGACCCGACCTCTCCTCAGATCCCTATTGCAGCAACCATGGTGGGAAAGCCTTGTGGTTACACAGCAATACGAGCCAGATTGGAACCCTGCAGAATGGCCACATTGGGGATTTGAAAAACGAACAGGGGATACTGTCATTTGCTGAATTACAGGAGATCTCTGGATTACCCGCGGGACAGTTTCTGTTACATAGGGCAGTGCTGGAGGTGCTCAATGAGAGATGGCCTGAAATCAAAGAACAAGAACTAGAACATGAGGCAATAGAGAACATGCTAAATGTCGCTGAGGGTGGCCACAAGATTTCCAGACTCTATGAAATACTGCTTGACAGTACATCCGACGAAGAGCTCAGATGAAAAGCTAAATGGGAAACTGAACTGGGCATGGAATTTGAGGACACGGCATGGAAAACCATATCCCACTACCACAAAAAGGTTTCCAGAAATGCCAGATTAAAGTTAATACAGTTCTACATAACTAACAGAGCTTACCTAACACCAGAGGTAATCTCCAAGTTCAAGGGGGCAAGCGTACAGGAATGTCCTAAATGCAGATAAACTGAGGCTGGAATGACCCACATGTTCTGGGGGTGCCGGGAAATACAACATTTCTGGAGCCAGATAACTGCACGAGCAGCTATGGGTGGCATAGACCTAGACACACGATCCCCGGTGGCATGCATTTTGGGCAGATATAAAAGAAGCCGTGAAAACAAACCGCTGAACAAACTAAAAGACTTGATGTACATATTAGCCAAAAGATGTATTGCCATGCGATGGAAAAATGTGAGAGGCCCAAGAATAGCACAATGGTGGGAGGACCTTCAAAAATGGGTGGCGGCAGAGTCTGAGGCCTGGGAAAACGCACTACGTGAACAGAAGCTAGACATCAGCGAGGATCAACAACAATGGGTGGCGCTGATAGTGCCATTATTAATCTCAAGGATTGAGACCATTGCCACAGAAGATGTATGAGGTGCATAGTTTGAACCTTAAACCTGTAGGCTCAGCTAATGAACAGTGGCCGGGGGTTGGAGGGGGAAGTTGGGGAATAAGGGAGTACGTTGAATGATGCACCAATGATGTAAAATTGTTTGTTGTTATAAAATAAAACAAATAAATAAGAACATTTAAAAAAAGAACATTTGGCTGAGTTAAGGCAGGAGTCATAGAGGGAGTGGTAAGAGAAGTAGGTGGTTTGGTTAGCTGGTGAACGATGTTTGAGCCAGCGTCTTTCAAGGCATCTAAGGAGAGGGCGCATTGACAGAAGGTGAGAGGAAATCCACGGTTGGGCAGGCTTACGGGAGGGGTGGAAGCGGGAAAGAGGGTGAAGTTGGTCGTGACTAGAGGATAGAGTAGAAAGAGCATCATTGGCAGACAGAGAAGAAAACAGAGAGAGGAGGGGGGGATGAGGAGCAGGTTACGTGGAAGTGAGAGGGGTTAAAGTTGCAGAGGTCTCGTCTGGAGAAAGAGACGGAGGAGGGGGTTAGGGGGAGAAACAGGGGGAGTGAGTGAGAAGGAGAGTAGGACGTGATCGGACAGATAGGTGGGAAGAGTATAGACCGAGGAAGAGGTGAAGGTGGATATGAAGATATGGTCGAGAGTGGAGCCAGAGGAATGAATAGGTGAGGTAGGGAGAGGGGTAAGAAGAAAGGAGTCAAGTATGGATAAGAGTGGGGAGGATTGGTGGGAGGAGGAAAGATGGAGATTAAAGTCACCAAGAACAGTGAGGGGAGTAGGGATGGGGGAGATGAGAGAGAGGAGGTGGTTGAGGTCATCATAGAAGGAGGTTAGGTGGGCTGTAGATAATTAGAAAGGAAATGGTGTGGGGGTAGATGAAGGTTTTGTATAAGTATTCAAAAGAGGGGAAGACAGGGAGAGGAGTGGGACAGGGTAAAGACAGACATTTGTGGTGATAGAAAAGGCCAAGGCCGCCACCCCGGTCAAAGGGTCGAGGGACATGAATAAAGGAGGAGGAAGTGAGAGAAGCAGATACAGTAGAATTAAAGGGGAGGGGGTCCAAGTTTCCGTAATACATAGGAAATGCAGATTTAGTCGAAGAAACAGGTCCAGAACAGCAGCGGTCTTATTACAAAGAGATTGGGCATTCAAGAGGGCAATGTTAATGATGTTGGACGGTGTGACAACAGGGGGATAGATGAGGTTGGGGCAGAGAGAAGGGGACGAAGGGTACAGGGACGAGTGGAGGTAGGAGGGAGATGGCCATGAAGATGAGGTAGAGGGATAAGAGAAAAGGTCTAGAAGAGGGGGGGCGAGAAGACGGAGGGTGAGAGAGGAGTGAAGAGAAAGGAGGGATCACGCATGCCTGAAGGAGCAAGAGGAGTAGGTGGAGGGGAGGTAAAGGAGTGGGAGAATAAAGTAGGGGTTAGAGAGATGCAGGTTTGACAGTTGACCAACTGCTCGCAGCAGGGAAGGCGAGGAAGGGGGAAGTAAGTGGGAGTGGGAGAAGAGGGCACAGAGGAATTATCAGGTGAGCTAAGGCCAAGATTGGAGTAGGCAAGGAGAGGAATAGGCACAGGGCGAAAGGGACAAGCAAAGTGCAATCGGTCGCTGGTACTAGTTAAAGCTGGACTGGGAAGAAGTACTGTCATGCAGAGGAGACAGCCAGGTAAAAGAGCACAGGGTCAGGGTGTTAGGCAGAATCCTGTGCAGTGCCCTTAGGGACCACTACACACAATTAAGACTACAGGTGGCAATACAAGTTTACCATTGGTACAAGCCTGTACTACTATGTCAGAGTGATAGCAGTGGCGGAGCAGCCAGGCTTATCTGAAGAGTATATGAGCGGTAACAGAGATTACACAAAGGGACCACAATTACTGTGACTCAAGCAAACACTGACTCAAGGTTTCAGGTAAAAAATATAAGTACATTTATTTTTAAACCATCAGTTATAAACACAACAATTCTATTAAACTTAAATAAAAACCACACGTTAAATATACTACAACTAACCAATTCACTTTGTACAGTAAGTCTCAAGGTAAGTATCCTGCGTTTGAATGAACCGGTGTTATGAACAAAACACGTTACCGCGAATACGATTATGATCACTTTTTGACAGTTCAGTCTACTAACTAAACGCGTATCCGTGACATGAAATGCTACCAGGGCAAAAACACACTTAGCACCTGAGATACTCAGAGGGAGTTGGAGGCAAAAATCACAGGCAGAATCAAGAAACACTCAGAGACAGAAGTTCAAAAGTCAAAAGGCCGGAGCCAGAGTCGTAAGATGCCAGGGCCTGTTGCCGAAGATCACACAGTCAGACAGTTCACGATTCAACATAGCCAAGAGTACATTCGATATTGTCAATGTTCAGAAGCAAAAGTTATAAGAAGGAGGGAAGACAAGGGCAAGCCTTGACCCAGTTTCCTCAAGTAGAACACAGTACCTTATTTCAATGGTGCAGCTGGTGCCCTGGCAGTTGTTCCTGTTGGTTTCCCACAGACCCACGATTCCTGGAGCTTCGTTGTGAAGGAGGACGTCTGAAGGGGGTCTGCACCACACAGGGATGAAGCCGGCAGGAGCGACAAGGAATAAAAGGTGCGCTCCTTAAAAACAGGAGAGGCTCTTCAGGTGGCTATCCGGACTACTACAGCAGTGTGCAGCGATTTCGACCACAAAGGCGACCTCTGGCTGAAGAAGATGAGCTGGTTATCCCCACCAGGCTCAAGGGAACAAGACTCCGGACTGGATCTTCTCTTAGTCGTTGAAGGGTAGATAGCTCAGGACTGCAGCAGGGCTTCACCGGGACGGGGTAGTTGCAGCAGCCGTCGTTCTTTCCGCTTCTCTTCGATCCCTTGTAGTTCCAGTGGCGACTCTCTGACTTCTAGCCCAAGAGACCTGCCTTTTATGCACAAACCCCCATTCACACAGCCTGGCTGTCAATTACGCAGCAGGGGGGTTGTCCAGCCTGGACAACCACCTCAGCCAATCGTTGCAAAGTGCGACTTGGGTTTCCTAGGATACCCTGGGCAGGGGATGACTACACCCCTCCCTCACATTCAGTGAACCTAGACACCCAGGCGCCTTGAGGAGGGCTTCTCTGCAGAAGCCCTCCAAAAGACAGTGAACAAAGAAGGCGAACCTAGTTTGCCGCGCAAAGAAAAACACAAGAAGGACTTTAACAAAAAGAAATGGCGAATAAACCCAACCGGAGCCAAAAGAAAGACGATTTGGTCAAGCGGGTTTATGTTCGAGGCTAATATAATAGACAAGAACAGTACCACGTTTATCTAATATAATCGCAGTAGAAAAGTTAGGGTAGATACCACTGCCACCAGCCAAGTCTAAATGTTAAAAGAGCAAAACAATGCTCTAGGAGGTACAGATAAAAAGGGATACGAATTAACCCTTCCCAGTACTCCATGGAAGATGGGGTGTACTGGATCTGTGATAGATTGACTAGGTAAATTTAATGGTAACTTCACCCTTTTCTGGGGGACGGTAGTCGCCTCAGAAATGGAGTCGAGGGAAGTCTCAAAGACAACCCTATGTTACTGCACTGAAGGTGCTGTGTAACACACAACAAAGAAGGGGGTCCTGGAGTGGTGTGCTCCAGAGCCCAAGATCACACAAATAGTAGAAACACACATGGCAAAACACATGTAAGAGTGGACAAAAGGTGTACACTCTTACCAGGTGAAAAAAAATAACTCCAGAGATCCAGCAAAGCTGCTGGGGGACTCACTAGGTGAGGGAAATTAGCCCTAGAAGGAGAATTCTCCCTAACAAAGGGAGCCGTAGAAAGAAGGGTCTACAGAGGAAGTAAGCTCAGGTAAAGAGCTAGGTGTGAGCTATGAGCAAGTGGCAGGATAGTAAAGGCACAAATCAGCACAGAGAGGGTGACCGGGGCACAGAGCGCAGGATGAAGAGTGGCGGAAGGAGGGCCAGCGGAGGATATTCATGGAGGTGAGAAGCTAGGAGTAAGCCACAGGAGCAGGTGACTGGATAGTAAGGACACAATGCAGAGTAGGCACAAGATGGGACAGTAAGTAGGGAGCAATCAGACACAAGAATTTAGGAAGAACCACGCTGCTAGGAACAAGGCAGGGGGAGGTGTGACAGTGGAGTATTGGAGCGCGGGGGAGCCTGCTGTTTGGGAGTTAGGAGGGTGCCCAGGGCGCTGAGCACAGGAAGAGGAGCAGTAGAAGGAGGGTCAGCGGAGGATGATCGCAGGGGTGGGAGGCTAGGAGTGAGCTCCGGAAGCAGGTGACTGGATGGTTACGGCACCTTGCAGGGTAGGCACAAGATGGCAAGGTAAGTGGAGAGCAACCAGTCACAAGAAAGTAGTGAGAACCACGCAGTCAGGATCAAGGCTGGGGGAGATGTAACAGTGGAGTAATGGAGCGCGGGAGCGCCAGCTGTATGGGAGTAAGGAGGATGAGGACGGGTGGCCAAGCCTGTTCGTAGTACGGGCACAGGGCAGTTAGTGCTAGAGAAAAGCCGATGGCATTAGTGCAGTAAGGCAGAGATTTGTAGATGATGTTGGGAGCAAACAAGTGCAGGAGGATGGAAGGAGTTGCACAGTCAGGTCCAGAGCAGGTAGTACAGGCTCAGGACTGCTAGGGCATGAGAAAGCTGTTGGAGCTTGTGCAGAAGGGCAACGAGTCGCAGTAGAATGCTGGAAGCACTCCGGCGTGGGATGATGGCAGAAGCAGCAAAGTGAGTTCCAGGGGTGGAGAAGGCAGAGTCGCTGGAGCAGGGGAGGTGCTCGCAGACGTAGATTGAAGTCAATGAACACGTAGCCAAGTTCAGCACTGAGTTGGTAGTGTGTCCCGATGAGTGTTAGGACAAGGGTGAGCCCGAAGCGCAGTAGCAGGAAAAAAGGGGGAGCCAGACATATGATGTCATCAGTGATGTCATCACTGACATTTGTGATGTCATCTTTGATGTCCTTGGTGTTAGTCTTAGCAGTGGACGGTGGCGGCGCGAGTTATGGCTGCTTATCTTACCATAACTGGCGAATTTCAGGGGTTTTTCGGTTTTACTTGGAACCATAACGTCCCTTTAACAACATTTTTTTCACTGAATTTCATAGGTTTTTAGTAGCGCAACTTAACCATAACGTCCCTTTAACAACGTTTTTTTACGGAATTTCATAGGTTTTTATTGGTGCAATTTAACCATAATGTCTACGAACATCTGACTTCATTGCAGACCTTCCGGAGAGTGCCACATGACCATATGCTGGCGTGCAGCATGGTGACGTGTCCAAGAACCCGTACGCACTTCACAATAAGATCTGTGCTTTGTGAACAGTTTGGAACTGCATTTTCTACTGATCTAGGAACTTTCAACTTCAACATTTCCCTTGCACAGCTCCAACACCTATTCCTACTCATCCATTAACAATCTAGTACAGAGTACATACTTTTAGCAAAACGGCTATTTATCTTAAAATGGCATCAGCTAATGCCATCCCTCCTCCCCAAGAGACACCACCACTGCTGTAATCAAGGAGCATGAGAAACACTGCCCCATACCTTAGAAATAACACACGCGCAACATTTTCACCTGTCCACCTGCCCCTCCATATTAGTGTTTGGTGCCTCTTCCCTCATTTCCCTCCCCACCTTTCGTTCTTTGCTCTCCTGCCAAAAAAAAAAAAAAATACATCCAAAAACAACAAAAGAAATTTTCCTTTAGGAACCAGCTTTCACAGTTAAAAAATAGAACTAAAAAAAACTTATAGACTCCATCTACTTTATATTTCTCTGTAAAGTACATAGACTCAATAAGATTTTCCAACATTTCCATTTGCATTTTGTGTTATGCTAATGGCAATATTGGGGCGTTCATCCTCCGTTCCAGGGACTGGAACAGTGGACACCGGCCCAGCAGCCCAAGTTATCAGCCCAAGCGAAGTGAGGGTGAATAACAAGGTCTCTGGACCATTATCCCCCATTCCAGCCCCTGAAATGGGGGATGAAGGCCATTAGCAGCCTAGGTTCCCAAAGCGGTAACCCGTGGTACTAAAAAAGAGGATTTTTCATCCTACACCTGTGGCGTTCCGGTTTAGGAAGAAAAATCCTTTTCCAAGATGGCCACCATGGAAAGGGAAGGCGGGGGTTCCATACAGGGCCCCTCTTCGCTTTCCATGACAGCCTGCAGAAGGCAAAAAGAACACCCTATGACCATATTACCACAAGCACATTTTTCTTCCCTTTCAAATCTATCCTAATTTCGAATAACTTTACCACAAAGCCAGTTCCAGGTGGACATGGCCACTTTAATCCTATGTTTTATCCCTTCTGGTCATGGCCAGTAGCCAGATTGTCCGGATCATGACCTTATATCATGAACCGGACATTCTGGCCACTGCCCATGGCCACAGGCTACCCCTCAGTCACTGAAGCTATACCGCTATTTTTTTTTTAACAACATTATGACACTTGTCAAATAAGAAAACACTGCCACATTTGCAAAACAATGCTTGTAGATCCTTGCCAATGCGCCTTACGCAAGTTTGCTGGAAATCCACCCACGTTTTATTTTTGCAAAAGTGTCAAATGAATGCACATACAATCGTCATATAAGCTACCCCTTCTGCACGAAATCCCACCAAACTTTGTAAACTCATTTGAAATCAGGTCAGAAATATCCCACCCATCTTCATCACCTATCTCCTCCCCAGACATTATTTCATAAGTTTCACAAGTGCAATGCTCAGAAAATATTATTGTCCCGAGGGTTCGGCGATGTACTATTATACATACGTTGATCTATCGCAAACATTTCCAATTCACCTTACCTCACTTTTCCTCTTTTAAAAACATACGAAATCTGGCAGCAGGGCGTGTCCATCTTCTGCTATTCTTATCCATTGCTGCATCTGCCTAAGGTAAACTGCCCTGATGTCACTAAATCATATGTCCCGCCCTAAACCTCACATCACCAAACCTAGTGATATTCTACACCTTTCTCAGTGACGTTCCTATTCAGCGTAGCCAAACGTGCCCATAATCACCTACGTGACGCAGAACCCGAGAATCAACACACATCGACTAACAACGTAGCACGTCACAATTGGCAATAGTAAATTGTACTTTAAAAGAAAAAAATAACACTGTACAATTTGTAAAGTACTTTTATTTCACAAGAAACGCTCCGAGAACATCCGACTATTGCCATATTCAATAAAATTGCAAATTTGTTTCTTCGCTAGAGATCCAAAATGTTTATCGTGAGGCACACGTTGTTTTTTTTGCGTACACAACGTGTTCATTTTCGGTAAGATAACCGCTTAGGTCGCACAGTGAATTCCAGTGCTTCTGCATCAACTTGGGGCTAGACCACCGTAAAGGATGTTATGTTACTCCTAATCGCTAGTACAGCATAAGGACATACGTGCCCTGCCCGATCGTCCCAAAAAAAGAGTCACTGTCCTCCAGGCGTTGACAGCTATGTTCAGCTGCCGATTGAAGAAGCCGTCAGTTGGCATCTCGAATCTATGACAATCGCAGAAAGGCAGAATATATCTGTTTCGAAAACATAACAGAAAATTTGTCTCAATACCCAAACTTTATTACAATGTATCTATTGACTTATTAATTCGGCATAGAGTTTAAACTAACGATTACCACAGACATCAAACAATCTCAACAAAGAGAAAACAACATGGAAACTGATACACAATTCGATATGGTCATACATGACATTTTAATGAAATATTAGCGTTGAACCTGGGTGAACCTAGTGGTGGTCTACATGCACCTCGATGCTGCACTCCCCATAACCACGTCAAAAAGACAACTACACACAAACTTAGTACTTGCGATTCATTGCAATAAGCAACACAGAACAGACCTATAGAATATAACCCAGAAATAATCTTCAGATAATAATAAGCTAATGCTCGTTCTGGTATACAATCGTCGAAAATCAAACTTACATTATATTCATCATTTCCATTCTCTTGGCGTAAGGCAGACCGTAACGCTCAAAGCGTTTGCACCAAAGATTCTTCATAAACTGAATTTACATGTTCCTTACAAACTTTTGGAATGCATAACCTTATCAAATCTTCGTTATTACAAACCTCCTCTCATTGCATTCCTTACGGAATGGTCCCTTTTTCTCAAGGTCAAAAAACAATTGAACCTTATACTGTGTGTCCCATGTGTGGGCTTCCTTAGCTTGCAACCAAAAATTCAAAGCTGGTGACCTTCACTCAGAATCAAAACACATTCTCACTTTGCATCAACTTCTCACCGCATCCATGACAACTGTTATTCTCATACATGTGCAGGGCGTCTCTTTGCATCAGACACTGCACGTGGCTGCCTCAGACCCCAGACTCTATAGGGCGCAGTCTGATTCCATTATTATTTTTATTACATTTTAACACAGACACATTAGTCCTTTATGTGCCGCGCTGTGGTTGTGCCACCAGCACATCAATTTATAAACATCAAGCGTTTTAATCTCTTTCGCCTGTACTTTAGGCACATTATATTGTCGAACACCTCCAAATGTACCGTGAGACTTTCGTGACAAAACAACACCTGTTTTTTGCTTCTTGCAGCCATATCCCATCCCTTCCTCATCAACCCTCACCTCCCCAGAGATTATTTGATAAGTTTAACAAGTGCAATGTTGTGTTTTTTAATATGTTTGAGGACACCAAAACACGGATCAAAGATGGCGGGCGCATCGGAACAATCTGACGCACTACACGCTCTTCACCATCCAATCAACGAACGCGTCGCATGTCCGCGGACATGACGCAAGCCAATCAACCAATCGGTGTCCTGTCCGCGGAGCAAAGGGGGAAGTGCGTCCACTGAGCAGTCATAGATATCACTCATTTTTTGAGGCCTACTTTTTGATCGTTAAAAAAAATCCGTCCAGAGGTTTGGGGTGTAGGCGTGCGCAAAGTTTTTTGCCCATTCACTCTATGGGAAAATAATAAATTTTGGGACCCCCCTATATCTTTTCCCCCCCTGGACCACACCTCACCAGACTTTGCATAAAAATTCAGAGTGGGCCATATACTTTTTTTGCAAAGTTTGGTGAGGATTCGTCCAGGGAGAGCGAAGTTATAAGCCGCCCAAAAAGTGCTCTTCCTATGGGATTAGCAACTTAACCATAACTACACAGCCACTAGAGTGGCTGTGTAATATCTATATATAATATAATCTATCTTCAATTTCTGCTGCTTACAGTTAAAAAAGTGACCAGCTAAAATGTCTTTCGAGCCTCATTGGATAACACAACAACCTGAATATTCATAGAAATTGAAAAATGTCTGCTCATTTTTAAATTAAATGCAACAGAAATAAAGGCTCACCAGCCATCCCTTCTTAGATGTTTTAACTGCTGCAACACAGTTACATATAAAGCCATGAAAACCTATTTGATCCAATGAAAACAAAGGCTATAAAATTAGTAAATACATTCCAGAAACTCAGTATCTTCCATATTTTAGTCTATTTGTGAGGCCAAATCTGTAATATCAAATGATACGTTCTAATAGGCAGATTGGCTGCTCTTGCAGTACCACACAGCCCACTACTGTCCACTTCTACGGCTGGCCCAGCTACCACACCATATGTGTTTAAGTGTTGGTATTCAGTAGAACAACAAATATGACTGTGACCATTTGCATTCAGCTAATTCCATTTGCCCTCAAGGTCATTTTGAATTAACTAAGTATTGGCAACTCAGTGAAGCCTACCCCCTAGTTGACCATCATTCACCTTCCCAACCATATGCCATCTGAAGGCTACCTTCACCACAACCTCACCATTGTTATCAACTGATACTACCAGAATTTACCAGTCAAATTCTTTCAGACATTCCAAAAGAGCAATTTTATTAAAGTGGAGAAATTGGCCGTAAGGAATAGTTCCAGATTCGGGCTGTCCAGCTCTGTATTACCTATTTCTATCACCCAAAATGGTTGTGGTAGAGCTTTTCTTGGGCAGAAAGGAAACACCTTTTGTGTTAAGTTTGTAAAAGAGTCCTGAAGGTAAGAGTCCTCTTAAGGATAAGAGACATTAACAGCAGTTAACTGGTGTGAAAGTAGGAAATCAAAAGTGGCAGGTGCCACGCATGGTAGTCAGATTACTTTTGGACCTGTAACACCCTATTCTCACAGGTCTTGTTATGCCCATAGAACCTCAAAGCCTTTCTATTCTAGATGGAGGTTGTTTGATACATTGCCCGGAAAACGGTGTTTGCATTATACACGTCGTTAGTATCACGTGATTGGAGAATGTCACGTGATTTCCACTTTACGTTTATAAGCAGCGTTTGAAACTTACTTGCTGCTTCTGATTGAAAAAACATGGAGTCCTGTACCTGAAGCTTTGATCTGCGTCCACGCAACTCTTTAGCATTTCTTTGGCTCTCCTTGCCGCGTGTAAATATTCAACACGCAGTTTCCTGGTACTCTTGCAGCCGCGTCTAAGAAGACCAACGTGCGGCTTGCCTTGCCACGTGTAAATACTCCACACGCGGATTCCTGGAACTCCTTAGCCGCGTCCAAGAAGACCAACGTGCGGCTCTCCTTGCCGCGTGTAAATATTCTGCACGCGGTTTCTTGGTACTCCTGTAGCCGCGTTTAAGAGACTAACGTGCGATTCTCCTTACCGTGTGTAAATCTTCCACACGCGGTTTCCTGGAACTCCTGTAGCCGCGTCCAAGAAGACCAACGTGCGGCTCTCCTTGCTGCATTTAATTTTCCACACGCAGTTCCAATGAACTCTTGCAGCCGTGTTTAGAGGACTAACGTGCGGGTCTCCAGGATGATTTCTGCAATTTGTTAATGCTGTGCTGCGCTCTGATTGAATCCTGTCGCCTGTGATGAAACAACAGGAGGATTTCTAACTGGATTAATTTTGTGTTAGAATGTTTTGCTAAGCACTATCTCCTGTTCTACAAGGGCAAGGAAGTTCTGTCGACAACTGTTTAATTAGAAGGTGATTGTGCACATTACTTTGGACGCTACCCTGTGGTGCACCAACCCGGATCTAGCGTGACCCTTGTGCCGTTCGGGATAAGTTTCCCTTACTAGCCTTCCCTCCTTTTTCGTTGGTTCTATTTTGATTTGCTTCAGAGACCTTTTGTCAGAGCCTCTTCAGTTCAACATCTACAGGTTAGTGTTGTCCTATTTGGTGAACTATTCGTAAGAATTAATGTTGGGACACATCTTCATGATATCTTATTTTTATCCTAGGCTGACTTCCCACTGCCTTCCCACGCCCTTTCCAGTGATTCCTCCCTCTGACTGGTTAGCTTAGTCATAGCGTGGCATGATTTGGTAGGTCTATTTTTGACTTCACTACCTTCAAGCCGTTTTCCCCCTCAAGGATCTGGAAGAACCCTACCATTTGTATCCTTTTTGGTTATACCTGTATCCTTTACTGGTCAGTGTAAGATACGTGGTTGGTTTATGACAGCAGGAGAGATGCACTCCTTTATATAAAAGAAAGGTTCAGAGATATATACACAATTCAATAAAACACTTTGTACTCTGGATCCCCCACCTGGGCAACCTGTAATAAAAGTTTTAACAAGCCATGTCCATAAATGCTTAATAAGTCTTGCTTCCTGGTCAAAAAGTTCAACCACCCCAATGTACCTGAAGTGGAAGAGTTTTTTCGACGGTTCGTTTACGGTGTCCCTCGAAGGGTGGAGTCCCTTTAAAGCAGGAACCATTGGCTGTTGAGATCCTCGAAGAAAAGTGTAACACTTGCGGAGATGCAGCTTCGACCTTCGTGGTGCTCTTCGACGATCGATCGCGGAAGTCCTGGGAAGATGAGGTGTGCAGTAAACCTCAATGCATAGTGTTTCGTGCCGCAAATAAGACTCAGTGATGGATGCAGGCCTCGGGTGTCAAGAGTCACGTTCGGCGGTCCTCTGACCTGTCAGTGCCGCAGCACATACCTCGGGAGAGCTTCGGCGATCAGGACTCGACCACGGGCTGGACCTTGGATCTTCACACTGGTGGACTTTCCTCAGTAGCCAGCGACCTCGACTTTCTCCGGCGGGACAAAGTGGTCGACAGTGATGGCAAGGTAGCCCTCATTCAAATGTTCTTAGGCGATGCAAAGTATTTCGGCTCCGGGTGTCGGGCATCACTGCGTCAAGATGTCCCCGCTTAAAATGCATCAACTGCTTGCAGTCATAATGGAGCATACAATCATCCAGCAAAAGCCTAAGTGTGGTACCACATAGAAATTGTATATATTTGTCATTGAATTACCAGAGTACAAAGTGTTTTATTGAATCGTGTATATATCTCTGAAGCTTACTTTTATATAAAGGAGGGCTTCTCTCCTGCCACTTTTGATTTCCTACTTTCACACCAGTTAACTGCTGATAATGTCTCTTATTCCAACTTTTCTCTTTTAGGAAAAATATTTTTTCTAAAGAGAAAATACATCAAACATCGTCTCGAAGAAAGGCATGGGGAAAAACGACATGTTGAGCCATTGCGTTATCCTTCTAGAACCACACCCTCTCCAGTCTCTACACAAGTCAACCGCTGAACCAATACAACTTAGAGAACTATGTGGTCCAATAATCGGAGACAGAAAGAAGACAACGTCGAACAGACACTGTGTATATTGTGGCAATTCGGGGCATTTCCATAGCACTTGTCCAGTGTGTCCCATAAAGTCATTGGGAAACTAATGAGCTTGCCCTCTTTGGAGAAGGGAACGGCAAGCCCACTACCTTCAGCAGTTCTTTCCATTCCCTCGGTGAGCCACACAAATCCCATGTCTCCCGCAGTCTTATTCGTGGCTGCTATCCACCTTACTTGGGTTAACAGAGGGGTTCAATGCTGCGCCCTGGTTGATTCTGGGGCATCAGGGAACTACATGACATCCGTTTTGCCCAAGAACATGCTGTTCCTTTCCTGGAGAAAACCAAAGCAACTCATTGAAGTTATTGATGGAACAGCATTGGCTTCAAGGCCTGTGACTCAACACAATGGACTTTTGCGTTTATTCATCAACGGTCATCATGAAACGCTAGCCTTGGATGCAATGCAAACTCCAAACTTTCCAGTGGTTCTAGGGTTACCCTGGTTACAACAGCATAACCTCTATATCAATTGGGAAACGCAAACAATTATTTTCTACTCCGATTACTGTAACAGCATATTTTGCTCACAAAAAACAGGAGCTTCCGTAACCGAGAACACCCCTGCTCAGTCTCAGCACCCTTGCATTGGGGTTTGGCAAGGGCTTCCGGTTCAATATCAGGAACTTGAAGCCGTATACCCTGAACCTGCTTTCATTCTGTTACCTCCTCACCGTGCACATGACTGTGCCATCAAGCTTATCCCTCGATCCCAAATACCACATGGCAAAATCTTTTCTTTGACTTCTCAGGAACACATAGAATTACGTTGTTATCTCGATGATTGCCTTGAAAAGGGATATATTGTCTAGTTCCCCATCTGGAGCATGCCTGCCTTTTGTACCCAAAGGGGAAGGGACCCTCAGGTCGTACATAGACTACATGGATCTCAAAATTTATCACAGAAAAAGACCGGTATCCATTGCCTTTCATTTGCAATATCATGGAATCTCTCCGCTCAGTGACCATCTTTACCAAGCTCTGCTTACGTTGGGGCATACCACCTAGTGCAGATAACACACAGAGATGAATGTAAGACTGTGTTTAAAATACTGAATTGTGAATATCGTGTGATGCCTTTCAGTCTGAGCAATGCCTCCGCTGTCTTCCAAAGTTTGATGGACAAGATCTTTTCAAACTTCATTGGGTTATCCATCTGGATATATCTTGACGCCATCCAGATGTTGTCTTCGTCATTGGATCAACATATCGGACACATCCGAACAGTGTTAACCAGACTAGCAGATAATCACCTTCGTGCCAAGCTCGAAAAGTGCTTTTTTCATCAGTCACAAATCAGTTTGTCTCAAAGCTCACTTCAGTTCCCAGTTACCTTGAGCTCTGTTCAGTCCTGTTCCTCTGAGATCTGCTTTCCCTACCTCTTGCTAGTTTCCTGCTCTTTTGTCTGGCTCCAGGTTTCCCAGCAGTCTCCTTTTTGGCTGCCAGTCTTTCTGATCCCGGTTTCTCCAGCTTGCCTCCTTTTCTTCCTGTTGCCTCTGTACCATGCCTGCCTGTCAGCCAGCAGCCAGTTTATCCAGTTGCCATCTGCAGGATCCGGTCTTCACCCCAGTTGCTGAGAAGGTTGTTTTTCCTACGTCTGTGATATCCATCATCGGCTCCCTTTCCAGTGTTTCCCACACTGTCCTGCTGCCACCTTAATCAGGGGATGCCGAATTAAAGCATTGGGAGGGCTTTCTAGGCGATCCTGGGTTATCAAACTCTCAAAGATCTCTATTCGGGGGTACTCTCAGTGTCATTCAGACAACGGCTGGATTGGAAGGATCACAAAGACCTCTCACCGGAACAAGAGGTAAAAGGGGCAAGCGGACCTGGTCCTTGACACCAAGTCACAGCCTTTGTAGCTGCATCATCTTTACACTATCAGTCTCCATTAGCAAAAATACATTCCTTACATAGACTATTAACACAATCTCCTGGGTTTTCAATTTGGTTTGAACAGCAAATACAATAAATATTGATAGTCTCTGCTACAGCTTGGCTCTCCTCACCGCCGTCCATTTTATCGGTTAGAGGCTGTAAACAAAACAGAGATGCATGGTTCTAACTACAGCTAGCTCTTACGCCTTACAAAACAGAAGCTCTTTCTTTAAAATATACCGAGTGGGGAACAGGCTGTCCGATATCTGGTCCACATGGGCCCCCGTTTTTCCCGAACCCCCAGTGGGGCGGGGTCACTCTCCATCATAACTGTGTTCTTCTGCAAAACCATAGATTTGTATCCACTGTCTTCAGAGCCTACTTTGCCTGCGGATGGTCGCCCCGGCTTCACGTCCAGTGGCTGTGCCTGACCCACGTTGACGTCGTCCCAGGTACCCATTTCCAGATCAGCAGCAGCTATGGGTACATGTGCTCCTTAATGTTTTGAATGAAATATCCAAAAGACTGGCCCATAACCGGGACAGTGAGCAACGTCTCGCTGTCAACAGAGTGTAGGCATGTTCTAGCAGAGCTCCACGCCTCGCCATCTGCCATCAAATCCTGCGTGTCCTCCAGCTCATCATTCTCCATAAGACAATAAGGAGTATAAGTATAGTTGGAATCGCTGGAACTTCTGGGGGTTGTATTCCCTCCTCGTAACTGTAGCGGTTCATAATTGCCGTTTCCTGGATACCACGCCTGATAGCCCCTGGGAAGCAAGAAGAGCACACGTGTTTCCCATACCTACAAGAAAAGCTATATAGGGCCATTATAAACCCATCCCCCGAACAGCATCATAGCCTTAGAATCGACCCAGATCTATTTTTAGTTTGATTAATTTATGTCAAATGTATATCAAAATTATTTCAAACATTCTTGGGATTCTTAGCATTTTATATCACAATTTATAGTAAGCATTCTTAGGATTCGTATCCATTTTATATCAAACATTTTTGGGTTCCATTACATTTATATGAAATTAATATAACATCTATATAAAACGTATATACAATTTACAAAATAATTATTGGGGGTGAATACATTTGATATAAAAAAATATGGTTGGAGACAACGGGTTTTGTAGACAGACATGACATGACAACACTCATCAATTCACGAAAATCAAGGATCCTGTAGGTCCCTGTTCCGATTTGCTTATCGATTGATGTGCTTTGCACTCTGAAGCAAACTGCACTGACAATGGGGATGTGTGGCTGGCTGACATACCCTGGAGCAGACTTTGGGGGGACGGGAGAGTTTGGTGTCCTGCTGCATATTGGGACCTACTGTGCTCTCTCCCCACCTGTTGCCTCACCCTTGCATGGTGCAGCCCATTGCGTTGCATTACGGTGGAAATGTCCCAGAAACTGTGCATTCTAGGGTTGAGGACTGGTTCTTCTTCGACCACACAGATGTTTTGCAGGCGGTGTGCTGCAGTGTTTTATTTTTGTTTGGTGGAGGGTGTAGCGGTGTTCAGAACGCAGTGCCTCCCCTCTGCATCCCTCCCTAGTGGTGGTAAGATATTGTTCCACTCATATATTTCACACTTATCAGGGTTATTTGTAAGATCTACCTAGTCGGGGGCCGTTCATCGGCCGTCTTATTAACGGATTTGCCTTCCTTCACCAGTGAAGACGGCTGCTTTGCGTAGCAGAAATAAGGTCCACAAAACCCCTTTATCGCCCAACGTGGTTCCCGGAGAGGCGGGACCACTGTGCCCGGCTCGAGAGGACTTAGCTACTATGCAGGAGGGCCCTGAGAGTGCTCAACGGGAGATTTCTCAGTCACCATAGAAGGTTACACCCCTGGCGATACCCGATCCGGCTAGATTTATTTCAGCTGCGATGGAGGCCCCCAAGAAAGGGGTCACCTATGCGCAGGTTCTATGTGCGGAAGATCATCCGTCGGGAGTGCTGGCATCCCCCCAGGTGGTTTTGGAAGCGGGGGAGAGGAGTTCACATATTGAAATGAGGCAGAACAGTGTCGCTCAACAGCCTGATCTCTCCCAGTCTCTTGATAACTCAGTGGTCCTTGGTGAATCTTTTTCGAGACTGTGCACGGCAATGGAGGGGTCTCAGGCTAATAGAAACAATGTACCATTCCCTAAGGACTTGAGGGCTGAGATGACCTCTCTGCCAGCGTTCCAAAAACCTGTTACAGTGTTTGCGTCAACAAATCAACACAATCTTCAAAACATGGACTTTTTCACTCCAAGAAACATCCCTTTAAGAAGACAATCAGAGTTGCCCCCTAGGGTGGACTCTTTGGGCCTTGCATCCATTTCGGCCTTGCACCTGGTTCTTGAATCACTTCTGAGACTCTACGATAACAGTAAAGACATTGTATCAAGTAACTCAGTGAAACTCTCCACTGGGTAGAACTATTTACTAAGAGCTACGGTGACTGGGACATTGGGGCAGGGGACTTCAGTGGGTTTGACTGAACAAGTGACTAAGGTTCCTATCCACAGCACTACTGTATATTTTGGGAGTGGGAGGGGCAGGGAGATGGATCTAATTATGATTAGTCAAACCCTGAATTCCCCTATCCCGCTGGTGGAAGATGATAGACTGTGACAAGGAATGGGGAATTCTGAGACTTAGTGTTTCACCTGTGCTTTTTGATTCCCCTGTTCAGGATACTAATGTGAGCATAAGGGAAGATGTACTCAGTGATGATATTGCTCCCCTCCCCACAGCAGAGAAAGAAACCTAATGGCAGAAAAAAAAAGAAATACAAAAATCTGCTGGCATTAAAATCAAATAGTCGAAACTCCTCCCTCAAATATTTATGTCAACTCCCCTTATCTGATGATATTATAGACCTCAATACTCAGGCCATGACGGGTAGGGGTAATCAGCGAGTTTTGATGTCCCAGGTGTGCTCACTTAAGAGACCCCAGGCAATGGATATTCCAACGATTCCACAAGAGACATCTGAGGGAATGTCTTGCTCTCCGTTGGTTTTGAATGATGTGCACATGGTTGGGCAAATGCCGATGACACACAAATTCTTCTCCCCCTAACAGGAAACTACAAACAAGACCTCCACACCCTGCAACTAACATATGCATGCATCCATGCTTGGATGGCAGCCAATGGGTTCTGCTTAAACGGGGAAAAAACTGAAATCCTGCTAGTAGGCCCCAAAGAAGCCCTAAAAAACTGAATGAGAAGTATAATTCATTCATTATTGAGAATTACATTACAGCCTCCACATCAGTGAAAACCCTTGGGGTTTGCCTAGACTCTACCCTAACTATGGACAGGCAAGTCAGCGCCATCTCATCCGCCGCTGCCCTCACCACAAAAATTATAAATGCAGTAAAACCCCACCTTTCTACAAGCAATCTCCTTAACATTGCGAGAGCCACAATTGGAGCAAAACTTTACTACTGTAACATCCTTCTCATAGGCACTTCTGCCAATAACATTAACAGACTACAGATTGCACAAACCAACGCCCTCAGAAGCCCCCTCAGCATCCCCAATAGAGAGCACATTTCGCAGGCAAGAAAGCACGCCCACTGGCTCCCAATCAGGGAACGCATAATATTCTAAGTCCTCACCATCATACACAAGTGCCTCGCCAAGACCGCCCCAGCCTACCTAGTAGACAGAATACACCAGACTCCAGCCCACAGACCTAAACGTGACCAATACTCCCACCTACTATCAGTCCCAGCATTCAACAGAGCTAAAGCTGGCAGCACCAGCTTTGAAGTATTAGCCCCAATAGCCTGGAACGCACTTCCTCTCAACTTAAGAAGCGAAGAATCTCTCACAGTGTTCAGAAAGCTGCTAAAAACAAAGTTATTTAACTAACACCTTTTAAAAATGTACTTTCTCGACCCTGTTCCACTGTAACCCTTGGAACTCTTTCTCAACACTGTCACTGAACAAGTACCAACCTCTTCACTACCTATCTATTACCTGTCCTACTGTACTAAGTAACTTGCTGTAACAGCGCCACGATGCCTCCGGGCCGCTGGGCACTTTATAAATTCAAATAAAATAAATAAATAAATGTCTAGGGAAATTCCGGTCGGATTGAGTCTCAGACAAGGGTGTATATCTTGGCGCCCACTCTTTTCAATCGCTATGTGAGCGATATTGAAAAGTTGTGGAGTGGATCCAATACGAATCCTGTCAGGTTGGGTCATCTGAGGATGCACTGGCTAGCGTTTGCAGATGACCTCATCTTTATCGATAGGACACCTATGGAATTGCTGGCAATGCTGAAGGGGTGCAAGTGATAATTTTTGCAACAAAAAAAGACAATCTAAAACCATGTTGTGGTTAATTGGGAACGAAAGAGTGGAAAGGGTACCCGCTATAAGGTACCTAGGTTACATTCTAACAAATTCCTCTGTGTACTCAATGTGGAAAGCGTCTTTGAAATCTAAGCTTATTCAATGTATTTCTCCGCTGAAGCGTTTAGTAGTTAGGCTGCGTAAATGTTCCTAGTCTCTAGCCTTATCTTATTATCTCACCAAAGTTGAGTAGGTTTTGTTATTTGGGTTGGATTTCGCTTAATTAGAGTTGGGAGACTACCTGAATATGTTGCAGGGTAAGTTATGGAAAAGGGTTCTGGGTTTGGCTCTTTCCATTCCCAACGCAATCATTCGCCATGAATTGGATTTGGTTTCACTCAAAGCTCGCTATGAATGGAGACAGTTGCTTAACTATTCTAAAATCTTGCAGCCGCCAGAGAATTCTCTTTATCTTGATCTACAGAGAATGATGAAAGACTCTTCTGTCTGTTCGTTGGTTTCTTTTAAACTTAAGATGCAGGCCTGGTGGTCGCGTATCGATTGAGGAGGAATTGACTCAGTGGCCAGGAAGGTCAAAATTCAAGCATTGTAGGTATGACTGGTCTTTAAACCTGGAATCACTGCATACTAACTCGCTGTACACTGAATATGCACATTTCCCATGTAAAAGATCTCAACCCTCGCCCTACCTCACTTGATTCCCTTGTAAAAAAATTGTATAGTTTATATATGCGATATAAACTAAATCAATTGTTTACTAGGGAAATACCTATCAAGTGGACTACCATAGAATCATCTATTAACACGTTTGCATGTGGCTTTTGCAAGTCTGTTGACATGACTGAGACACAAGACATCCTTTTGCTTAGGCAAAAAGCATCGTTGGTGCGGAAATGTTGTGACACTTTCTGTGAAGAACTTGTTTTGGGCAAGGCTCATGTGGGGAGAAAATGTTTCGCTTTTTATAGCTTTGTGTCACTTTTTAAATAAAATGAATATATTACTTGAAAAGATGTAAAGAACAGTTTTAATGGATTTAATAGTTTTGTATTTCAATGTTTTGTATGCAATGTGATGAAATTGAATGTAAGGTTTATTTGAAAGCATATCACAATTAAAAAAAAAATGAAAAAGATGTTTCGCTGATTTCAGGCAGCCGTCTCATGTGTGAAGGTGCTGAAATTCAGGGAAAAGGGTAGGGTGTCCAAATGTCATGTAGCCAGTAAGGTACGGAGGGTCCTAATCGGTAACTATGCAGAATTTGGTGCAGATTGGTGAAACGGTGTGGAACTGTGTAAGGAAGAACGCTTGGCAAAGCCACAAATCCACAGACACATTTTGACTTGTGCTGAAATCCCGGGTAAGGGGTGGGGTGTCCACATGTCATGTAGCCAGTAATGTCCAGAGGGTCCTAATAGGTTTGGTGCAGATTGTAAAACAGTGTAGAATTGTACAAGGAACAACGCTTCGTCGAGCCACAAACCAACACATTTTCACTTTTAAAATTATAGATTTATATATCAACGGATTGATATCAAAGGGGCGGGACTAAGGAAAAGGGGCAGGGCTAAGACCAGAAATGGGGGGGCACCGGTCAAAATTTAACATGGGAAGAAAGGGTACCCCCTTGTACTACCTATCGGAAATTTCTCACTCCCATTTAATCGGTGGTCACTGAGGAACAACCAAGACACAAATATTTAGCCGTTTCTATTGGCGGGGATAGATGGAGATGTGAAAAACATTGTGCTTACTTGTGCCCTGTGCCAAAAGACCAGTTGTCAGATTCCCCATCCAGCTCCATTACAACCCTTAGCAATCATTGATGTGCCCTTTTCAGATATAGGCAGGGGCATAGTTGGGCACCCTGAACCATTGAAATTAGGGAACTGGTACATATTGGAAATTGTGGAGTATGGAACTTGCTATCCAAAGCATTCCCATTATGCAAAAATACGACCCAACTAATTCTTAAAAACGTTATCCCATTTTTCTCGTGAGTTGGGTTCCCTAAGCGAAGAAAATCCTACACATAAAAACTCTAAGTACTTCCATTTATCACCCACAAACTGATGGAATAGTGGAATGACTCAATAAAACCCTGAAGCATATCCTAAAGAAGTTAATTGAGGCTGATGGCAAAAACTGGGATATCATGACAACCTGGGCCCTTTTTGTCATCTGAAAAACACCCCAATCCTCAATAGGATTCTCTCCATTCGAACTATTGTATGGCAAAGAACCACGGGATGTCTTTGACATGTTACGGAAGACTTGGGAGAAAAGGGAGAAAGCCAGCTTACCCATTTCCAAACAGCCCAATGATTAAAAGAAAATATGGCTACTGTCAGAACCTTAGTTCAAACTCATATGGTCAAAGCCCAAGAAAATCAAAAGTCCTACCATGATAATAAAGCTTTTGCTTAGGTCTTTTCCCATGGCAAAAGGTTCTTGTTCTCCTTCCATCATCTGATTATAAGATTTTTGTCTAAATGGCATGGCCCTTATAAGGTGATAGACAAACAGGTCCATTTGATCATCGAGTTTCCCAACCTAATAGAAGAATTAAAACCCACCTCTATCACATAAATCTCCACAAGGAGTGGAGAGAAGATACCATTGAGAAAATGACAGTAATCCTGACTAGTTTATTGTCTGAAGAATCAGATAAAAATAGCCTGATTCCTTCCCATCTCAGAATCGGAGCGACGACCTGTTAGACTTGCTAGAACAATTTTCCTATGTCTTTAGATCTGAGCCAGGAAGGGTAAAGGGGGTGTTTCACTACATCCGTACATCCCCAGGGAAGGTGGTCCATTTAAAACACTGACGGATACCAGAAACCCAAAAAGAAATAGTAATAAATGAGGTGGAGAACATGCGAATATCGGATATCATTGAGCCATGTCAGAGCCCTTGGTTTTCTCTGATTGTACTTGTCACCAAGCAAGATCAATCATGGAGGTTCTGCATTGATTTCAGAAAGGTGAACGCGGTTTTCCAATTTGACAGTTACCCTATGCCAAGGATAGACAATCTAATTGCGATTTTCCTCTCCCTGATTGATCTGACGAAGGAATACAGGCAAGTGCCTGTTAATCCAGAGGACAGGGAGAAAATAGCTTTCCCCATCCCCATTGGACTATTTCAGTTCAAAGTATTAGCCTGTGGACTACACCGGGCTCTGACTACCTTTCAAAGGTTAATGGACCAAGTCTTCCAGCCTTACTCCTCTTTTTTGTGGGGCTTATATCAATGATATAATCATTCATAGCAGGAAATGCAAAGAACATCTACATCACCTATAACTAGTCATCAGAGCCTTGAGAAAAGCCGGACTCACAGCGAATCCAAACAAACGCCACTTGGAGCAATTAGCAGTCAAGTTTCTTGGATTTTTCATTGGCAACGGGCTGGTTCAACCCCAAGGTGAGAAGGTAAAGGCTGTCTATGAAACTCCAGTGCCCATAAATATCTAAGAGCCTTTTGAGGTTTAGTGGGTTACTATAGACTATCCCCAGTTATTCTTCCATCACGTCTTGCCTCACTAATAAACTTAAGTATGTAGAACCCCAAAAGATAAAGTGGAAAGACAAGCACCAACCGTGTTTTGACAAGCTCAAGAATATTCTGTGTAGTGAACCTGTGTTGAAGGTGGCATGTAAAATGGGCAGTGTCATACCTTCAACACTAGCTCACTGGCAGGAAGTTTAGTTTGGTCACAGATCAGTCTCCATTAATATGGATGAGCCTCCACAAGGACACCAATGCACGGGTAATGCTCTCGATCTTAGACATGCAGCCCGATTGTTTCATAGTGTACTGAGAGAACCAGCAGCATTAGGGGAAGGGTATGTGATGAATATGATGGTGTCATCGCCTGATTCCCGGCTGTGACCTCCCCACATGTGGCCAGGGGATGGCAGCCACTTCCTGATCCTGACCCTGGGGGCAGTTATATGAGGGAGGATCACGTGGATAGTAGACAACCTCTGGGGAAGTGTTATGGCATCATCAGGTGAGACATGGTATCCCCTTTTTCTTCTGAGGATATCCTACCCACATCCAATGCCTTAACAGAGTATTGTTGCACCTCCACTCATTAACCTAGGAAGAGTGTTGAAAACCTTTTCATCAGATCTGTGTGAAAACCATAAAAAAACTGACTTGCCTTTGAAAACCACTAAGAACGTTTACCCAAACTTCATATGCAAGTCATCAAGCGAATACTGGGACGAGGAAGAGGGATCGAGTAATACAGATCACCCAAGGCCAACAGCACAAATTGCACTCTAGTTGTTGCGATCGCTGGCATAAACAGCAGAGGCAGCTGAAGGAGAGCTGCTGGCAGGAGAAATGTCCATCTCTTAGAAACGACCAAGAGACCGAGGGGCTAGAAGGTGTTACGCAGAGCCACCCGGTTCGTCAAGAAGGAGAAGGGAAGCTTGCCGCAAAGAATGACACTTTGCAGGGACGCCCGAAGCCGAGAGAAGATTTATGGGAGTTTGCAAGTGTTAGGAGGAAGCTTCCACCTTACTGAAGATGGGGAAGACGCCGAAGAGCCCAGCAGGAGCCGGGAAGGACAGAGAAGCCACAAAGCAGAGGCAGCGAGCAGAACGCTGAATGCTTGTTACCGTCTTCCCGTGGGAGAGACAAAATATACCAGGAATGACAGTGAGTCCTGTGAGAAGCCTGAGGGTGTTCTCACTCCTAAACCCCCTGGATCCTCTTCTCAGATGGCCAGGGGAAAGGCCATCGCTTTTGGTTCCCGACCCTGAGGATGGAGAAGCAAGAGAGGATAACCTGGGTAGAGGGTCCTTGGAGTTTGGGAGTGGAGTACCCTCAGGCAAGACATGGTATCCCCCTTTCCATAATTATAACCAACCAACCCCTCCTCCAACCTTTATGGGGTTTTGTAAGACCTCTCCCCTCCTTTTTCCCCACTCAACCTTTAAAAGTACTGGGACGAAGAAGAGGAGACTAAGAGGAATGAACACTACACTTTAATTTTACCACTCTGGAACTGGAATGAGAAAGATGCCTGTAGACTATGGTGAGAGTCAGGCATGTCCCCTTTATTGTAGTCAGGCAAACCTATTTAAGGAATCACACCTGCAAACTGTTAGGAGGTTCCCGGTGTAGAAAGAGTCAGAGGAACACTGTAGGGAGAAGAAACAGGGTGGCCTGTGGGGAGAAGACCAGCAGAGGACCAGTTTTTGTGGGAGGTAGCCGTGGTGGGACCTGTGGAGGAGCCAGGACGCCAGCCAGCAGCCAAGAGAGTGAGCCTCTGTAACATGGAAGAAGCAGCAGGAGCAGGGATATCATAGAGGGAAGCAGGATGCCATCAGCGTCCGTCCAGATGCGGCAGAGCTATCACAGTGTGCAAGGCAAGCCCATATGTGAACGGGACTTGCGAAAGCTGGCTCGCCGACCACTGGAGAAGACAAAAGCAGCAGAAGCCGCTGAAGAGCAACGTCGGAGACTGGCGAGTGTCAAGGAAAGGCACTGGCTAACCGGGGTGTTCGTAGAGGGCTGTGATTGAGGTAACATTTACCGAACTGAGCGAAAGGATGACTTTAAACTGGATGAATGCACATGAATTACCAAACTGATCGGAAACCTGAAATTGAACAAAGTGAATGCATATTAAGTACTGAATTGAACGGAAACCTAAAGTTCTTGAATGCTAAACCGATTGGATAGTTGGAATTAAGGAATAGTGCGCTCAAAAATGTTATTGTCCCGATCGATCAGGCAAGTCGTTATAAGCATACGTTGATCAATTGTAAAAATAATTCCTATGCATCTAGCCTTAGTTTTCCTCACTTTTACAAATGCGAAATCAAGCAGCGGGCATGGCCATCTTGTGCTAATCTTATCCGTTGCTGCATCGCCCTAAGTTGAACTGCTCTCGCAGCACTAAATCATATCGCCCGCCCTGAAGCTGACATCAGTATTCCTAGCAATATTTCCCCACCTATTTTCATGATGTTAGTGGGCAGCACAGCAAAACGCGCCCAGTCATCACCTACGTATGGCAGAACCCGGAATATCAACACAGACATCCTCTCACAGCACAGCGCGTCCCAAATCAGATAGAAAATACTATTTATAAAGGAAACACCAATACTCTGGATTTTATAATGTGCTTTTATTTCACAATAAACGCTCCGAGAACATCTGCCAATTTCAATTATGAACCACATTTTTAATTTCGTTCTGTTCGAGCATCAAATCTTTATCATGAGGCACACGGTGTTCCTTTCGGAAGAAGAAGCGCATTCGACGCACCTTGAATCACAAGGCTTTGGCATCAGCTTCTTGCTAGACCACCGCAAAAGATGACAGGTTGCTCCTTGTTGCTCGTACTGCCAAAGGGCATATCGGTCCCGGGCGATCGTCCAAAATCAGCGTAACCGTGATCCATCCGTTTATGTGTATCTGCTACTGCCTGTCGAAGAAACCATCACTCTGCATCTGGAAACGATGACAATCGCAGAAAGGAAGAATATGGCTGTGTAGAAAACTTAACAAAAATATATTTCAATAGCCTTTCTTTATTCAAATGTATCCATTTACCCTTTAATTCTGCATCGTGTGAAACCTAATAATGAACACAAACCAGAAACAATAGAAACACAGAGAAAACATTGTGGAAAATTGGAGTCTACGATGTGCTTAAGAGGTTAGTGCTGTGGAGTATGTTTAGCTCCCAATGGGATGCGGAAGCCGACGGAAGAATTCGAACAACACATAGACAGCATTATAATGGAATATTATCAACAAACCTGGTGGTCGGTGGAACCCGGGGGAACCCAGACGTGGACTCCATGCTCACTGTGCTCAGAGAGGCACAGCTCCACCTCACTGATGAAGCACAACAAGGCTGAAACACGTGTTTGGGGTTGCTGTAGGTACTCTGCTTCAGAAGGGAATTGCCATAGCATTTCGGTGCTGGACTGCCCATGTGCCCGAGACAAAGACAAATACATACAGGTTGTGTTTGTGTGTCGTCAAAATATGCCCCAACCAACAACCCATTACAATGTAAGCAAGCAATATCGGTCAGAAAATGAAACCTTGACTCGTTCGTCTATAAATTCGTCTTCAGTAAAACGTACATTATATTTGGTATTTCCATTCTCTTGGCGTAACGCAGAGTGTCCGCTCAGATCAACCGTTTTCATGAAATTAAATTACATGTTCCTTTGTCGAGTTTTAAAATAGTGAACCTTATCATTTCTGTGGGTATTACACACCTCCCGTCCTTTAATCCATAGCGAATCCTCCCTTTCTTCCAAGGACGAACAACAATTTAACCTTCTTGTGAGCGCCTGTGCTAAATTTCGTTTTGGAAGAAGGAAATCCACAAATCAAAAACATACTGTAAAAGACGTGTCAGTGTGAACTCCCCACAAGCAACATCAAACGCAGTGACCTTCACTCTATGGGAGCGATTAAGCTGGCCGACCAACGCGGCATTTGAAATATGTTCTAAAACAAACAAATTGTTTACTGGCATCCACCAATGCTGTGCTATTGTGAATACTTTTTTACTCTATACTATATTGATAGTAATTTAGTTATTCTATGACAACAGTTCCAGTTAGGGTCCTCCCCATTGTCACGTCTGCATGCGCCCTGTTTTCGCGGAGGAATGTGCTCTACGGATAACGTTAGACACTGACAAGTCATAAATCCAAGTGCCTTTCCATCTCCACTGAACATCCTGTGCACTAACAAATGTAGTAGGAGAGGCAGTATATCCCGCCCCCCTGCACCATTCTCGTACCGGGTAAATGACATACGTTAAGGGGGGAGACATCTCTACCCCTCCTGTACCTATTTGCATCACCCATGTTTCATACAAGTGTATTAGCGCTGTGCTAATGTGTATACTTTGAACTCCATTTTGTGTCCTTCCAAACGCCATCTTTTTCTAGGCCCTCCAACACCTCTGTCAGCTCAGCACGTCTCCTGTTCTCACAGAAATGCAGCTATTCATTTTTGCAAGTAGCGATTATCGAGCCCTGACAAAACGTGCTCATCCAAGAATGTGAGACCAAGGCCTGCTCCAACCTTAGTGCCCCATCCATCTCTGCTGACCGACTCATGCCCTCTCCACCCCCTCTCTGCCAGGCCGTGGTCCCCTGAACCCATGCCCCCTATTCCCTTTGAACGCATCTGGTCACCAGACCCTACCCCCACACCACCTCCAATTCACCTACCATATACCTAATATAGAGTGGTCATATTTTTTGTTAACTTTAACACCTATCCCCACTGTGTTTGAAATCGTAAGACTCCAAAGGCTGCAAATCAAAGATCTTCTCTTCTGATAAGGCATCCGAAGGAATGATCCTTAACACATGCCCCCATAAAAATATAGGTCAGAATGCAACTATTTCACACCAACAGCCCCCTTTCATGCAGTGTTTTGCTTACAGTCATTAGTTCTTGCATGCCAAGTTTGTTATTTAGCTTAGTCAGATAGCTGTACGTCATCTCCGTGGAACTTTGCCCGACCTTCACCCCACCGAGAGGAGCCCAGCTCACCCACGTGCGGCCTGCCGGATCTCCAAGACACCAGCCAATCCTGTGAAGCCAGTCCCTATATCTATATACGGTATCCATGTCTTCCTCCAATCCGGATATAACACTATGCGCACCTATTGGGAAACATCAGAAGTGAAGTTTCGAGAACTTATAATGTACTGTTCTTGTAATGTTCGGCAGAGCGCTCTCAGGCAGCAGAGTTCTTTGCTCCATTTATTTACTTATATAAAATTTGGTTCCCTTGCAATTACTCTCCTGTTCTCATTCCCTAGTGGGGCACGTATTTATTCTGTCTATTTCGACACGTGCATACTAAGGCAACTGCAGACCCTGCAGTTGCTTTCATGCTGATATCCATCTGACCCTCCCGCGCCCTGATCAGTGAAGGATCCACTAGAGCTGGCTGAAAGCGGGAAGGGGGAAAACACAGAGTTACGCTGGAACACTCTATGATATCCTAAAACAGGCACTTCTTGCAAAGACAAGTTGGCAAAGAGGATACATTTGAAAAGACAATTTGGACGCTATGGCCACCTATGTTGAGCTTTACAGACACCAATCAACCACAGACATGCATGTTATCGTTCGAGATATAAATGAATGATTCATAAACTGGATTAAATGGGCATAACTAAATACTTTTTAATACTTTTAATAGCTTTGAAAATCGAGTTTAATAGCATTCCATTGTTCATGTACAAACATTGCGGAACATACATCCCGCTGCTAATCATTTATACCGGGAAGCCAACTATTCAACAAGGTCCGCTTTTGGTGGACAGGGCTGGTTTGCAATGTTTTGTGGCAATGTATGTGTCCTAGGAACAAAATCAGGATCGATTCCATGAGTATGCATGGGCAACACAGTCAAGTGAGATCTTTCACAAAATCGAATTCCATTTCCTGGTATATTGGCTTGGCACCCCATTTTTTACTTCGTTTTGCAAAGGCCATTGTGTAAAGAAGCCTTCCAAAGTTTCCTGCAGTTCTCGATTGTTCTCTGCTTAGATTCTCGTTATGCGCTAATACGGCTAGTAGTGTTCTAGATTGCATACCATCTATGCCGAAATGCAAACTTTTGGGTCTGTACTTTTGGCACATTTTGTGGAACACCTCCAAATCTCCGGTGTGACAGAATTCTGTGAGTCCCTTCAGGTCTCTTGAAAGAGTTTTTATCAAACATGATATCTCAAGAGCTTTCTGTGGAGGTGAAGATGGAACCAACCACTTCTTCTTGCTTTCCTGCTCCTCCGATAAAGGTCCATGTCCACATTCGTGAAAATGTTGTCCATGAGTGAACGTTGGAACAGTGGTGCATCAATGAGCACAATTTGTCAAGTAGAATTTGGAGCTCCACCAAAGATGGTCAAGTAGAATTTGGAGCTCCACCAAAGATGGTTGCTGAGAGACGGAGACCACTGTAAAATATTTTCTGAACCCTTTTTTTTACCAGCAGCTGTGATTTTTTTTATTGACTGATTTGGCAACGTGCCATGCATCAAATTGATGGCGAATGTTTGGAAACTGCTCTTGCATGGCCTTGGCTATTGAAACATTTCTGTCAGTGGCTATGAGGTCTATTTGCATTCCCCTCAATTGAAGATGTTCGAGGGATTTTATGAAACTATGTTTCTCCATGGCCACTGAGGATTTACATTGGGACACCTGCACGATCTTCAAACTTTTTTTAGTTTCCATGTCCTGAAAGTGGTATGTGCAGTACTTTGCTGAAAATCCGGGGCTGTCACAATGTCCATCGCCAGCTAGCCTGAACTGTTTGCCAGAGAATGTGCTTTCAATTGACATTTGTTCAATTTTCCAGGCTTGAGCAATAGCGGAGAATAAGAATTCTCTTTGATATTTATAGTACTGCATTTTAGCAAGGAACTGAAGTCCCACAAATTGACAGAAACTGGACAACTTGAGGCTGATGGCACAAACTGGGACAACTTACTAAAAGCCGAGCCACTGAAAAGTAAAGCTGCTGAACACAGTAGATTTCCGCTGGCACTTTGCACAGCATCGGTTCAGGAGACCATGAAAAGGAATCATGGAGGTGGACACAGGTGGCTTGGATTTTCAGGTTAGTGCCTTGTAATACACGAGTCACATTCACCAATGGCTGTCCGCATATTGTCCCCCTCACTGGATGGACACATTTCAGCATCAGTATAATCTCTTCGAGGCAGCCGTCGAATACAATGGCCCTCATTACGAGTTCGGCGGTAACCATGCCGCTATTGACGGCATGGCTGCCGCCGAAATCGCGTCGGGGTCCAGGTCCTCGAAATGGGGATTTACAGGGCCATTCCGAGTTTGGAAGGCCAGGTAATTCCTCCCTCCAAGGACCCGGACACGGTCCTTCCCCATTCCCATTCCAGCCCCCATAGGGCTGAATGGGAATGGGAGAGGGAGCAAACAACGGGCCATTACGTGATGGCCCGTTGTTTGCTCCCTATTCCCCTCGCGGGGCCCGGTAGCCACGCCTGGTTTTCCCAGGAGTGCATACCATGTCCCGCGAGGGGATCTCGTAATGCGGCGGTACGGAGTGAACGGCGCCGGCACCTTTTACGGCGCCGTTCACCCCGTACCGCCAGGGTCGTAATGAGGCCCAATGTATTTAGGCTCCTTTATTAGCCAATCGTCCGGCATGAATGTGGTTTGTGACTCAGCTGTGGTGGACAAATCACCCAAGCTAGACAAACTGTAGTCGAGATCTTTGGCAAGTTTCTCAGTCAATTGCGTTGAAGCTTCAGTTTCTGTTAGTTCAGCTTGTGTTATTTGCACACGAATTGGAGAAACAATCAACGTCGATTGTTTATTGGGTGGACCTTTTTTGCGGGTGTAGATTGTGTCAAGTGGTCAGCGAGGAATTCAAAAGCATATTCATTATATTCAGTTTCATCTTGTATATTTCTTACATTGTAGCAATGGTCCAACAACACTTTGCTTGCTTCGCCGGTCACATTCAATTCAGTTTCTGGCCATTGGACATTAGAATCTCGAGTCTGCTTATTGACTGGACCACGCTGTGCCTCAAATAGTAGTTGCTCCATGGTGAAATCTGTTTGGCAAGCAGCATCTTTGGTTTCATTTGTTGTCTGTGTCTTTATCATTCTTTTCCTTCTGAGCCTCTAGGAGATGGGTTGTAAAAACATGGTCAATGTAAAACACACATACAGTAGATAGCACTTAAAACATGTTATGAAGAAAACACCAGCCCAAAACACTTCTAGAAAACGAAATTGTTTGTTAGTTACCCTTGTTTTCTTGATTTTGTGTGAAATTGTGGTCTTCTCTGTAACAACCACACCAGCAAGCTGGTCCACCACCTCTGATCCATGTGCCTCCTCTTCTAATTCCACACCTTGTATACATTTCTTGAATAGAATGTTCATTAAAAAAAACAAATTCAATCGTATTGGAAATGAAAATCTTTCATCGCACACATCGCTTACATACATACCATTGCAAACAGTGTACGTCATTTAGTCAAAATATACATTTTGAATTTCACCGGATTGATGGCAAGTGTACTCGATCAGAGATCACCGTGCAAAACATACTGATTCTAATGTTGCCCTCAAACATTTTGCAATGTATTCTGCATTAGGGAGGAAGTGTATCGTTAGAACGGAAATCATAAAAGTTTGAAACACTGGACGTTTATATGAATGTCACTGTCTAATAGTATCTTATGTAGATTTACTTTCTTTCATTCAAGGAAATGGTCAGTACGCATACCTCATACTCTGGACCAGCTCCAAAGGATGATGTAATTGTAGTCGAAGTACCAGCATCTCCCTGTAACACAGTACTTGTTTTAGTATGGATGCAAACAGGGAAATGGAACAGAGACAATGGTAAATATAAAGAGAAACACAAAGAAGTTGAAGGTGGGCACCACGTCCTGTTACTGTAGTTATAATCAATCGTAATTCATTTAGTATTCATTGATCAAGTTTTAGCCTGGGGCTACCAGTCTGATGAAGGTCCTATGGCATAAGGACCAAAATATGTGATTTTGTTTCTTGTTTCTTTTTCTTTCCTCTCTTACAAATACTACTATACCGTTGGAACGCATCTTGGAATTGGTATGTGTGCTCATATACGTTTGATTTTGAATTGATTGTGCAATGACTGTTCCTGCATTGTGTTGAATTATTGTTTTGTAACGGCGATAGATTGGGCATATCAAAATCATTGTACGGCCCTGACGAAGGTTAAATTAACCAAAATGCATTGGCTAACGTACACAATATTATAGCCAGTATCTTTAAGCCCATCCACTTCGAATATGAGAATGAATATTCAGGAGTGATAAGAACAATAATCGATGTGCAATAAATATTACATTTTTTTGAGAAAATGACGGACTAGGTCTATATTGAATTTTTACGTAAATACAGTAATTACAGCACGGAATTGGAAGGTCCCTACTATAAGGGCAAGCTGAGAGCACCAGTTTTAATAGAGTTATTCCACTCTATTTTTCTTTTTTCAAATATAAAGAGAAACCCATAAATTACACAGTGTAAACAACAGACAGGATACATAAACGATTTCATAGTATTTTAAATTCCAAGCACAATACATTCTAGTAATTGAAAAGTGAAATAAAATTACCTTGATAGGCGCTTGAAGTTGTAGTTGACTCCGGAAAAGAAATGGATGCAGAATCTTGCTCCTTCATTTTCAGTGCATTGTCACGAGGTGGTAAAAGGGAAAATTAGATATGCATTAGATATGTGGGAAGATCCAACTGTTGATAATATGAACTTCTGCAAGTCTGTAGGGCTCACCATTGGTATACTGGACATGTCGGTGGTTTCGTCACTTGCAAGGGTCTGTGCTTCCGTCAGTATGCTCTCCTAAAAAATTGACATGTCAAGCAACCGATTACAAAAAGATTATGCTTCTTTTGAAGGGCACTATGGCATTGTTTTCTATGGTCATAATTACTTTCTATGATGCTCCATAAACAGGGACAGATGTGTAGTAAAATGTGTTATAGTTAAAAAGTAATACAATCTGGTCATTATGCAAACTTTAGTAAGACACATCTACACCGAAAGCACCAATCCGTTCATGTAGTTACCATGTTCAGTACCCCACCGCCTACATCAAATTCATAATCCGCGACTCACCTGAGGCAATGTGTGCAAAAATAGAGTTGGAATTGCATTTGGAAGCAATTTACGAGACGTTTTGAGCTTTTTTGTGTACTGTGATTGGTCGTACATATCCAGGGTAAAGTGCAGGCTGCAGATGCGGAATCGATTGGCCCTCAAGTCTCCCAAGACAGCATTCGCTCTACTTTCAAACTCGTCCACTGGAAAACCACAATGTCAAACCCATTTTCCTATTAAATCAATATTCCTCAGGAATGTATGCATGATTGTGCCCTTACTTTTGACATGGCTCCAAGAACAGCAACCGAAAACCATACAAGCAGGCATTCTTGAAAAATCTATAAGATCTGTATAAAAAAAGTACACATAATTACAAAAGAATTCTACTGAATGCATGAGATTAATGGAATGATATCAATGTTTTCTATGCAATGTTTGTTTTGGTCAAAGAAGCAAAACCTGTATAGCGTAGTCGAATACTACAGACATACAGAATTGGCATACATACAGAATTGGTTGATATGGCGCAAATCGTAACGGGTTACTCATCCATTGAATGTACTTTCCTGCATCAAAAGGAAACATGGTTATAGACATTGTCCGAGAAAGATGCGATTCAATCACAATTGACACTGATGAAATTTGCTCTATATCGAGATCAGAACACTTTAAACAGTAGACAATCGTAAAGTCATTGAGATGAATGAACATTACACTACTGGGTACATTTGTTCGAAATAAGATAGAAATTTTGAAATCAGAAAGAGATGATTATAGTGAAGTTAATAGTTGATCTGCCCTTACCTTGACTAACAAACAATTATATTCGGCAAGCAGGGTAGTTAGTAGCAGGAGAACAGGTAGCACGATCAAGAGTTGACTTCCAGTGCTCACAGATGTTCACAGGTAGCACGATCAGGAGTTGACTTCCAGTGCTCACAGATGTTCTCAGGATAAATATCAAGGGGTTTATAAAGAATTAGAAATGTGGCTGTGAATGTGAATGAGTGACATGTTTCTGGCACGGTCTGATTGAGGGGAGCCTGGAGACACTGTGTCTGGCTAGGCCATGTGAACAATGGCTGCTGCACGGAAGATACCTATGAAGTGTATATGGTGTTTGACACCTCAGCTGTTCCTACCCTGCCAGCCCCCTTGGGAGGGCACGGCCACAGTTGCAAACTGCCATTGATACTGTAGGGAGGATGGATGGGCATGAGGCATGCAGAAAAGGGCCCGGCACACTGCTGAATGGAGACAAACCTATGTGGATTGCAGGGGCGCGGTCTGATTGAGGGAAGCCTGGAGACACTGGGTCTGGGGAGGCCATGTGTACAATGGCCGCTGTGTGGAAGATATTTTAAGTTCTCTAATATTCGGAAAATCTTAAGACAACAATTTCAAATTTGTGGAGTACAAGGGGCATGGCCCTTTAGCAAATTACCAGCGGCATCTGCGCCAAATCCTGGTAAGCTTTCATAGTGAAGCCTGCAGTTACGCACCTGCAGCGTCATACACAAATCCTACATGTGTGTGAGAGGCTTATGGTCAATGTGGAATCATTTCTCACTTTGCCGTCTGGCGGGTGGGCCCTACTAAGGGACAGTGGCTGTATCTAAGTGCCTTGTTGGGTCTCGAGGCTGCATAGGTTGTGTGGTTGCAGTCTGGGGTTTGTTGGTGCTATGGAAGTATGTGTTGCATTGTGATTTGCATTTAAATTACTGAGAACTCCTACAGTATCTTCCCCCTCTTTTTCTTTGTCCTCCTCCCCTGCCTTACCTTCTAATGCCCTTTGGTGATACAATTGATAGCAGTCACTGTGGCAGGCCAAACCTGATACAGTCACTTTCCTTTGTTCTAACCTCATTATTTTTTCGGTTTATTTTTCAATTTCTGCACCTCAGTTCTCAACTTGTGATTTGTGTCCTTCAAACCCATCATTCTTGATTTCCTAACCAGTTTTGCAGCTTTCCCAAACAAATCCAGGAATATTTCCTATTGTTCTGGGGCTATTTGTTTTAAAATATTTGGCCAAATCAACGTACCTTCCACTTATACTCCTGTGTTATGGAGCTCCACTTCTCATAATATTAACATGCACTTGGGTGTTTGTAGTTGTACATACAGTGCACTAGAAAGCCATTTTCAGGAAAACTGCGTTCTTCTGAACCTCCTTTTCCTTTTCTGTATTTTTCCCCAGCGGCCTTGAACAGACATTTTACTAAGTAGGTTCACTTGAATACAATTTCTACACTAGACCCTTAAGCACACGACTAATAACACAATATAAAGGATGCCCCTTTCCAGTTACTTATTTCTTTTCAATTAGGTTCTCTCATTCTCATAGAGCTTTCTGTATAAAACAGATTTTCTTTTGGTTTCTGCCCTCTGCTACATCTTACATTTGGCTTCCCAACCTTATTCATTCTTGGCTTCCCACGATTATGAATTCTTATCCTTTCATTTTTCACTACTGCGTCATACACATTTTTGTCCCATTCTCACTCAATCGTCCATATTTTCCCCACTGACTCTGTCCCGCTGCTATTTAAATTAAATAAAAGGGCTATCATGCAGCCCAAGAAGTGACAAGGTCAACGGCTGGCCTTCACTCGGAACCCCTTTAGAGGTTTCAACCTGGCTCTCTACCTATATTTTATGCGTACAGTAGGGCTGAAGAGGAAATTGTCTGTTACTTCTGTTACCGCTCCAGATGGGCATGATGAATCCAAGTCATACCACCAAAAGTAGAAACCCACCCAAAAAAAGTCAAGGCAACCAAGGCATTGGCATCAGAGTTGTTTTTTTTTCCAAATAGCTGTGCATAAATGAACATAACTAGAAAAGTAAACCCATCCCAACAATGAGGACCCCAAGCACAGACTTCTCAGGGTTTTCATAGGGTTTTACACATTGAGGTTCACACAGAAAACAGTAAGATACATTAGTAGATTACATTAACAATGAACTTGCTAACAGAACACCCTCCAACCTTGAGGGTCATGATGGAACAGCACCATGCCAGGCCTATACAATTCCACTCTAACTAGCCACGTGATACAATCACCGGCAAGAGCAGATCACTCCATCATATGTAACAAGCCCCGTCTTGTGACTAGCAACCGTAAATCCCTTTGTTCAGTTCTCAGGCATGAACACTTGACATGGGCACTTGTGAAAATGCCTCTTACATCAAAATAAGAACTCTTTTGTTCCACACAGGCTGATACCATGTGCAGTAAATACCAATAATTATTTTCACAAAAAAAGGTAGGAAAAGGTTTACAAACACTCTGTCACTTACTTCTGGTAGGTCTGTAAGCTGGTTCCTAGAGAGATAAAGCTTATTTAGGCTGGTCAAATATCCCAATTCTTCTGGAAGTGATTTAAGTTGATTGTTTGCTAGGTGGAGTTCAAAAAGGCTTCGCAGTAGGCCTATCTGTTTGGGAAGGCTTTCCAGTTGATTGTTGTTTAAGCTCAAATGTCCAAGATTTTGTAAACTGGAACAGAAAAAGCAAGGCGGTGAGTAGGAAGTTTATTGTGTAAAGCACTTGCTAAAGGCACAGCAATTCATGCACGTGTTTGCAACCTTCAAAAATGCGACACTTAGTACTGCAGACAGGTTCTCTAACTGAAAGCACATTTTCATGTAATTCGTACATCTTTAACCAGTCTTTCACTACTCTTTCACTACTAAGACCATTGCAACTCACACTTGAATAAGCACATCACAAATGGGGCTGATTTCTAATATTAGCATCCAGGGCAGGGGAGCCAACCAATCAAGCTGCTCGGAATCACAGGCTGAATTCCAGGATTTCAGCCTACGTTTCCGAGCAGCCGGATAGCTGCATCTCCCGTTTCTCCTCTCTGCCCCCCCATCTTCAGCCTATCTTTCCGTAACTTCCACTCTGATTTTCTGATCCCATCCCACCCCCGTGCCCCACTTACTCAGCCGCTCTGTGTCCTAGCCAGCCATCATGGATATGGAAGAGGGGCTCTGTATCCAGCTCCAGAGCAATCTTCTTGGGTAGGTATTTTGTTTGAAGGAACGGGACGCCATGAGGCACTGAGGTTGAAGTTGAGGGAGAAGCACAGTCTGTGGAGAGAGTGACAGGTGCTGTCCAGATGTTCCAGAGCCTGCTCAGGTGAATGGGCTCTGATCAGCCAATCGTCCAGGTAGGGGTAGATGTGAACATCCCTCCCCCTGTAGATTCGCTGCCACCACCACCATCAGCTTGGTGAATACCATTGGGCGGAGGTCAGCCAGAATGGCAGTACTCGAAACTGATAGTGAGAATGTTACGCTCACCTGGTCTCTGCGGAAAGGTCCGTAACCTTTCCAGTCAATGATCGAAACACCTTGGAGTCCAGGATGGATTTGACTTCATATTCTGGTTCTCCATCTATTACTTCGGGCTCTGGCGGCGAACTAAGCCGTGTATTGGACTTCATTGGTTTGAGGAGAGAGACATGAAATATGGGGTGAATTTTCATGTGAGATGGTAACTCCAATTTCATGGCGACAGGATTGATTATGGACGTTATAGTATAAAGGCCAGGTATCTTGGGCGGAAAGCTCTTAGCCCCTTCAGGGGAATATATTTGGATGCTAACCACACCTTTTCTCCAATCTGGTAGGCGGGAGCTTCCTTCCGATGTTGATCAGCAAACAGTTTTTGTCTTTCCTTAGCCTTGGTCAGATGCTCTGTCGCCTCGTTAAGAACCTGAGTGATGGTTTTATGCACTTTTTATGGCTGGCATTTCCAGGGTATCGGGTGGATCAAATACTGATGTCCTCGGATGTCTTCCGTGCACAGTGTAGAATGGAGTTGGCCCTGTGCTTGTGTGAACTGAGTTGTTGTATCCATACTCAGCTATCCAGAGTATATTTTTCTAAGAATCCTCGGACTGTTGCAACATACACCTGAGATATTGCTCTAAAGTTTGGTTGGTTCGTTCAGTTTGCCCATCAGTTTGAGGGTGATGGCTTGTGGACAACTGGAAATCGATTTTGGCAATCGTACAACACTTTCTCCAAAAAGGCAGAAACAAATTACATTCCGCAATCAGATACTAATATTGATGGAAATCCATGTAATCGAACTATTTGCTCTAGGAACACAGAAGCGAGAGTTGATGCAGTTGGGAGTCCCTTCACAGGGATGAAATGGGCCATTTTGGAGAACAAATCCACAACGACTAATATGGTGTTGTATCCACTGCAGGGTAGGAAAATCTGTGATGCAGCCGATCGACAGGGTATGCCAAGGTGCTGGCGGTACTGTTAGGGGATGTAGTAAGCCAGCAGGGTTCTGTTTCTGAGATTTGTGTTGTGCACAGACACTGCAGGTTTCAATAAATTGGTTGATGTCTTTTCGCCAGGTTGGCCACCAGTAGTTTGGTTTTATCTTAGCCTGAGTTTTGGCTATACCTGGGTGTCCTTCCACTAATGAATCGTGGCAATTTGTGTTGATTTGCTTTTGCAGTTCTTGGTCTTGGACATATGATCGTCCTTGGAAATACAGTAGATTGTCTTCGATGGTGTACTGGTCACCTTTTAACAGCCATTCCTGTTGTGTTGATTGATCCATCGGGGATTACAAACTGGTTCTTTGGTCATCCACACACGTGGTGGCAGCTATTCTGGTTTGAAACCTTTCCTCAGGAATTATGGCCACGGGGTCGGATGCTGTAAAATCCTCTTTTTCTTCACTCATGCGTGATAGAGCGTCTGCTTTCCCATTGCACACTCCAGGTCTATAAGTGATAATAAAATAGTATTCAGTGAAAAAGAAAGCCCAACGAAGTTGACGCGAGGATTGTGCTTTGGCGGTTTTCAAGTATTGCAAGTTACGGTGGTCCGTGATGACAATGACCGTATGTCTCGTCCCAAGAAGGTAATGTCTCCAGGTCTTGAATGCTGCTTTAATTGCCAGTAAAGCCTTATCTGTGATTGCGTAGTTCAACTCGGGGGCTGAAAATTTGCAGGGCCAGAATGCGACAGGGTGTTGTTGTCCTGTTTCAGGTTCTCGTTGTGACAATACTGCTCCCATGGCTATTTTTGAAGCATCTGTCTCAACTATGTAAGGTAGGTCTGGTCGTGGGTGTCGAAGGACTGGTGCTGCAGTGAATGCTAGTTTCAACTTCTGGAAGGCTTCTTCGGCTTCTGTCGACCAATGCAACTTTTGATTTTTCTTTACCAAGCAGGTAATTGGAGGTACAATTTGTGAAAACCCAGGTATAAACCGACGGTAAAAGTTGGCGAATCCGAGCACGCTTTGCACTCCTTTCGTGGATGTTGGTGAGGACCATTGGAGGATTGCATCCACCTTTCGTGTTACCATATGTACGCCTTGTGGTGTGAGCATGAAACGGAGAAACTCGACCTCGGTTACATGGAAAACATTTTTTCCAACTTGGCATACAATTGGTGTTGTCGAAGCTTCTCTAAGACTGCTCGGACATGGCCTACATGTTCTTCCATGGAATTTGAGTAGATAAGAATGTCATCAATGTAAACAAGAGCGCAAACGTCCAGTAGTTCACGGAGTACATAATTCATAAAGAATTAGAACGCTGCGGGGGCATTACATAGCCCGAAGGGCATGACCTGGTATTCAAAAAGGCCGTACTTCGTGCGGAAGGCTGTTTTCCACTCGTCTCCGTCTTTTACTCTTACAAGATGGTATGCTCCTCTTAAATCCAGTTTTGTGTAGATTTGAGCATGCTTCACTTGGTCCAGGAGCTCTGGTATAAGTGGCAAAGGATATTGATTTTTTACTGTGATCTGATTGATGGCTCTATAGTCGATGCAAGTTCTTAAGTCCCACTCCTTTTTAGGCACGAACAATAAGGGCGAGGAGGCAGGAGACGGGCGAATGAAACCGTTCGCCAGGTACTGATCCAGGTAAGCTCTAAGATGCTGATTTTCATGTTCTGTCAGAGCATAAATTCGGCTGCAAGGGATCTGGGCTCCGGGTACAAGATCTATTTGACAATCGTAGGGTCTGTGCGGGGGCAGAACGTTGGCTTGCTCTTTTTTGAAGACATCCTGGTAATCTTGGTATTCAAGCGGTAAGGAGCTGATGAGGCCCAACACGATTCCTTTCTTCAGTTTCAGGTTGGTGTAATCTTTTTTGTAAAATGTGTCGGCACAATCATGAGGTCAGAACTCATTTTTGCCAGTCGATCCTAGGATTGTGGGTCTCCAGCCAGGGCATTCTAAATATCATCTGGAACTGAGGGGCACCGATGAAATCGAAAGTAATGTCCTCTTGATGCCTGTCCTGACACAGAAGCTTGACTTTCTCTGTGTATTGTGTCACCGGGCCAGATGATAGCTGAGAACCATCCACAGCAGTGACGTTTTCCGATTTCTGCTTCTGTTGGAGAGGAAGGCCTAGTCAGAGAGCCAAATCTTGGTCAATGTAGTTACCCACAGCTCCACAATCAATATATGTCTTCAAGGCATGTATTTTTGATGGTTGCTTGTGATTCACCAAAAACACTGGAAGGACTAGATGTGAGGTCTGTACGGATTCCATTTTCATGCTCGACAAGCGGACCCCTGCACTTGCCGGGCATTGGCGTTTCCCGAGTCCTGTTCTTCTTCTTCATCAGTTTTGTCTGGTGCCCCAACCGTTTTTTTGGGTGGTTTTACTGGGCACTCACGGAGGAAGTGACCGGCTCGTCCACAATATAAGCAAAGCTGTTGTTGTCTTCTTTTTTCCCTTTCTGCTTTGGGAAGGGGACTTCGTAATCCACCAATTTGCATTGGCTCAGACTGTTGTTGAGGTTTAGTCTGATTCTCACGAGGTCGTACGTAAACTGACCGTCCCTCTGATCTAGCTTGATCCATTTTCCGATTCTGCAAACTACGATCGAGTTGCACCGTCAGGTCTATGTAGTCCGCACACCTCTCAGGGGGATTCACCACTTGCGCCAACACATCCTTAAGTTCTCTACATAACCCTCTGTAAAAGAGTGTAGTCCTCTTCTCTTCTGGCCAGTTGAGACGATTGAAGGTTGCAATATAGGTTAATAGATCTTGACTCCCTTGTCTGAGTGACAACAACTCATTGTCCAGAGCTTGTCCTTGAGTATGACGGGCAAACAATTTCTCCATCTCATGTTGGAAATTCCCAAAGTTCCGGAGTAAAAGGGTCATCTTGATTTACCAAAGATATAGACCAGTCTGCCGCACTACCTCCTAAATACGAGAGTACAAACGCCACTTTGGCTTGGTCATTAGGAAAGGCTCCTGGTCTGCACAAGAAATGAAGGCGACATTGGTTCATAAATACAGCGAACTTGTTTGGGTCGCTGATGAAGCGTTCAGGAGAGGCTAGAGGCACTGCTCCTGGAAGAACCATCTGAACCAGTGTTGATTGTTGTAGTGTGGAAGAATGAGAAGAATGGGTCACTCCAGGCAGTGGAACCTGTCCTGCTTGTGCTTGTAGCATTTGTCTTGACAATTTGTCAGTTCTTTCTCGAGTTACAATAAGATCCCTCCGTAATGCTTTGGTTTCCTGTCTTGAAGCATGTACTTCAGCCCGTAATTCCCCTAGTAAAAGGGCTAACTGCTGAAGTTTCCATATCGCCCAGGCAGAGAGCATTAGAGGCTTTGCGTTCTGTTACGCGCACCTGGTCTCTGTGGTGGCATTGGGGCACGGTTGCAGCCCTCCCTGAACTTGAATCACCCCCTTCAGGCCTCTCCCTCAGTAGAAAAGCTTTGAGCGGTGGTACGTGGTGATACTGCTCCTGCGTGGAGATAACAGTGTGTGAGTGCACCAATCTGTGATTGTTGTACCTATCGAACCCTTCACCCCAAAGTACGGTTTCTGTGAGCATACGCCGGTCCATAAAGCTCACCTGTGAATTATGGAAGATAAGCTCCCAGTCCTGCTACTTCTGGCAGGGGCGCATCGAATGGAATCTAGTTCCTTCACTGATCCCTGATAAGGATTAGTCCAGTCCAGCTGCGATTATGCTTCCCCTTATGATTGGTAAGTCTTTCTTGAGCTCTTGTGATGCTGTTCGTTCTGTTTAATGTCTTTATATGTTGCTCCTATTTATGCCCACAATAATGTCTCTCTTCTGTTTTCTTTCCTTAGATGGAAATGCGGCCTCAATGCAGCTGTGAGACGCGAGACGCGGCCGGATGGAAGATGGATGCTATCGCAATGTTCGACAGCAGGTAAGTTATGGTTTAAGGAAAGCATGAAGTATAGCGAAGCGCAACCTTAAACTGACAGTTTTTTTGATGTCTAACCTTGTCTTCTGTTTTTCCTTGCAGGCGCTGCTGTCGACGATGGAGCGTGTCGTGCTGCGGTGCCAAGATGAAGATATTGGCGTTCCGGAAAGTGCAAAGATGAATACTTGGTTTGCCGAAGAGATGTACAGGTAAGAACAGCTTCCCCCAGTTGGTAAGTATTCTGGCAGGAAGCAGGATGTCCAGGGAGCAGAATCTTCAAAGATAAGTCTGACCTCAGGCGACGGTGAGCGTTACGCTGCTTGCAAGTGCAGAATAACGGAAAGCATCTGTCTTGAGGATCGGGGCAGCATATATAGCTGAGATTGTGGGCACGGCCATTAAGGCCGGCTTACCAGCCACACCCTGCCACTCCTAGAGAGTGAGCACGTGCAAAGGCAATCCATTAGCAGCCACACTCAAGAATACACTTGGGGCTGCTTAGTCGATGGAATGTTCAAGGTTAATGCATCCTGCTTAATGGATAGAATGTTCAAGGTTAATGCATCAGAAGTGCTATGTCCATAATAAAAGCTTTTTGGTGTTAAATGGATGTTCTTGTTTACTTTTGTTCATGGGCCTGGGGCCAAAGGTGCCAGGACAGTGTCCACCCAGGTCTCCTGTGCATGCGACTCCTGCATGCCTGTGCCCCTGACTTCATGACCATGACAGAGAACTGACAACGGCAAATCTCTGGTACTTTCTGTACTTGAGATGGATCGGCACATGAAAATAAGTATCCTGAAGATCCAATGACACAATCCAATCCTGAAGCTGAAGGGCCTGAAGGATCTGCAAAAGAGTGACAATCTTGAACTTGTCCTTCCTGAGGAACTTGTTCAAGCATCTTAAGTCCAAGATGGGTTGCAACCCTCTATCCTTTTTCAGGATCAGAAAATAAGGAGAGTACAAGCCTTGATTGCTTTCCGCTACGGGTACCTGTTCAATTGCACCCTTCTCCAACAGTGTCTGAACTTCCTGTCAGAGGAGCGGATCTGATACTTTCAAGAACTGGCCTCTAGGGGGACAGTTTGGTGGTTTCTTCAGAAAGGGGAGGCAGTAGCCATGGGCGACAGTTTGTAGAGCCCAAGAATCTGTTGTAATGCTTCGCTATTCCTTCAAATGCTGGGCTAACCAGCCCCTCACTGCAAACAAATGCTTTAAGTCTTCAAAGTGGTTTGGGGCACTGGCCGGTGCAGAAGGCAAAGAGGCATTAGCTGGAGGAGCTCCTCTGCCCGACCGACCTCAGACACCCAGTGGATGTCTTCTCTGTCCCATTTGCGTAAGCTGACCTCTTGCTCTCCCAACAGAAGAGTAGTATTGAAATGAATGATTTCTCCATCCCATATTGGAAGACTGAGTTGGACGACTCTGTTGGGGTTGTCTAATGTCCAGACTTAGAGATTTTCCTGCTGCCTTAGACAACTGTAATTTCTCAAGGCTTTGATCTGCTTCCAAACAAATAAGACCCTTCAAATGGCATATCCAACAGTCAGAAGCAAACCCTGATGTTCTTAGCCAGGCAAAATTTCTAAGCACTGTACTAGTAGCCATAGAACGGCTAATACAGTTCGCAGTGTCCAGACCTGACTGCAAGGACTGACACATAGCATCTTTCAAGTCCTGAATAATGCTCATAAAAACCATCCCTTTCTTCACCCTCTGGGATGTGATCCGATTGCCATGGCAATTACCTCCCACAAAGTGTTGTTAAACGTTGACAGAGCACAAGTTGCATTGGCTGCCTTCAGTGCCATACCCCTTGAAGAAAAAGCTTTCTTTCCAATAGCATCAAGCCTTTTATCCTCCCTGTCTTGAGGAATCCTGGGAAAGGTTGCTCCCTTAGAAGCAGCAGTGACCGCTTGAACAACAAGGCTTTGTGGACTTGGATGTTTCGAAAGATACTCCGGATCTACTGATGAGGGTCTGTATTTCTTAATGAAGTCCTTGTGGGCTGCAGGAAAGGTGTCTGTATTTTTCCAGTCCTATTCTTGATTGCAGTATGAAAAGGAAGGACTGGGTCCTTAGCTGACCCCTTGTCCAATATATCAGTCAAGTCATCTTGTCCATACTCAACAGATGATCTACCCCAGCCTAGGTATTCTATAACCTTTGCCATTACTGATCTATAAGAAGCATCAGCATGTCCTGAGCCTTCTGGGGTTCCTAAATCAACTTCTGGGGAAGTATCCAGACCACTGGCATCCTGCACGATGTCCACAAGGTCCCTCATTCTTGATTCCTTGGATATCAGTTCCTCTGGAACACCAGGAGTGCCGTACTGTTGTCCAAAACCACAAATAGGGATTTGTTCCTCCTCCACTTCCTCATCATAAATAGAGGCCATAGACTTAAAAAAAATTCTCTTTTGTCTTGTGGTTTGTAAACCTTGTAAACTCTGATGACTTTGACACCAGTGTTCTCGACTTCGATGCCTTCGACAGTGTTGAGTGAGTCGGAGGAGGGGTATCCCTTCGAGCTGTCGAGGCCATGTGTCGCACAAGATGCTTTTCAGGTCTTCCAATCCTGCGAAAGCTTTGACAACCTGATGTCTGTTCTGTTGGGCGTGCGGTCAGCGGTTTTCATCAACACCCTGTCGGCCTTCTGTGCAATGGGGTCGGGAGTCTCTAATGCTGCCTTCTCAAACACTTCCAACATCTGCAGACAGAATTGTTCCAGCTTTGCTTTACTAGCCCCCTTCTTCGGAAAGCTTACCAGATTCCCTTCGGGCGAAGAAAACGTAGAGGACGATCTAGAGCGATGACGCCTTTTCTTGGATCTCCTTGAAGATGATGAAGAGGAATGACGAGATCTCAAACGCATAGCACGCTTAATGTGCCTCTTCACCCGGTGTGGCGATCTCTCCCTCTGCCTCTTAAATTCAGCTAATTTTTTTGTGGGCGTTACAGAAGACGACTTTGGGGATGGTTTGCACAAAGCAAGTTTCCCCTTCCTCTCCTTTAAAGCTTTTCCAGTCATAGACTGGCACGAGCCACAATCGTCAATGATGTGGCCCGACCTCAAGCACCAGAGACATGGCCGATGGTTATAGAATTATCAAACATGCCAAGGCGAAGAACGATATTTCGAGCAGCGCTGCAGAAAAACAGAACTGAGGCAATGGGTGCGGTGCGTGCCTTTTATACCAGCGTCAACATCATGCTCGATGAGAACGGAGGCCCTCGAAGGACAAAAGGTCGACGCACGGCGCCCTCTGCTGAGAAAAGTTTCTGAGCTGCAAGCAGGATATCGGAGTATATCAAAGATGAGGAATACGTGGGAGGACACAATCCATTCAAAACCAACCGAAGAGGGTATGCACAATCAACATTTGTCTTATGAGTTTTCCATTTCCTTTCTCGGACAACCCTCAATTTAAAAGTTTAGCGTGTGGGTGTGGCTAGGCGCGTCATTGATAAAGATGGCTCCATAAAAGCCTCCTACACTGTGAAGGAGAAAAAGGCATGAAACCCTTGTTAGCTAACTAATGCTGAAATAAAAGGCAGTTGTCTGCTGCGTGAGCATTGAAGCTGGTGTTCAGTGTTTCCCCGACCAATCCCTGCAGCCCGAACATCGAGTGGGATGCGACACGGGCCGCTTGACTACAACATGGCACCTTCAGGCTTGGTCCTGGCATGAAGGAGTGAGCCTTGTTCTCTGGCGGCTGAATGAATGCTCACTGCTGGATGTGCCCTTTTTCTCGCCCAGACGGCTGTCCTCCGGGAGTGGCGCTTTGATGTGAAGAGTGGGTTTGTGCCCGTAGTGTGATGGGTGGTAACGGCTGGAGACACAGCGTGAGAGCTTGAAGTCAGAAATCAGCCCGGGGACTGTGAGGTGATTGGCCCAGCTGATACCTGCTGCGACTCTCCTGCCTGCCGGGAAGCGCAGGTTTCGCCTGCCGGAAAATTCGCTCTGGACCCCCCCCCTGCACTGGTGGCTATCACCCATATCTGAGGATCCTAGCTGCATTAGCGGCAGTGAAGGGAGACTTGTCCAGAGCACAGCGGCCACACTCTGTGCGGGGCGCACAGCATTTGGGGGGGATTACATCACACTGGCTGGAATGGATGGACGCATGAGGAACCCAGTGTCATGACTATACTGGCAAGCTATAATAAGTCTTAGTCACACAGGACACGTGTCTTAGCTTCTATTTCCATGCCAGGCCCGATTGGGGGGTAGTCTTACCTCTGGCACATTCTTAACCTTAGGTGAAGTGACAGCAGCGCGAGCTACAACATCTTTACCCACCTCAATCTATAGCAGCGCCTGGATGATTTTCAGTGATCGCTCCTCCTATCGTGTGTCTGTGCGAGGTACAGGCCTATGGCTACCTGGCATTTGGCAATTGTGCAGCTCCACCAGTGCCCTCTGTGCCCCCAGAGCTGCGGGTGGCCATAGCTTTTAGGTGTGTGGCCCACTGGGTGCTGTATCCAGGGGGTGAGGAATTCAGTTCGCAACAAGGGATGAACCCTGCCATGGTGAACCTCCAGTGGAACCACGTTCTACCTCACCCGCCTCCTGTAGCCACGATGGCCAAAACACCCAAGTCAGGCAAGCAAGGAGATATCTCGATAATGTTGCAGCCTGTTGACAAGACCAAGAGCAGCGAAGTGGTGACGGCCCAGGTCCATGGGGCTGATCCGCTCCCAGCAATGCTCATGAAGATGTCCACAGAATCAGATTTGCATAATTCATTGGCGGAGATCGGCAAAGAAATCCACAAAAGCACAGAGGATCTCTCCCACAAGATACTGGCACTAGATAAGAGGGTTTCTGAAGCTGAGCAATGGGTCTCAGATGTGGAGGACCTATTATGCGAACAATCCTCTGAGATGGTTGACTGCTCTAACAGATTGGAGGCACGCTGCGATGCCCTGAAAGGTAAGCAGGAGGATGGGGAGAATCGCTCCCGCAGGAATAATATTTGGATTCGTGGTATCTCTTCAGGGGTGAGGGACAACAAACTCCCCGATTTTGTGGAGGACCACTTTCAATTCATCTTGGAGCTACCTGATGACTCAACCAGGACTTCTTCAGCACAGGACCGACTTCGCACATGTCCACTTCTTTAAACTGAAGGAACACATAATGACTGCGGCCTGGACTTTATCAACCGTCTCCTTCCGTAACATGTCACTTTCATTGGATCAAGATCTGGCTTTCGTGACTCTGGCGAAGCGAAGGGCGCTCCAATGACTGACTGAATGGTTACGCAGTAGAGAAGCTCCATTTCGCTTAGCATTGAAACCGGAGGTCTATTCAGACGCTAAAGGAAGCAGGGAGCCTGCTGAATGCTGAGGACATGGGGGGTGGGAGGGCAGTGAGCCCGAGGTGGGAAGGACAGCTCTGCGCCCAGGTCCGGAGGCCTCACAAAAATGGATGAAAGTGGGCTGGGGGAGGAAGGTGAAGGGTCCCGTCAGAAAGACTTGAGTGTCCTGCAATTGCTATGGGTGTCCTGGAAATTGGGGCTGTTTTTGCTGATAAGTGGGTCCTCTTGACCTGTGTCTAAAGTTGAGCTGTGGGGGTTGGGTAATCAAGGGGGGCAGCTGGGGCAGAGGGGTAGGTTTCGGAGTGTTTTATACCTCCCAAGTTGGAATCCCCTGTGGAATAAGAGATGTTTGATTTTTGCTCCTGTTTCAGCACTGTTAACAGTTGGGTAGGGAAGGGAAGGGTGGGGGTTGGTGTTTTTTTTGGGGGGTTATAAATGTTCCATGTTGGACTGGCGTTGGATTTATATTTCCTACGAAGGAATGTTTTGAGCAGTGATGAGGGGGTGGATACTGCTTGGTCATATGAGATGTTCTGAATGTATTTATTCATTTATTTCTATAATTTGTAAAGCACACTAAGCCCAGAGGCATCAAGGCGCTGTTGCATGGACAGGTTATAAAGGATTACACAAGATGATTTGCTACACAGGTTACACATAAATACACAAGGTTACGTACTACGCAGGTAATGAGTCTTCAATGCCATGTTCTAGAAAGAGCCAGGTTTTCAGCTGTTTACGGAAGACCCAATGCGACTGTTCAGCTCTCAAGGTCAAGGGGAGGGCATTCCAGAGTTTAGCAGAGATTACTGGGAAGCTAGTACCTCTGGCCCTAGCATGCCTGAACTTAGGCTGGAGGAGACAGTGAGTGTAGGTTGTTCTGGGTGGTCTTTGGGAGTGAGCTTTGACAATCTTCTGTGAAAGGTATGGGGGTGCCGAGTTCGAGAGGCACTTGTGGGTGATTGCCAGGGTCTTGAAAGTGATCCGATCTCTGATAGGGAGCCAGTGTATGCTTTTCCTTGCTTTATAGATGTGTTCTTTCTTCGGGATGTTAAGAGCTGCACTAAGCGCATTGTTTTGGATCACTTGCAATTGTTGTAGGTTGCGTGGTGAAATACCTGCGAAAAGAGCATTGCAATAATCCAATCTCGAGCCAATGAGTGCTTGTGCAATATTGTGGCAACTGTCTGAGGAAAGGAAGGGACGGCAAGCATCAATACGTTTAGAAGTGTAGGTTGCAGAGGAGGACATGGCGTTAACTTGGCGGGTGAGGAGTCAAGGTAAACTCCCATTGTTTTTACAGAGGTGGAGGTCGAGATAGGGTTGCCGTCGATGAAGAATGCAGAGTAGGAATGGTGTAGGTTTTTTAGCACAGCCGGCGAGCCAACCAGTAGGCTTTTGGTCTTTTCATCGTTCTGGCACAGTCCCTGCACGGCTATCCAGGCCTGGAGGTGGAGGAGAATTTGGGTGTCATCCGCGTAGTTGGTGTAGGAGGTGCCCATTAAGTCAAGGAGGATGAACAGAGGTTTAGTGAAAATATTGTACAAAGTGGGAGAGACGCAAGATCCTTGGGGAACGCCACAGGAAATAGGAGCCAGGTGGGGGGCACTAGCATTGTCTGCAAAGACTTTGATTGTTCTGCCTTGCAGGAAGGAGAAAATCCAACTGGAAGCTTGTGTTGAAATGTTGGCTGCTGACGAGAGGCAAAGTATCCTATGGTCGGCCAAGTCGAAGGCCGCAGAGAGGTTTACTAGTAAGAGAAGGGCAGGTTTACCAGTGTCCATAATCTCATTGAGCTGTTTTTTTTTAAGTCAAGCAGGGCAGATTCTGTGGCGTGTCCTGGGCACCTGCAAGATGAGTTGCTTCCTTGTATAGAAGCAACTCCAGGACCTAGAGGGCTACAGGTCTAATAAACCTTTTCGACTCCTACATATATTTTACATGGAGCATGTTCTAAACCCAGAACTATTTGTGAATATTTTCCCCTTTGGGTCACGCTCAAATACTCTCCATTCAGCTAGCACTAAAAGGCCTGAATGGGCATTTCTTTCATGTACCTCATCAAGTTCATTGTTGTCTAGATTATTGAAATTCGTCTCATACATATTGCTTTCAAATGCTTTTTTTTCTTTTTTTTTGATGTTCTTATGTACCTCACCAAGTTATTCGTTGTCTAGATTATTGAAATTTGTCTCATACATATTGTTTTCAAATGTTTTTTTTTGATGTTTTTTCGTTTTAATACAAACTTTGTATGTTCACAACCCTTGATACGTGTGAGTTTCCTTATTCGATCTTTCTTCTTTCTGGACAAACTATTTGGGTTACTAACTTAGGGATTTATTCCATTAGTAAAACTATACCAGGCTCCCCGATTTCCATTTGTTCCATTTATTGACTAAAATTGGGTATGAACCTGGAAGGTAGCAGTTCTATTTCCTTTTGTTTTTGTATCTTTGATGCCTGAGTCTGCTACTTGTCACCCCGGGCACACCGAAGTCCTCAGAATATATATTGCTATTTAGTGTCCTGGGCGGAAGCCTGATTGCTGAACCCCCAAAATACGGTTCAATTCTAAATAGCGTTGTATTTGAATATAGGCAGCTTTTTCTAGGATCTTAGGAAGATAGTGGTTCGTTGTGATAGTACGATAGTTCAAGGAGATAGCTGGGTCTAGAGTAGGCTTTTTTTAAAAGAGGAAGTACCCATGCTTCCTTTAAGAAGGTGGGGACTGTGTAGGAGGAGAAAGAGGAGTTAATAAAGGAGGTGATAAGGGGGTTAAGGCGTCAGTGCATTCCTTAACCATAGCCGCTGGGCAGGAGTCACCTTTGCCTTTGCCTCTGGATGGTTTCAGGCCTTTCAGAATGGAGGTAACCTCTTCTTGGGAGACTGGGTTGAAGTGGCAGGGTGGGTAGTCGGGATCTGTAGTGGTGGGCTGGTTGAGGATGGAGCATCGTTGGGTAGCACTCAGAGGTATGTTTGGTGTCAATCTTGTGGGATGTACTGACCCACTCTGCAATACTATGCGGCATCACGATGACGGCAAAACTCTTGTGCGCGCCAAAACCTACAAAACCGTGTTTTCAACACACAATAAGGTGGCTGCACAACCTGCCACCCATGGTGCAGGTGTGGTGGAACAGAGCACACGCTGCAGAAAACGGGCCAGTGGGCTCCATGACAAGTAACGGAGTGCAAGAGTGCAGAGGGAAAAGCAGCGCTTTGCAAGTGAAACTCCAAAATTTGCCTATAATGACATTTACTTTGCAAGTAAAACTCCAAAATGCCTGTACACAACACTTCTCAACACTCAAGATCTTGCTTGGCGCTAAAATTCATTTAACCTAAGGAAGCACTGTGAATGTACAAAGTCCTGAAAGGTTAAGAGCAAAACATTTTCAGCAAAACTGGATTGCCTGTGAATGACAGTTCCTGTCAAAAATCTGTGTGCAGTACCCTGGGCTACCTGTGAACACTAGGCTCTCCTGATTAAACTTTAAAGTTATCTAAACTAAAAGCCTGCCGGATTAGCAATTATAAAAGGACTGTGGCTGAAAGGAATACAGATCTCAGTTGTTTTTGATCCCACAGGTTTAAATCTAAGAATGTAATTTACCTATGTCGTCTGATGCAACAAGTTTGTTTTCTGCTTGATTTTAAGTCAAGAAACTAAGAATAAATTAGCCTGGCTGGGCTGCAAGAAGTGGACAAACAGGTTTCCCCCAAGGGGAGGGCCTTCCTTTCAGCAGATACTCACTGGCATTTGATAATTGTGGGGTAGGACAGACTTTTGTCTGCAGCCAGAGACTGAACAATGGCAGATTCTCCAGGCCAGGAAATGCACGTGTGAAGAGGTCGTAAACTTGGCTTGCAGAAGATTCCCAAAGGTGGGGGCTACTGCTTGAGCTCCAGAGAGAGAGAAAAGGCAGACCATTTGCTGCTAAGAACATATAATGAACAATTTTTAGAGACTCATAACTTGTTATCAGAAATGGTGAAAAATATAAAAAGGGTAGATTTGTTAGTCCAAATTTTGGCACTAGATTTCAAAATGTGATGGAGCTGTGTAGCATATTCGGAACAGGAATGGCAATATATGTGGTTTTATGGGAACTGTATTAATGCTAGAATTGTTCAACTTTACACACACATCCCTAGGGTAAACACACATATTTGTGGACATTTGGAGAACATTTGGAAAATGGTTTCATGGTGAAATGGACAGAATGCTGCAGAAAGGCGAAACAAGGTCTCACAGCTACGGGATTTTGAGGAACATATACTCCATAAAATATGGAATCCTTTTATGTAATTTTCATAGAGGTTACAAATGTATAAATATGTATTTAGGACACAATTCGATTTTGATACTAGTGGCTAGGGAAGGTTTCTAAGGATGTTAAAAGCCAAACCATAAATGTGACATCATCTGTCTTGGATCCAATCACTTGAATGCAAGGTGGAGATGAGGCTCTGATCTAATCCTGGTCCACAGGGGCGAGTTTAGTTAAGCCGGCCCATGCACCCATTTTTGTGATGTCATTTGAAAGGATACATAGAGACATCTGACAACACATAGGGACGCTCTCTTCTGATTCCAGCGAAGCACTCTGATGCAGCATTCAACATCCAGCATTCAACATCCTTCCAGATCCAGATGCCGACGACCAGGCCAAGCAGTAGCTGAACCATTTTCATTTAGGCCTCAATCCTCAAACTAATCCTTACAACCCAGTGAAGCGCTGTGGTGTGAGAAAGCATCCTGAAACTAACACCCTGAAACTATCTGGCTTGCTACCATAATTGCTGCCTGATGAACTTGCCATCCCGCTGATTTGAAATACCCAGAAACTAGAAGGGCAGATCCTGGGCAGTTCCGGTGACCGGCCTAGCTGATCCAGTCCCGCGGCTGATGTGCTGTCTTTCCCTGTTAGACCCGATCCATCGACCAGAATCTTGACAGGCCTAAAATCTTAAATCCCATTGGATTTTGAGAATTAACTGGACGCTAGAGAACTATTGTATACCTTGCATTATCTTGTCCACTATAATCTTTGAACTATCCTTACTTTCATAACCAGTAACAGTGTCAAAATCCTTAGTGCTATCTTATTCTGTCTAGTTGCTAAAGCGCCATTTTCATAGTCATCTTTATTTGTGTAACTCTGATCCATAAATCCCACTTTGAGTCTTTGGACTGGTGCCGCCGGGGAAGGTGATGGGGATCTGTTACTGAAGTCATGAATCAGTCTCAGAGCTTACTTTGTCCGACTTGGTTGCATAGCCTGAACGCTCTAACCTTGAGTAAAAGCATAAGCCATATTTTCTGATTCTAAACTGAAGTCCTTATCCAAATGTGTCTTTATTTTCGAAAAACATCTCTCACTAAAACCTCCACAACTCCATCAGCTTTTAAGATAGAAATGAAATTTCAACTCCCACTTGTACCTAACATCCTCAGCTACATCTACAACCCACATCCGCAGTGCAAAACAGTGCGGTTGACCCGTTATATCAAAGATCGCAGAAGTAAAAATGTGCCGCCAATTTAAGTTTTGCAAAGGTTTTACACGTGTGAATCGCCTTTAAATAATTTACCACTTTGCCTTTGAGATTCCAAATGTTTTCTTTTGATTAAATCATTGCTTATGATTGCTTACATCTGTTCAAAGCGGCTCCTGTAGAAATGTATAATAATGTAAGCATTTTGACCAGATTTTGTGTTTTTGCTCAGCCAGTTTCAAAGCCATTCTGTCAGTTGAAAAGTCAAATCTGTTTTTCTCTTGTGTTTAAGGGGGAAAAGTGGGAGTGATATTCAGTTTGTTCTGTATTATTCCAGAGTACCTGCTCGCTCCTCACATCTATTTAAATTGCCTGTTGGTGGGTTGATGGGTGTTGCAGGGGAACTTCTAACCACAGTGCTATCTTCCAAACCAACCCAAAAGTATTCCTTTCTGTGCTGCATTCGTTTTGTGTTCATTACCTGATTGCCCTTGCATTAAACCTATTATTCATTGTTCTTGTCACCCATTGGTGATTGTTGTTACCTATTAAAAATATATTGTCATTTTAAATTCTAAATAAATAAATAATTACCTTTGCAACTAGCCCGATTCCTGGTTCAGTGTAGCCTGGGGGTATTTTGAGAGGGGTGTGATATGAGTGGTATATCATTCAGAATATTGAACCTTTAGACAATAATAAATAAGGGTTTCAGTTGCGCACCACATGCTGGACGAGACTTGGGTGTGTGCCTGATTGAAATCACTTACAATCTTTTTGTGAAGTGTGTCTGTCTTGTCTAGTAGGGCTTTCTGGATTTCGGTGCACCAGTCCTCATCCTTGAAGAGGTTGGGAGGTGGAGAGGGGGGTGTTTCTAATTCTCTAAGAATGGTAAAGATTTCTTGTGTGTTGAATTTAGCATTGGTTATTCTGATGTTGTAAGATGTGGATTTGGCCTGTAAAATGGCAAGCTCGAAGGTCTTGGCAGAGGTGGCAAATTGCTGTTTGTGGGTGTCTGATGGTGACCTTTTCCATGTGGCTTTGCAGTGCGCTTTTTTGATCCGATAGGAGGGGATTGAGCAGGGCCAGTATGCGTACTTCGGTTAGATTGTGTGTTCTACGTGCAATGAACAAGTTACTTCTTACCAGGTAACGTTCTTTCGACGGGATGTTCCTCCGACGTATTCCTTATCTTTGATAATACGTTTCCAGCTTGCTGGCCTCAGAAACTTTTTCTGTAGAGGGTGCTGCGCGTCGACGTCCGCCGAGTCGATGACCCTCGACGGCCACCGTATCAGCGCCGACGTCACCATGCCCATAAATAGACACGCGCTGCGTCCGTTGCTCAGTTCCGTTTTGTAGCATAAGAAAAGACATGCCTGAATCAGTTAGTAACCTTGAAGGAGCGAAAGCTGCAACCACAAGGGAAGTTATCACTGCGGGGATGGATGGGAGGGGCGATAAGGAATACGTCGGAGGAACATCCCGTCGAAAGAACGTTACCAGGTAAGAAGTAACTTGTTCTTCGAAGGGATTGTGTCCTCCAACGTATTCCTTATCTTTGATAGACTCCCATAGCAGTGGTATGTAATTGGAGGAGGGAGTGATAGTGCTATGTATCCCTTTAGGGATGGACCGAATGTAATACGGCCTTGCCAAATCTGGTCTCTTGAGCAGTGGAGAAATCCAGATTGTAAAATTTTGTGAATGTATGTGCGGACGACCATGTGGCAGCCGCACATATGTCCCGGACCGGTACCCCTCTCTGGAGAGCCGAAGAGGCTGCAATACCCCTGGTTGAATGAGCCCTGAGATTTTGGGGTGGCTCTTTCCCTGGTAGTGTATAACATTCCAGGATGGCCAAAATAATCCACCTGGAGATGGTTTGTTTTGTTATGGGTAGTCCCAACTTGTGACCTGAGTATCCTACAAACAGTTGGTCTGCTTGCCTGATCCTAGCCATTCTGCTGATGTAAAAGCTGAGAGCTCGCCTAGGGTCCAGCCTGCGTAGCCTTTGCTCCTCTTTCCCTGGATGGGGAGGAGGGTAGAATGAAGGCAAGGTAATTTTCTGAGTAATATGGAATTCAGAAACCACCTTTGGGAGGAAATTAGGCTTCACCTGTATGACAACCTTGTCCTTGTGGAAGATTGTATGTGGGGGTTTACAGGAGAGAGCTTGTAGCTCACTCACCCTCCTAGCAGATGTTAGTGCTACCAGTAGGACAGTTTTAAGTGTGAGAAATCTCAATGCGCAAGAGTGAAGTAGTTCGAATGGAGTGCCCATTAAGAAGTTTAAGACTAAATTTAAGTCCCATAATGGAACCTGGAATGGTTTTGGAGGGTAAACATTAGTTAGACCCTTGAGAAATTGTACCACTAGAGGAATTTTGAAATACGATGGTTCCTCCGCAGTGCGCTTGAAGATAGAAAGCGCTGCGAGATAGCCTTTTACAGTACCAACTTGAAGGCCTGAGTTTGCCAAGTAGAGTAGAAACGATAACACTGTTGGTGTACCGCATGAAAAAGGTCGATATTCTCTTCCCTACACCAGCTGCAAAACTTGTTCCAACGGCAGCGGTATAAAGACTTTGTTGCTGGTCTTCTGGCCGAAAGCAACACCTCCATGACGTCATCAGGGAGATCCCAATCCTTGTACCTCAACCTTTCAGAAGCCAAGCGTGAAGGTTGAGGGTTCTGGTGTCTGGATGGAGAACCTGACCTCCCTTCTGCGAGAGAAGATTCTCTTTGAGTGGAAGACGGATTGGAGGGCAGATGGACATATCCAGAAGGTCCGGGTACCGCGTTCTCCTGGCCCAATCCAGGGCAATTAGGATCATGGTTTTCCCGAATCTTCTCAACCTCCTGATCATTTGAGGAATAACAGGGACTGGTGGGAACGCGTAAAAGAGTGGAAACTCTCAGTCCATTACGAACGCATCTCCTAGAGCTCCTCTCGGGGGAAATTCCCTTGAACAGAACAGATCGCACTTCCTGTTGGTGCTTGTGGCGAACAGATCCACCTGAGGGGTTCCCCAAAGGGCAAAGATCTCTTGAAGAACTTCCTGAGCTAGCTCCCACTCGTGGGAGACTGTGCTCTGCCTGCTCAGAGCATCCGCTGTCAAATTCTTCTCTCCGGCTAGGTGGACTGCCGATAGAGAGATTCCTTCCCGAATTGCCCAAAACCAGAGCTGCATTGCCTCTCTGCACAGTGGCAGTGATCCTACGCCTCCTCTTTTGTTGAGGTAGTGCATGGCCACCGTGTTGTCCGTCATTATCAGGACATATCTCCCCTGTACTGATGGCAGGAAAGCTTTTCCCAGGAAAGTGTCCAGGACCGCTCCAATGAACTGGAGTCTCTGAGATGGTATCATCTGTGACTTCTTTAAATTGAGGGAGAAGCCCAGTCTGTGAAGGAAGAGGCAGACATAATCTAGTTGGGTCTGGGCCTGTTCCGAAGATACGGCTCTGATCAGCCAATCGTCCAGGTAGGGATAGACGTGGATCCCTTCCCTCCTTAGACTCGCCGCCACTACTGACATCAGCTGGGTGAAGACCCTCGGGGCGGAGGTCAGCCCAAATGGCAGAACTCGAAATTGACAATGAGAGTCGCCAATTGCGAACCTCAGGTATTTCCTATGCTTGAGATGGATTGGCACATAGAAATAAGCATCCTGAAGGTCCAGAGATACCAAAAGAAATATCTATCAGAGCACACCTAATTACTCAAAAACTAAATAACTATTTAGAGAGATTTTATTACAATTCTGGGTGCTGGGGAGGAATACACGCCCTGACACTGGAGCATGTGTTAAACATAAAGATACCAGCCAGTCCTGGAGCTGGAGGGCCTGAAGGATCTGAGAGAGAGTTACCATCTTGAACTTGTCCTTCCTGAGGAACTTGTTCAATTCTCGTAAGTCCAGGATGGGTCTCAGTCCTCCGTCCTTCTTTGGTGTGAGAAAGTAGGGGGAGTACCAGCCCTTGTTCCTGTCCGCTACAGGTACCGGTTCTATGGCACCTTTCTCTAGCAGGTCCATAATTTCCTGCAAGAGGAGCGGATCTGGAACTTTTAGGGAGCTGTTCCCCGGTGGATGACTCTGAGGGATGTGTAGAAAGGATAGGCAGTAACCTTGGGCAACTGTCTCCAACGCCCAAGCATCTGACGTTTTAGCCTGCCATTCCGTCAGATGGTGAGTTAACCTGCCCCCTACAGGTGTCTTCTGTGTGAAGGCCTCAGAGTGGTTTGGGGGCGGCTGATGCAGATGCCGAGGGTAAAGAGGCACCTGCTGCTGCTGCGGTCTTAGTACCTTTGACCCGTCCAACTCGGGTGGATCTCTTTTGGCCTCTTTGAGCCGGCTGTCCTCTGCCTTTTCCGAATGCGGAATAATAGCGAAAGGACTTTCCTCTCCCAGAGGTTTCTGAGGGGCGAAAAGGAGTTTGGCGGATAGCAGCTCCTAAGGATTTTGCTGCTGCTTTAGAAGTCTGTAACTTTTCCAGACTGTCATCAGCCTTTTTCCCGAATAATGAAGAGCCGTCAAAGGGCATATTCAAAAGTCTGGCCTGTACATCAGGGGCAAAGCCCGACTTTCGCAACCACGCATGCCTGCGGATTGTTGTACTTGCCGCCATGGCCCTGCTGATACTGTCAGCGGAATCAATGCCCGTTTGAAGTGATTCGCACATGGCATCTTTGCCATCTTTAATGATGTTAAGGAAGGCTTCCTTCTCCTCTCCATCGGGTATGCAGTCAGCCGCTGATGAAGCACACTCCCATAGTGTGTGACTGAACCTGGCGAGCGTACAGGTGGCGTTGATGGACTTCAACGCCATACTACAGGCAGAGAAGACTTTCTTTGCCATAGAGTCGTACCTCTTGTCATCCCTGTCCTGTGGGACAGTAGGGTAAGCAGTCCTACTGCTGGATGAAGTTGCCGCTTGAACCACCAGGCTCTCTGGGGTCGGGTGTTTTGACAGGTATTCAGGGTCAGCAGCCGCTACCCTACACTTTGTCGACAATCTTTTATTGACTGCTGGGATAACTTCGGGAGTTTCCCAATTGGATGCAATTTTTCTTTGTAGGGCTGCATGGAAGGGGACCACCGGGTCCTCCTGTGGGCCTTTGTCCAATATATCCGTTAGATCATCCTGTTGGAAAACAGGTGAAGGCGCAGACCAACCCATAAACTCAATTATTCTTGCCATCAGGGTTCTATATGGTGTTTTGGCATGTTCCCCTGGGTCTGGCTTTACAAATTCCACTTCTGGGGAAGTGTCAAGTCCACTTGCCTCATGAAGTGACTCCTGTAGTTCCTTCAGCCTTCTTTCTTCAGAGATGAAATCCTCTGCAGCAGGCAGTGTGGATCTCTGTAAACCAAATGTTTCTTGGTCAGAGTCTTCCCTTTCTTCATAAATTGAAGAAAGACCAGGGTATTCTGATCTCTGAAATGGAGTAAAGCCCATCTCTAGGGCCGAAGGAGCCAAACTCGTCGTTATTGGACGAGAAAATGTCGAAGTCGTCGACGCTGATGTAACTGGCTTCGAAGGCGCCGAAAATGGCGTCGAAAAAACTGGAAGGGGTCTCGAAGAACTCGAGAGGATCGGGATCCTACTCGAGGGCATCGACGACGGTCTCGGCGTCGTGCCGGAAGCCCTTGAAAACACTGTTGGCTGTGGAGCCTTGGTCCTCTCTTTCATCGGCGTCGACGTCGGGGTCGACGATGGCGTCGAGTCGATCGACCGATGCGTCGAGGAACCCTTCGACAATGGCGTCGATGGCGCCGACCCGTGCGTCAAAGGAACCTTCGACGACGGCGTCGAAGACGGTGCCTTCTTACCCGATGGCTCATGGCGCTCTCGGGTGGAATGTTTCGCTGGGTGCTGCGACTCACGGCGTTTTGATTTTTTGGGTTTTTCACCCGGGGTATCACCCTCAGCTGTCTTTGAGGGGGTCGAGGCCGCGTTCTCGAAGACGCTTAACATTTTCTTTCTGAATTCCTCCCACTCAGCTTGAGAACTGTGTTTGGTGGGACAGGAAACTCTTTCTGGGGACACCGAAGACAACGAGGAATGGGACCTTCGACGTCTCTTTTTTGAGTGTCTAGATCTCGACGAATGGTGGGAGCTGCTTCGAGATCTAGAATGGGAGTGTTTTCAACGGCGAGGAGACGAATGCCTCGACTCAGCCGACGAAACCTTCGAGGAGGATTTGGCTGACTTACCTCTTTCGAGCTTCCCCTTTTTTCGCTCCTTCAGGGCTTTCGCCATCATGGACATGCAGTCCTCACACTCCAAACAATGGTGCTTGGACCCCAAGCACCATAAACAGACCCTGTGTGGATCCGTTATTGACATTTTTTTACCGCAGTCTCGACATTTCTTGAAGCCGGATCGCGGCATCGTCGGTTCTGATGAAGAAGCCATCGAGAACGATAAGGAATATTTGTCGAAATAGATAGATAAATCTGACTGAACTGAGCAACGACGTTCCGAGGCCCCACGAAGCGTGGAAAAACGGAACTGAGCAACGGACGCAACGCGTGTCTATTTATGGGCATGGTGACGTCGGCGCCGATACGATGGCCGTCGAGGGACATCGACTCGGAGGACGTCGACGCGCAGCGCCCTCTACAGAAAAAAATTGCGAGGCCAGCAAGCTGGAAACGTATTATCAAAGATAAGCAATACGTCGGAGGACACAATCCCTTCGAAAGTGGGTTTTGGGTTTTCTGTGAAGCAGGGGGGTGTAGTGGGAATGTTGAATGAGATGATTTGGTGGTCTGACCAGGGGCATGGTTGGTTGGGGAGGATAGTGATTTGACAATTGAGGCCCGCGATCCAATCTAGCATACAGCCTTTGGCATGATTGGGGGACGTGATGCAGTGTGCGACACCCAGGGCGCTGAGAGAGTTGGGTATTGAGGTTGCATTGTATCAGGGTCATGGAGGCTGAGATTGGGATCTCCAAGGAGGATGGATCTGGAAGTAGGTTTGACGTTGGTGCTGAGGGTGTGCAAGTGGTCTTCAACGAAGGAGAGAAAGGGCCGGGTGGGCAGTAGACAATATGTATCGTGATGGTTGTGTTTGGTGAGAGGAATAGCCTTGCTGAGAGTATGTCACAATTAGCAGTCAGGGTGGTGTTAGTCTGCCTGATTGGAAGGGATTCTCTGTCTACCAGTGCTACACCACCCGCTCTGAGGCTGAGTCTGTCACTTCTGAGAAGGGTGAAACCTTGGGGCATGGCAATGGACAGTGCTGGGCCTTAGGTGGCCTGGAGCCAGGTCTCTGAGACAGTCAATAGGTCCAAGTTGTTGGATTTGATAAGGTCATGGATGCCCAATGGGTGGGCTAGAATAGATCTGGTGTTGATGAGTGCACAGTTAAGAGGGGTGGCCATAGTGGTGTGCTGTTTTATATGGTTAGGGCTGATGCTAGAAGGGTTGTTGGGGGTGCGGGACGCCTGTGTGGTTGAGTTGTTGACATTATTAGGCTTGGTGGTGATTTCCTTTGAGGGAACACATGGGTTGACTGTGGCTGGCTTGGGGGCAGTGGGCAGTTTATTTAGATGTGCTCTGTGACTAGACCTAGAAGTAGGGGGCAGCTTTGGTATGTGTGGCAGACTTATCTTGTAAGAGGTGGATTGCTTGGAGATAATGGGTTGTCATTGCCGTTAGGCTGCGGTGTGTGGTTCCAAGAGGGACTATTATTTAGGAACTTTGTGCAAGCTCTCAGTTTCTTGTTTCTGTAGTGTGTTGGTGCGGGCGAGAACGCTGTGTGCACTCTGGTGCGCGAGAAAAGGTGTAGGAGTCTCAGTTCTCCAAGTTTTGACATGCAAGTGGGAGATGTGGGGATATATTGGGTGGTCGGGAGAGGTGCGCTCGTTGTCTGAGTGGATATCCATGTGCAGGTTCTGTGCGTTGCTTGGCTTTACGTATTGTGCTCACTTGGAGTATGGAGTTGTGCAATTTCGTGTTAGCAGGTCGTTTGGATGTTAGTGGTATGGATGATCAGAATCTTCCTGAATGGTGACTGTTGGGGGGGATGTGTAAGGGGAGTCTTAGCAAGTCGGGTCCTGGTCCAAGTCTTGCTGAGGCAGTGGCTTGTGATGTAGGCCATGTTGTCAATGTGCTGGTGATGGGCACTTGGTGGGGGATGGTGGTGTTGGGAGTTCACAGCGTGAGGCAGTGGCTGGGGGAGTGATTGATATGATATATGATTGGTTATTTATAACGCGCTTAATACCCAGAGGTTTCTAAGTGCGGACCCGGGGATCGAACCTGTGTTGCTCCGTGTTTTCTTGCTTCCAAGGCAAGCACGTTGCCCTTAAGCTATGCTCCCGAGCCATTAGTGTGAGTTGGTTGGTGATCTGCGCTATTGATGGGGTGAGCCAGGCTGCACCCGATCGCGGGTTTACTTGTGAGCATCTTCGCTTGCAGTGGGCCTGGCATTTAGAGCCGGTACGAATGTTGTTGGCGGGGGTAAGCGATAGGATCCGCCAGCGTTAGCAGATGTAATGCAGACATGCTCCGGTAGTAGGATTGACAGGGTGCGGCATGAAGCATCAACCCTAGCAAAGGGATGGGACGGATAGGAAAGATGCACTGGTATAGCAGTCGTAGGGGTATTGACAAAGAAAGCATTCAGATCTACAGAGTGTAACAATATTTGCGGGTGCACATTACGGAGCATTGAAGGGAAGCATACAGAAGTACAGTCAGCTTGAAGTGTGGGGTTCGGACGCCGAACGGGCTTACAGCTGACTATTGGATGAGAGGGGGCAGCCGGCTGCACCGGCAGAGACGAGGAGCAATGGTGGCCTTCACCACAGGCCTTTACCTGGGGCCGACTGGGCCTCCCGGCTGCAGGGGGTTGGCTCAGATGAGCCATGCTGCAGCCAATCCGAATAAGGTGGTAGCAAACTCAGGGGGGTACCTAGTTGTGTTGGGCACCTGGCACATACAAGGGTTCAACTCCCTGATGAAAAGAAAATCTATTCTAAGTAAATTGGGGGATATGTCTCTCTCAATTGCCTGCTTGCAGGAGACTCATTTGCTTGCGCAGGATAAAATGTGATTAGGATAAAATGTGATTATGCACTGGAGCGTTCCCGAGACAATCGTTTGCCTCTGGGGGTGAGAAGAAACGGGGGGTGGCAATACTCATTGGTGGGCAGATCCCGATATCCAAGATTAAAGTCTTACGAGATCCCCAGGGAAGATTTGTGTGTGTGAGGTGCCTGCTTAGACAATGCTTGTTCAGCTTGGTTTCCCTGTAAGCCCCAGAGCTGCTCTGAACTAGAGCACAAGATGCTGGGGAGACAGAATATTGAATCAGCGAGAAACCGAGGGTGTGAGAAGCCGGCACCAACCCGCGGAGGCATCTGCACCGGCACCGGTTGCCAGGAGGAACACTGTACTGTTGCACAAAGGGAAAGCCAGAAGACAGCGAGGAAACGCTGACAGAGAAACAAGACTTGAAAGAGAAACCAAGTGAGAAGGAAGGTCCGGAGCGACTGCATGCCCCAGAGATTCACCCCTAAGAGAAGAGTGGTAACGAGGAAAACTGGTGGACCGGAAGGCCAGAAACCCATGAAGAAACCGGTCCCAGTGAAATTGTTGAAATTTGATTTATATGGTTGATTAATCTGAACTGTAACAATACAAGAGGAAACATGCTAGTTAAACCGGAGAAAAGACTATCAATAAGCAGACAAGTCCCCTCTGGGAAGAGGGGAGAATATCTCAACATTTAAGGCATACAGAAGACAAGGGAACCTAGGTGTCAACCCCCGAGGATACTTCCCGATACTCCTCCTCACCTGGGTCTTCGATGGAGCTGTCTGGGTTATCACAATCCTTCTTCCGACATGGTCTTCTCTATTCCTTTGTCTTCTTTTCTTTCTTTTTGTGCAGGTAGGGGCAAGCTCCCTCGGAGGCCACCTTGACAGGTTTGGTTTCCAAGTCTAGAGGACCCCAGAGGAGCAAACCCCCAATCAGGGAAAAAGCCTTTAATGCACAAAAAACCCTGGGCTGTGGTTGGTCTGATGCGAGTTGTAGAAGAGTTGTAACTGGTAGCACTGAAACAGTCTGTCTTCCTAGGCAAAGAATCTTTTTTCCAGGTAACACACTAATAATCCGAGCAGGTAAATGGATCAAGAGTTGCAGTAGTCTGCTCCGAGACTGCAGAAGAACGTATGTACCAAATAGCAACTCCCGGCAGGTACAGGGTGCAGCCAAAGAAGCTACGCTGCACAATAGATGGCAGAAAACTTGCCAAAAATATGGAGTCAGTAGCAAGTACAAGAGATACAGAAAAAGGAGGTACCGCAATGAAAGAGATCGCGGTAAGTCAGGAGAGAGTGCAAGGTTTAATCAGAACAGAATCACTACAAAGGAGTGATGATAGAGGAGTAGTAGTGAAAAATACGTGAACCGAAGAGTAAACAGGGTAGGACAGCAAGCCGAAACAAAGAGGAGGAGCCAGAAATGTAAGGACAGGCTAAGCAGTCAGATGACTAGGTAGAAACCGCGCTACAAAAGGCAAGGAACCAAAGAAATAGTAAAAGTGAAAGATAGGTAGATAAGGAAAGGCGGAATTGACCGTCAAGGAAAAGGAGCAGAATAGAAAGTAGCTGAAAAGTAAGGAATCCCCCAAAAAGTTACCTTGAAGATGAATGCGCACCAGAGTGTGCAGGAGGGCACCGGGGAACGGAGAAGAGTTTGGAAAAGAATAACAAGAGAGGAGTAACAGAAGGTTAGCAGGAACGCTGTTGAAACAGAAACCGGCAGCGCTAAACCAAAGACGGATACAACGCAAGGATGCAAAAAGCAGTGCACAGTACTATGGGAGTAACGGCCATCTTGTAAAGCAACTAGACCATCAAAATGGCACAAAGGGAGGTCATCTAACGAGTACTTCCACCTTTGCCAGCACTTCCAAGGGCGATGCATGACACTAGTAACGAGAGAATATTATGAAATGAAGGCATCTTGTCATAATGAGAGTGACAAAAACAAAAACATAAAGTTGGGAAATTTAAACAATCCAGAGGAGAGAAAGAAGGTTTTTTTAAGCCCAGAGAATGAGTTCACTACAGGTTGACTAATAGTATCCTGGAAAGGGCAGAAGAACTCCTGGTGTCCCAGAAGCTATAAATGGAGTCAGCTAGAGAGAGAATACTATGTAGTTCAAACAAAGGAACTGAATCAACAATAACCAGGACAAGCTAGGACAGAAAAATAGGGGAACAGTAATAACCAAGAAGAGATAACACGCAAAGAGAAGATACCTCATAAGGTCATACCCGGCCAAACCATGTGGATTTAAGAACTGAACAAATTTCACGAAATAACCCTTGGACAGTAATCCCACAAGAAGAGGGAAGACCCACAACCGTATCCAAGAATGGCAAGCCCTGGTACTGAAAGTTGCTAAAGAATATTTGAAAATAAGATACTAAAAGAGCTCTAAAGCAAAGCAGAACCCTGCTTCACCAGAAGAAGGGAGTCATTCTTCTGGCCTTAGTTTGTTTTGACTCGTGGTATAATCCGACAGGATTAATGTTTGGATAGTGGACTTTGTTATGATTTGGAAATTTCCTGATGACCGACAAGCCCCTTATTTATTTATATAGGTAGGTGACACCCCATAGCTATAGGGAGAGATAGACCTTCTTATTTAATACATTTAGTTGGAAAGGTCTTCGGAGTGTCTGTGTCCTTCTTCTGACTCACCACAATACCTATATTATTTCCGCACCAAAATAAGTGAATCCGAATAACGACTTCCCTCTGAATCTGTATACAGAGCATTCACACAAAGTTGGACTACATTCCTATTAAAAAATGCCTGCAGGCCAAAATCACAGTTTTCTCACAAAAAAAACATACGTGATATATGCAGATACGTGATATGCTTCTAAGCTTCTAAAAATTGCCTCATCCTGTGGTCTTCTTATGGGAACACTAAATAGGCCACAACTGCAGAGTCATCACTACGACTCTGATATATATGTATACAAAAATAAATGTTTATATTACTATTTGTGAGAAGCTAATAGACATTAAACCACCTTCAAGACATCCATCAGCATGTGCTGGAGTCCTGTCAGGGAAGATAGTTGTTATTGTGCTCAAGGACTAGATAAAAGTATAGCTTACCTGTATATTTCCGGAGGAAGTGATCGAAGCACGTTGTTGTTTAGATTGAGAAAATTCAGATTTTCTAATCCCTCTGCAAAAAATAAACGGATTTGTCAATAAAATATCGTTTTCTTTGCGTTCCAATTCTCATGATAAACAATTTCCATTTTCTTTTATTGCTTGGCCAGCCCTTAATTTACTTTGTATTATAATTTGTTATACTCTTGTGTGTCTGGAAGCCTCGATACCTGGGGCCAGATAAGATAAAAACATTACTGGCTACGAAAAATGTTTTTTATAGTAGTGAAATTCCAGACAATAAATCCCAGCATGCCAAGTTACAACCAGGACTAGACCAGCATTTCCCACCTGGAATGGGTCATATTGGCATGTATGTTTTGTAATTCGGAGGGATTACAAAATGTGCATTTTATTACAATGAAGCCCTTTGTGACAACACAGGCTACTTTTGCAAAGGTGTTTCTTCTTTTGAGGACATCAGGTGTTTCTTCTTTTGAGGACATGGAAGCACATTCAAGCTGGTTTGTTTAATGTAGTCAGCAATTTTCTTTCAGGTTTTTGCCTATTGGAAAAAATGATATGTTAGAAGTTTATGAATGTGGTGCATAGTGAAATATTATTTCTTTTTTTTTACTTCTGTTTTGATGTTTATGTTACAGTTTGTAAATAGTGCATTGTGACATTTTCTTTTTTCTTTTTCCCTGTTGCTAATTGGTGTATTTATCACTCTTGAAAAAACTGCAATATTCGTCCTGTTTTTCTCCCATTGGTATGGTCTCAAAGAGCTGTAGGTGAACGCCCTGGGGGGGCTGCAGTCCAAGGTTTGGCAAAGTTAATCAGAGCTGAGTAGAATGCGGGTGTGCATTATGTGGTGCAACTTTCTTTCTGGTTTTTGTGGCTAATTTAGTCATTTTCTACATGTCCTGTGTGATACCCTGAGACAATCCATCAGTTTGCATTCTGGGATTTGTAGTTCGATCTCTAATTTTGGCTATTAGGTGTGCAGAAGCACCACATATAAACCAAAAGTATTACATTGGAATACAGATAGGAGTGTGATGAAATTTGAGATGGGGCACATAGCTTGGGAGCGTTGTTTCAATTTAATACCCCCCCAACCCCCATGGCTTGTATTATCGCTAATGGATTCACTTGTAAACATCTTTCCTCCCCAAACATTTCTCCTTTTGAACTTTTATCCTTATCTGTAGCCTTGTCCCCGGTTATGACTGTAGTATGGCACTTGATTTATCGTCCACCAGGTAACATATGCCACCATGGCCTAGTCAGGCCTCATCAGTGAGGTGGGGCTGAGCCTCTCTAAGAACAGTGAGCAAGGGGTCCACGTCTGGGTTCCCCTGGTAACTTAGGGTGAAACCCAAAGCTACTTAATATGCAAAACAAGGGGGTTCTGGGAGTCCCTCAACCGGCACAAACACGTCTGCAGATGCTGTTGGTACTCTTGTTCAGAGGAGAATTGCCTAGCATTTCGGTGCTGGACTGCCCCTGGGCAGGACAGACTGATATGGAGGGATATTTCTCCTTTGTGAAAGGGACAGTGAGCTAAAGACTTGGTTGAGACTCTCCTGGGGGCCATCCACCGAAGAACTGGTTAATGGGCTGTGTTTGTGCCGGTAGAGAGACTCCCAAAACCACCCCTTGTTTTGAAGTATGAGAACATGTTTTCTATTATTCTACTATCGGACGTTCCTTCTCCGGGCCACACACGGAAACACTCATGATACTGGGGCAATTTTTTGCACATGAGATCGAGGGGGCTATCTAGATAGGCCATTATTTCCAGCCCTCTCGCTGCCCTTCCTCTATGTCCCAATCACCCTAGGCACCCCTTCCCTTTTTACCCACAGCTCACTCACTCACTCACTTACTCTTGATCACTCGCCTTCCTCTTCTTTCACTCTGTCCTTCTCCACAGGCCCACCCACGCACTCTCATGCGTCACACTGGCCTTCTCAGGCCTGTCCACTCACTGCGTGTTAGTAACCAACAGTCCTCTCCACGTGCTCACCTTCTCCCTATGTTAGTAAAGAAAAGCACTGAGTCACCTCCACTTCTTTCACTCGCTTACTGCTAAAATTCCAAGCTCACTATATACATAAAGTTCCTGTTGATGTTCACTCTTCCACCTCAAGCCAACACCATGAAACAATATGAATAATACTAACTACCATGCGCACATCCCTCTCTACCTTCAAAACGATTATACTATTAAAATGACACTTGTCTTCCCCAGATGTTGCAACTATACAATCGCTGGTGCTACGCGCAACTCCTGTCTAATGGGGTCCGCCTCTTACTACTCTCCTGCTCTAACACAGGCATGCCCACACCCATGCCCACTCCCTATAGGGTGGCAAGTGCTAAAATCTAATACTACTATGGCCGATCGTCCTCCCACCTTGAGGATGCGTCCTAAACGCCAAAAAATACAGTCACGCAAGGAACCATGATGTAGCGCTTTCTTGCATGGTTAAACTCACGCGCTAGAGATCCTCGAGTCCCCTCGGCACCGAGCCTCCCATATGGGCGTGGGCGGCACTCATGACCAGGCAGACCTTCAGCTTGGAGTCTGCAGGGCCTCTTCGGTGATGCGCGTGGATCAGGTCTGCGGTCAGCGGATGCACGCACCCCGGGAGGGCGTACGGAATACCCTCAGTTGCCGGAGAGAACTGAGGATCTCGCGGAGGCCTCCAGAAATGTACCAGGGGTCCCCCAAAGCTTGTAATCAAAAATTGCCACAAGTAGTCTAAAAAGTAGCACAGACCGGGCAGGAAGTAATGCTGTTTATTACAGCAGGGCAAGCACAAATCAAACAGAACAGTGGAACAGAACTGGTTAATGAGAGCTAACCAACTTGCACACAGGGAACATGGTTTTTATACTGCTAATACAATGTTCATGGAGTCAGAAACAGTTGCACTTCAAACTTCACGTCTTTGTGGTTCCCACAAAGCTTACTGGTTAAATACCCCTATAGCTAGACATACGTTAGTCAAACATGATTAGAGCAAACAGATCTGCCCTCTCCCAGCCAGGGGCGTAGGAGACCCGTAACATCTGGGGGGGACAGGGGACACCTTGGGACTTTTCTTTTTTATTTATTGTTTTTTAGTCAAAGAACTCGACTTTTCATAAAATTAAAATAGCTGTACGTATTAAATCACATATATCATCACGCAGGGCACTGTTGGTATGTTTATACTAAATGAAATCCTACACACTACATACAGTCATGTTTGGTTAAGGCCCTCCGATTTAGGCAATAGATTATTTTATAAACTGTCATAAAACATAGGGTGTTTGAAGGTTGAAACATGTTGAAAAGAAAAAGCTGTATGCCCCCTCCCCCAAAAGAAAATAATGTGACAGAGTATTGAACACAAGCAGAGGAGGAAAACTTGCAAAGAGTTAAAACGTGTTGGATGCTGGATCAAGTGAATAGTGTCTTTTATACCATTTAGGTTATACAGTTTACATAATGGGTACAAACAGAGTCTGGACCATGAACTGGAGTTTCGTTTGACAAGCGAGACTAAACATATACATGACTTGTGCAATAATAAGGAATAATCGACAGCAACGATTAATACATGAAATGCTAAAAGGAGTATTTTAGCTGCACCCACAGCCTTGAGCCAGAACTGCCCAACAGCACATCAGATCAGGGTGGACTGGGACCAAAAAAGGAAATCATTTTCAAAGTGGCCCTATATTGCACATTTTCAGCAGGCTCAACTCTTTTCCTATGAGAAAATTAGAAAATTCATTAGGTTCCCACACAAAAGAGGCCCAGGGTGCAGAGGCCTACTGGGAAATCTCTAGAGCTACCTATATGCCAGTCCACCCCTCCTGTATCAGATCCTGTGGCCAAAAGTTCAACTTTTTCCGTTATACCAATGATTTATTTTTAAAGTGATAGTATGCAAAGGGTTGCTGAAAGGAGTGACTAACAGTAAATTGGCGATGGGTGACTGTGTAGCTAAGCTTACACCTTTTGGTAGGCTAACAACCTAAGTGTGGTTTGATGAAACTGTGTGAAAGGTTCCACTTCACATTTTGTTGCAAGGTTTAAAATTATGTTGTTCCATTCAACTACATGGGAGATTTTTGCTTTGTCTGATAGCAAACAGAAACACCTCTGGGCAGCCGTCCAGATAAGGTGCCTATAGGGCCATTTTATGCATGTAATTATGGCCATTACGGAGCATTTAATTTTCTTCTGTGTACCGTTAACGCTTTATTTATTTTCATTAACAAGCATACTTTCCTCCACTAGATGGCACTAGAGTGCAAAAGGTGTCTTGGATCTGCACCAGCAAACACATTTCTTTTATCAGTGGCAGAGCCTTTCATATGCATGATAGTTAAAGTGAGTAACCCAAAGCACCCATTTAATGATGTGTTTATATTAACACATCATTAAATGGGCGCTTTATATATCCAAGATGTCTGCTAGATTGACACGCAAAAAAAAATAAAGTTGCTTTAAGCCACTAATCAAATGTTTTTCAATATCATGAATAACAATGAGCTGGAGGTTTGTTGCAAAGAATCTCCATATCTGAGTTTATTATACGACATCTTTTATTACATGTCTTAAATCAGTGAAAGTACTGTGGGGCTAACTAGATCTTTCAGTTTGATATTATCTTGCATTCTGGGACTTATAGTATACCATTCAGAATGTGAACATGCACCCAATGCATACGTAAACTCAGACCCGTAGACTAAATAAGTTGTAGATCAAAGTTGTCTGGCTTGCCTTTAACCATTTTATTACACTTGTGGAAAATATTCAGCACTAAAATAACTTCCAAGTACGTGCTACATACACAGCTTCATTTTCAAAATTCTGGACCATAGAAACTCTGTTGAGAACTACTATAGATAGAGACTAATGTATTGCTTGCAAAGGGATTGTGAGTAAGCAAGTGTTAGCATATCATTTACTTACAGGAACTTGCACACATAATCTCAGCAACAGTCACAACCTACTAAGCTACCTTCCCTGCTGTCTGCTGCAGGAAATTGATGTGGATCCCCACATTGTGTACAAAACCAAAAACAGGATTCTGGCAATTACAGTTGGGGAGAAATGTAGACAAGTGCATAAGTTGCAGACTGGTCCCAAATCCCTGCTCAACACTAAAGTGTGTGATCTGGGCAACTAATTTTGCCACTGTGCCTTTTTAGCAAAAACAGAAATGTCTATAACAAGTGATTTATTGCCAACTAGTTACTACTCAAAAAAGCCTGACTGACTCCTTTTCCACTGTTTGAACTATACCATTAATAGTAGTGACCATTTATATAATGCACATGACAAAGGGCCTAATTCATTGAGCGTTTTCCAATGGGGTGTTGCCATTATATAAGGTTTCTGTGAATTAGGCCCAAAGTGTAAATGTCTCGTGGCTTACTCCTTGCTGCTTCTTTAATATAAATTCACATGAACTCCTCGAGTATTAAAAACTCGCCTGTACCTTCCCCCATCTTCTACTTCCATCATAGGTGAGCAGTCTTGATTGCCCGATAGGTTTCTTCCAAAATGTTTCCTGAAATGTGGTAAACTAGGGCTTTTTCTCCCCTCGCAGGATTCTCAAACTTAGGTAGCCTCTCCACTGGGTACCTAAGACGCATTTACTGTTTTACTGTTGTTCTGAAATGTGGTAAACTAGGGCTTGCCGCACACTTCCTGTCCGCTTGCTCTCGTCTGTCTCCCCCCACTCCCTCCTATTCCATGGTGCTCTCTATCTCGCCTATCTTCTCTAACTGCTTCTCCATTGACTATCCTGCTCTCGTCACTAAATCTGGTAGGAAAAAGTTTAAAAAGGACATCCTGGTCTCCAACCCAGGCCTCCCCATCTCCGACACCTACACCAGTGCCTCCTCCAAGGAAACTCTCACTGACATCCTCTTTTTCGTGCCTTCGCCTGACCTATGGACCCTTCATATGGTCTCAGTGCTCTCTCCTTTCTCCTCTTCTCCCATTAATGGTGGAACCCGTTGGGATGTCCTCTTGGCCGCCTTCCACTCCTCTAAGGCCATCATTAATGTCTACGCTAACGGGACCATCTTGGTCCAAGGCCCTCAGGCCAACCTTCACCTCTTTGATAGATGCTTCCCACGCCTCATCAACTTCCTTTCCTCTCCTGCTGTCCCCCCTCCTCTGTCCTCGGCTACCTTGCCTCCACCCTCCCTCCCTGCCCCCTCTCGTGCTCCTTCTTCACCTCCGCAGGGCGTACCTCTGATCTGTACCCCTCCCCGGAAGTCCTTCAAGGTTGGCAATCTTCTCCACGTTGCCACTCTTAACTCTCGCTCTGCCATCAAACATTCCTCTGATATCTGTTGCCTTCTTGAGGAACTGGACCTTGACGTCCTCGGTCTCACTAAGACATGGTTCACGGCCAGCTCTGTCACCAGCTTTGACACACTCCTTCCTGACGGTTACAAGATCCTCTCTGTGACCAGGCCCAACCATGCTGGGGGGGGTGTGGCCCTTATCTTCCCTGAGTGGATTCCTGCCACTGTCACTCCTACGCAGACCTACTCCTCTTTTGAATGCCTTGTCTGCCGACTCTCTCTCTCTCCTAGCCATTCCCTTACCGTGGGTACTATCTATCGGCCACCTGGTCAAATTTCCTCCTTCCTCTCCGAGTGGGCGGACCTCTCCTCCTCACTCCTGTCCTCAACCACTCAACTCCTCTTTCTTGGAGACTTCAACATCCACCTTGACGCCTCCTGTCCCCCCTCTGGACTCTTTCGCGACCTCTGCGACTCTCTCTCACTCTGTATTCTCCCGTCTGGGCCGACTCATTCTGCAGGGCACACTCTTGATGCTCTGATCTCTTCTGACCTTTCCCTCTCTGTCCCTCTCTCCACTCCTCTCGCCTGGAGTGATCACTTTCTCCTATTCTCCCACCTCACCTTCCCTACCCCTCAGGCAAAGCCACCCTCATCACTGCCACCCTCCTTCTCGGTCATCAGACCCATGAAGCGCATGTCAGTTGAGGCTTTCGCTGCCACCTTCTCGCCCCTCCTCCCCCTTCGGCTGACTCCCACCCTGACACAGCCCTCTCCACGCTCCACTCTGCTATATCTGATACTCTGGATATCCTTGCCCCTGTCATGAGAATCCGCCCGAAGCCCAAAGCCAAATGTAACTCCTGGTATGACTCGGATCTCGTAACTTAAAACACAAGTGCAGGGTGGCAGAGAGGAAATGGCGTGCTTCATGTTCATCCTCTGACGAACTGGCCTGCCGCCTGCTCCATAGGCAATACAGGCTCTCCGTTCTCACCAAGAAGAGAGCCCTTATCCAAGCCTGCAGCTCTGCGGCATCTAACAATTCGGCCAAACTCTTTAAAATCTGCAAGGAGCTGGCCAACCCTGCTGCAGTCCCTACCTCTCCTGTCCCCTCCCAGGCCCTCTGCAAGGCACTGGCCTCTCACTTCATCTCTAAAACTCAGGACATCCTGTCCTCACGCTCCTCCCATCACCTCCCTCCCTCTATTCCCTGCTCTTCCTCTGGCCCTTCTGCAGCCACCCCTCCGCCCTCCTTCTCTGCCTTTCCCCTTTTCTCCACTGACAAGGTTTCCAGACAAGTCCGATCTATGAAAGTCTCGTCAAAACAGGTTCACCCCTGTTCCTCCAAAACTATCAAGGACCACATCGACTCCCTGGCTCCTGCCCTGGCTGACTTTTGCAACCACTCCTTCGCCTCTGGAGTCTTTCCATCCCCCCTTAAGCACTCCCTTGTGCACCCTCTTCTTAAGAAACCATCTTCCGACCCCTCCTGCCCGGCTAACTATCGCCCAATCTCCATCACTCCCTTCCTGGGCAAGCTCCTGGAGAAACTGGCCATCTCCCAGCTTAATCACCATGCTGAATCTGTTGGTAGTCTTCATGACCATCAGTCTGGCTTCAGAGCTGCCAGAAGCACAGAAACTGCTCTCCTGAACATCTGTGAGGACCTGCTCTCGAACCTTGACTCCAACACTCTGTGTGTTCTCATTTTGCTCGATCTCTCTTCTGCCTTTGATACTGTCAACCATGCCATCCAGCTCAACCGTCTCTGTGATAACCTTGGTATCACTGGTCAGGCTCTGGCGTGGCTGACCTCTTTCCTCTCCAATCGACCTTCCTCTCTGACATCTTTTTCTCTACCTGTGGTGTCCCCCAGGGATCTAACTTCTCTCCCTGGCTGTTCAACCAGTATCTGGCACTCCTTGCCCACCGCATCGCCGCTCTCTGCCCCAACCTTCAGTGCTATGCGGATGATACCCAGCTCATTTTCAGGCTACCCTCGGCCTCCTCCTCTCCTTCCCTCATCTCTGACTGTCTGTCTGCTATCCAGGAATGGTGTGCCGCCAAGGACCTCTGCCTTAATGCCAGTAAGACTGAGATTCTACTCATCGGCACACCCACTCCCTCCTTCCCTGCAGCTCTCTAGGAGGCCTCTCTTGGCCCTCTTCCTTCTCCTACCTGCAAGTCAAAAAACCTCACGGTCATCTTCGACTCCACACTCTCCTTCTCTCCTCACATATCTGACGTCTCTAAGAAGTCACACTACCACCTGCACCTCCTCAGAGGTATTCTTCCTTTCCTCTCCTTCCCCCAGAAGCTCACTGTCTCCCGAGCCCTGGTTCTTTCAAAGCTGGACTACTGTAACAGCCTCTATCTTAATCTGCCTGCCTCTACTCTCCGCCCTCTGCAAGTTATCCAGAACAGGACTGCGAGACTTGTCCTTGGCCTCAAGCAAAGGGACCGTATCTCTCAGGACTGAAATCTCTACACTGGCTCCCAGTGGCTGTGAGGATTAAGTTCAAAACCCTCTGCATTGTCCACAAGGCCTTCTGGGGCCTGGGGCCTAAATACCTTCAACTCTCTCTTCCTAAATATCTTCCTTCTCGAGCTCTTCGCTCATCCGTCTCCAACTCCCTCAGGGTCAGCCGCTTCTCCTAGCAAAGAGTTGGGGGTAGATCTCTCTCCGCGGCAAGGGCCTCCCTCTGGAACAGCCTTCCTGCCTCCCTGAAACTTGAGGAGAACCATCTCTGGTTCCGGAAGCACCTCAAAACCTTCCTCTTTGCTTCTGCTTTCTCTCCCCCTCTCCCCTGCTAAATTCTTGACTGAAACTGCACTGAATCAGCAACTGGGCCACTCTCGCCGATCTCGGTCCTTGGCCCAGCCACTATCCACTTGCACTGCCTCCCTGGCAACCCCTGCACTGCGGGACTGTCTCTGTATCCCTACAGCCCCCCTTCCCAGCACTTGTCTGCACTTACCTTGCACTTGCCACCAGCTGGCCCTAGTATTTATTTGTTGTTCTACTTACCCTGTACTGCACTTTCCCCCCTCCCTTTCCCCTTGCACTTTTCACTTTCCCTCCACCCATGCATTTGTGCGATATGAATGACATCTGGCCTAGTAGGATCGTTGTCTGTCTTCCCCTTGCTCTCCCCTCCCTGCCTCCTCGCGCCTTGAATCACTTGTGTATAGGCGCGTTACAAATGCCATATCATATCAAGATCGTCAAGAATCTGCATCTCTGGCATGACACGCATCACAGTCAATTTAACCCATAATCGCTAATCACATCATGGGATTAAACAGTGGTGGAAATGGAAAAAAAGGAACTACTGGTACTCTGGCTGCATCCAAAAAGGAGGGAGTGGGGTGGCCAGACAGATGGGGCGGGTAGGCAAGGGGGGAGTGTGGAACGGGACCAGGATCACAAACCTTGCCTGAACTGTGAAGCAGGGATTTTAATCCACTCTGCAAATATGACCACATAGCTTCCAAGGTTTACTTGGTACCAATCGTTGGGATTTCAAGGCCAACAGTATTGCTGTCTTATAGAGTTTACTTACAAAAAACACAAATTGCATAATAACGCCACATGACAACATGTAAATCCTTACAGCTACGTGTTAAGCCAAAAGAATATCATTGTGGCTTTAATGTTCACGTCCTGAATGGTATACTATAAGTCCCAGAATGCAAGATAATGTCAACCTGAAAGATCTAGTTAACCCCACAGTACTTTCAGTGATTTAAGACATGTAATAAAAGATGTTGTATAATAAACTCAGATTTGGAGATTCTTTGCAACAAACCTCTAGCTCATTGTTATTCATGATGTTCAAAACATTTGATTACTGACTTAAAGCAACTTTACTGTTTTTGCGTGTCAATCTAGCAGACATCATAGATATATAAAGCGCCCATTTAATGATGTGTCAATATAAACACATAATTAAATGGGCGCTTTGGGTTGCTCACTTTAACTATCATGCATATGAAAGGCTCTGCCACTGATAAAAGAAATGTGTTTGCTGGTGCAGATCCAAAACACCTTTTGTACTCTAGTGCCATCTAGTGGAGGAAAGTATGCTTGTTAATGAAAATAAATAAAGGGTAAACAGTATGCAGAAGAAAATTAAATGCTCCGTAATGGCCATAATTACATGTGTAAAATGGCCCTATACGCACCTTATCTGGAGGGCTGCGGGCAATCAAGACTGTTCACCTATGATGTAAGGAGAAGATGGGGGAAGGTACAGGCGAGTTTTTAATACTCGAGGAGTTCATGTGAATTTATATTAAAGAAGCAGCAAGGAGTAAGCCACGAGACATATACACTTTGGGCCTAATTCAAAGAAACCTTTTATAATGGCAACACCCCATTGGAAAACGCTCAATGAATTAGGCCCTTTGTCATGTGCATTATATAAATGGTCACTACTATTAATGCTATAGTTCAAACAGTGGAAAAGGGGTCAGTCAGGCTTTTTTGAGTAGTAACTAGTTGGCAATAAATCGCTTGTTATAGACATTTCTGTTTTTGCTAAAAAAGCACAGTGGCAAAATGAGTTGCCCAGGATCACACACTTTAGTGTTGAAGCAGGGATTTGGGACCAGTCTGCAATTTATGCACTTGTCTGCATTTCTTCCCAACTGTAATTGCCAGAATCCTGTTTTTGGTTTTGTATACAATGTGGGGATCCGCATCAATTTCCTGCAGCAGACAGCAGGGAAGGTAGCTTAGCAGGTTGTGACTGTTTCTGAGATTATGTGTGCAAGTTCCTGTAAGTAAATCACATGCTAACACTTGCTTACTCACACTCCCTCTGCAAGCAATACATTAGTCTCTATCTATAGTAGTTCTCAACAGAGTTTCTAGGGTCCAGAATTTTGAAAATGAAGCTGTCTATGTAGCACGTACTTACAAGTTATTTTATGGCAGAATATTTTCCACAAGTGTAATAAAATGGTTAAAGGCAAGCCAGACAACTTTGATCTACAACTCTTTTGGTCTACGGGTCCGATTTTACGTATGCATTAGGTGTATGTTGGATACGTTTTACTCTCTTGCAGAGGAGAAAACTCATTTTTAATCTCTTGAAATTGCATTTACTCTCTAATTTGAAAAATCATGCGTAAAATACTCCCACCTCAACATCTTATCTGGAACACTGCCTCTGGGTGAATTTGCACCAACCACCTGCTTTGCAACCTATTGTGGCAACTCATTCAAGCAGTTTTGTATTTAAACAAAAAGGTTGGTTAAAACGTGATTTGTCAGGATGCCATTTTGGTTTTTATAATGCACTAAAAATACAAATTGAAAAGGGTGTATATCTTCACTCCGGGGATGTCAAGTGCATGCCATTGCCCCCCGAGGGTTGGACAATACCATTTTCATGGAAACACTTCTGTGAAATTTGTCAGTGAATTTCATAGACCATGTGTGGGTCTACAGACCCACAAGGGGATGGGGGACAGTGGAGTGCCATGCACGTGTGTTTCCTCTGGCAGGGTTAGAGTAACATTGTACCATACAAATATCTCTTTTGGGTGGTGTACGGTATAAATTGTCCTGTGTCAATGGAATGCATGAGGCTTTCTGCAATAACTACAAGTACATCTCGCTGATTTCAGGGCTTCCCGTGCTGGGGAGTAGCAGGACTCCTAGTGTTTGACATATGGTTCAAGTTGGTCCTGTTTGGTAATGGCGTTGATGAGCTAAATAATTAAGTACTTGAAGTGACCCAGAGGGATTCTGAGTAGCTATGATTAACTCTAAGCTTTTCATGCATCACTTCTTGGTATTAATAGAGTTAGGTCTTCATTATACATTAGCTACAACCAATAGGTTCGGCACAGGGTCCAACATGCAGTTGCTTACTACTTGCTTTCAGAACAAGCAGAAGGTCCTAGTGGACTAGTGTAACTATGACTGTCTGACCTGACGACTTTTGTCATCGCCAATGTCCACCTCATTCCGATAAAATGCCTGCACTTTCAAACATGTCCACCATAAGCGACTTATGTATGATGGATGGTGTCATGCGACATTCAGTAAATGCAATTTCAAAAACAGCTTCAAATCCCCCCCACCGCCAAGTGTACTGCATTAACTCAGGGCTGGGGGAGAAGGAGGACTCTTGCCATCACTAGCTGTCCAGGTCTGGCAGCATCCATGGTCCTAGTGCATTTACCAAACTTTTTTCTGTAGATTATCATTAAGGAAAATGATTTTTTTCCATCTGCATGCATCTGCTTGGCCCCTTTCGCTACGTAAATGGAAGGATAGCACACACAGCGAGCTCATTGTCTCAGCACCTCCCCATCAAAGGAAGGGAAACCAGAGGTTGTTAAACGTGTCCTGTTTCCTCTAGGTTTGTACATGGATGGTTCAATGATGGACTGGGTTATCCATTCATTCAATCAGTGATGAATCCATCCCAGTGGATGCTGCCTTATCTGCTGGGGGAGGTAGCACGTGTGGGCAGGGCTGTCACAGGCCTGCAGTTAAAAGCTCCTGGCAGCCCGCGGAGCATCTCTCTGGCGAGGTAAGGCAGGGAGATCCTTGCAGAAACCCACCACAGAGTGCCAAGATGGTGTGCAGGGCATGGGGGCTCCTGCTGCTGCTGATGCCAGCCACCCGGGTACTGGACGAGATGTACCTGCCGGATGTTTTCACAGCGGACGAGGCCAGGGCAGAGTTATTTTCAGAGTCTTATAACAGCACCGCCGAAATCATCGTCTTTAATGTCATGAATTACAGCTGGGTTTACAACACCAACCTGACTGCATACAACCAGCAGCGACAGGTAGGGTGGGGGCTGGCCCGGCGCCTGTGCGAATGCCCCGAGTTTACTTGGTGCTTAAAACAGCTACAAGCCTCTTTCTAGGACCTCACCATCTTTGGCAAATAAGGATACTGAGGCATTTAGAAATAATGGGATCTGCCCAGGATCACACAAAGCTCTTATATGGGCAAGTCGGCTTTGGGTCCACAAGACTACAACTCTTGCAATCACTTAACGACATCAAAGCCTGGGCCAGTGATATATTCACAACACTATTACATTTCACACTTGAGTGCCTGGCTTTACCCCACTGGTCCCTTTACCCGGCTGGTCCCCCTCTACATGAACTGTCTGTGAAGCTCTCCCGTTTTCCATTGGAACCACTGCCCGCACGCATTATAAACAGAATTAGAACAAATTAGTGGTGTTTCTGTGAAGCTGATTGGTCAATCTGCAGGCTATACGCACTTGTATAGCCCGCAGATTGATTACAGACCGTAGTTTGGCCTTCATTCAATTAAGTGAACACTCGGGGCTGGTGGTGGGCGAGGGAGGCAGTACAATTGGACACGTTGGTTGGCGTGTCATTTCGGAACAGAAAGAGTTAACTTTCCGTTTTGAAATGCACATTGCAAAAACAACGTGTCCACGTAGGCACGCATAGGGAAATGAAGCTGGGAAATGAAATCAAAGGAAACGCTTTCATAGTGTTGCACATAAGTAAAAATGGGGCTGACATAAGCTGCACTGCAGCATTAGGTGGAACGTGTGAAAAAGTGTGTGGATAGCAATGAAATCAAATGAAATGATGCGTGCACTTCTGGGCATTCAGTGGAGCAGGGAAGTGCCAATGGAGACGAAGGGCACAGAAAGGTAAGTAAAATGCAGGTTTATTTAATGTATTTGCAGATATGGCTTGCAGATGTATATGAACAGCATGTTTGTGTACAGTAATTGGTACCTAAAATGTGTGTATGTGTGTAGTAGGGGGGGGGAGCAGACCTAAAGTAAACTTTGTGCAGAGGACACACATACCCACACCTGATTCCACTTTGCTATGATATTCCTCCCACCCTAGCACCTTCGACCACCCTATAAAAAAATGAAACCTGTTTAATTGAAGTATAAAAAATGTCTGCAACAATTATTTACCATTTTGCATTTTTTTGTACTTTAATTAAACATGTCTCATTTATTCATCTTCAATTAAACAATGAGGGTGTTCTAATAGCTTTATAGACCTGCAGCTCGGGCCGTACCAGGCATTATGGTCCCTCATACCTCGTTAAAGGTCTTCAGGGCCCATAACGCCTGATACGGCTCTCACTACAGGTCTACAAAGCTATATTGCGCTCTAGCCAGAAAGCAACACCTCCCACCTCCCCATTCCAACCCAATGCGCGCTGTGCATCGCCAGCGCCGCAGCCCGGCCTGCACTCAGGGATCCCTATACCTAAATAACTGAAAACTGCCTACAGGTAAATGTAGCCCTCTTTAAACACAAAACATACATTTACCTACCAACAAGAAAGAACACTGTCAATTTGCATTTCATATTTGGGGCGATCACCAGTACAATTTCATTAGCGCCAACGCAAATGCTTTTCCACTGGATTTTCACTGGCACCAATGCAGTGTGCACATTCCCACTTTTAGATAAACCCGCCCTTCGCCCGCCACCCTTCGTGCTTTTTCACTGAGCTTCTGTGGTAATGCGTACTCTTGAAGCATTGGCATCACTGTCAAACAGAAAGGCTTTTATCTACATTGCAGTGTCAGTCGCATGTACCTGAAAAAATACATGTCAAAAATATAATTCTTAAACAACTGTCACACATGTAGACTGGAATGGGGGCGCCATATTGGACTGCGAGGGCGCGTTGTTTGTTGTACCAAGTGCAACTCTTCACATCACACTGTTGCTACTCGATGCCCTCCCATCCGCCCTACTCAACAGAAACATTCTGAGTGGGAAGAAGCTTTAATAGCCCAGCACTGTTTAACACTGGAAACGATTTAAAGTTCAACACATGGAATGAGATGACCCACTTGACCACTGGATGCATTACGGGGAGGGGGGACGCACAAGTTCGTGTTGTTGTAACAAGATTCTGAAGCAGCTGAACTGCGTGCAAAGTAAACTTCTGAGTCATGTTTGCATGCATCACTCTGCACACACACACACATGGGGGAAACTGGGGGGATAAATGTCATTGTATCCCCCCAACTTAAAAATGTGGGGGGATTTGTCCCCCCATCCTCCCATGTCCTACGCCCATGCTCCCAGCTCATCTCCTCCCCATGTGGTGCCACATTGCTTTCCGCTCCGCCCGCAAACAGTTTGCAATTAGTAATAACATATTTGTGCTGACCTCAGGTCCTTTATTCATCTGCCTTGGGTCAGCACCAAAGCGAAAGGAACACAAGACACTCTGAACTAGTGGGAAGGGAGACATTCACACGGTACCTGCAAGATAGCAACCTGTAGTGGATACTCTGGGGATTGGTTACCTTTCAGGGACACCAAAACTTACTGTCTGATTGGTTCTTCATGAAACACGCCTCCATTCCACCTCCCGTTCCCATACACGCATGACACCAAGGCAATTTAGGATGCCTTGGTGTCATGCGAGTGCTTCTCTGTATCATGTTGACTTCCTCAGCTCCTACGAGCAGCCGTGGGACTGGCTCAACGACCTTGATTACATCACCCGGTGGTGTCTCAGCGACTACGGTCTGCTGGAGACGAGCGACCCAAGTTCAGCTTCCCCCCTCCCTTAACCGTAGTGCACGGGTCATGTGTTCGGAGCGGGCCTTCAGTGTGAGGCCCAATCTGTGGCACCTGCATGGAGTGTTCTTACCTGTGGTTTCACCTCTCTCGTACTTATGCATACAAGTTCTTTGTGTCGATGTTGTGTCATAAACAAAGTGTCCTCCTCCTCTTGTTCCTTCCCAGGCCTGATCCCGAGGCTGGCTATAGCTCCCAGAGCACCCGTTGTCCCCCCCCCCCTGCGCAGGTGTCTCAGCCTATCCTGCTTATTCCCTCGATTGGTAGGTGAGCCCCCCGTGTGGTGCTGAATCAGCAACTTCATTACAGTGGTAACAATGGTGAAGGGATGAGATAATACACAAGTGAATTGTTGAATCACCATTTTTCAAGTTGTTTAATAACTTTGTAATCATTACCTTTGTTTTAGTAGTAAATATTTTGCATATGTATTTTTCTTTCTTCTCCTCTAACTCCAACCTGTTTGTGGTCTAGCATCTGGCTCGTATTGTTTCATTATTTCCCGTAATTTATGTGCCCTTTAAGCAATTGTAATTTGTGTTTGTATGTAGCATTTTGGTGTATGGTTGTGGAAATTAGGGTGTGTACGTGGGGGTCTTGTACAAAGATTGAGCTTTTCACCAATTTAAGAAAGCACTAGCGCGGAGAAGCTTTGGAGTGGACATGGGAGATAGATAATACTCAGATACATTGTGAAGTTTGAAAGTGGTATGTGACTAGTAATTAGTTTAGGATACTTCCAGTGAGTAGATTATTAAGGTGGGATGAATGAAAGGGAATGTATGTGTGGAAATTTCGTGCTATTAAAAAGTTCTCTTTGAATAATTAGAATATGGTTTGGAAATACACTGTTTATTTTTTGGATGGTCAAGGTAGGCCAGGAATTGGTATTGTCACTCTTGGCATCCAGGTTTATTGATGTTATGTTAGGATACCTAAAATTAGATACTGTTGGGATACCTAAAATTAGATACTGACCATGTGTGTGCTGAAAAGTAAAAATATAAAAATGTCTAGTTCAAACGGAGGGGAATTGGTCTGTGAACTTTGGCTGTCTGATTTTGCAGGATATGGTTTGGATGCGTGCACAGCAAAGACGAGCGGGAAACAATTCAACATGGCACTAATTATAACGTGAAATGCAGTGAGTATTGGTAAAGATGTGCACGTAGATGAACTGCTGGTGCACACTACTTTTTGGACCATTCAAGGTTCAACTAGTAGGCCTAATGAGGCGGCATTATGATTAGTTGGGTACGGGTATTTGATCCTTTGCATTATCCCTATTGCGTGTTCTGTTTTAGAAATCAAAAAACATGAGTTACAGGGCGCTTTGTGCACCTCATGGGATTTAGTAACTCTTTTGCAAGAAGTTGTAAAGGATTCCAATCGGGCGTCACACACCGGACCAGGACTCTTGCCCTTAGCCTCTGATGTAGCGCTCAATTAGAATACTTTTTCTTATTTTCTACGAATTTAAATTGAGCTGGCACCCAACCCGTATCACACCCCCTTTTATAAATACCCCGGGTCACAATGGAACATGAACTAGGCCGGTTGGTGGGAAGACAATATTAATTTATTTTAAATTCAAAGAAAATCACACAGTTTGAATATTGGGCAGCAATCACCAACGGGATGATAATTACAATGTAAACTAATGAAATACACTTGGTTGACCTTTTACAAGAACATATCCAAAGCACAAATGAATAGGAGCACTTTTTCAATTTTATAGATAGCACGTAGATAGTTAGGATTTCCCCCTGCAATGTTCCCTCAAACCCCAAATAATCGAATTTTGAGTAGATAGAAAGGAGCAGCAAGGAGTCAGGGATATTAGGCAGCAAACAGAATCAAAATCCGACCTTCCCTCACAAAATAAGAGGCAAAACGGATTTTAAAACCCTTTGCAATTACATAAAGTGACACTCGGAATTGACAAGTAATTAAATTAATGTGCAGTTGAATCAAGGAGGTAAATACGATTTATCACAGTACTAGGGATATAATATCACTAGCAACTACAAGGCAGGGTATCAACAAAGGGCATCCAGTTCAGAAAGCAACTTGAGAGTAAGAACACAGTGCAGCCAAATCACACGTTGAAAAGTTGCATTTTACAATTTTGCTGTTTTAAATGTCAAAACGTATTTTTTTTTAAATCGGGTGAAATAGACAGAATCGGAATGCGGTATTGGGATAGATGCGCATCACAGGGGTAATATAGAGGTGAAAGAGTGCCTCTAGCTGAATACCTGGATGAGATTTTCAATATGGAAAGAGATTTGGTTTTGGGAAAATAAACGCAGTTAACAGAGAAAGTCGGTTTGGAAAGAAAGGACAAGTTTTACTTAAACTAGATTATCAAGAAGATAGCACTGCTCATGAAACAGGTTGAGCGGCCGCATTAACCCCCTTCACGCCGCGTGTCTCTTTATGTGGAAATTAATTAAATAATTCAAAATATGACTAAGGATCTATGCAAGACAGAGATAAATAGAAGAATAGTGCAAACACTTGTAGATCAAGGACAGGAGGCACAGAGCATTCTGACAGTTTTAAACAAGTTACCAGGATACGGATAGGATTACGTAGAAAGTGGAACAAAGAAAGTATCAAGATGGGATAGGCTATGTGGTGCTATGGTATGTGGAAATACTCACAATCCGCACTTGAGTTTGGGATTTGGGACAGTCAACCAGGTTCTGGACTCAAAAGGCTCTGGTCACAGCAAGGCGGCGGACTCTCCTAACAGCAAATGGCTGAGCAAGTCTGGTCACTGGATGGCAAGGGTACAGCAGGCATGCAGGTAGTATTAAAAAGCCGGTCTGGTCACAAGATACTCCCACAAGTGTACCACAGCTTTTCCCCCTTCTCCCTGAGTTAGTGGGATTTTGTTATGGGGTTTAGGTATGAAGGGTGGTTCTGCCTGGATAGGAGGGCCTGAACCAACTATCCCTTTTCTGGTAGTGGAGTCTGGAATCTGCAGGGTGGATCTGGAATTTCTGGATACGCAGGCGCTGGAAAATTAAGAAGAGTGTCCCCTGTCTCTGTCAGCTTCCCCTTTTTATAAGGTGGGTGACTCACAGGATTTATTGTTGGGCAGGACTAAGCTAGACCTACCCGACAAACCGTATAGGTCAGCCTATGTTGAGCGCCTCCTCCAGGAGGGGACTCAGTTTATGGGGTTGTGTTTTATGAGGTGTAAAGCCATCCCACAGTCATTTCTGCCTAAAATCAATTATGACATAAATCACACATTTATACAGTTGCAGCACTTTTGCAAGTTACATAGGCAAATTGTATATTTCATACAGAGCATGATGTACTTTTCCCATGATTCACATTCTCCTGGCGTTTACGTCCCATACATGCTATGGACAGTGTTAGGGAGAATTCTCTGTTAAGGCTAATTTCCCAAACCTAGTGAGTCCCCAGCAGCTTTGCTGGATTTTTGGGGTTTATTTTTCTTCTCCTGCTAAGAGTGAGACTCTTTTTTCTCCCACTCTTAGACATGATTTGAGATATCCTTTGACTTTGTAATGTGTTTTATGGGCTATGGGGTCTTTTATTCCATAGGGCTTCATGCGTTTCTGGTATACACCCTCCGTGCAGTAACCCAGGGGTGTCATAGTGAGACGCAAACATAGACTCCGTACCCTGGGACTGACTACTGTCTCCCAGGGCATGTAAAGTCACCATTGGCTTTACTAGACCCAAATTGTGAACAGAACCAGTACAAACCATCATATTGTGGGCGTACTGGTAGGGGCAATTCGATTGCCCCTGGGTCTGTTGTTCGAGGGGGCACTGTCCAGTCCCCCCTGAGCGAGTTTTGGCTGGTGGCAGTGGATACTACTTTTTATATTTGACCGCGAATATATCCTATGGGATTTTCCCATTGTTCGAGGCTAATACTTGTTAACATAGCCTCAAACATACCGCCGGTTTATTTATTTAATATTAATTCACCGGTTGGTATTTTTTGCCAGAACTCGGTTCCAAAATGGCGTTTGTGTTCGCTTGTGTGACTCCAACCCGAAGTTGAGCCCTTTGTTCCACTTTTGGCGGGCTTCTGCACAGAATCCCTCCAAAGTGGTGCCACTCTGTCTGGGTCCCACAGGGGGTGTGGGAGGGGGTTTAGGCACCCTGGACTGAGTTGCCTTGGTAACTCAAGTCGCACTCTTGTGTGATTGGCCCAGTGGTGAGCCGCCCGGCTCACCACTTAGCATGTTTGAGTGACAGCTAGGACTAATGAATCAGGGTTTTCTGCATAAAAGCAGGGCTTTGGGGACTGGGACTTCAGACGTCGCCACAGGACCAAAGAATCCGAAGAGGGTGAAGCTGAGCCGACCTGCAACGACGACACCACCGGTGGAGCCCTGCTGAACCAGCTCACCACTTCTTCCAACGACAAAGGAGATCTTCATCCCGAAAGTCTTCTTCCTTTGACTGGTGGGGATAACCAGTTTTGCCTGCCTTTTCGCCTTCCCGGATCATCTCGTGGCCGCCTTGCCTGTGCCAAGCACCCCGGCAACCGGGACACCACGTTTTTCCACTAGCGCAAATAAAAGGGTAGTACCTTTTTACCAGAGAACTCCCCGGCTGGTTTCTTCCCTGGCAGTGCAACGACCTTCAGCTTTCCTCCACGTCGAGATCATCTCTTCCTCTGGATGGCGCCGCGACTTGCATTCACTGCCAGGAACAACTGCCCCCGCTGGAGGATTCTCTCCACTTTCAAAGTACTGTGTCCGCCTGGCCTCCCTCGCAACGGTCTGTGTGGGGTGTCTCGTAAATCCTCAATTTACCACTTGGGTTGGCCCTAGGCTGGCTAACTGAACTTTTCTGAGCTGACCTGGTTCCTTTTTAAACTCTCTGCAAGACTCTCCAAGCCTTTTAAACTGTGTGATCTTGGGCGTATTGGTGTCCTACTCTGTCCAAGAGGGAGCCGGGCCTCTGAACTTTTGGCTCACCAGTAGACTTTGACTTTCCTGCCTTGCTGAGTGCTTCTAAAGTATTGTGTTGTGTGCTGTTCCTGATTTCTGCCTTTTCCCTCCCTTTTTCTTAACTTATTGGAGTGCCATCTTTAGTTAAGCGCTCACCTCTGTCTGGAAATAAGTGATGTTAACTAAGACTTGTCTAATAAGGAATAAGGGATGTATATATATTAATAGTGACTGTGTTTTTGAACTTGCTTACAATAATAGTGCTAGAGTGTTTCTAAGTGTGTCTTTCAATAAATAATTATATACTTGATACCAAAGCTTTGGTCAGTGTTTGCCTGTGCTACTGTATTTTGGTACCTATCTTGTATACTCTACATACTGTCTAACTCTTCTTGAGAGAAGTCTGGCTGCTCAGCCACAGCTACCAGGTAAATCTGGGTGGTACAGACTGCTACAAATTGGGTTTACTGCCAACACCTGTAGTCTTAAGCCTTTTGCAGTGGTCCCTAAGGGAACTGCACAGGTTTCTGCCTAACAGACAGCCACGATATCTTGTTTGAAAGCCACCAGAATTACCTTTAAACTGTAAAACCTTTACATTACTGCATTGTCCGGTTATAGAATTAACAGTCTTAAACGTTTATTCATTAAATAGTCTTTTGAGCCAAAATGGACTGGCCTTTGTCCTTCAACTGGGACCATTTGTTTTCTCCAGGCTACCACCGTCAGTTTAGCCCACGGCTGCCCTGGAGTTTCCCCGGTTTGAGTGACTGGTAGGTGTCACTTCCAAAAGTAACACGTAGGTGTCCCAGAATCTATTGTCTCAAGCTGAAGCCCAGACAGAAGTCCAATGGGGGTGTGATATTCTTCCTCTTGGCCATTCAAGGTTTTCAAGGGCAGAAATTAACACGTGTGTCCCAGAATCTCTTTGTGGCTCCTTTTGGGGCAAACCACTCCTGTTGTCAGCACAAAAATGCACATGTAAACTGAGCAGGAACCCTGTTGCACTGGTTCCCCAGTACAGCCAATGCATTTAATTATTTATTTTATTTTATTTTGTTCTGAATCAGAAGCAAGTCTGTTAAAATAATCCCTTATCTATAATTTACCCAAACCCCCCCTTACATTTCTAGGCAATGACAGGGCCTTAATCACATAGTACTTTTAAAACAGGCATTTTTCTCTTTTGCAAAAGCACATTTTGACACGTGGTGAATTCTGCTGCGATGTCCCCTTCAAATTTGGTTTTCTCACCCCCTGGATTCCAAACATTGTTTGCGGCCCTAGTCAGTTTCTTTTACACAGCAGTATGTTTAAGGCAAATGTCCACTGAAATTGACACGTCCACAGAGAGCTAGGGTTTCTTTTGAAGGGTTTATTTTTGACACTTTATAGCAAAAAGTCAGGCGTTTTTCCGTACGGCTGAGAGCAAAGTTTCTGGTGATCCCCCAGATCTTGCCTGACACAGCCTGTCATTCAGTGATAGTACGTTTTGTGGCTGCAGTACAATCTGAATGTGGATTGGCACAGCCGGATCTCCCTGGATCAGAACTGTGTAGTGTTGAATAGATGAAACAGAGCATCAGGGCGCCATCATTTTAAACGCAAAATATTTCCTTTTTCAAGGGAAAATGCGGGGCTAGCAGCAAAGCAGCGCTGCTTTTCAATTCTCTCCCTTGGTGCATGTAACAAAACACACTTGCAGCCTTTGTCAGTGTGCCCCCCGTTCCAGCGTTCCCAATAAATGCTTGGCAAGACAGTGCAGTCATCATTTTGTAGCTGCAAAATGCAGTTTTGATGCGAGGCAATGGTGCTCAAAGGAGCCAGCACAGCCATTCTGCTGGTAACTGCTGAAATGCAGCTTGGAGATGGAGGGGAATTATGCTGAGTGGGTAAATGTATCCCACAAATCCCCCCTGACTCTTCTGAGACTTCTTGTTGAGGGAGAGTAGGGCAAAGTGCGGTTCATCAGGTGGAGTCCTTCTTCCATCAGGGAGCGATACATCACGATCCTCCCGTTATCTTTCGTTGGAGTGTGGAGCGATAACCTCAGCTTTTCCCTCGGTTTTTCTCTGTGGTGTGGAGCGACACCCCCAACTTTTCCTTCGATCTTTCTTTGTGGTGTGGTGCGACACCCCGAGGTTTTCTTTCGGTCCTTCCTTTCCAGGTCCCTGGGGAAGTCCTCCTTGGTCTATGAAAGGGGCGGAACCAGTACAAATCTAGTGAATAAATAAGAACCGGTTACTACATTTTCCCACCGACAGCCTTCCCGGAAGGTTGACAGCAGTGGGACACACATGCATTACGATCATTACAGTATGGAGACAATAACAACACATAATCCTTCACAAGACACAGATAATCCGTGGTGTTTACTAGAATTTTTGGTGATGCCATTTTTGCACTGATAATAAAGAAAAGTACTCCCTCTTAGACAGATATACCTATGAACCTACCTGTTCCCTTCTGGTTCTTCTGTTTCCTGTTCTCATTCTCCAGATGTCTCCTATTTGATTTTCTCTTGGCTCCTCAATTAGCTGCAAAGTGTGCCTAGGGTGACAACTCTAACTGATTAATATGGACCCATTTCTCTTCTGTCAGTTCTCCTTTGGGTATGCGGATTCTGTAGGCGACAGGTGAAATTCTATCTACAATTTCAAAAGGTCTGCGCCAGCTGGGGAGAAATTTCCGCTCCTTGGTCTGGTTCCTTTGGAAATTGTACAAGTAGACCCGGTCTCCTACTTCGTATTCCTTTTTGGTTGTTTTTAAGTCATATTTAGTCTTCATCCCCTCTGCTGATTTTTCCAGATTCCGCTGAGTGTACGCAAAAGCAGGTGTTTTCTTAGATTTTCAACATACTTGTGTGTTGTGGAGGCTTTTATCAGTGTCTGCTCTTGTGTTCTATAGAGCAGATGCTGAGGTAGCACCATCCTTCGTCCAGTCATTAGTTCAAATGGAGACATCTTGGTCGCAGGAGATGGTGTACATCTGATGGACATCAGGACAAGCAGTAATCGGATGTCCCAACTTGGCCCAGAGTCAGTCACAAACTTTTTTAGAAGGATCACAATGGTTGTGTTGTACCTCTCAACTCCCCCACTAGAGGACAGCGGTATGCAATGTGAAGTTTCCTTTTTACCCCAAGTATCTCCCACATCTTCGTCATCACTTCGCTGGTGAAGTGACTACCTCAGTCTGACTCAATCCTTTGGGGTAGGCCAAAACACGAGATGATGTGGTTGATCATCAGGGCAGCTGCTGTTTCTGCCCTGCAATTTGGGGCCGGGAGACATTCCACCCATTTGGTAAACAAATACTGTTAACATGTACTTGTTCCCCCTATAGGAGCGAATCAGAGGCCCGATGAAATCTACTTGTAAATCTGACCAAGACAGTGTCATCCCCTCTTCTGGAGGGGAGCTCGGTGTTTGGGTAAAGTTGGCTGAAATTGTGCACACACACACAAGACACACCTTCAAATATTGGTGGAGGTCCTGCCCCATGTGTGGCCAGTATGCAACATCCAGAAAGATTTCTAGAGTGGTGTGAAACCCTTGATGACCGGCTGTGGCCGTGTCATGGGCGTGAATAAGCATCAGGTTTAGGAATGAAGTAGGTACCACCCACTGGTCACAGCCAGAGATGGATCTCCTTACCAACAAACCGTCTTGGATTCGGAACATTTTGGGACACTTCATCAACACTCTGAGGCCCTGTTTCCCAATGTAATTGGTGTCTGTCAGAGGAAAGTTCTCAGGGTCCACAATGGGTTGATAACATTTCCCAATGATTGGATCCCCTTTTTGTGCCACCATCTGGGGTCTCCTTACTCCACTGGACAGTTGAGAGTCCATTGTGAGCATTTGTCTGGGACCCAGTCACAGCAGTGAACTGGATTTACCCCAACAGGGACTCGATCTCGAGGAGATCCCCCTGGATTGCTCTGGTTTTGGCCAGCTGATCAGCTAGGTCATTTCCAGTTTTGTCTGGCCCCTCTATTCTGGAATGACCCTTGATCTTCTTCCAATAGATGGTCATCCCACTAGAGGTGACCAGATCACCAATATTTTGGATTAGCTTGCCATGTTTGAGTGGTTTGTTATTAGCACACAGCGTGCCTCTGGTTTTCCAATTAAGGAGGTGCTCAACGAACCCATTCCAGACATAATCTGAATCAGTGATTATGACCAGTTCGTGGAGTTGGTGTTGGACGGCAGTGAGGATGGCCTGATGAACTGACATCAACTCTGTCACCTGACTACTGCGGGGACCGATTTTGTACCCAGCGGAGGGTTCCGGAGCATCATTCACCCAGGCATTCCCAACGCCGGCCACCAGTTCCTTTTCCCCGTTGTTGTCAACATGGTAAGAGCACCCGTCCACATAAACTGTGGGCATTCCCTGGCACTTGTCTTTTTCATAGACTTTGTGCAGGGAATTCAGGTACGCCTCCATGTTGTCCATGTTGTCCTGGGTCCTTGAGACAGTTTTCTCTGGCACAATCATGCAAGTCAGCCAGACGTTGCGCGAGGGGACTCTTCTTGTTTTGCCATATCTGACCTCCACAGGAAAGCCTTGCATTGACAGAATCCAAGAAGTAATTCAGGAATTACTCACATTTCTGGCCCAGATTCTGTCACTTTGGAGGTATTGCCAAGGCTGGTGTGGAGTCTCCACTATGATGTGTTCCCCCTGGATCAACGGGCAGTAATTCTTCAATGCCCACACCGTTGCCAGGAGTGCCTTCTCACAATCGTTGAATTTTTTATCCACCAAGGATAAAATCTTGCTTGCATAGGAGATGACTTTATTGACCTTGTCATGCTTTTGATATAATACTGCTGTCAAGCATGTAGTCGAGAACCCTGTTTCCAAGAAGAACTCCTTGTTTTTGACAAGGTAAGCTAGACAAGGCGGATGTGAGACTTCTTTTGAGTTGCTTTACTGCCTCTGCTTGTTCGGGACCCCACTCCCACTTGACCCCCCCTTCAACAGATGGATCAGGGGTCTTGTGATCTCTCTGTAATCCTGAATGAACTTCCTACTGTAATTAGTCAGTCCAAGAAGGCTTCTTAGCTCACACAGAGTTGTGGGGTCTTTCAGTTTCAGGAGTGCATCCACTTTCTTCTCCTGGGGACAGAGACCCTCAGGGGTTATTTCATGTCCCAAGAAGTTGACAAGGGTCCTGCACCACTGTTTATTTTTTTCATTTTTTTAAATGTTTTTTACATTTATATAGTGCACTGTGCCTTTTGGAAGGACAGTTTTGCTCCGGCAACCCTCAACTGGGTCAGAACATAACAGATTTCTGCTATGTGTTCCTCCACAGTTGAGCTTTTTATCAAGACATCATCCACATAGGCCAGGTTACCCCTTTCACCCAAGTCGGGCATGGCCTTGTGTAGAAAGATGTTGAATTCATTGCCTGAGTTTATGTATCCGAAGGGAGTCTGGGTCCACGTGTACTTCTGGTCCCCGGAGCTAAAGGCCAGCTTGTACTGGTCCTCCCTCTGACGGGCAGGGTCCAGTACCCATTTGTCAGGTCAATGGGCGTGTATAACGTTGACCCCTGGATCTGGGCCAGTCCATGGTCAATGTACGGGAGAGGCCATCGGGACATGTGGACACGTTTATTTAACTCCCTGAGGTCTGCGCAGAGTCTCCATTGGCCATTTGGTTTTAAAATCCCCAGCACCGGATTATTAAAGGTGCTGTGGACTGGACGATTATCCCATGGGACTCAAGGTTTTTGATGATTTCCGTCAGGGACTCCATGGATGTGAGAGGCAAGCAATATTGCTTCACAAACACAGTAGTCATTCCAGGGTCCGTGGTCATTGTGGTAGTATGGATCTCGTTGCGACCACAGTCGTACGAGTCCACAGCAAAGATATCTTCAAAATCTAAGAACACCTGCTTCAACTTTTGCTTTTACTCTGGAGTCTCACAGGCATCGGTAAGGTTGACCCGCTCTTCAACATTTGCCTGAAGCCTGGAAAGACTTCGGGTTTTGCTATCTCAGCAGCCTCCTCCAATTGGTTGGAGAGGTCTCTGGTTAGACTATGGACCTGGACAGAGGGTTTCAGGTAGGAGAGGCAGTCATTGTGGACCTGGAATATCACCTCATCCTGCCTGACGTCACAGGTCACCACCTCCTTCCCGTAAGGCAGGAAGAATACACCAGGAAATTCCCCCCTTGCTGGGTGAAGATCCTGTACGGTGGTATGTCACTGTCGCCATCATTGTCAAAGCAGTCATCAGTGATTGGTCCTATCAGTTCATTTCCTAGATCCATGGAAAAATGTCAGTCATCAACCGCCATTCCAATAATGGTGCCTGCGCCCAGAGTGATACTCCTAGGGTCGCTGTTATCCATCAATATTGGAATGGTGTTGTGTTCTACATTGACAAATGGTGTTGGGTTTAAACCCGACCCCTGCTGTTGGAGATGCGCATTGAGGTGTACATATGCGTCAGGATTTTGCAGTTTCTGTCCTCTTTTAATTTTTTATCCAAGTGGGAATTGTCGGGTCCGTCCTGGGATGGTGACCTCCTCTGCAATTTGAACTTCAACCGCATACGGCAGCAGTTGAGCTGACCGAAATGCTTTCTCAGAATCATCAAAGCCCATGGGATTGCCCCCTAGTCGGGACCAGGCTTTGCAATTTATCAGGTCCAAATTAATTGCAAACCGATTGAGAATGTCACTGCCTAAATAGAATGTAGCAGGGACATCTCGCACGACCCAACAATTATGTTCTATGCTTAGGTAGGAGATGTTTGGAATTGGGAGTTTCCAGGCCCATTTACCACTTATTGATCAATTTAAATGTGAGAATGTATGGATCTTTTGGGAGCTTTCTGAAAATGGCTTCGCTGATGAAGCTCTTTCCGTTGTTCATGCTCACTCGGGCGAGAACAGACTCATTCCCCTCATATAACAGAATAGGGAGAAACAACTGTTCTCTAATTTTCTGAATGTCAGCTAAACTTTGAGCTGGTTTCTCATCACTTTTGACTATAGAATTGGGCTTTTCAGATTGTGAATCAGTATAACATTTCTAAGTATTCCCTTCCAATTTGGAATGCCACTTAAAACTGGAAGGAAGGTTGATTTTCAGGAATGGAGAGGAGTTCCCATCACTGGTTTGTTGTCCTACAGCAATTACTGTAACGTCAGGTATTTGATTGTTTTTGAAATGAAACTCAATATGATCAGATTTCTGTTCAACCATGTGGCATGTGCCATTTAAACTAACATGGTTGACACTCTGTTTAAACTTTATTGGCCGGTTAGTCCAGAGTACCTTGTTCACACAGTCTATTAGGGGAAACAACCTGCAAAGGATGTCATTCCCTAGTAGACAGGGTGTTCCCTCTGGAGTCACAACTATTACCAGGTGTTTCACCTTATGTCGCCCAATTTTTATTTCCAAATCCACAGTCCTCTCGACAGGAATTTCATTCCCGTCGAAGTTCTGTAGTTGTCCAGGAAGAGGGGTGAGAGGGATCTGGTGTCTCTCCCCTTTCCTGAATTTAGCTGTTCAAAGGCCCTTTTTGACAGAAGAGTTGCTTGTGATCCAGTGTCCACCAGTGCTGAAATTGCACATTGCCCTTGTACTTGAAAGGGGGCATAGAATCTCCCCTCCTTCTCCTCATGTCGGCAAAGGTAATGGGCATTTTGGGTAAGCTTGGTGGTCAATTTCTTTATTTTGGACTCCGACACAGTGGAGTTTTGGACAATTTTCTGTGCCGGAGTCTGGGAATCTGTAATAAAAATTTGGCATCCGGAAATAGATGGGATTTCGGAATCCCCTTTTTCCCCTAGCTCTGTGCTGTTCCCTTTAACCTGGAGGCAGTCACTAGGACCAGGTTGTAGGGAGGATCCCTTCTTTACAATTTCTTTCTCAGTATGGCAATTCTGGGGTTCAGGGATGGGTGACTCTGAATCAGTCCCCACACCCACCCAGTCTTCATTCAGTTCTCTTGGGACCCATTTTTCTTTGGGAGGAATTCCCCCGTCCCTGAAGGAGAAGATTGTTTTCCCAGAATCCTCTAAGGATTCTTCCCCTTCAAATTGGAGGACACTAACTTCCTCCACAAAATGGGCCTTCTTGATGTCTTTATTTCTCCTACCGCCCTCTGCTCCATGGGTTGCAGATTTACAGGGGCAGGAGATTTTAGTTCTGGTGTGTCTAGGGGCTTTTCACAGGTGAGGAAGGAAGCTTCCTCTAGGACTTTACACCCCCCTTGCCCAAGTGCCTCTTCCTCAGGAACCAGTGAGTTGACAGGGTTCTCTCCCCATCATTGTTCAGGGGTGCCAGACCCTGGTTGTGCGCGATTCTGAGCCGCCTTTTCATCTGAGGGTTCTGCTGAGCCCTCAAAATGCGACCCAGATCCTGTGTGAGATTCTGGACCTGGCGCTCCAGTTGGGACACCCGTTCCGGCTGGTACGGGGGTCGTTGTTCAGACCTAGAGGTTTCACGGGACGGATAACTATCCCTTCTCCCAGAGTACCCTGGGTACTGGGAATGCTGGTAACCCTTCACCCTTGGGCTCCCCTCTCCCGGATTAGGTAGTCTGGGCTCCTGGAAGCGAGGAAAGAAAGGAGGGTTGTCCTGCAGGTTGGGGTTTTGTGGATACCAGGGAAAGAAACTTAACCCAGGATTTGGGGGATTACTGCCCTCCTGAGGGAAGTTAGGAGGGAAGTTTCCTGGGGGAGTACTTACCTGGTTGGATCCCCCTCTTGGGCAGGGGAGTCCATAAATACCCCTAGATGGGTTGGTTGCCCTTATATCTGGGATTTATGTAATCAGTAGAGTTAGGGTTCCCATTGACGGGATTACCTGACTGACTGCTGATTGGCCAGAAGGCCTTCTTGGCCTCTGATTTTGCTGGTTTTGGGTAGGTACATTTTTAGGCCCCCTCCATTTCTAGGTCTAAAATTGGGACAACCTTCACCTCCGCCACCTTAGCAGCAGCGGGGGTGTTGGTTGGTTTGGTTTTTTTTACCTGCTTTTTATTTTCTGCAGGTTTTGGGACCTCATAGATGCCGGTAGCCTGCTCTATTACCCAGTCCAGGGTCCTTTTATGATGAAAATCCCTCACCATCTGGGTCATGATATATTTTGGAAGCGCATGAAAGTAGGTAGTTATAAACTCTCTGCTATCCATGCGCACCCTCCTGGTGGTTTGTACAAAGGCACGTTTTAGCTCCTGCACAAATTCGTGTGGGGCCTGGTCTTCTCGGCATTGCAAATTGTAGGCCGCTTTGCGAGCCTCTTGGGGGTTTCTGTGGGCAGAAAAGTGTTTCAAGATGGCCACCCTGTAGGTGGACCATCTTGAATGGTTTTGGTCTTCCAGTCCAGCAAAGAAGCTGGAGTACTCCAGAGAGAACGTCCATTTGGCATAATCTATGCAATTCCAGCTATCTTTAAGGTGAAAAGTGTCCATCATTTGTTCATAGAGTTCCAAATGCTCCCAAACAGAATATTTTGCGTTTTTGTGGTACAGTGTTATGAAATTCCTAATGGCCTTGATCTGCCTAATGAGGTCTTTCACCAGAACTCTCTTTAGTTTATTTGCCTTCTTTTGCTGTTTCACTCGCCCTCAGACTCAGAGGCGCTACTGTTTGAGGACCCCTCATGATCTCCTAGGCACTCCCTGATTCGGTGAGCTTGAGAGGGGATCGCAGAATGGTAGGGCCTAGTTTCCTCTCCCCTGTGGCGCACAGGAAAGTAGTCTGCTGACTCCTCCCGGCTCCCAGGGTTGGTGGATGATTGGGTGGAGGTCTTCAGAATGCTCTTTTGGGGCCTCATCTCATGCTGTTTTTCTGCAAATCGAACCAACTGGTCCCTTTGGAGGTAGTACTTCTGCAGATCTAATTCCCTGACTTTCTCCTCATCGAAGCCTTCCTTTTCAGAGACATCAGCCCTATTATTTTGGTAACTATACAAAGACGCCCATCCATCAATTTCTGTGGGGTGCTGACCTGTCAGCTCCATTATGCTATTCCTATTTAATTCTGACGGCCTCATGATTTCTGGCTCATGTGAACCAGTAGACATGAAGTCAGCAGTGTACAAAGTATTAAATGGGTTTGAGTTCCTGTGACAAAATGATCTTACGCCAATTAAGTGTGGGGAAGAGCTTTATTGTATGGCCCCCGGAGAAGAGGAGGGCGGTTGGGTCAGTGGCACGTTCGTACGGAATGTCGGGAAACCGGCGTTCCTCGCTCCGGGTGGACAGCTGAAAGATTACATCACAACATCTCCTTATCTAAGGGAAAGAGAGGAACGGAGAGAGGGGGGAAAGAACAGGGTAGGCGGGGTGGGATAGTTTATGGGTTCATTATTTAAATTGATATGTGATCAATAGTAGATGAAGTCGTCGCTGAAGTTGCGGATAATTTTACGATTCCTTTTCGAGAGGCCCTTGGCAGATTCTCCTCCATTGGTGTGGCAGGGTTCGTTCTTTCTTGTATGTCTGGCGCGGTATCTCTCTTAAGGAAAATGTTCACCTTTTGATCTCATGTCATCCTGTAAATCTAGGGATGTGCTAGGTCTGTGAGTGTCGTTGGTCGTTCTCTTCACGTTCTCTCTTGACCATGCATCATGTGAATGGTTTTTTGAAGTACTCGGTTTGCTGGTGTCATTGGTTATTTTCACGAGGTCGTCGTGAGACCATCTCCCTCCATCGTCTAGTGTGACAGACTTGTTGTGACACTGTATGATCTTTTGTGGAGATCTCAATTTTCATTCACCTTTTAGAGTTTTCCTGGGTTCTTTGATGCTTACCCAGTCTCCTTCCTGAAAGGACACCCTTTTGGTTCCATTTCTTTTGTCGTAGTATGTTTTGTATTTCTTCTGTTTCTCCTTTATAGTTTTATGCATTTGTTCTATGTCCAATTTTGGTTCTGTGTTCATTCTCGCCTCACCGGTGTCCAAAAAGATCCATGCCGGTCTTAGTTGGTTGGTTGCGGTTCTGCCCCGCATCAAGGTGAAAGGCTCTACGTTGGTGGTGGAGTGTGGCGTTGTTCTATATGCGTGTAGAGCCTCCTTGAGGGTTTCTCTCCAAGGCATAGTATTGGCCGTGGCCAGTTGAATGACACTTTTTATCAGCCTGTTCATTCTTTCTACCAACCCGTTGGACATTGGGTGGTACAGTGACGTAGTGATGTGGTTGATCAATCTTTTGTCAAGTAATTCTTGAAATTCTGACGAAGTCAATTGGGACCCGTTGTCTGAGACTATGTCCCTGGGGTCACCTTCCCTGTTGAATATATCTGTTAAGAAGTCGGTGATTTTTTTTGTGGTTGTGCTGGTATCTACCACACCCCATTCAGTCCATTTGGAGGTGTAGTCAACGATCACGATGATGAATATTTTCACTTCCTCCAGGTTCTCGAAGGGACCCATGATGTCTATTGCCAGTTTTGACCATACATGTTTGGGTGTTTCTACAGGCTGAAGTGGTCTTTTCCTTAGTACTTTCGATTTGTCACTGGAAGCACATGCGTTGCAGTTCTTTACTGTCTCTTCCGCCTCTTTCCACATTTTGGGCCACCAGTAGCTGTTCCTTATCCTGTTCTTTGTCAAACTTCTTCCCAGGTGTCCTTCATGGGCTAAATCAAGTAATTTCTTTCTGAGGGTCAGGGCTGCAATCACTCTATTTCCCCTGAAGATGTGATTTTCATTCATGGATATCTCATCTTTCAATGGTGTGAAATTTGCCAACTCCTTCCCTACACCAACCCAGTCGTTCATTACATCCTTTCTGATTTCCTGTTGTTCTGTGTCAGCTTTGGTGATGCGTATCCATTCGTCGGAGGGTATGGCAGAATTTACGGTGGCTATGATATCTTCTTCTTGATCCTCACTTTCGACATCTTTATTATCTTCAATGGTGGATAGTCTCGACAAACAATCCGCTACTTCATTTAGTGGACCAGCATTGTAACAAATTTGAAGGTTGTATTGCATGATGTCTAGAAACCAACGCCTTATCCTTGGTGATATAAGGTGGATTGTAGGATGTTGACCAAAGGTTTGTGATCAGTCTTGAGGAGGATCAGTAGACCCCATATTAAATTCCTGAAATGTTGTAAGGCCCATTTGACAGCCAGAGCTTCTCTCTCGATGGTGGAGTAGTTCAATTCAGCACCCCTTAGTACTCTGGATGCGAATGCGATGGTTACGATGTTACCGTTCTGTTGTTGTTCCAGTACTCCACCAAGGCCAATCTTGCTGGCATCTACCGACACTATCGTTTTGGCTCTATAATCAAACATGCTAAGGGCTGGAGCTTGGTTGATGTCACGCTTGAGGTTCTCAAATTCGTTCCTACATCCTGTGGACCATTCAAATCTGTTGGATTTCTTCATAAGATTTCTCATGTTTTGTGTTCTGTGGGCATAATTATTCACGAATTTGGAGTAGTACTACGTCATTCCTAAGAAGCTTTTCAATTGCTCCTTGTTGTTGGGCTCAGCTAAACTCAGTATTGTGTCAAGGAGTTTTTTCTTGGGACGGATGCCACTGGCGTCGATGCAATGACCAAGATAGGACACTTCATTACACTTTATATTGCATTTCTCTAGTTTGAGGGTGAGTCCACTTTTTTCAATTATCTGTAATACGCCCATTAATTTGGCGTCGTGCTCCTCTTCAGTTTTTGCTGATATGAGAATGTCGTCCTGGAAACATTGTACTCCATCGAGGCCCCCAAAGAGATGTGACATGAGTCTCTGCAATACCGCCGCGGCGGAAGCAAGCCCTAATGGCATTCTGTTGAACATGTATGCTCCCAAAGGTGTGACAAATGAGGTGGGGGCTTTTGAACTGTCATCTAATGCAATTTGGTGATATGCTGAGGAAAGGTCTAATGTGCTGAAATAGCTTGCTGGTTTCATGGTCGATAGGAGTTCAGCTATGTTAGAAAGTGGGTGTCTGTCAACCCATATATTCTTGTTTAGATCTCTCAAGTCAACACACATCCGTATGGAATTGTCGGGTTTCTTTACGAGAACGATGGGGGCCAGCCACTCAGAACTCTCTATGGGTTGTATGATGTCCTCATTGCAAAGGCGTGTGAGTTCATCCTTGAGTGCTGCTTTAGTCCCAAAGGGGACTCCACGTACTCGATGGACCACTGGGGTGGCTCTTCTTTTCAATATTATTTTGTGCTGGAAACCCTTGAGCAGGCCGATATTTTTGCAGAACACTTTGGGCAATTGCTGAGCCAAATCGTACTTCATGTCAGTGTTCCCTTTGAGCACGCTCAATATGGGAACATCTTCTCCTGGGTGGATCTTCACTTGGAGAGTCGCTTGTTCTTCCCATCCTACTACTGAGGAGCCGTTCTTGGCCACAAACAACTTACAGTACGTTTGTCTATCGTGAAACTTGAGTTTGACCCATGTGTAACCGATGATGTCGATGGGGGTTTTTCCGTACCCTGTGGCTCTTACGGAGGAGTTCCGTAGATCATGGACTTTGCGAGAGAGCACTTTTACAAAGGTCTCGAGATCCACCATGGTATATGGGGACCCTGTGTCTACCATAACCTTCAAGGGTATATCATTGACATACATGTTAACCCATGGACCGCTCGATTCTTGGAGGGAGGTCACTGTGAGGATCTGCACTTGTGGACGTGTCTGGTTGATAGACAACATGTTCTCCGACACTTGGTCGTAGTCCACTGTCTTCACAGACCCATGTTTGTTGGATGGTCGTCTGTTGGGGTTACCGGATCTTCCTGGTTTCCCTCGGATGTTGCGGCAGACTTTGGCGAAATGACCCATTAAACCACATTTGTAGCATTCGACACTGTTGGCAGGGCACATCTTTCCCGCGTCGTGGCGTTTATACCACCCACACTTATGACAACGCGTGGGGTTTTCATTGTCATATGCTGAAACCCTCCCTCTTCTGGAGTTACTTCTGTTTCTTTGAGGTACACTCCTCACGGCCGCTACTAAGGCCCCATCATGTTCACATTCTGAGAAACCATCTAAACCATCTATGGACTTCACCTCAACGCTCTCTTTTATGACCAGTCTCTCCTTCATGCATCGGTCCCCCAATTCCATACTTCTCACTATTTCGGTGGCTTGATCTAGTGAAGGATTCTTTGTTTGCCACAGTTTTTGTTGTATGCGGGGGTCTGCTACATTGAGTACCAGCTGATCTCTCAAATATTCATCTCCAACACCGGTAAAATCACACGTAGACATGAGCACTCTGAGGGAGGCAATGTAAGCATCGACTTGTTCACCCTTTGTCTGTTTTCGGGAAAAGAACTTGTACCTCTCCAAAACTACGTTTGTTTTGCTGCCAAAATGTTTGGTAAGTTTTACCAAGGCTGTATCAAATTTCCGGTTGCCGTCACCCTCTGCATGATCTGGCTCGGGAAGTGCCCTGAATATTCTTAGACCTTCGGCCCCTATGCAGTTCAAGAGGGTCGCTTCTTTGAGATCATCATTGAATTTACCGCCACCAATGGCTCTGAGATATATTTGGAAGCTGTCTAGCCATTGCTCCCAGGGGCATGTCGGAGTACCGGGGCAAGGGAGGAACTTGGTGGGGCGTGGCACGTTCTGCATAGTTGGTTGCAAGGAGGATGTAGGGTATAGTCACTCTCCCTTTCAGTATCTCCTCTTTGTGGTGCCAAATCTGCTTGGGTGCAGTATTTGATATTTAAATCTGTTATTTGCACTAATAGTCCTGTGCACAGAGCTCTTGGAGAAAAGTGGAACTGTTCTTCTGTGTTTAGTATTATCTTTCTGTGCTCTGCTCACTGTTTCCTGTGACCTGTGAGTGGCTGTGGTGTGGGGCTATATGTATTTGGGGCCGCTGGGATGGTGGTTATGGCGTTTATTAGCAACAATGTTCCAAAATGGGATATGTCCATTGAGGAGGCAGAGGCTCGTGGTTTAGATATTCTCCACCCTTTGCCAGTCCAGATCTGAAATCCTGTCTATGGCAGGCTTTCTTGTTTAAGTTGAGCATATTTTTTTTTTTGTTTTGTTGTTTGTGCCCCCTGCAGCCAGTGGGGGCGCTGTGGTGCGCGACCATTTTTTTTTTTTGTTTTTTTGCTATCCGGTCAGCTAATCAGCAGCTGAGGATCCGCAGCGCCGTTGCCGTGGAAGATGATGTGGGCAAAATGGCGGCACGTAGGGCACGTTGTGAGGTGCTTTCCTCACATGGTCGTTGGCTTGAAATCATAAGATGCGCGTAGAGCGCTGTGGCTATTACGGCCGATAAAGTAAAGAAAATATGTACTTGCTGTGCCGTTCTGCGACTCGCTCTGTCGGCGGCCCTTCTCCCTTCTCTGCAGTGGCTGGGGAGGGGAGGGCAGCAGGAGCGGCAGTGTGGGGAGCCGCCTCTGATGCTGGATGCTGGCAGCCGGGCGATCAAGGAAGCTCCGGGGGCCAGATGCGCGGAGCGTGGATCACCGGGGAATTTCGACAAAATGATCTTACGCCAATTAAGTGTGGGGAAGAGCTTTATTGTATGGCCCCCGGAGGCGAGGAGGGCGGTTGGGTCAATGGCACGTTCGTACGGAACGTCGGGAAACCGGCGTTCCTCGCTCCGGGTGGACAGCTGAAAGATTACATCACAACAGTTCCTTAGTACAGAGGTCATCATACTATGATCAGGGGTTGCCCTGTCCCTCTCTACTTGTTCGGCGTCCCTCCAGTCTGGATTAAGTCTAGCATACTCTTTCTCCAACCTTGCTAGTTTCTCCTTCTCAGCCCCTACCTCTTGACAACAGGCAAAGGTCTGAGCCTTTTGCTCAGCTATCAGGGTTTTACTGGCCTCTATGACCCGCTATTGAGCTGCCACCTGCTGGTGGGGCCCATCTTTATCTTTCTGTGCTGCCTGTATAGTTTGGGAATACGGAGACAAGTTCTGTTGCAGGAGGTGAACCTCCTTATTCTGCATATTTAGAGTCCCTATGGCCTGCTCTAACTCAAGCTCCATTTGTCTCCTGTGTCCCATTAATTTTTCATATTCTTCTTTTATGCCAGTCAGTCCCTGGAGGTCTGACTCATTTCTCTCCAGATTGGTTTTTAAATTACACATTTCCTGGTATAGGGCCTTTTTCTCCTGAGATAGAGTGCCCCCTTGTTCAGGCAGGTCATCCCTTTGTTGTGTCATGGCGCCTAATTTCTGATTGAGAGTGGAGGTCTCGCATAATTAATTTATTATTTTCCTCTTCCAAGTTTTTATCTAATTCTGTAAAGTGACCATTTGCTCTGCGCTGGGGTTATTGAGTCTCACTTGTTGTTTTAATTTCTGTTGCATCTCTTCCAAAGAGTCAACCCTTTCTTGACACTCCACTCTTAAGGTATTTAATTGGGCCTCTTGGTCTACATTATTTTGCTGTTGTAGAGCCAAGTCCTCTTTCAACTGTATGATATAGTTCTCAAATTGGACCTCAGAATCTTGGCTCTTTTTCTTCTACTAGTTGTAGCTCAGTCTGAATTTGAGGTATGAGTTCAGATTGATTTTGCGCCAGAGTTCTATTTTCTCAAAATTTCGCCTGCATCACCCCCATGTGGAGATACACATAGGCTGTGATTCGGAGCATTTTAATCTGCTCTTTTAGATTTGGAGTCATGTAGAACTCACTTAAGGCTTGATGTAACAGGCTACCATCTTGCCACACATCCGTGTCCATGGCAGTGACCGGTTGCATCATCTCTCCTAGCCAGACTTCCTCATCCTGTTGCTGCCATTATCCTCTAACAAAGAACTTGTGCAGAGGGTGCTCCCTGGCCATATTTCTCTCTACTGTGGTCATTTTGTGAAAGTGTTATTTCATTATTAATTTATTTATGTAAGGGTAATCTGTATTCTGTTGCTTTTTGTCTATTTTGGGGTTAATTTAGCTTTAATTTTATACACATGCCTAGTACTTAGGATCTTTGTTTTGAGGAGGCGCTTTTACAGCGTAACCCAGTGTTCCAACAACACAAAGTATCACTACCTTGAAGGTTAGCCTGCTGTGTTAAGCTGTCACGGGTGAATACACGAATCCAATTCCCGGCACGAGCCCCCTAGATGTAAAGGATTCCAACCGGGCATTACACACCGGACCAGGACTCTTGCCCTTAGCCTCTGATGTAGCGCTCAATTAGAATACTTTTTCTTTATTTTCTACGAATTCGAATTGAGCTGGCACCCAACCCGTATCACACCCCCTTTTACAAATACCCTTTGTCACAATGAACCATGAACCAGGCCGGTTGGTGGGAATACAATATTTATTTATTTCAAATTCAAAGAAAATCACAGTTTGATTATTGGGCAGCAATCACCAATGGGATGATATTGACAATGTAAACTAATGAAAAACACTTGGTTGACCTTCTACAAGAACATATCCAAAGCACAAATTAATAGGACCACTTTTTCTACTTGGGTAGATAGCACCCGAGTGAAGATTTTAAAACCTTTTACATAAAATCACACTCGGAATTGACAAATAATTAAATTAATGAGCAGTTGAATCAAGGAGGTACATATGATTCATCACAGTATCAGGGATATAATATCACTAGCAACTACAAGGCAGGGTATCAACAAAAGGCATACAGTTCAGAAAGCAACTTGAGAGTAAGAACACAGTGCAGCCAAATCACACGTTGAAAAGTTGCATTTTACACTTTTGCAGTTTTAAATGTCAAAACTGTTTTTTTAAACCAACGGGTGAAATAGACAGAATCGGAAAGCGTTTTTTAGGCTGGGGATAGATGCACATTACAGGGAGAATATAGAAGTGAAAGAGTAGCTCTAGCTGAATACCTGGATGAGATTTTCAATGTGGAAAGAGATTCGGTTTTGGGAAAATAAACGCTTTTAACAGAGAAAGTCGGTTTGGAAAGAAAGGTCAAGTTTTACTTAAACTAGATTATCAAGAAGATAGCGGTGCCCATGAAACAGGTTGAGCGGCCGCATTAACCCCCTTCACGCACGTGTCTCTTTATGTGGAAATTAATTAAATTATTTAAAATATGACTAAGGATCTATGCAAGATAGAGATAAATAGAAGAATAGCACTAACGCTTAGAGATCAAGGACAGGAGGCACAGAGAATTCTGACAGTTTTAAACAAGTTACCACAATACGGATAGGATTACGTATAAAGTGGAACAAAGACAAAGTATCAAGATGGGATAAGCTATGTGGTGCTATGGGATGGGGAAATACTCACAATCCACACTTGAGTTTGGGATTTGGGACAGTCAACCGGGTTCTGGACTCAAAAGACTCTGGTCAAAGCAATGCAGCAGACTTTCCTAACAGCAAACAGCGTGGCAAGTCTGGTCACTGGATGGCAAGGGTACAGAAGGCATGCAGGCAGTGCAAAAAGCCGGTCTGGTCAACGGATACTCCCACAAGGGTTCCACAGCTTTTCCTCCTTCTCCCTGAATTAGTGGGATTTTGTTATGGGGTTTAGTTATGAAGGGTGGTACTGCCTGGATAGGAGGGCCTGAACCAACTATCCCTTTTCTGGTAGTGGAGTCTGCAGGGTGGATCTGGAATGTCTGAATATGCAGGCCCTGGAAAATTCAGAAGAGAGTCCCCTGTCTCTGTCAGCTTCCCCTTTTTATAAGGCGGGTGACTCACAATATTTATTGTTGGGCAGGACTAAGCTAGACCTACCCCAAAGAACCGGATAGGTCATCCTATGTTGGTCGCCTCCTCCAGAGGGGGACTCAGTTTATGGGGTTGTGTTTTATGAGGTGCAAAGCCATCCCACAGTCATTTCTGCCTAAAATCAAATATGACATAAATCAACATTTATACAGTTGTGGCACTTTTGAAAATTACATAGGCCAATTGCATATTTCATACAGAGCATGGTGTTCCCACTCCCAGGTCTGTACAACATTATTTCGCCCTTGTAATAGTTTTTACCGGTTTTTAGTGGGAACCGCTTCACCCAAATCCCACAATTATAAGCATATATACATATTACCATAGGGCAGATTTCCATTAATTTTTAACGTTCCATCATATGTACTTTTCCCATGATTCACATTCTCCTGCCATTTACGTCCCATACATGCTATGGACAGTCAAGAAATCTTGTTTGAAAGCCAACTGTAAAACATTTAAATTACTGCATTTTCCGGTTACAGAATTAACAGTCTTAAAAGTGTATTCATTAAATAGTCTTTTGAGCCAAAATGGGCTGGCCTTCAACTGGGACCATTTCTTTTTCCAGTTTACCACCAAATGTCAGTTTAGCCCTGGGCTGCCCTGGAGTTTCCCCAGTTTGAGTGACTGGTAGGTCACTTCCAAAAGTAACAGGTAGGTGTCCCAGAATCTATTGTCTCAAGCTGAAGCCCAGACAGAAGTCTGATGGGGGTGTGATATTCTTCCTCTTGGCCATTCAAAGTTTTCAAGGGCAGAAATGAACACGTATGTGTCCCAGAATCTCTTTGTGGCTTCTTTTGAGGGGAAGCCACTCCTGTTGTCAGCACACAAATGTCCATGTAAACTGAGCAGGAACCCTGTTGGACTGGTTCCCCTATACATCCAATGCATGTAATTATTTATTTTATTTTAATTTGTTCTTAATAAGAAGCAAGTCTGTTAAAATAAACCATTATCTAGATTTTACCCAACCCCTTCCCCCCTTACATTTCTAGGCAAGGACAGGGACTTAATCACATTGTACTTTTAAAACAGGCATTTTTCTCTTTTGCAAAAGCACATTTTGACACGTGGTGAATTCTGCTGGGATGTCATCTTCAAATTCAGTTTTCTCTCCCCTCTGGATTCCAAACATTGTTTGCAGCCCCAGTCAGTTTCTCTTACACAGCAGTAGGTTTAGGGCAAATGTCCACTGAAATTGACATGTGCACAGAGAGCTAGGGTTTCTTTTGAAGGGTTTATTTTTGACACTTTATGGCAAAAAGTCAAGTGTTTTTCTGTACGGCTGGGAGTAAAGTTTCTAGTGATTCCCCAGATCTTGCCTGACACAACCTGACATTCAGTGATAGTGCTTCCTTTAGCTGCAGCACAATCTGAATGTGGATGGGCACAGCCGGATCTCCCTGGATCAGAACTGTGTAGTGTTGAATAGATGAAACAAAGCATCAGGGCGCCATCATTTTAAACGCCAAATATTTCCTTTTTCAAGGGAAAATGTGGGGCTAGCATCAAAGCAGCGCTGCTTTTCAATTCTCTTCCTTGGTGCATGTAAGAAAACACACTGGCAGCCTTTCTGAGTGTGCCCCCTGTTCCAGCTTGCCCAATAAATGCTTGGCAAGAAAGTGCAGCCATCATTTTGTAGCTGCAAAACGCAGTTTTGATGCGAGGCAATGGTGCTCAAAGGAGCCAGTGCAGCCTTCTGCTGGTAACTGCTGAAATGCAGCTTGGAGATGGAGGGAAATTCTGCTGAGTGGGTAAATGTATCCTACAAAGTAGGTCTGATATTTTAAACGCACGAGGATGCGCATGGTTTGTTATGAAATGAGAGAGCGTTTGAATACAAAATGGCGGTCCTTTGCACAAGCGGAACGCCATGAGTAGATCCATTGGGATCTGGAGAATATTGAACAAGTAAGTAGTCAGATCATGGGTGAATTAGGTGATTCTCAGATCCTGAGTAAATATAGCCTGGCCATTAGATCAGATTTGGCCTTTTAAATATTTCCAATAATGTAGCGTTTTTGTTTTAAATTTAAGGAAAAGGGCAAAAAAAGCATCCACTGCTATTAAAGAGCAGATGTGAATTAGGAATCATTCATACCGGAATATAAGGTAGTGAGCGTTTTCACCATTACAAGTGGAACCTTGGTATAATAATGGTAATGGTACAAGGGAATGGGCCTCACTACGAGGTTTCCGCCGACCTCGAAACCCCGAATCTGATGCCCGACGGGAAGTCCCGGCGGAGCTTGAAGTCAGGCAGGGTATTCGGTAAATCCCCATTCCCGTGGAGTCCCATAGGACTCAATGGAAACTCAGAAGCGCCGGCACCGGCAATAGTGCTGGTGCTTCCATGAAATTTCTCCAAAAAACATTTTGAAGCAGTTGCGCCCAGCAGGCAGACTTGTAGTGTGGCGGTCTGGAAACAAGGGTGCCCGTAAGTTTACCGGCACCCTTGTTTCCGCACCACCACACTCATAATGAGGCCCAATGACTCTGGGTAATTTCACATGGAGATAAGCTGAGGTTGGTTTGGTGGTGGTAACATGCGTTTAATGGTGAAGGGATGGGATAATACACAAGTGAATTGTTGAATCACCATTTTTCAAGGTGTTGAATGACTTTGTAACAGCCTCTTTCTAAATCTGCCTGTCTCTACTCGTCCTAGGGAAACAATGGCTAGCAGTGAGACATTTTTAAAGGAGGCAAGCATAAATGTGTCTTTTTGTATCACATGTGTAATGCATAATATCTTGCTTCTGAAGAGAACTATCAATAAAACAACATTTACAACTTATCCAGAACAGGACTGCAAGACTTGTCCTTCGCCTCAAGCCCAGGGATCATATCTCTCCAGCTCTGAAATCTCTTCATTGGCTCCCTGTGGCTGCAAGGATGATCATCGTCCACAAGGCTTTCTGGGGCCCAGGGCCACACTACCTCCAAACTTCTCTTCCTAAACATCTTCCTTCTCGAGATCTCCGCTCATCCACCTCCAACTCTCAGAGGGTCAGTTGCTTCTCCAAGTAGAGAGTGGGGGGCAGATCACTTTCCTCGGCTGGGGCCTCCCTCTGGAACAGCTTCTCTGCCTCTCTCAATCTTGAGCAGAACCACCTCCGGTTATGGAAGCAACTCAAGACCTTCCTTTTCACTTCCGCTCTCTCTCTTCTTCTCTCCTGCCGATGTCCCCGAATGTTCTGTGCACTGGTCACATGGCCACCCACTGAACTCGGGCCCAGGCTCATGATGTCCAGTTGCACTTGCACTGCTTCCGGGCTCCCCCAGCACTTAAGGGTCTGTATACGTGACCCTACATTCCCTTCTCTCTGTACTTATGAGCAACCCCCTGGCAGCCTTTATTGAGTTAGCTGAACTTCTACCTTACCCCTCCCCCCTGAAACTTCTCTCCTCCCTCTTCCCCACACTTGCGCGATCTGAATGACACAAGGCCTAGTAAGATTGTTGTTTTGTCCTATGATATGATATCCTATCAACCTTGTTTTAGTAGTAACTATTTTGCATATGTATTTTTCTTTCTTCTCCTCTAACCCCAACCTGTTTGTGGTCCGGCATCTGGTACGTATTGTTTCATTATTTGCTGTAATTTATGTGCCCTTTAATCAATTGTAATGTATTTTTGTATGTGGTATTTTGGTGCATGGTTCTATGTTTTACTATTGACTGTCTGTTAATGCTCACATAATATATGCAAAATCTTGTAACACACAATGGCAATGTGAATATACATACGTTATGTAATGCATAATATTCTATGTTACAATATGTAGCCCTGAGAAAGACCTCTTTGAGCAGGTTGTAACACGTGTTGGTGAGAGCAGTAAAGAACATGCAAAAACAGAATTTGTCAGCTTCTATCAATATTCATTCATAATACTCATGTTATGGTAATACGGTGTGGCGCAATTGGTCAAGCGGCCTGTGTAATTTTGCAAGTGTAGTGACATTTGTGTGTCTGTAATTTCCCTGGACCAGTGCTAGCCTGTCCCTCTAAATTAAGAAATAATATATTTCAATGATTAAGGAGAATCCCAAAAAATTATTTGGAGGCGGAAGCTCAGTGGAGTACTTACCCATTCTATCTTATCTACCTAGGAATCTATATCACACCTTTGCAGAAATCCATATATTCAGTAACTACTCCAACTGTTAAAACAAATTGAAGCAGACTTGATGAAATGGGGTCTTGGAGAGAACTGGAGAGGTTGGGGAGCACACAGTCTGGAAAAATGAATGAGCTCCCTTGTCTGCTTTACTTATTTCAGGCCATTCCTGTTGTGGTATTCAGTAATGTCTTCATGCACCTGAATGGGGTTGATATGAAATTAATCTGGAGAGATACAAAGCCTCAGATTTCATCAAAACTGCTGAGGTCTCATAAAACAAAGGAGGTGGCTGCTGGCCCACATGTTGGTACTTATTTTGACGCAGCCCAGCTATAGATTATTTTGAGTGGATGAAGGGAGAGACTAAGAATGTATAGTGCTAGATGGATCATACCATGGTCGTACCCGACTGGCTGGGGTCCTATATCTGAGCCAGCATAATCTACCTGAAAACTGTTGCACTGGCCAACTCTTTGGATCAGCTTGCTTCTAAATATAGTCTCACCACATTTTCGCCACTCTTCAGCCCTATCCACTAAAATCTGAGTTGTAGACCAGCAGTCAACACCTTTTCCTGATGAGGCACACATGGCTGCAGGGTAGTGAGAGATATTTTTGCAGGAGCAGAGATAACATTATTTCTGGAATGTTAACCGGAATTTGCTTTACAGGAACGGAGCAGATTTACCTATATACAAATTCATCATTGGCTGGTGCAACAAATTCTTAGAAAAGCGGCAACCAGAACGCTTACACCCTTTGTAAAATTAGTCCAGGACTCTGTGGAGACAACCATTATTCCACCATTAAGTCAGCTGCTCAATACCAGAAATGGGAACTTACTTATAAGTAGTAAACAGTTCTCACCAAAGAGATTGCAGAAGAGGACTGTGTCTGTATAAGAAAGAGATGTGTGCGCATTGTATATCACAGGAACTAACTCAAAGAAGGGTGGTTGAAGAAAATATTTAACTAGGAGCCCACATCTGTTAAGATCCATAATATGTTCTTAACAGTCTCAGACAGATGTTGGAGGGGTACGGGCAACAAGACATATCTTACATGTTTGGTGGTTATGTCCCAGGAATAGGCTTGTTTTGCAAGAAGTCTGTGCCTCAATACCAGCTGACCCTGCAATGCTCCTGCATGGTCTGAAACACACTGCCTTGGACAGCCCCTCTCACAAGTGGACTCAAATGTGGTGTAATACTATTTCTCAATGTACTTTTGGGTATTGGCTCATTGTGAAATAGGCCCACACCATCACCTTATGTAACCTGGATCCAAATTGTGGGGCCTCATGGCTATCGAACAAGTGTCATATTCTTTAATTTCCAAACATATGTTTTTTCTTATCCCTGGGACTGAATTACTAGACACCTTTCTAAAGATCATAGGAATCTTCGATGCCCACAAAGGGTAAGCATATTTACCTTGTTCTGGTCATATTGAAACTGTACATCTGTGCACTGTATGGCTGACAATGAAGTGAGTCAGTAGGATGGTTTAAATCGCTCTATGTTGTTATGTGCTAATTGCATTTATTTTACTTGTTTTATGGATTATTATCTCCTTTATGCAATCTAAGAAACAAATGAAGGGAGAAGAACAGACATTTGAATCTATTGTTCGTGATTTCATCTGTAATGATTCTGCAAAATGTATAAAAAGAATATTAAAAAAAATAACAAATTAAGCAACAGACAAAAACCAAAAAAGAAAATAGCCACATGCCCTACTTTTACAAACTGAAATATGATATTGGCCAGATACAAAAACAAGAAAGAAAGTTCCTGAAGACAATAAACACACGTATATCAACTTCAATAGGCTTCCTTATTCACAAAAGAAAAGATGCATGTGCACAACGTAACTGGAGGAAATAAGAATGGTCATACATGGCTTACCGTAATATCCTGCAAATTACAGACAACCGAACATCTTGCAGCCATTATAATATTTTATGGAAATTGGGCTCTTGAGATAAGACCTATGCTCGGCTCCATCTAGGAGTTTTAACTTATGAACAATTTTTCAAAATACAATTATTAATACGTAGAACAAAATGGTCTTTCCCAGGTTTATAGAAAGCCACAAAAGTGCTGCCATTATGTATTATAGTGCATTCATAAAAATTATGCCCATCTGATCCACAGCAAAAAGGATCCAGCCATACGCAAATCAGTCAGGTACTACCACCAATGGGAGCAGTCCAGCCCAAACTGTTTTTCAAAACCTTCTAGCCGTCAACTGTTGGTTTTGCTTATTGTGCATTCATGACACAGGCCAATTTGTATTTATTGATTTATAAAGCACTTTTGCCAAAGCCCCAAACACAAAGGAAAAAGATTAGTACAAAGTTAATGCAAAATTATGAGCAAACCCAAAGTAGGAAAATTATAGCATGTTAGATAGTAGATGATTTTAAAGATGTGAGCGAAAGAAAGAATAGGACGGAATAGACCTAATATGTAGTGGTAAGTATGATGAATCTGATGATGTCATCACTTCTTTCCCTGATGTAGCCTCTCCCTATGTGGTCAGGGGACAGCAGCCGCTACCTGACCACCTGGGGGGAGGCGAGCCTCGGGTGAATGACATGACATATTTTGGGGAAGTCGCATACCCTCCATTCCCTTTTGCAGATGTTCCCTCCATTCCTGATGCCTTAATGGCATACCTTAACACTTTTCCTCCACTCTTAATATTCCCCAACCTGACACAACAGCCATTATATCAACTACTGAGACGAGGAAGAGGCAGGGAGCAGCAACACTCACTCCCAATAAGACCTCATACTAGCTTCCTCAAAATTATATAAAGAACGAGATATGGTATTCACTGAGATGAGGAAGAGGAACAGAACAGTGAAGATCGACAAGATCGGTAAGCCCACACAGAGGTCTAGTCGTTGGAGATTATACAATCATGCTAGGAAGTTTAAAACTAGCACAGCCGATAGCAAGCAGAGAGAGCTGCAGATGGGCTGCATGGCGACTTGCACGGATACCGACTAGTACTCTGAGGAAGAAGGAGCTGCGGGAAACCGTGTTGAGACTGATCCATACAGCGGAAGAGGAAACCGGAATGCAGTCAGCTCGCCGCCCGGGAGTGCAAGAAAGCAGGAACCGCATATAGCAAAGAAGACCACGGCAAAGGCACAGCAGCTAATGGGATGCACGCCAAGCCAGCAACAAAGAGGAAACCGAAGTGGAGAAGAGCAAAGGACAATACAAACACACAGTAATCCCAGTGAAGGCAGAAGAGTTATCAGGTTGCCTACAAGTTTGCGCCACTTCAATGAAGAAACACAGGAAAAACGTAAAGAGGTTTACTTACCTGCAAGTCATGCCACGAACGGGTCACTGAGCCCATAACCCCAAAGAGACAGAATTGAGAAAGAACGTCAAAAACAATGCAAATGGACTTGGAAAAGGGGCAAAAGCCCATTATATGAAAAGGAGAGCAATTATTGAAACAAACATTGTTAAGAAAGGAAGATGCAGGATCAATGGGCGAATATCGCTTCATGGTTAAAAGGGAAAAGTAATTGTGTGAAAGCCCTGGCAGGAGAGTATACCAGGCAGAGAGAACTATGTAAAATAAGCTACAGAAGGAGGAGAATCTTAAGGAAGCCCCATGCCCTTGAGATTGTGAAAACCTTAAGTGTGAAGTATATACAGAAGGAAAAATAATCTCAAAGACGACGCATGCCTTTGAGATTGTAAAGTGCTTTAAGAGTGAAGAAGAGCCTGGCAGGGATACCAGGCAACCTGAGAGTCTAGTCCGCACCCAAATTGTAATACAGTAAAGAACAGAATCCCTAGGAAGTCACATGCCCTTATGATTTTACACTAGCTGAAAAGTGAAGAGAACACCTGGGGAAGGAAGTAATTCCCCTGAACTGAGAAGGAGCTTGACTATTCTTTGTTGGAACTGTTGTTAATGTGGAATCTGGGGAAGGGAGCCATTCCCTGGAATTGTGAACACTGTCCATTTGGAACTTTTTTGTTTGATTCACATCTTTGTGTTGCATTTCAACATCTGTGCACCTTGAAATCCAGAAGCAATATCCTTTGCAGCTTAGAGTTAGTTTTAGAGTGTGAGGACTAGAATAGGATTTCGGACACAGGACATATTTTTGTTATAGACATCTTGTCAAAGGACAGACCTATTTTGGTTGAGGTATAGAAATACCTTCTAGATTAGGGATAGTGAGGCATTTTGAAACCCCTTATTATTTTTAAATAAAACTTTATGACCACAATTCTAAGCGTTCTGTGTCCGTTTCTCATTCCTGGCTCCTCACATAAGGCATTCAAAGCTTAGCAGAAGGAGACAAAAGACCGGAAACGAGATTGGGCACAGGGTGATCTAGGGACAGTTAGCAAAAACTGAGATTGGGAGAAGAGGGCACGAGAAGGAACGTATAGACACAAGTGAGCAAAACAGGGGGATCAATCCCATGAAGACATTTAAAGATGATACAGAGAAAGCAGAATCATAACCGAGAGTTGAAGTGTAGCCAGTGAAGAGAATGAAGAGAGGAAGACATACAATAGCAAGGGGAGATTCCGCAAAGAGTGCAAATTGCAGAGTTAAAGATGGTAAGATGCGAAGCAGAAAGTCCAACAGGAAGACAAACAGTAATCAAGACGAGAAAAAAACTGAAGCAGTAATAAGACGTTTAATGGCACGGAATGTGAGAAAGGCGCGAGCTATATGAATATTGAAAAGTTGGAAACGACAGGAGCAAGCAATGTTAGAAATATATAGAATGTAGAATTAAATGGATGGAAGCCTGCTTTAGCTGGAGCGAGAAGAGAGTTATGGTCAAGATAGGATGTGACTTCAGTGTAAACCACCCGTTCCAGAATTCTAGAGAGACGGTGAGATGGGTCGATGGCTTGACAGTACAGAAGTGTCCAGAGAAAGGTTTTTCAGGAGTGGCAGGATGACAGCACTTTTAAATTGAGCGGGAAAAGTTGCAGAAGAAAGGGACAGATTAATAAGCAAAGTTAGTTAAGGTAGCAAGAGAGGAAAAAGCTTAGTAATAAGAGGGGAAGGGATTTGGTTAAGGGGTAGGGTGAGCACAAACAAGATAAGTATCACACTCTGAGAGGAGACAGAAGAGAGGGACAATTAAAATTAGGAGAAACAAATGAAGACGAGTTGCAAGTGGTTGATAAAGAAGATCGTAGCAATGCTACTTTAGATATGAAAGAGTTTGCCAAGTGTGTAGGAGTAAGTGAAGAGGAAAGGAACGGGTTGGGAGAAGGAGGGGAAGGAATGCAGTGAAGAAGTTGAGAGACGAGGGTGAGGAGAGTATGAAAGAATACAATTGGAGAAATACTGTTTTTCGGCAGAGACCAGGGCTGAGTCATAGGTAGTATGAACAGTAGAAAGAGATACAAGATCTGTAGGAGAGTGAACTTTTTTCCATCAACGCTCAGCACATCTCAGCGACGAGCATAGCGAACAAAGATCAGGGGTCTAGCAGGGTTAAGGAGGATTAGATGACAGACCGAAGAGAGGAGCAGGGTGAAGAGCATCAATGGTAGAGAGAAGAGAGTTATTGAGAGTAGAAAGTACAGTGTCAGGCGAGAGTCTAGCAAAGACAGCAGGAGAAGTAACGGAAGAGCAGGTAGAAAGACTTAAGTGGCAAAGGTTCGAAGATTACGACAGAGAACATTTTGTTTTCAGCTAGTAGGAACAGAAGAGCTTGAGGGTGAAAAAAGAAAAGAGCAGGGAATGATCAGAGAAATGGAAGTGACAAGAGGAAGCAATTGAATCTAAGGAAGTTGAGGAAAAAATAAGATCAAGAGAGGGACCAGAAGGGTGAGAAGGAGGTGTTGGATAATGGAACAGATTATAGGAGTCCAGTAATGAAAGGAAAGGAGAGGAGGCATGAGAGGTAGATAGATGAAGGTTAAAGTCACCAAGAAGAAAAAAGACTGAGGGAAGAGGAAGCAAGACTGAAATAAGTGCATCAGGAATACAAAATGTAGAGAGAGTGCCAGGTTGGAAATATACGATCAGGAACGAAGTAGGATAGGGTGTTGACAATGAGAGCAAGTAATACTCAAAGGTAGGAAACAGCAGCAAGGATAACAGGGGTGGAAGAAGAATGTAGGATGAGTTAAAGAGAAAGCCAGTAACACCTCCTCTGCCAACTTAATAAGCTGATAATAAGCGATTTGAATTAAACCATGTATCCAAAAAGCTGAACATCAGCTGTTCTCAGTTCCTTAGTCTCCGCTGCTAACCTCATCTGCGGTACATGAGGCTGCAGTTCCAGGGCATAATCTGCCTGACGCAAAGCCTCAGCATTCCCCTGTCTGCTTTGATTCCAGGGCCTGGCTGGTGGACCTGCATGCCGTGAATCTGCCTGGCACCTCCTTTTCCCCCTGGGATTGGAACTGAACCCGTGGCTTTCATTGAATGTTCCCATGGGACGGGCCACTCCCTGGCAATCGTCCTCCCTCATACGTTGCCTGTGCGGGCATCAGATGGGCCCATGAGAAGGGATGAGTGCTGCCCCATTACTCTTTGAGGTGGGTTTTGGTGCTCCTGCTGGTACCTCAGAGGCTCCCTACCCACTACCTCGATTGTGGTAGCCTCTCTTCCCCTCTGGTTGGGGTGTGCACCCAGATGCCGAGCTGGCCAATGATGCGCCCAGGTCAGCAAGAAGACATGCATCACCATTTAAACTATCGTTTATCCTCTGCAGCGAAGAGGAGCACAACAAGCAGCTGGCCAAAGTCACCATGGCATGGGGCGCGGTCCTGCCTAACATCCAGATTTTCCTGCTGCCTGGGGTGGACGGGGTCTTGTGGCCAGGGGACTCAAAGCCAGCTGTGACGAATCTAGGGAATTGGTCTCCTCTCCCCAAGGGGAACCACCCACTTTGGAACTAGGGGGGCGGTGCTGCTAAGCTACACACCACTTAGGGGACAGGGCAGGTGGGTTCCCACTGGGGGTGACCCCCCCACCTTAGAGAACAGGCCATCCCTTAGCAGGGATACGTGTCACCCTTATTTATCTCAGGAAGCCAATGTCTTCATTGGTTATTTGGGGATTGCACCAGATCACTGCGAGAATGTTTAACCTGGTTTGGTTTCTGACCCTGTACTGTTTATTTAGTTATGTATTTATTGTGCATTTGTAAGGGGCTTACACATCAAGAAATTGTGTGTCAAAATGACCACAGCGCAAAGGGGAGGAAACATGGGAACAAAGGCAAATAGAATAAACTGATGAACAGGAATGGGGCGTCCTACTAGGCCTTGTAAGCATTCAGAACGTGCAAGTGCAGGGAGAGAGCGAAGGGACAGGGAAGGGGGTAAGTGCTAGGAGTTTTACAGAGGGAAGTGTCAATGATTCTGTTGTGTGCAACAGTAAGTGCCTGGCAGAGATTGCTTGGTACAGAGTGATTATGTAAGGGCAGGCCTGTGACAACACAAGCCAGTGGGTGCCCGAAGGCAAGTGTTGGGTTTGGGCGGAAGGCTGAGGGCAATGGGGTGGAGGGGGTAGGTCATAACACATGACTTTTTTATGTACTTTGTTAGTTATATATTAGCATTGAAACACTAACTGAAAATTGAATGAATTATTTTTCAAACAGAATGTATTATTTGCTCCTCATTCTAGCAAATAAATACTTCGCAATTTTTTTGCTGTTAACATTGTTGTGAATACAGTGCACCCAAGTACATCTTCCAATCCATCGGGAGGAATGTAAATCAGGGTTTAAAACAGTATTAGCTAGCACAGGCATTGCTTCTGATCTCTGAAGTAGATGATTGGAGAGTGGTTACCACTATGTCGGGTGTCAGCAAACCATTTCTATAACAGGTATCCAAGAAACATTTGTGAAGAACTATGACCTGCACTGTATTTTCCTCATACAATATTTGGCAATATTTCATATGGTTTAGTTAGAAGATTATGTTTGTAGTAATCACCTTATTGTGCAGCAGGTGATGATTTGGGTGGAAAATTCAACAAATACCAATTTATTTCCTTACTTGTTTCAGAATGGTGTTAACAATGTTACCTGCATAATAATCTGGTTTTACCTGCATCCTCTCTTTTTCTCTCCCTTATCCATACTGGAACATATCTACAGTACTACGTATTAGCCCTTTGCAGATGTAATGTCACCTGCCTTCCACCCCTTCTCTTTTTTCATCTGGTGGCTTCCCCTTTTCTGTCTTTGTGATGGATTGCCATCTGGTGACGGGGTAAAAGCTCTGGCTTTTTTTGAATTTTTATTAAATTAATAAAATAAGGGTAATCTCAGGATTTAAATCTTCAGATCAGATCTCCCTTTCACAGGCTCCCTGCCAAAAGCATGATGTAAACTCGTGCCCTGCTGGATCAGTATCCTGCTCTCCAGTGGCACAGAGCAGGTTCAGAGGACACATGTGCTCATTTAACAGCTGCTGCAACAGCCTAGTCACTTCAGCATAGAGACTACATAAAAGACCTGCACTTCTGTTCCTAAACCCCATAATTATGAGTATTCCTGTACTGTGGCACGGTTTGCTCCCTCCTCCCGCATCCCAGCCCGCCCTCCTCCCCGCCCCCCGATAGGCTTGTTGGCCTTTCCGTGCCTGGCCTTGCTGCCGCCACCAGCGTGCTTCTGCCACTTTCCATCGGGCGCTGCATCAGGTGAGTGGTTCCACACTCGATCCTCCTGGGCCTTGTTTTATGTGTGTGTCATCCCTTTTGGGGCCCTCCTGGGTCCGGCATCCTTGCTTGTTCCCCCGACCCCTCTTTCACGTCTCTCTCCACTGCCCTCCCTCCTCCCGCCTCCCAACCAGCCCTCCTCCCTTAATAGGCTTGTTGGCCTTTCCGTGCCTGGCCTTGCTGCCGGTGTAACGTCACTTTTTGCTATGTGTCAAAAAATCCTAACCTGCTGACTGAGCATGTGTGCGCATGCTCAGTCATTACTTAACGGATAGGATTTTTTGACACCAGGAATGTGGTGTGCCTGTCTTTCTAGGGTCCCGGGGGTGCAATACGTTTAACTTTATGAGAGCCAGGCTCACTCAAATAACATAACATGGTGAAGCCGTGTCACTACCAACTCTAAAACGGACGTAAAAAGCACGAACCCAGCGGACGAAAGAACCTGAACCCAGCGGACACTTTGTTTTATAAGCTCCTAGGATTCTAGTAAGCACTAAATGTGCAAAACATATTAAAGAATCCATAAAAAAATGTATATCTATGTGTATGTGAACTAAGTGCATTATTAACGTGATAATAATGCATTTAGTTTGCATACACGTACATATTCGTGATAAGTCCTGCTGACTGCGCATGCATACTCATCCTCAGCGTATGCAGGAATCCTGAATACACAGTGCGCTCTGCGTGCATCTCTCAATAAGCCTCAAGGATACAGGTCTCCTTACAGCTCTGAACTTGCGCGCTCAAGCCTTCACAATAAACACAATGTTCAGTGAACATGAGCAGCCTTCATAATATACACACACCACTGAGTATACAGTCTTGACCATGCACCGTGTACACACCAGCAAACTTCACAACACAGTCACACATAACTCTACACCAGCCTTATGTATGCATTCCTCCTAAATGGGGAGAAGAGGCGAAAGGTGAAAGCACAGAGACCATATGAAGGGTCCATAGGTCCGGCGAAGGCACGACAAAGAGGATGTCAGTGAGAGTTTCCTTGGAGGAGGCACTGGTGTAGGTGTCAGCGATAGGGAGGCCTGGGTTGGATACCAGGATGGCCTTTTTAAACTTCTCCCTATCAGATTTAGTGAGGAGAGCAGGATAGTCAATAGAGAAGCAGTTATAGAAGATAGGAGAGACAGAGAGCACCATAGGTGGGGCGGGAGAGGAGAGAGGTGAAAGGGAGAGGGGGAGGCACTGGTGAGGATGAAGAGTAGGCAGGCAAGGCACCGAGAGGTAGGCAAGTTTGGCAGGGCCAAGGTGGCAGCACTCGGGATAAGGAGCTAACAAAAGCACATTATTGCTAAAACAGGTGGGACACAACTAGGATTGAGATTCCTAAATGGGAGACAAAAGGCCTAGTATTCACAGCGCAGATGTTAAGTTTTTAAATACTGGTACAGTGCAAGTTATAGCAATAAGTAGAGAAAGTACACCTATCGTGCACTCAGCACAGAACCCCACCCACCCTGGTTTGCTTCAGCTCTACAACCCACACCCTCAAGCTCACCTCAGCAATGAACTATCCAAGCACTCTTGCCACCCACTACAACCCTAACTCACTGCAGCATAACAGCTCACGCCACCCAACCTCCCCACACCACCCACATAACCCACCCAAGCTACCTCAGCCCGCTTCCTCACCACCTCACCAACATCACCCCAGCCACCTTTAACCCACCACCTTCCCCACTCCATCCACTCACCAAAGCTAAACTCTCTCTTACCTCATCCCACACATCCTTACCACACCACTTTGCCCAACATGCACAGACCCTAACTCACCACAGCCCACCACCCATTCACCTTACCTCACACAAACACACCCACACCATGTCGTCCCAGCATGCTACCCACCCTGGTTTGGCTCAACACACCAACCTGCACACCCAACAAAACTTACCCCAGAACACCTCAAACAACCCATCCTACCTCATCCCCAGCACAGTATAGTCATTCCATCTCACTGCCTCCCACCGTAGCTTGACACAGCATACCTCCCAGCAACCCTTGATCGCCCCAGCACAACATCAACCATTCTAGATCACCCCAGCAGCTCATCCTTCCACACTAGATCACCCCAGTAGCCCAACCTCCAGTATACACTCACCTTACCGCCCACCCTTTCATCCTACCTCACCAGAGCACTCCAAATGGCCGTGAAACCTAACAGCACCCCCTTTACTCACCCACCCTAGCATGCCCTGGCCTGCCACTCATTAACCCAGCCGAGCCCCACCCAGAATCCCAAACTTTCACTAGCCCCTCAACCACCAACCAACCCTTGTTGACCCCAGCTCACCTACTTCAACCTAGCACCCCATCTTAGATCGTCTCGTCACCCTGCCTACTCCCGAAACACACCTAGCCTAGTTTACCTTAGCACTGAAACCCACTCGATCTAGATCACCCCAGTAGTGAATCCCAACCATCCGAGCACACCCCAGTCCTATGTTATGTTATGTTACTTGGCATTTATATAGCGCTCTATATATCATTGGTATGACCTCAAAGCGCTGTTAGGTTTGCCCTTTCTCCATCCATGCACCCTAGCACATGCCAGCCTAAAGCTCACCACACCCAACCCCACCCGACTTCACTTCATCCACCCAGCCTGTTCCAACGACCTAACCTCACCCTAAACCCTCACCCAGAAATCTCAGACCGCCCACAATCACCCCACTAATTCACCTAATTCCACCCAACCACTGCCTCAACCAAGCCAACCCCCCACTACCTCACATCACCCCATCTACAGCACCCACCCAACCATGTCACCTGCTCACCCAACCTCATCACATTAGCTCGCCTCATCCAACATAATATCACCCCACCACCTCACTGACCCCAAGACCCCTCCCACCTAGGCTAACAATAGCACATACGCTTCAGGACCCTAGCTTACCCTAGTACGATACCCACCTACCCTAGCTCATCCAGGCACAACAACCCATTTTTCATAACTAGCCCCAGAACACCATAGCTGACCCCAACACCCCACTCACACACGTTAGGTCACCTCAAAGTAACACACCACCCACCCAACCCAGCGTGCCCCAGCAACCCACCCAAGCATCTCAACAGCTCACCCACACTTGCTACCCCAGGATCACACCGAACCATCTACCCACCCTTCCTCACCTAGAATCCCCCCTGCTGGTTGCAGCATCACACCAACACACACACACCCTAAGAACCCACCCAAGCTCACTCCCACACCCTAGCCCACCCCATACCCTATGACTCCCTGATCATTCCCAACCCGGCTACATTACTGCAACACATGCAGCTCATCCCAGCACCCCAACCACCCTTGCGCACCTTATCAAACCCTAGCTCACCCCAGCAAACCTACCTCACCCCAGCACAACCTACCACACCCAGGAAACCTAGCTCAGCCAAGCATTCACCCCAGTACAGTCCCCCGGCCTTTCGTGGGTGTTTTGTTTGTTTGTTTGTTGGCATTGTGAAGTCGAACCCACGGAAATTCAAAATAGAGCCAGGGGAGCTGACAGAAAGGCGGGCCTTTGTGGAGCAGATGCACAATTCTGTCAAGGTAGGTGTTTCTCTGCTACTGAACAACAATGCAGCCAGTTTATCTATACTTTCTTCTAGACTACACACACTGGGCTTACGCCGCCCGTGAGCTATGCCTCCTCTCTGCTGCTTGCACGCAGACTGCGCCCCATACATAATTGATGCGTGATGCCCCTGGTGGCTAAAGTTGTGCCTATGCAGACCTTGCGCCCCAGAGACATGCAGGCCTGAGCGGAAGTAAACTTGAGGTCCCTGCGCATGCGTGCAGAGAGCTGCACAGACCACAGGCTTTGCCTTGCGCTGACCTCGGCAGAAGAGGGCAGAGCATGGCATCAGCGAGGCAGTGCCCTCACAGGAACATGGCTTCAGCAGGAGCGCAGCTGCAGAGCCACCAACAAATCAATGAAGCCGCGGTCGGCTTTCCTTCCCTGTACCCCTCTCTCTATGTCCTTCCCTGAATTCTCTTCTCATCTATATTAGTGTACCCCATTACTGCAACCTCTTGTACGGCTACATGCGAGCTATAAAAAAGTGAGTGCACACCTGCATGCAGATATGCACCCTATGTGTGCGGCGGTTGTGGCATTTTTCCAAACGGAACCAGAAGTACCTGGACCAGGATACAGACCCCACTAACCCAACCCTCAATTGTCTGCATACTCAGACCACTCACAAAACTATTTCTATCCCAGCAATCCCATACCGCACTTTACCATACCGCATCAACAACACATAGAGCGAACCTATAGCACACAAGGCCTCGCCCGATCCGATATTTGCACCAAAGCCCAGCACTCGGTGTATACTGAGCTGAAGCTGACAACAGCACACCACTTCTCCCACTCTCCTACTCCCCTCCTCCTCGACTAACCCTACCCGCCCTCATCCTGTTTACAGATCTGCCAGAGCGCATGGGGACCAATTCCGTTGGCGACGGTGCACTATATGAGTACCTTTAACATAACATAACATAACATTTCCAATGATATGGACATTTCAATATGTAAAGTACTGTTGTGACATGTTGCCAGAAAAGGTGAAGACAAAGCTCAACCTGTTGGCAAATCTCTAAGTTGAATATTGTTTGAGCTTATAGCCGTCAACAGTCACGTCCTTGTATTGTGTCTTCGCAATACTAATGATCAAAATAGTAAAGCAGTGATGGGGCATATAGAGGTTGCGCAAACTGCCATCCTTAAAAATGCACTTTGAGGCAGTACGGTGACCTAAAAAGTTTCAAACCACTTGGGTATGTCATCAAACTGAAAAAAGAGGAATTGTTTCCATAACCTCTTACTCCACTTACCCCACTTTCCTGGTACACGGGCAAATGCCTGCTCTCGGTAGGATTTTATGACGGGTAGGAAAAAATGGTTCCATGGGTTAATATCCACGCAAAAATATCGCCCTATTTTTGCGTCGATATTGAGCCATGGACCCTGCCGGGGACAGCCCTTGCAACCCCAGCATTATTTTTAAATGTATGGGGGACACTCCCCCAAAGATATTGCCTATGGCACGACAAACAACCATATATACGGCAATATTTTTGGTGGGGATAATATGTAGGGATACCGAAAAAATAACAGGTCAGGCTGTCAGATTTTCCTACCCCGTCACCTTTTCCTACCCCTGGGTGGGTTGCCCAATGCCTGCTGTCGATAGTATTTTCTGACGGGTAGGAAAAAATGACAGGCCAGGCTGTCAGATTTTCCTACCACGTCACTTTTTCCAACCCCTGGGTGGGTTGCCCAATGCCTGCTCTCGGTAGGATTTTCTGACGGGTAGGAAAAATTGACAGGCCAGGCTGTCAGATTTTCCTACCCCGTCACTTTTTCCTACCCCTGGGTGGGTTGCCCATTGCCTGCTCTCGGTAGGATTTTCTGACGGGTAGGAAAACATGACAGGCCAGGCTGTCAGATTTTCCTACCCCGTCACTTTTTCCTACCCCTGGATGGGTTGCCCAATGCCTGCTCTCGGTAGGATTTTCTGACGGGTAGGAAAAAATGACAGGCCAGGCTGTCAGATTTTCCTACCCCATCACTTTTTCCTACCCCTGGGTGGGTTGCCCAATGCCTGCTGTCAGGATTTTCTGACGGGTAGGAAAAAATGACAGCCCAGGCTGTAAGATTTTCCTACCCCGTCACTTTTTCCTACCCCTGCGTGGGTTGCCCAATGCCTGCCTTCGGTAGGATTTTGTGACGGGTAGGAAAAAATGAAAGGCCAGGCTGTCAGATTTTCCTACCGCGTCACTTTTTCCTATCGGTAGGATTTTCTGACAGGTAGCAAAAAATGACATTACAATTCCTGTCAGATTTTCCTACCAATAGGATTTTCTGACAGATAGCAAAAAGTGACATTACACCGGCACCAGCGTGATTCTGCCACTTTCCTGATCCTTGCCCAGGTGAGTGAGCTTACCTTGAGACCCCATTTGTGGCCAAATTGTGCCCGCCCACAACCCCTCGCTCCCCGCCTCCTGAATCGAACGTAACCCACCTTCAGAGCACGCCCCACGATCCCATTGGCCCAGCAAAGAGGACACTACTGATCTCTCCATGGCAGCCCTCTCTGCCCGGCAGCCCCGTCGGCCAAGGGCCCCTAGGCAAAGAGCAGCTCCTACAATGGCGGCTCCAAGATGTGTCTACAGGTGTCCACAGGGGAAGCCAGCAAAGCCAGCAGTTAAACAGACACCAACAAAAACTGTAAGTTTGGCATGGGTGGGGTGTAGAGCAATTACTCTACACCAGAACACCAGAAAGCCCCTGCCACTGTACCTCACCTTTCCATTACATAGACTGTCATAGACTTAGACCATGTATACAAAGTTGAACCTAGAAGGTACTCCCATCATCACTCAGTATGCCCTAATAGCGTCACTGTGTTAAAGTTGAAGCTAGAAAGTGTGCCTAATAGCGGTACTGTGTTAAAGTTGAATTTAGAAACTGTTCCCAACACCATTGAGTATGCCCTAATAGCGTCACTGTGCTACAGTTGAATTTAGAAAGTATGCCTAAATAGTGTCACTGTGTAAAAGTTTGAACCTAGAAAATGGGCCTAATAGCGTTACTGTGTTAAAGTTTGCACTTAGAAAGTGTGCCTAATAGCGTACTGTGTTAAAGTTGAATTTAGAAACTGTTCCCAACACCACTGAGTATGCCCTAATAGCGTCAGTGTTAGAATAGAACTTGAACATACTCCCCACATCATTGAGTGTGCCCTAATAGCGTCACTGTGCTAAAGTTGAATTTAGAAAGTATGACTAAATAGCGTCACTGTGTAAAAGTTTGAACCCTAGAAAATGCGCCGAATAGCGTTACTGTGTTAAAGTCTGAATTTAGAATGTATTCCCGTCATCATTCAGTATGCCCTAATAGCGTCACTGTGTTAAAGTTGAAACTAGAAAGTACGCCTAGTAGCGTCACAGTGTTAAAGTTGAATCTAGAAAGTGTCACTAATATCGTCATCTATTACGCGGATAGAGACAACACCTGTTCTCCGTGTGGATGGAAAAGATGGAGTGTATGGAAAGGATGGAGTGGTTTGAAAGGATGGAGTGGACCGAGTGGAGTGGATTGGATTGAAAAGATAGAACAGATAGAAAAGGTGGATGGAAAGGACAGAGTGAATAGAATGGATGGAAAGGACAGAGTAAATAGAATGGATGGAAAGGACAGAGTGGATGCAGTGGATATATCTCCATCTCCTATATATGCTATGTACCTGTATCCCCATGTTATCTGTTTAACCCTATCCATCCTGTCGCTTTATATACGTAAACCGATATGTACGCCACCTGTCATGTTCTCGTGCTTGGTCGCAGGCGCTTTACTGATAACCACCATATCACACTACTATGCTTACTTTCTCCTTTACACCATCATTCAACTAGAACACAGCTATAATATGACACATTCGGTCTACCTGTTCTCATACTAACATGACCCCACGAACACCTCATCCTAATAAAACACAGCTAGCTGAGCACATATCAGCTGGCTTAGTTTTCTCCTCAGGCCTAACGCAGCCAGAACTCAGTCTGGGTGTCCACCCTCCAGACTGAACACATCCAACTGATTTTCTCAGCACCACACCTACTGCTACGAAGCAGCTATCATGCAACAACTACACCAGCTGCTCACATATCTGGTGCGCCCATGCACCATACAACACTCTCTCTCTCTACTGATTTGAACTACGGTTCCCGAGGGCGTTCAACCTACCATCGCTTTGAGATCATACCAATGATACATAAGGCGCTATATAAATTCCAAGTAACATAACATAAGCCATACTCTGAGTTAGGGTATGGTGGATGGCATCCATTATAATTATTCCAGCCACAGAAACTTGATATCATATGTGTCAGCCCTATGAGCACAGCTCAGCTGTGTGATCCCCCCAGCCAAGTGGTCACTGTTTCTCCCAGCAAGACTGTAGCCCTGGGAGTAACCTCTCTTTGATCCTTTGTGAAGGCAAGAAAAACCTTCCCTCTTGAGCCAACCTCCCAGCAGGAGCTGGCCTGGGAAAGGAGGAATCAAATGGGTCACCCATCCCAAAGGAATAGCCTCCCACCTAGGTGTTGCATACCAAAAGGGCATTTAATGATATTTACAAGGGAAGGGGGCAGAGGTATTGTAGACAGCAGAGGGAGCTGCGTACAGCTGGGGGAAGATTCCACCATCGTGTTTCACTCTGCCTCTCTCTTTCTCTCCTCCCTTTCCATCCACTTCCTTTAGCACAAAGATGTAATGTCAGAAGGCAAAGAACACATGTCTCAAGGCAAGGGATTGGACCCCTTAAATCAGGCTTGCTTTGTCCAATCACCTGTGATCTTTGCTCTCCTCCCTAATTATTCCAAGGGCACATTGGGCGTGACCTACATCTCTGCCAGCCATTATGCTGGGACATCCATCAGAAAAGGAATAAAGAAATAGGAAAAGGAATAAATGTGTTTGTTCAACAGATGAGATGGAGTCTGGGAGGTCAGTGTTCGTATTGATTTTATGATGCATGGTTCATATTAAATTCTTTATTCTTCTAAAGAGCTGAGTCGATGTGTGAGCTGTGGCAACCATAGGAAGTGTGTGTGCGAATGTGTTATTGTTTCGATACGAGTGTCCTAGTCCTCTACAGTACTCCCACTGAGGTGTTTTGTATCTTGTCTGATAGATGATCCAGAAGTGGTGGGAGTACATCACTGGGGTCTGTAAAGAGGGCATGGTATCAACAGCAGATATACATGACAACAGATGCAAGTTTCAAAAACCTTTATATAGAAAAATCAGCAGGGTTGGAGTAATTCCTAGCTAATCCTAACTCTAACATGGGAGTAGTCTCGACCATGAAACAAAAGAAAACAGTCCTATACAAAAGAAACCTAACCTAGCCCTCTTTCTCAAACAACAAATGTGTACAGGGGAAATAAAGAGCAGTTCCCTTCCCCACGTTTACTAGCACAGGGGTTTAGAGAGTTCAGATGGATAGGTGACAGGCACAGTTTCATCGAGTTCAGCACACTCTGGCTTACTGGAACACCTGTACAGTTCAACAGCTCCTTTAAGCTCTCTTGGTCTCGTTTTCCATGCACAGTTCAGTTCTCAAACAACCATAGGACCATCACCCTACACAGGCCTTCCTCTGCCGGACTCAAACCGGTTTCAATGTTCCCTTTTCTTTCACCACAGCACAATGTTCACCTTCATTTCAGAATATTCCAATATGCACTTTCCATTCACCAAAAGTTAATTACAGGCTTCCCTCTGCCGGGTTCAAGCCTGCCTTTTCTTTTCACCTCAGGGTTTCCTTCCCCAAGTCTTAGTTCTCTTGTTTCAACTTCTTGTTCCTTGGGCTGTTACTATCGAAAAAACTTTCAAAACTGCAAGGATTTGACTCAGACCTTTGAATGACCACTCCGACATCCCGTTAGAACAGTTTTCTCAATTTCAAAAAGATTGTGATGCTCTTATCAAACTTTCTTACTTCGGTCTCTTGGACCTTTGACAATCTTTATCAACTGTTTACTTTCAATCTTACACAAAACTTCAGCTTCCTTGTTTGCAGATACTTCTCCTGTATTTGCTTTGCTTAATGACGTTTCTCAATTTCTTCCCATATCTTGTGTTCCCCTTTGCACAGAATGTTACTTTTAGAATTACAGAATCTTTAAAAGGGCGGATGATTCCTCGCAAACCCCTCTGTTAATCTGCATCTTTCTCGCCTCACCATAATAGTTCTGTTTCATTAAGCATTCTGAAGTTCTATTGCAACCTTTCGTTACCGCTGCTCCCCCACTTACTTCTAAAACAAGCCAGCCTTCAGATCACTCACCAGTCAAGTACTTGGGGGGGCTTTCTACAACAACGCCTTCCCGACCTTGCTTCCTGCTCGGGAAGGCAGCTGGCTGTCCTGGAGCATCTGCAAGGCGTGCTTCTCGGATGTAGACACCGTTCCATTTGAGTCGCTCACAGCTGTCTGCAAACACAGGACTCCCGCTAGGGTTTCTGCCGCTCGCAGCGTTTCTCGCGCAGTCCGCAGGCCTTCCCGCTTGACAGCACCTCGCTCCTTTGACTTCGTTAGAACTGCTTCTCTCGGCTCTCAGTCTCGCTCTCTGTGTGCTTGTGCCTGCCACCTTTTACTACTCTGCCAAGCATTAACAAGTCTCAGATGTGTGTGATTGAGATTACATGCCTGACTCTGCCTGACCTCATTAGTGTGACATGGCTCTGATACAACATAGGGGGTAATCATCACCCTGTTATTCCTCCTCTTCCACGTCCCAGTGGTTTTGAGAAGGGGAAGTGGGGAGGAATTCTGGGAGATGTAGATTCCCATAGAATAGGTAGGGAAGTGATTTCTGGGGTAGTTGGAAAAGGGGATACCATGTCTCGCCATTGGGTGTCTCTCCCCACACCCTGAGGACCCCCCACCCAGGTGATCCTCCCTCGCTTGTCCACCCACAGGGTCGGGAGCCAAAAGCGATGGCCCTTCCCTGGCCACCTGAATAAGGGATCCCCAGGGATCACAGGTCCCACAGATATTGTAGCCATATTGCTGTGCAGGACCTCACCATGTTGAAGGATCCCTGAAAATGTGGTCCAGCCTCCCCAGTGGTGGGAACCCAAGACCAAGGATAAATCTTATCCTTGAGCCCCTGGATTGGGGCTCGCAGCAACCTGAGAGTCAAGACAGCCAAGATCATTTTTTGCTGTAGAACTGCTGTGAGCCGTGATTCAAGCTGTTCGACCACGCTCGAAGCAACAGGACCATCTGAAGGTGCCTCTGGTACTCGACCGATATTAGAGCAGCTGTTCTGCACTCTCTAACCTGTTCACCACTGCACCAGCGGAGCATCTCACTGCATCTCCTCGAACTTGAAACTCATCATTGCACTTGCCCCCTTCAAACCGTTCTTCGAACCACCATCATCTTTGGTGCTGACCTTGATTGACAGCTGATCATTCTGGTGGACCCCTCAAACTGGGACCTTAGAACACTGCACCAGAGCTACCCAACTTGAACTGTGCATCCAGTCACCAGCATCTTTGCCATTGAACCAACCCTGGTGGCACTCATGATCTGCACTTCGCTGAATGCTGCTTCGAAGCATCCTTAAATCGGCTGTCGAACCGACCCCAGTGGCTTCATCGAACCATGACCCTCAACACTACATCGGACCACCTAACTTGAACAGTGCGTCTAGTTCCCAGCATTTTTGCTGTCGAACCAACCGGTGGCCCTCACAATCTGCACTTCTTTAAACCACAATGTACTTCATCTTGACTCCAGCTCAACACCTGCTCTCCATCTGAAAATGCAACAGATGCATTAGAGCCTGATTCGAACCGCACAACAAGTACAGAGAAACCTGGTTCGACACTGTCGAGCCATCAAGAACCACTGAAAGGTGTTATAGACTGCTAACTGCCGCCTTGGCCCATCATTGCGTCCTAGAGACTGGTTAGATCCCCTACTGTGCCTTTTTGCATCAGAACATATTCTTTTTTTTTACAAATGTTGTGCTTATCACTTGCCATTAGCCAGAGTGCTGCATCTTGCTATTGTTTGCATATTCTCTGTTCTTTCTACAGGAGTGGGTTTTTGGGAAGTACGTTTCCATTTAGTTACTATTAGAGATGGTGTGTTTAATTAAAGTATATATATATATAATTGTTTTGTATTTTAATCTTTAAGATTTTTTACAAAGGGTGATTTTCTGTTTATCTGTATTTGTCTATCTTCCTTTCTTGAGTCTCTATGGAGCTGTCAGCAGAGCAGTTTGTTTATTGTGGTAAGGAAGTTGGTGAGGTACAAGACGCCACTAAGTCTGTTGAGGCCTGAAAGGTTTCTTGTAAGCTGCGTAAGATGTTGTAGGCTGCCAACAGCCATGGGGTCTTGTCACCCGCTATTAGCCTTGCCCAGCAAAGTGCTTCATCCTGCAGCACGAAGTCCGAGAAAATATGTCTCAGATGAGGTGATCTTAACTTCAAAGTTCCAGGACAAGACATCAGCAAGTGGCGGATAGTTTCCGTTACTTCCGTTTGTCCACAAAATCTGCAGGCGTTAGTTGTTGCGCGCCCCCATATGAATAGGATCTCGTTTGTATGTAACAAGTTCAATCTTGCTCTTAGTAGCAGGGACCTTGCTTGCTTGGACGGGAACTGTTTGATGAACGGTTCAAGCTCGTTCAATTTGCGAATGGTCACCGGCAAGTGTCTCGTTAGCTTTTTTGAGGCGGCTTTCTCAGCTGTTTTAATCCAGTCGAGTTCCTTCACTCTGTTCAGTACTTTTACTGGGTTGTTATTGAGAGTCTCTACGTCAGATGAAACTTCTTGGAGGATTTCCTTGATCCAATTTGACCAGCTGTTTAACATCTTGCAATTTTGGTCATTTATTTCTTGTAGGATCAGATGGTATACTGAAGGATTTTCCGCAAGTTGGCATTTGCGGTAGAGCATTATAGAGTTGCATCTTACTGATCCCTCGAGGGAAAGTAAACTAAGTTCTTGTCTTATACAAGCTATAGGCACGCATTTTGGAAGCCCCAGGATAGCCCGCCAGAACGTTGCCTCTAGGGTAGGCCAAAGCGATGAAGGAATGTTGGGCATAGCGTCTCCGTAAACTAGGGTTGGGACCACCTTCATTTTGTAAAAATTGATCACCGGGATCAAGGAAAATCGCCCACATTTTCTATCAATGGCTTTGCCTTGTGCCGTGAGTTTTCTTGCTTTGTCTTTTAGGAGATTTTGCATTCCTATCTCATTTTTGGAGTTGTCCAGGATGTCCAGGATTGCCACATTTTCAATCTGGTTCTTGTTCAGCACTAGTTTCGTTTTTGCGTTGATTTTGGCGTTTTTGGACAAAGACATAAGTTTGGTTTTCTTGTCGTTTATCTCCAGGTTGTTTCTTTCCATGTATATCTGAAGGTTGCTCAGCTGACGTTGCAGTCCTATTGGTGTATAATCTAGGAGTATCACGTCGTCTGCGTACAGGAGCCTTCCCATATGCGATTTTCCGATTTTTGGTGCAAAACTACGAACGGTTTCTTCAGATGTTTTGATGTCTCCAAAGAATGCCAAGAACAGTGCCGGAGCCAGAGGGCATCCTTGTTTAACACCCCTTTGCGTGGGGATCAGAGTGGATAAAGATCCTTGTTGATCCAAGCGCACCCTCATGTTGGTGTCCGAGTACAGCGCTTTGATAGGCTCTAAGATAGAAGAAGGACAGTTCCATGACTCAAGCTTGTCCCATAGCAGTGCCCTGTCTATACGGTCAAAGGCCTGGGTAAGGTCCACAAAGACAATGAAGATCCTAGGACCTCCCTCGAGCACTTTATGTTTCATGGTGTTCATTATCAGGATGTTTGCCGATGTACCAAAGTTTTTCTTAAACCCTGATTGTAAGTGGTCCTCGCAGGGTGCCGTTTTTGCCCACGCTTTAAATTCATTTAAAAGGAGGGACCCAAACACTTTGCCTACGATGTCTAGCAAGGCGATTGGGCGATAGTTTGTGGGATCACTCTTGTTCCCTTTTTTAAAGATGGGGACCACCGTCGCTGATTTCCATGATGGCGGGATTGATTTTGATTGGGCACATCTGCAGAAAATTTCACACAGGAGCGCTGTCCATTCTTCGGGGTGTGTCTTTAGGTCCACGTTAGTGATCCCGTCAGGGCCGGGAGCTCTGGAGTTCTTGAGTGACCTGATCTGGCGGCTTATGTCTTTGCGATCGTCCAGAGTGATCCATTGTGCTGGTTCAGAGTTCTGCTTAGTTGCCTTTGTTGTTTTTGGCGGGGCGAAGAGGGTTCTGAAGAAGTTCACCTAGACAGATTCTCCTACATTGTTCATTATGGTTTATGCCTCTTGTGGTGTAGTTGAATTTAAGAGCGACCACAATTCACGGCTTTTGTTCCCTCGTATAGCTGTTTGGATTTCCTCAGCGTCTTGCTGGTATAGTGTTGCCCGGTGGTGTTTGAGCCATGATTTGTAAACCCTGGTGACCTCTATAACGGTCTTGTTTGTTTTTATGGGGCCTCGGGCTAGGGCTGTCCTCTTCACTTTTCTTAGAACTTTCCTTTTTTCGACCAAAAGTTTGTCGTACACATGCTTCCTGGATTCTACGTTGTTTTTAGGTCCCCTCTTCTTTTTGTAGATCTCTAGGAATGGCAGGTAGTCAATCTCGTTTACTAGAGTGCCAGAGTTTTGTGCACAGTACTTTTGTTTAAGGTCGATTATTGCTTTGGCTGACAGTTTTATTTTTGTTCCTCTGGTGTTTGCTTCCAAGAGCGTGGTTGACTTTGAAGTTAGACTCAGATTTGTCGGCCAGGTGACATACAACAGGTTATGATCGCTTTTGCTAGTCCGTGTCACCCCGAATTCCGTTATTAATCTGGCCAGGCTGTCGGATACGTAAATATAGTCAATCGTTGCGCTGGCTGAACCGTTTTCCCATGTGGGGAGGAAGGTTTCTTTAGGTAGGACCTCGCTCATGTTATGTAGTTCTCTAGATGACATCAGTTTTGTCCATGCCATCCCTCTTGAGACTGTAGATGAAGCTTTTTGAGCTGAGTGTTCTTTTTGTTTTTCTTGGCCACAAGAAGCGTTGATGTCACCACACAGCAATAGGTGTGAAGCAGCATGCGTGGCGGTAGCCGTGTCAATGGCTTGTTCAATCGATCTCAAAAAGTTACTGGCTTCAACGGCGGATGGATTCCAGTGAATGTTCATTATGACTATTGTCGATTTTGCGTTTTTTGCTTCATTTGTATTAGACTCGGCCAGCTTTGCACTGATCCGAAGTAAAAATGGATTGCTTCTCAACACTTTTGCATGGGACAGACCACAGTTATGTCGAATCGCTTTCAAGATTCCTGTTGAAGGACGCCCCAGCGGGCCTTTTTTGGCAGGGGCCAGAAAAATTCCGTACCCGTCAAGGGATGGCGACTCTGTTAGCCAAGTCTCCTGGAGACAGAGGACGTCAAATTCTGTTAGTTTTAGATCACTAGGTCCCGTCAGGTGACCGTGGCCTCTTGTGTTCCAGGAGCAAAGCTTTAGTCCGCCTGTAGCTGGCTTTGTGTCGCGTTGCAGTTGGTCGGCTTGCTCCGGGATCAAGGATTGCTAACTTTTGTGTTGTTTTTATAGCATATATATTTTTATAGAACCTGAGTTTGAAATTCCATTTATTTTCCACTGTTGTACTGTGCTGTGCTGTTTGGGTTGCTTCTGAATCACATTCACACCTCTCTTGAGAGTAAAGTCTTCCCCCCACCCACGTACGTAATCAAAAAGGCAAAGGATGTGGATCTCCTAACTGTGCATGGTTTACCTTTATGATTGGGAACACTTTTGTTTTGCAACCGTTTGAGGGCCAAGTAGGCCCTTTAGGCACTACTCACCCTTGTACTCATGTGGGGCAGAGGTAATTTTGTCACGGTCTTCCTGCCCCCATTAGGAACTGGAATGTGGCCTTTGGGAATTTCTGTGAATTACCCAGACATCTCTTCTCCTCTGTGTTCTATCTCCCCTGTCACAATATGACATGCAGCCTACAGAGTGCTCTGTGAATAACCTTCATATTACCCCTTCTCCTTGCGCCCCCTCTATGGTACCCTCCCCCATTAGCATCTTGAATGTGACCTTATGGAGAAACTGTGAATGATCCTGGCATGTTCTGTTTCCATCTCTGTCCCCTCGTCTGTCCCCTCTTTCCAATTAGAATCTGGAATGCAACATTCAGTCTTACCTGTGAATGACCTAACCCCCCCTTCCTAATTTCCTCACCACCCTGTGCAGGGATTGTTGAGTGCAATGTAGCCTATTACATAATTAAATAAATAAATGAATTACTTAATTGGACTATTCTTTATAATAGGATAATCAATATTTGTCTATTACTTTGGGTAAATGCACCCCGCATCTTCGGGCACTTAAGAGGTCCATGTTGTATTCTTGATCATAAAAAAGAAAAAATATTTCAACACCTACATATTCTAAACCATGTTATGTGACTTTACTTTTGTTGGCAGAAGCACAAAGCAGGGATAGAGAGATGGTGTGTTCTATATACCCTGGATAGAATGCTATATGCTCATGTTACTTTGCCTTTGGCAATGTCACTTGGGCATCTCAAAAAAGTGCAGATTCTCTAGACATTTCATTTTCTATTGAGTGGGAAGTAATAATTGTAATTGCAAAAGCTTTAAGTCAGAAAACATGTTTTACAAAACAAAGCAGGCAAAGCTAGTATCACTAATTTTAGGATACAATTTTAATTGGTTAAGAAACACATGGGAGGCTTTGGTAAATACTTTTGATGCTGGTGGTCTGTACACTAGACAATGTTAACTGTCGCATTTGGTTACATGATCTAGTGTTAAAAACAACTGCTGCTTTGCGAACATTATGAGGCAAGCATGAATTGGCTTTGACGGTGAAAAGAAGCTTGTAATGGTTTGAGAAAAATATTTTTTTTAAAGGGAACTGTCTTTAGACCAAAATTCTCTTTAATTCAAACAGGGACTAATATGTTATTCACATTTGTTTCTCAACACTAAACTAACAGCTCTTTAAAGAATAAATGGATTGTGTGCTATCCAGTGGTTAATTACTAATAGATATTCACAAATACTTCAGGAAATCTTAAATCACAATATCACAGAACATGAAGTAATTTGTCTGCACCTGCTATATCTCCTATTGACTGACAGGGCTACCAATGAACAGTGGGCCATACCATCCACAGCTGCAGGCAGTATCCCATTAAACTACTGAAGTGGGGGGCTAAAGCAGGCCAAAACTGACTGATATGCCAAAGTATTGAGTTTTCAATACACATAAACTGCAAAAGGTCAACAAAAGTCTACCTTTCAGTTACATTAAATTATCAAAGATATACAAAAGAAAAACTCACATACTTTTTGACTAATTTATTTTCCAGACAAATTAATCTCTGAAAATACTTACCACATACTTCTGGCGATAGTGTGGCAATCATGTTTCCAAATAAGTGGAGCTTCTGCAGCGATATAAGATGTTTAAGCTGCTCCGGAACTTCTTCCAGGGCGTTATTTCCCAAATTTAGGACTGTCAACTAAGAATCAAAATAAATAGAATAAGAAATATTTTTCCTATAACATGCATCAACCATAATTCCGTGGTCCAACCCAGTTCAGAAGAACCCCTTGAATTTAAGGTTGACATTGAATTGATAAAAAGGAGTATTAAACGTATCGCTTCTACTTTTCACTCAACAGCTTTTATTCTTGTGCATATTTCCACAAACAGGACGTTCATCTCAAAGCATGCTATGAGCGTGAAGAGTGCCGTGAAGCTGTTGTTCGGTTCCCACACAGCTACAATAGGCATTCTTGGTCCACTCATCCATAACCGTACCCAGTTAGAAGACTCAGTATAGGCATAACAAGACGAATTAATCTTCCCATGGCCTACCCAGCAGCAGGTCTATAGAGAAGAGTCTAGAAGAGGATGCCTACCTAACTCCCTCTGCCTGGAGCCATGCTCCATTTTGTAGTATCCCCTTGGCCTCCACGTTCGAAGGAGCCCTTCTTAGTTTGGTGGTTATAATAACTTTGCACCTTTAGAATATCTTTCTGATAGCTAGAAGCAGCCCAGAAAAACTGCACAGAGATCAGCAGGGCTTACTTTCACCTTAGTACTAAGCCGGGCAGAGTGTGAAGGGGGAGCAAAATAGGGAGAGTGAAAGGGGATAGGATGAGAAGCTGATTAGTGCGTGAAATGAATGCGTAAAATGCCACAAACTGGGAGAGATGGCGGAGAGTTGGTAAAAAGGTTCAAGAGTGGCTATGAAGACACAGAATGGGTGAGGTGTTGGACTCTATCTGGTTACGCAATAACGAGACGGAGCCAATGCTGCTGTGAACCTTCTTTATTCACGCCGATCACTTCTCTGCCTTCCGCCACTCCCGCCCCCTCCCCTTCCTCCTTCTTCCCGCCCTTTCCCTCAAGTCTTTCTTAAAGGGGCTGTGTCCCTTTTGTCCAACGTACAACACCTCCCCCGTACTTAACATGGGAGCCCAGTTACATCTGTTCGATGAGCCTCACTGGTCTCTTTACTGTTCGAGGGGGTCTTCCCGGGGATTCTCGGCTTTCGCCGGTCGACTCCACTGGGGGTTCTGCTTCTTCTTCTTCACTGAAGTTCTCGTCGGGTGTCTCTTGTGCTTTGGGCTCCTCCAGATATAGCTTTTTGAAGAAGGAGGAGTTGCGAGTGATGTCTCCCAATTCTCCTGTTGCCGTAATCATGGGCCCCTTTATGGCTGTGATGATTCGCGGCTCTGGACTGTATCGGGTGTCCGTCTTCTTGCGTTGAGTTTGTTACACCAGGACCATTTGCCCCATCTCCAGTTGTTGTTCTTTCGCTCTCCGTTTGGTGTCAGGGTGTAGTCCTCCCATCGGGGAATGCGTGTCCTGGTTTGGTACCTCACCATGAGCTCAGCTGGTGGCTTTCCCGTGGCATCGTGTGGGGTATTTCGGTAGCTCCGAAGCATGCTGCAGATGGCCTTCGGGTGAGGCGTCTGTTCTGCTGCTGCTTTTTGTCTGGTTAGCTTGATTGTGGCCATAAACCTTTCCACCATCCCATTGGCTTGGGGCCAGAGAGGTGTAATCTTTTGGTGGTGGAAGCCTAGGTGACTTGCGAAGTTTGCAAATTCTTTTCCTTGAAACGGGGAGCCGTTGTCGGTCTTGACGACGTTGGGAATGCCCCACTCGCTGAATAGTTCGTCCACTATGGGTGCGGTTTCCACGAAGGATGTTGACGGCGTTTGCTTAACAAAAGGGAATCTCGAATATTCGTCCATTACTACTAATAGATAGCCTCCTTCTTCTAAAGGTCCATAGAAGTCCATTGCGACCTTTTGCCAGAGTCTTGTCTGGAGCGTGGTTAGTTGCAGAGGGTTTGGGTTTGGTCCTCTCGCTGCCAGTTGGCATGGCCTGCAGTGTCTGAGCATGTCTTCTACTATTACATCCATGTAGGGGAACCAGACATAGTTCCTGAGAAATCTTTTTGTGTTGTCCATTCCCCTGTGGCCCTCATGTGCCAGTGTTGCTAGGGTCTTCCTTAGGTCCTTTGGTGCTACTAGCCTTCTCCCCCGTAGCAGGAGTCCTTGGTCAGTGGCTGTGAGTTCGTCGTGTATTTTGGCCAGCCGGTCCAGTTCCTTCTGGTTTACATCCTCCCCCCCGGTTTCCTTTGTGTGACGTTCCCTCCATTTGTTGGACCGAGTGAGAAAGACAGCAGCTCTGAGTGTTGGGTCGGCTTTGCTCCTTTCTTCGAATGTTGCGGTCGAGATGGTCGGTGGCATGGCATTTGATGACAGGTATGAGATGTATTCTGTGGCCTCCTGGTCTAGGGTGCCGTCTTTGTCCGGTAGGGGGTGTCTGGAGAGATAGTCTGCTGGGTTGGCGTCTCCTCCTGGTTTGTGGACGATGCAGTAGTCGTACTCTTGCAGTCTTATCCCCCACCGTTCTATGCGAGGTGGCATTTTCGTTTTGGGGTTCCCGAAGATTGATATTAAAGCTTGGTGGTCCGTTACTAGGGTGAACCTCCGGCCAATAATAAAGTGGTGGTATTTTTCGCATGCCCATACTGCAGCCAGGCTTTCCCTTTCTGCCTGGGAGTAGGCTTTTTCCGTGTGCGACAGGGCTCGGCTGGCATATGCAACTATCGCGTGATGAGCCTTGTCTGCGGTGTCGGTCTGGGCAAGGATGGCACCTAGTCCCACTGGACTTGCGTCGACCGTAATGATGGTGTGCCAGTCCGGACGAAAGTATGCCAGTTGTCGGTTGTTGGTGAGACCTTCTTTTATCATTGTGAATGCTTCCTGACAGGGTGCATCCCATACAAAAGGTGTATTCTTCTTTAGGAGGTTGCAGAGTGGGTCAGTTGTTGTGGCTTAGTTTGGGAGGTAGCGCGCACAGTATCCTGCCATGCCTAGTAGGGAGCGCAGGTCTGCCGTGGTCGTAGGTGCTTGGAGATCGGTGATGGCCTTAATCTTGTCCGGGTCGGCTGTTATCCCTTTGCTCGAAAATATGTGGCCGAAGAATTTAAGGCTTGTCTTGTTGATGTCACACTTGTCTTCGTTGAGGGTCAGTCCCGCGTCTTGTAGGATGGAGCAGATGGTTCTCAGCGCTCTGTCGTGTTGTTCCTGATCTTTTCCAAATACTAGGATGTCGTCACTGTAATTTAGTGCGTTCATCTCTGATGTTATGAGACGTCTGATGGTCTCCTGAAAGATTTCGGCGGCAGATGATATTCCGAAGTTGAGCCTATTGTATCGAAAGAGGCCGTCGTGCGTTGCAAACGTTGTGATGGGTCGTGATTCTGGGTCCAGGACCAGTTGGTGGTAGCCCTGGTTGAGGTCGAGCTTTGAAAAGAACCTCACTTGGTTTAACCTAATCAACATGTCCTCCAGGCTCGGGCCTGTGTGCCTTTCTCTCTGGATGGCCGTGTTCGGGATGCGCATGTCAACGCATATGCGGAGACGACCATTGTCCTTGGGAACAATTACTATTGGCGATACCCATGGTGTTGGCCCTTCTGCTTTCTCTATGATGTCGTTGAGAAGGAGAAGTTGGATTTCTTTTGATACTTGTTCTTGGAGGTGGAAACCCACTTTGCGCGGGTGTTGCGGTACTGGCCTAATGGTATTGTCGATGTGTAGTTTGATGCATGATCCTTTTAGCATGCCAACTCCTTCAAATAACTTGGGGAATTGGCCCTTGAAGTCTCCCTTCGCCAGAGGTCTGTCGATCATTGCTCTGACGCATTTGTGTGATACTGGCAGTCCCTCTATTACTTCTGACTGGTTGTAGTGTAGATCAATTAAGGCAAGGGCTCTGGCCGTGCGGTAGCCGAGGAGGCAGCGGCCGATGGATGGGCTCTTTATAACGTGTATCGTGGCGGTTACCGTGATGTCCCTGTGCCGCAGATCACATAGAAATTTTCCTTTGGAGGTCATTGGCTGCGCCGCTCCCCATTGAAAAATGTGAGTCTTGGATTCTTGTAGTGGGTATGAGGAGGCTATTTCCCTGTAGATATCTTCATTCATGACGTTTACCGTCGCTCCTGTGTCGACGATAAATCTGTTTCTGGTACTTCCCAGCTGTATTGTTACTCTGGGAGCTGAGGTGTCTTCAGTTTCAGCACTGAGAAGGCATACGTACTCTCTGTCGTACCCATCTTGTAGATATCGGGCTGGTTCATTCCCTCCCAGCTGATGTTGTGGTGGGGGGTCGAGATATGGGTCTCTTCCTTGTTGGAAAGGGCTTGGGGTTTCTGCCTTGTAGGTCGTCCCGTGTTCCGGGTTTTGTATGAAGTCACTCTGGTGTATGTCATATAGTTCATGGTCTTTCCTATCTGGTTCAATCTGAAGCCCCTCAAGGGCTCTTACGGTGTTTGGACGTTGATAAGCATTCGTGGGCAGTGCCGTACTTCTGTCTCCCTGTCAGGGTTGTTCCGTGTGTGTGTCCATCATGCGGGTGGTGGGTCGCGGCCGTGTCGAGCTCCCTTCTGGTAGTAGTTCTTTTCACATCACCTGGAAATGGTTTTCCATGCCGCATCTCATGCAGCGTTGGCCGATGGCAGGGCACGGACCTCTGTGCGGATACTCGAACCCGCAGCGATAACATTGGCGGTCGCTTGGTGTTCGTTGTGTTGGATACCTTGGGCTTATCCTTGTCTGTGGAGCTGGGTGTCGGGCGTATGGGTGCATTGCCGCTATAACTTCTCCTTTTTTGGGGTTCTCGATGGCTGCTGCCTGGATGTCCACTCTCTCATATACTCTTGCTAGGTCCAAAACTTCTTTTAGGGATAGGGGTTTCTTTAGGAGGTGTTTCCGGAACATGGAGGATACACACCCTTCTATGATGCGTAGCCTTATGGCTTCTTCGTCATTAAAGTTGGCGAAATCGCACTTCGATATTTTTCTTTGAAGGCGAATGACGAATTCTCCTATTGATTCATGAGGCAGTTGGCCACATTGGTTGAAAGTGTATCTTTCATAGTCACGGTTGGGTGAGATAATCTTTTCATTTATGGCTTGTCGGAGTCTCGCATATGTGGTGCGGTCCTGTAGGGGAATCGTACGGATGATATTTTTGATTTCTCTCCCTGCGACGTTTGCAAAGATGCTTAGTATGTTGGGAGGTTCTTGTGTGCCAATTGCACCCACAAAGTCTTTGAATTCCTCCGTCCACTCTTCCCATCATTGGCCCTGGTCGTGGTGTGGGTTCAGAGTGAACGGGGCGGGTCTTCTCATTAGGCTTGCATAGGAGGAGGGTGTTCCTGGTGATATTGGTTGGGCATTGGGATCTGCTGCATCCTGGGCTGCCATGATGGCGCAGCTCAGTATGCTGTAGTTAGTTCAGTGGTGCGTGGGCGTTGGTTATTATTAACTCCTGGTGCTGTGTCTTTCTTGGTATATCAGACGTTACCTGGGGAGACGCAGGGCTTTCTTTTGTCGCGACTTCTTTTGCTCTTAAATGTTTTATGGTAATGTCACGTGCGGGAGACACGGGGTTCCTTTCTTTGTAGTTAAATTTCGTTAGTGTCACGTGGGGAGACGCGGGGTTCCCTTGTGCCGTGTTGTGGGTTTTCACCCGTTTTATGGTAATGTCACGTGCGGGAGACGCGGGGTTCCCTTCTTTGCAGTTAAATCTGGTTAATGTCACGTATGGGAGATACGGGGTTCCCCCTTTTTCTTTTTTTGCTGTGACTCCGTTCACTTTCAGCGTGTCTGTGGCACTGTCACGTGTGGGAGACACGGGGTTCCCCTCTTTGTAGTTGCCCCACCCGGCACCTTACTTGTTAGTCGGCGCCGCGGGCCTGCAGGTCTCCTCTGGTCTTCCGCGATGACGGGCGGGCCTCTTCCGGCTCCTCGGGCTGTAGGTCTTCTCCGGTCTTCCGTGACAACGGACGGGCCTCTTCCGGCTCTTCAGGCTTCTGCGTCGCTGGCTGCAGGCTTCGGTAGGCACGCGGGCTGCGGCTCGCTGATGTGTTGGCCTTCTGGTGTTGACGCTGGGCGCACGGGCCTTCCCGAACTTCTCCAGGCACACAGGCCTTCCAGCAGGGCGCACGGGCCCTTGCGGTCTCTTCTGGGCACTCAGGCCCTCTAGCAGGGCGCACAGGCCGCTGCTGACTCCACTGGGCACATGGGCCCTTCCTGTTGCTTCAGGGCACACGGGCCCTCCAGCAGGGCACTCGAGCCGCTGCTCTCTCCACTGGGCGCACGGGCCCTCACGATAACTTCTGGGCACACGGGCCCTTCTCGGGCCGCTGCTCTCTCCTCTGAGCACTCGGTCCTCCCAGCAGGGCGCACGGGCCGCTGCTGTCTCCACCGGGCACACGGGCCCTCCCGATCGCTTCTGGGCACACGGGCCCTCCAGCAGGGCACTCGAGCCGCTGCTCTCTCCTTTGGGCGCACGGGCCCTCATGGTAACTTCTGGGCACACGGGCCCTTCTCAACTGCTGGGCTTGCCGCCCTCCTACCACTGCTGCCGGCACGCAAAGGGTCTCATCGGCTTCGTCGCCAGTGTTGGACTCTATCTGGTTACGCAATAACGAGACGGAGCCAATGCTGCTGTGAACCTTCTTTATTCACGCCGTTCACTTCTCTGCCTTCCGCCACTCCCGCCCCCTCCCCTTCCTCCTTCTTCCCGCCCTTTCCCTCAAGTCTTTCTTAAAGGGGCTGTGTCCTTTTTGTCCAACGTACAACATGAGGCAGAGTGTGTATGTGAATGCACTAAACGTCAGTGAAGAGATTCAGTGAGATGGCACTGTGATGAAGTCAGATGACCGCTACCTATAGATTTTGAGGGTTTATGTGACTAGGGACACCTGCCCTCTATACGATGTGCATACATTGAGATGATGAATAGGGGAGAGAACTATGCCTCCCCAACACTACATCCAGTACAGTAATGCATGATTTGGAGGCGTATATCAAACCTATGGTGAAAACATCTGCCAGGTATTGTGGCTGCCCAATAACAATTTAGAATAAACTAGAAGTGGAGCAAAGCTGCTGCGCACAGCACAAAGTTGATTTGAAAATCGGGTGTGTGGCGTGTTCCTTGAACATTAAATAGCAAATCTCCAAACCAGTTTATAAAGAGGACTATCATTATGTTTGAACAATAAACTACATCCAGTACAGATAGTCTCCTTAGTACTTCGTTATGGCCTGCCCCAATTACCCACATAGGGTGAGTGGTGGGGGAACCTCTGCTCCTGGAGTCGTGAGTGGTAGAGCAGCATTTCTTCATATCATGTGACCGTGCAAGCTCCCACAGACACGCTGGGGACACGCAGGCCCACAATATGAAGCCGCAAAGCCGGTGCTCATCCTGAGCCGGACCTCAAAATGGCAGACAGACCATTTAAGTTCTTGGGAAAACTTGCATCAATGTTAATGAAACGCAATTACCAACATGGCTTCAATGACAGGTGAAGGCAGTGTCAACTGGCAAGAGCGGACCATGCTCTTTCTATCCCGGCTTCACCCACCATTCACACGCATCCCGGAATAACGTAGCACAGGCGGGGTACGGTGTGGAACCTTCTTTTTTTCCCTTACACACGTAAACTGAACTTGCTTCCCCTCCCTCGTCCCGCCCCATCCCTACCCCAATGTCACTTCCCTTTCAACCTGTGGCTCAAAAATGGGACCACCCACATAATGATGTGGGAGAACACGGGGCCTGTCACATCACAACGTGACATCTCCCCCCTTTTTAACGTATGGCGTCACTGAAACCTTCCCCCCCTTTTCTTCGATGAGTCTCTGGGGTTTCATACGGGATCGTTGAGGTCTTGTGTGTCGAAAGAGTTCTTGTGCTATTGCGTCGTCACCTCTATTGACCACTTTTCCTTCCGACTGCTCACCATCTCCCTGATGCGGGTCATCTGAGAGCTGGTCGTCAGTGAAGGTGTGCGATTGTTCCCATACCTGCGGTAGGCTGCCCATGAGTTTCCTAAAGTGGGAATGCGTTCCTTGTGATGGAGTGATGATGTTCGCCGCTGGCAGTTAACATAGTGCCCTTTCTGCTGGTCACTACCAGCCATTCCGGTACAAATGTTGGGTCTTCCTTTCTCACTTTGGGTTGGCATACCACCACTTGGTCTCCCGGTTCAATGTCACATTCCTTTGCCCCTCGTCGCGAATCGGCTCTCTCTTTCATTCTTTCTTGCTGTTCTTGATCCCGAGCTTTGGCCTGCTGTTCTTGAGGTGTAGTGTGAGGCAGGGCAGGGGTTTCAGGTAGTCTCATTCTGATAACTCGCCGAAACATAAGGTCGGATGGGCTGATCTCAGTGGTGTTGTGTGGCGTATGCCGATATTCCCAGAGGAGTTGATATAGCGCCTATTCAGACGGTTTATTGACAAGGTTAGCTGTTTGCAGAGTCCGTTTGATGTTGGCCATGAAATGTTCCACAATGCCATTGGCTTGGGGCCATCACAGGGTTATCTTGCGATGTTGGAACCCCATGTAGCGTGCAAAGTTCTCGAAGTCCTGGCTCATGAACGGGGGCTCATTGTCCGACTTCATTATCTTCAGTATTCCGTAGGTCGACAACATGCGGTCTAGGGCTGGGATGACGCACGTTGCTGTGGTAGAGTCAATCAGTTGGGAGTCTGAGAAGCGAAAGTGTTCATCAATCAACACTAGCACATACATCCCATTTCGTAGCGGTCCGAAGAAGTCTACCGCCACTTCTTCCCAGACGTCTTCTGGGAGAGGGGACATCTGTAGTGGGTTGGGGTGCATCGGCGTGGATACCAGTGCTCAGGTGTTGCATCTGCCAACACTCTCTTCCACTAGGGCATCCAATTTGGGGAACCACACTCTGACGCAGAAGGCGTTTTGTGGACACTACGCCCCGATGGCCTTCATGCACCAGCATGACTGTCTGTTCTCGCAGCGAGGATGCAATAACGACTTTGCAGCCCTTCAGGACAATGTGGTCGTCCACCACCATCAGTTTGTCTTTCACCAGCTCCAGGGACTTGATGTCTTCCTTCACGTATTCCGGCTCCTGTCTGACTTGGTCTGTTCTGCTGGTTCGTATGCAGTGGGTCACTATCGCCAGGGCAGGGTCACTTTCCGATTCCTTCCTCAGGGTGGCCCACACTACTGGTAAGGGTTGCAGGTGGTGAATGACGTACTTGATGTATGTGTCAGCGATTGAAGGGCAGACCTGTGGAGAGCCTGTGGGGTCCCGAGACAGGTAGTCGGACAGATTGTGTTGCTTACGGGGTGGTGTATGATATAAAATTTGTAATCCTGTAGTCCCAACCCCCACCTGGCTATTCTGGGGGTCATTCTTGCCTTGGGGTCACTGAATATCGTTAGCAGGGCCTGGTGGTCGGTGATGACTGAACGCCTTCCCATACAGGAAGAGGTGAACATACTAACAGGCCCACACCACGTAAGACTCGCTTTCTCTGCCTGGGAGTACGCCTGTCCTGTGGTCGTGAGGCCACCTCTGGCGTAGACCACAATGAACTTGCCGTCCGGGTTCGCAGGGTCCCTTTGTGTTAGTATGGCGCCGAGGCCAACTGGGCTGGCATCGATGATGACCTTCGTCTTTCTGTCTGCATCAAAGTAAGCCATGTCCTCGGCCTTAGAGATCTTATTCCTGATGGTCTCGAATGCGTGTTGGCAGTCTGGTGACCATTCAAAAGCCTGGTCCTTCCAAGTTAGTAGAAGGGGATTACTGACGGTGGCGTAGTCCTGCAGGTACCTTGAACGCCCGTCCCAGGAATCATTGTAACTCCAAGATGTTTTGAGGTGGGTGGGCCGTGTTCAGCACTGCCACTTTGTCGGGGTCCGGCCTCATGCCTTTCTCTGAAAATATGTGTCCAAAAAATCTGACAGAGCCTTTCCCGAACTCACATTTCGCCCTGTTGAGCGTTAGCCCCGCTGCCTCTAGTGCTGAGCAGACCTTGTGTAGAGCCGCGTCATGTTCCTCTTTTGTCTCACCAAAGACCAGCACATCGTCTGAATAAATCAGGCAGTTCGGAACGTGGCGGATGCCTTTATGAATTTCTTCTTGAAAAATCTCTGCTGCAGAGGAGATGCCAAAGCTGAGCCGTTTGTATTGAAATAGGCCCATGTGTGTGACGAAAGTGGTGATATACCATGATTCTGGCGATATCTCGATCTGGTGGTATCCTTTCGTGGGGTCCAACTTCGAAAAGAACCTGGCACCATGCAGTAGGTGTATCATGCCATTATTCTGGGTGCCTGGTGCCGTTCCCTTTCTATCGCCTCATTCGCCCTCCTCAACTCTACACATAGTCGATGCAGCCGTCCGGAGATTTCTTTGTGACGGGTACTATGGGGGATACTGTTAAAATGGATTTCTGAACTCTGACCTGGTAGGCAGAGGTTCAGAAGGCCAGCATAGTTTCTTGGAACAGGGTAACCTTCTGGACAAGCCAGACCAATAAAGGTAGCATGGGCAGCGGTCAAGACTAGGTCTCAGGAGAGTTGAGGGTGACTGAAAGACCTTAATGAGCACACCGAGTAAAGGACACTTAGAAATCACTCCCAGTCAGGTGTATATATTTTAAAAATACAAATACATGTATTCAAGGCCTTTGAGTTTCAACACAATAGTTATTAACAGTAACACTTTTAAACCAACACAATCCTACTAAAATACACATCTACAAGACCAAGTGGCCTAAAGGATTAATGCACAAAATGGGTCCACAACCTAGAATGGGAAGGAAGCAGGTAGTGCAAATAGTCTTTAGGCAGTTCTGCAGTAATCACGATCCTAACTGAAAGGCAGTCTAGTCCCTAAGAAGAGGGGAGCTTATTGCTCAAATATACTTGCAATGCTGGCGCACGCGGTAGTGCAGATGGGCGAATACGGGGTCTCTTGTAGGAACTGTAGCAGCTCAGGAAGGTGGGTGAGGTGATGCAGAATAAGTTCCCACTATACGTAGAGGGTCTACCCAAAGGGGCAGAACAGGTTCCAGATGTTGGGAATGGTTCAATAGCTCAGGCTATCTATGGAGAGGAGAGGGGCCCTCAGGGGCCACTTGTGCGTAAAAACAGGTGGATGCGCTAGGGGTCACCGGTAAGGGTTGCAAGTACTCACTGAACCCAGGCGCACTCCGGACCAAACTTCGGCAGTCGAGTCCAATTCGTTGCAGGTTCAAATGCGGCAATTGTGCGGCTCTGTGGCTTTCAGCTGCGAAGTTACAGTGTTGATTCCCAAACTGGGCAGTTGCCATTTCTCCGCTCCTGGTGGATGGATCAGGCCAGTTTCACTGTAGCAGACTTCAGGGCACAGGGGGGCACAGCAGCAAGACACCTGTGAGGTTTGTCATCACGGCTTGGCGACACAGTAACCGCAGGTACTCCGGATCGGGCGCTCTCTCTTTACTCCAGAACTGGGAACGCCAAGTGTACAAAATTCGGTGTGAGAGTGGCGTGAACACGCAGCTTGAGATATACCAAGTTTCAAGGGTCTCCTCGAAACGGCTGCGGTATCAGAGCAAAGGCCCTGCGCAAGCTGGTCAGCCCACTGGTTGGTCCAGGGACACTTCCGAGAAGGCTTACTTGCAGAGTTTGATGAAGGTGCCGAGAATAGTTGGTCCCACTATTCAAATGGGTCAAAGCGTCTTTGCAGACCTTCTAGTTCGATCAGATGCAGAGGGGTCCAGCGGGATGACAGCGGGCTCAGGGTGCCAAACCTTCCAGCGGGTAACCAGCGGTTCCTTGACTCGGCTTCTTAGTTTCAGGATACTCGGATCCTATCCTTCGTTCAGTGAGAACTCAAGAGATCAACATGGTATGATTGTTTGGAGCCTTCTCTTATCCAGAATCTCCTTCGCGCCAAAACGAAGATGACACAATGGGAGATCTGCTCACATGCAGGCACACCATAAGTGGACCAATCATGCACACGGTGGTCCCAGGCATTCACAGCACACCAGACTCTCCTGCACCCAAAATGTGTATTGGAACCCCACTGTCCAACCCACACCCTCGAAGCACACACACAAGGCGTTTCGTGGGAGAACGCATGCCCAAATAAGGACTGACCTGGGTCGGCTCGACCTGGGGAAGGTGAAGGGGCAAGATGGCCAAAGGACAGGACAAAGAACCTTGTGGCATGGCCATTTTGAAGCCAGGCCACCTATTCGTGCCAAACGCAGTTTACCTGGTGGGAAAGGGTTAAAAATATATGAAAAGATAAGCGGCCACCAGCCCTGTCCAAGGCACATCTGCACTACTCCTAAAAAATCCTTCGAGGGTTTCTAGGGCCTTTAGAAATGACAGGAAGACCCAAGTGCACTGTACTGTAAGGTACATTGTGCACTTGCAACATGTTGCAGAAAGTTGACAAAGTGAGCGAAAAGCCCAGGGGAGTGCAGCAGAAGGCTGTGCTCCACTGGCAAAGTCAGACTATGAATTAAAACAGCAGCAAAAAGTTGGGAGGTACACAACTGGAGGATAATCTTCACATGAATGGGAATCTTTCCTAACAGATACCCATGGGATGGGCCCTGACGCGGGCTCGATGACACTTTGCTTTAAGAGTTTGTTGATCTCCTCCTCCACCTGTCTTTGGATATTGATGGGTGTGCCCCTGTAGTGTTGCGCAATGGGCTTGACCTCCAGGTTGATGTGGAGCTGGACTTTGCGATTTTTCAACTTGTCTAGCCCTTTAAATAGGTTGGGGAATGCAACTTCGATGTTCTCGGGTCTTGCTAAGTACTTATGGGCCATCAGCTGGTATACAATATGCACGAGCCCCATGTCCACTGCTGTCTTAAAACTGAGTTTACAGCCACTGTTCACTTCCGTCTTGAGAATGTGAAACTGAATTTTTGCTGTGTGAACCTTGTGTGTGCACACAGCAGAGATGACGCCTTTGACGGGAAGTGGCATGGTGGATCCGTCGGGGTAGATATCGACGGTGGCCTTTCTGAGCTTTGGTGAGTTCGGGAGGGTGTTATACGCCTCTTCGCTGATTATGTTCACCGTGGCTCCGGTGCCTATCAAGAAGTCCAGCGGCGTGCCATACACTTGAAGAGCCAGCACTGGACTGTGTTGGCTTGCGGTGTTGTTGTTTAAGGCCCAGACATATCCTTTCTTCCTCTGGTCTTCACTCGAGGACGGAGATTCACTACTGGATGGTGACTGCATTTCAATGTAGCAGATGAAGCGTCTGCGGCCGCTCTGTCTGGGACCTTCGACCGGCCTGTACTCCTCTCGGGTGTATGACTTCCTGCGGTCGTGGTCTTCACGTCGCTGCTGTCTGGATTCTGGGTCAGGACCACCCTCTCGGGGGCTCAACGGTGTTGTCCGACTGCGTTCCCTCATGCTCCTCCGGCTGCCCGGGGAAATGGGGGCATTTTTGCAAACACCCCATGTGGCGCATTTCTGTCCCAGAGCAGGGCAGTCGCCTGTGTCTGGGTATTCATAACCACACCTAGCACGTGGCGTCCGTGCCTCTGGGCGGTATGTTCGGGGTGGTGAAGAGTTTGTTGATGGCGTCTGGTTCTGGGGTCTTCGGCTGTAGCTTGACTTTGCCCAGGCTGTCAAACTGTGACTCGACCGCTGCTTCCAGGAGAGCAAGGGCTAGGGTTTCTTCAAACGACCGCTGCTTCTGCAGAAGCTTCTTTCGAAAAGAAAGACTGGGAGTCACACCCAGCTATGACCTGAGATCGTAGGGCTTCCTCGTTGAGTATCAATGGAATTTGCAATGTTTTAGTTTGATGCGCAGACGCATTAAATAGTTGTTGAGGGATTCCCCTTTGTCTTGGCGTGTAACGGGGAAGAGGTGCCTTTCATAGTCAACATTGGTATGGGATGTCAAGTATTCTGACAATTCGGTATGCAGGTCATGATAGGACGCAGTGTCAAGGTTGACAAGCTCCCCTGCAATGTCTCTGACTGCTGGTCCGACGGCCATGGATAACGTGTTTTTGAGCCGAATGTCATAGTTGAGTCCTATGGCCCACACATAAAATGTAAAGTCGCGTAGCCATGTTGACCATCTGGGGCCCAGATTCCTGGTGTCACGTACATCAAACAAGTAGGGTAGGTGTAGCACTTGAGAGCCCCCGCCTGAGGGGGGCGCATGCCCCGAGGGCCCAGCGCCCGACGCAGATGTAACCTGCTCACCCATAAATGCACATCTTACACTGCTCCACACTACCTGTCATGCCTGAGCTCTCAAACCCAATCAGCAAGACCCAACCGTTCAGCCTACCTAGAGCAACTGACCACACAGAGATACAAAAGACAAAAAGCAGGTGGCTCCAGCTTCCCTGTCATTGCGGCTAATTACTGGAATGACATGCCTACATAACTAAGGATGGACCCCTCATTAATGTCCTTTCGCAAAAACCTGGCTTTTCACCCAGGACATCAAGCACTATCCCCCCCCCCCCACCTGTAGGAGTCCTAGGCTTGCCCCTCGGACAGGTAACTTGCTATTCTGGCTTTTATCTTCACTTAGCTAGATGCTAAGCACATTGAGCTTAGTCCTTTTCTACTCTGTAACTGTATTGTATGACTATACTGTATAACCACTTGTAACCCTATTCTTAAGTTCAAGCGCCCAGATTCCTGAGGGTTAGACGCACTATATAAATGTAATAAATAAATAAACCTCCTCATCGGACATGATTGTGGCTGATTGAGAGTTACTGGGCGCCTCTTATTGAGTCTCACTGGTGTGGTGGTGGAAGAAGGCCAGCATGCAATATGGGCGAGATAGGTATGTTGGAGCCTTTATGCTTGTCCTTTTTGGGCCTGCAGGACCAGGTGAGGTAATCTGGTACCCGTTCACCACATGCCTTGCTGTAACTTTTGATCTGGTCTGACTGGAGGGCTTGTAAACTGCTAATGGTGCCGGGCCCCTTGTGTAGGCCTTCCTTTTGGCCTTGTTTGTTAGTTTCCCAATCTGTAGCCCATGCCAGTGGCTGCTGGTTGTGATTAGCGCTCTGCTAGCACGTGTGGGTAGCGTGGCTTAACGATGCCAGGCCTCTGGTGTCTAGCGTAGGTGCTTAAAGTAATCAGCGCTCTGCGAGCGGGTGCGGGTTGTGGCTTAATGGTGCAGGGCTTCTGGTCTGGATTGTCCCCTCGCCGCCATACCTGAAAACCTGCGATGCGGAGGCGCACCAAAGCGCAAACAGTGGCTGACGACACCCTCTCGGGCTGCACTTCAGGAGAGGGGGCATGGCCTGCCTAAACGCCCACGTGGGTGGCTTCACCCTGCCAGCGCGATCTCCTGACGAGCGCTGGAACTTGCGTGGAGTCGATTGATCCTCGTTGCCAATGTCAGCCGGCAAGAGCGGGCCACGCTCTTTCTATCCCGGCTTCACCCACCATTCAAAGGCATCCAGGAATAACATGGCACAGGCAGGGTACGGTGTGGAACCTTCTTTATTCCCATACACATGTAAGCTGAACTTGCTACCCCTCCTTCGTCCCGCCCTCTCCCTAGCCCAGCGTCACTTCCCTTTCAACCTGTGGCCCAAACATGGGACCACCCACATAACGATGTGGGAGAACATGGGGCCTGTCACATCACAACGTGACGGGCAGGTGGCACAGCCGGCCTGTATCGAAGGCCTAGATAAAAGGTTGTGTTTGGTCGCAACCGATCTCGTGCGAGACAGCCGCACCCCGACCTCTGTCCTCCAGCCTCAGACCCTACTTGCTGTATCCATCCTTCCTATACAGAAAGTAAGCCTTTTATCGTTAGATTGCTGCTTTGCGCATGGGTACTGCTCCACGAGTGCATGGTCTACCCATCCGGCTATCCTGTGCTAACTACATCCCCATGCACTCTACAACCCTGGTGCTGCTGGATGCCAATATCCTTGCGCGAACAGCACCACCCATGGATTAACAAAGAACAAAAACTTGCATACCGCGCTCTTTTAATGTCAAGGCTGCGCAACACAGGGTTACCTAAAAACCCACTGTACCCATGCACAGAAACCACCTCATACACAGGGTTCCCGTCATCTGCACCGCAATCATGCCTCATCTCACAGCTTTGCCGCTGCACCCACAACCATGATAAGATGAACTTGGCATCAAACTATAGAATTGAGAAACATCAGTCTCTGACACGTAGCCTGCAGCATGATGTTCTTCTACTCCCCACAGTCACCTGGAACACTTGCAGTAAAAAGAGCAAAAAATATCACACACACCTCGGCTGTGCCCCTTGCAGTCTTGCCCTTTAGCTCTGCCAAGAAAGCATCTCGTACAGCATTCTATGACACTAAAGCATTGTGCCCTGTTACCAAGGCCGAGAGCCCTGCTGGAAACGTGTTACACCCTATATCTGATGTCCTTAGCCCTGCTGAAAATGTACTACACAATGAAATTGATATCCACAGCCTTGTTGAAATCGTGTTCTGCCCTGTGTCTAATGTCCCTAGCCCTGCTAGAAATGTGTTATGCCCTGTATCTGGTGCCCATAGCCTTGCTGAAAATGTGTTATGCCCTCTATCTGAAGTCCTTAGCCCTGCTGAAAGGAGAAATTACTTACATAATGTTCTTTCTATGGATTCTTCTCCCGCAGATTCCTCATCTGATAGATATTCCATCCATCTTTGCAGCTTCGTAAATTTCTTAGACTCGGTCGTCGATCGACGATCCGTCTAGCTCGGTACTCGATCGTCAGCTACGGACTTGACGTCAGGTGTATACATGATGGGTAAATGGAATGGAGAGACCATTTTATTTTTTGTGTTACGTGTTTAATGTGTATATATAAAGTCTTGTTAGCTAGAAGTATATTAAAAGAATTAAAATTAAACCGTATGCCCTGAGGACGGCCTTTTTGGTTGAAACACGTGTTGGCATTACTTGGCATTACATGGCAGGCCTTACATGGGATTATGGCACTTCTTTAGTATAAAGCATTTTTTCGCAATTGTATAAATTCAGGTTGATTATCGCTGTCTGGCACAAAGCCTGCTTCACTAATGTGTTTTGATATTACATGGCAATATACTATGTCTCTAGTATAAACCATTTGTTTACAATTGTTTAAACTCAACGGTGTATACACAGGTGTTTACTTTGTTTAAGTTTTGATTTAACAAACACATGGAATGTGTGTCACTTTTCCTGTGAATGTATAATTTTTCTTTTGAATTAAAAACCAGCTGAACATATTTGTGACTACTTCCCCATCTACTTTGTTTAAACTTACCACATCCAGTGGTCTCTGTATGGTTACTAAGCGCAGCCTGTGTAGATGGTAATCCTCAACAATTTGCTTTACTTTAAGGTGATAGTGGTAGATCACCTTACCACCTACACGACAGCAGCTGAACCATTACTTAACTTCCTTTTAAAAAATTCCAGTTGTGCGCATTCCTGATAAGGGCCCTACTCCTACAACCTCTTTTCTTCACCTGCAAAAGTTGTTGCCGCGGCAGGGCAACACAGTGACAGCGTTTATTCTGGTCCTGGCACATTCATCTCACTTCCGACCTGGGAATGCCAAGTGTTCAGAATTCGGTGTGAGGGTGCCGGGGACACAGAGCTAGCAGTATACCAAGTTTCGAGGGCCTCCTCGAAACGACGGCAGACACAGAGCAAAAGTCCTGCGTAAGCTGGTCAGCCCACTGGTTGGCCCAGGGACACTTCCGAGAAGGCTTACTTGCAGGTTTTGGTGAAGGTGCCGAGAATAGTTGGTCCCACTATTCTAATGGGTCGAAGCATCTTCTAGGACGACCAGATGCAGAGGGGTCCCATGGGACGACAGCGGGCTCAGGGTGCCAAACCTTCCAGCGGTTCACCAGCGGTTCCTCGACTCTGCTTCTTAGTTTCAGGATACTTGGATCCTATCCTTCGTTCAATGAGAACTCCAGAGATCGACATTGTATGGGTGTTTTCAGCCTCCTCTTATCCAAAGTTCCCTTTGCGCCGAAACTGAGAGGACCCAATGGGAGATCTGCTCACAAACACACACTCCATACATGGACCAATCATGGACCCCGGTGGTCCCAGTCATTCACAGCACTCCAGACTCTCTGGCACCCAGGATGTGGATTGGGGACAGACACCCCAGCCCACATCCTGGAGGCACAAACACAAGGCATGCAGAAGCCCACAAAAGCTTGGCGTTTCGTGGGAAACTGCATGTCCAAATAAGGACTTACCCGGGTCGGCTCGACCTAGGGAAAGCAAAGGGGCAAGATGGCCAAAGGACAGGACAAAGAACCTCGTGGCATGGCCATTTTGGAGCCAGGCCACCTATTCATGCCAAACGCGGTTAACATGGTTTCAATGGCAGGAAAGCGTTAAAATTATATGAAAAGATAAGCTGCCACCTTGTCTCGTTTTTAAATCTCTTCATGACCATGCCCCTCCTTACCTCTCCTCTCTTCTCTCCCTCTATGCCCCCTCTTACTCCCTACACTCTACTGATCTCTTTTTACTCTCTGTTCCCCCCACCTCCCTGTGCCTCTTCTTGTTTCCGTTCCTTCCAGCTCCTTGCCCCCTACATTGGAACTCCCTCCCTTTCTCTATCTGCTCCATGTCCACCTATTCCTCCTTCCGATCCTCCTTAAAATCACTCCTTCACCCCCTCCCTGACTTCTCTCCTCTTCCTCCTCCCCACTCCATCTTCCTGTTCCTTTATCTCTCCCTGTCTCCCCTATGATCTCCACCCGCCCTTCTACTCTCTCTACTCCCTTTTCCCTTTCCCTTTCCCTTTCCCTTTCCTCTTTCCCATACCTCTCCTCTTCTCTTCCTTCCCAAATGCAAATTGTTCCACATGCTGTTTTTCTGGTTTGAATCATGTATATTTTATTGCTTCTATGTTCCATGTTTGATGTTTTCTGGTTGTTATGCTGTAAAGCGCGTTGCAGTAAAGCGCTATATAAACAATAAAATACAAATACAAATACATCTGCACATCTCCCAAAAAGTCCTACGAGTGTATCTAGGGTCTTTGGAAATTACTATGAGACCCAAGTGCACTAGTTACATTGTGCACGTGTTACATGTTGCAGAAAAGTTGCAACATTGGAAAAGGACTTAAGGGCATGTCAGTTTCCCCATAAAAAGTGAGTGAAAGCCCAGAGGAGTGCAGCTGAAGGCTGTGCTTCTCGGGCAAAGTTAGTCTATGGTGTCTAAACAGCAGCAAAAAGTTTGGGGGTGTACACATAGAGAGAAAATTACATACATTTATGAAATCTTTCCCAACACTGTGCGTGGGATTTTGCTTGACCCGTCGCAGGACCATCTCGATTCACATTTATTCGTTCACTTTCAAATGAACTCCCTCTGCCGGGTTCAGATCAAATTTAACTACTTTCGTTACTCCTCAGCTGGATACCTTACAGAGACCTTTGATTGAGCAGTGTGAGAAACCTGAAGGTGTCTCACCCGCTAGTCCCCGGGATCTGTCATCCAGGTGGCCAGGACACGGCCATCGCTTTTGGATCCAGTTCCTGAGGGTGGAACAGTGCGGCAGTATAACCTAGGTGAGGGCTCTTCGTGGAGTGGGACACCAGATCCGGTAGGATATTTAGGACTCTACCGCCCCCAAACCCCTTTTTTACAACACACTTTCTCACAGACAGCCCACTATGAGAGAAAGTTGAAGCTACACCACGATATCAAGGTATATCATGACGTTTTCGACACACCTAAGTCTGAGACGGTACAAAAGATTGAGCTTTTGAATATCCTCGGCAGCGGAAGGTTTCCAGCAAGCAATCCAAGAAGTCATCCAAGGAATACCCAGAGTACTAAACATCAGCGATGACATCCACATTCACGCCAGCAATAAAGTGGAACACCTACGCAGACTAGAAGTGGTACTCAACGGACTAAAAATGGCTGGACATACCATCCACAGAGAAAAGTGTGAATTCCTGAAGGAAGAAATTACTTTGTTGGATACGTATTCAACAGCAACGGCATGTCTGCTGACTCTCTCAGGGTGGCAGATATCAAAGGGGCATCTCCTCCCACCACAGCGACAGAGGTACGCAGCTTCCTAGGCATGGCAACGTATTGTGGCAGGTTTATCATGAATCTGGCAACCATTTTGGAACCATTTAAGGAGCTGACCAAGGCCAACACCAAGTGGGACTGGAACACCCACTTTGATGCCTTCAAACAAATCAAGACCTCACTTTCGGCGGACACTACCATGGCATGCTATGACACCACTCTACAATCAGAACTATATGTGGACGCCAACCCTGTCAGAATGGGAGCCATTCTGGTGCAGCCGTCACACACAAGAGAGATAAGGCCAATCGCGTATGCATCACAAGCTCTGACACCAACGAAGCACTGATACTCACACATCGAGAAGGAGGCCATTGCAGTCCTATGGGGTTGCAAACATTTCCACCTGTACCTGTTTGGGCGAAAGTTCAAGGTGTACACTGATCACAAGCCTCTACTGCCTATATTCACAGGGTCTTCCCCGCACCTGCCTGCCAGAATCAGAAAATGGCTGCTGCACCTCCAACAATATGGCTTTGAATTGGTGTACAAAGCGGGGGCAGAGAAGCCAGCAGACCTCCTGTACAGACACCCAAGAGCAGCAACACCACACAAGGTAAAGGAATCAAGGGAGACCAAGGAACACATTTGTCAAATTGTCAGCATGAAGAAACCCAAGGCCGTCAGTGTTGATGATATCCTAAAGGCAACGCAAGATGAGCCCTGCTGTCACATCGTAAAGAACGCAGTACTCGCAGGAGAGTGGAAGTCATTCCTCCGGAACGTCCACAATCACACAGCTGCAGCCAGGGACTTCCTCACAGGGATATTCCCAGTGCATCAAGAACGATCAGTGACAAGTGAGGGGCTGATCCTAAGAGGCACACGCATCCTAATTCCCACGAGCCTAAATACCGTATCGTCACGCTGGCACACAAAGGTCACCAGGGGATAGTCAGAACAAAGGCCAGAATACGACACATGGTGTGGTTCCCCCACATTGACGAGAAAGTGGAAAGCATCATCGCCTCCTGTCCCCCATGCCAAGTGACCAGGCACCCCCGAGACCTGAACCAATACGGTCAGCGAAAAGAGGCAATGCTTTGGTGGGAAGCAATCAGCATCGATTTCTGCACAGCATAGGAAGGAACTTACCTATTGGTAGTTATAGATGACTACTCGCGATACACTGAGGTGGAAATAATATCATCAACAGCAGCAGACACTGTAATCCCAGCTCTGGAAAAGTTATTTGCCACACACGGGCTACCAAAATACACCAAGAGTGACAATGGGCCGCCTTTCCAAGGGAAGGAACTGAGCAAATACATGGAAGATCTGCAAAGCCGCCACCACCACATCACTCCTAGATGGCCACAAGCGAATCAAGACGTGTAACGTTTTATGAGGACTATAAACAAAGTGCTACGCATATCGAAAGCTCAGAACAGCCTGGGGAGAGTTGACTTATACCGATTCCTGCGGAACTACCGGGTAACCCGACACAGCTCAACGGACATACCTCCAGCAGAGCTGTTGCACAGGTCAATACTAAATTCGTCAATACTGCACCATCACAGCAAAATGGTGATGGAACTAGACACAGAATGCACTCATTCTAAGAGAGTGGCAGCCAACGAGCACATGAGCACAAAACGACAGGCAAAGGAATCAAGTCACAAGGTGGGGGACACTGTGTTGGTCCTGAGAAAAGCACAAAGTCAGAGCTGTTGACCCAATATGATCATAAGCCCTGGAGATTGGTCCAGAGAGAAGGAACCCTGGTAACAGCTATCCAGGGACAGGAGACTATCACCAGGAACACCTCATGGTTCAAGCAAGTCCCAAAAGATCTATGGACAGAAGATCAGAATATTCTACAAGAGGGGAGCGAAGATGCAAGGCCGACCTCATGGGAACAGCATGAGAACAGAGAATAGCGAGGCCACAGCTTCGTGGCCCAGTAAGATGAGGAGGATACACCCCCCAGCCCGGAGGGTGAGCAGGAGGAGGAAGAGACTGCAGAGCCACTGCCACGCCAGCGATACAGTGGGTATGACCTGAGGGTGCCCCGCGGGTACCGGGTAAGCTGAGAGACTATGGCGCAGCACCGTCCCATACACTGCAAGGGGCCCCTGCAGGAGAATACAACACCGGACTCTGCATTCAAATGCCCGAGGTCTCAACCGTTGCCGGATTCGGAAGTGTCTGTCAGAGAGATCTTCACGGACAACACGACCACCATGTTCCACATAAGGGAGCAAGTGGGCACTCGATCCCCAGCGCTCTCCAAGGAAGCTCAGGACTTGTGGCACTGGGCCATCAGACAGGGGATGTTCCTTGTCTTGCTTCATCTAGCAGCCATCAAGAACACCATTGCAGACTCCCTCAGCAGAAAACTGCGCTCCTGCAACTAGTGGGAACTTCGTCAGGATCAGGTCGACCGCCACGACCCAGGATGGCTGAGCCTGAAGGCATGGCTACTGCAGCCTTAGAGTTTGGAGGTTATGAGTTGCCAGCAGACTGCAGGAAAGTCCTCACCAAGGCCAGGGTGTCGTCAACTCTAAAATGCTTCGGCCGTAAGTGGTGCCGCTTGCAAAAGATCACCCCTCTGAGGGTAATGGCTTCACAGGTTCTTCCATACTTGCTGTCCTTAACAAAAGCTGGACTAGTTCACGCATCCATCAAGGTACATCTGGCGGCCATCTCACGCTACACCAGATCCCCAGATAGATCCTTGCTGTGGTCCCACAGACTCGTCAAGGAGTTTCTCAAGGGACTTTTCTGATCTTTCTCGCCAGTGAAGGCTCCTGCCCCGGCTTGGGAACTCAACGTGGTCCTGACGAGGCTCATGGAGGCATGGTTCAAACCTATGCATCAAGGCCCACTGAAGTTTCTCTCGTGGAAGACGGCTTTCCTTGTGGCCATCACCACTCCCAGACGTGTTGGTGAGATCCAGGCCCTATCCTGCAACAACCGTATCTGACTTTCCACGTATTGAGGTTGGTACTGTGTACAAACCCCTCTTTCATGCTGAAAGGTTCCGTTGGAATTCCACATCAACGAACCTTTGGTGTTACCCGTTTTCTTCCTGAAACCTTTGTCACCAGCGGAGAGGGACTTACACTCGCTGGACATTGCTCGTGGCTTGGAGTGCTACATGACGCACACAAAAAGTTTTCGGAAGTCTTCTCAATTGTTTGTTAACTTTGGTCCTGTGAACCACAGGAAGGCCTTGTCCAAGGCTTCCATTTCAAGGTGGCTCTCCGGGCTGCATCATGCACTGTCATCGGCTGCCGAACCGGCCGCTGCTTGGCCGTCCGAGAGCCCATTCTACCAGAGCGATTGTTGCGACAACGGCGTTCCTTTCTGGTGGGCCCCTGCTTGACATCTGCAGGGCTGCAACGTGGAGGTCCATGCATACCTCCAAAAAGTTCTACTGCGTCGACAGGGATTCCAGGGAGGAGTCCACAGTCAGCCAGGTAGTGCTATGCAACCTGTTCGCTTGCAGCGAGTCTGTTCCAGAGGTGAGTGTTAATTGCTTCTGTGGAACCTTTCCACCTTCAGTAGTTGTGTAATGTGTAGTGCTGTGTATTTGTTATTCATGAGCATGTGAATCCATGCCAGACACCATGCTGGAGAAGGTTTAAGTTACTTACCTGTGACTATTGTTCTCCAGCATTGAATCACGTGGGAACCCTCCCTCCGCCCCCTCTCCGGTTCTTCTTGGTCATACTGCCACTTTATGTGCTCACTAAATCTGAAGATGGATGCCAAAGGCGGGGTTTAGGGAGAGGACTGTCATTGGATGGGGGCAGTATGACCCAGAGGACAGTGATTGGTTTAGAGGAGAAATACAGTTTTCAAGTGAAAGTGAAACTGTTTTTTCTTTTACCGAGGATTACCAGCCTGACGACAGGGAATATTCTTTTGCATGTGAATTCATGCTGGAGAACAATAGTTACAGGTAAGTAACGTAAACCTTACCCTACTTCTCCCTTGCTTTCCACACCCAATCCCTAACCCTCTTTCCGGTTGCCATAACTCCCTGTGCCGATCTAATCCAATAGACACTAACCCTCTATCCCAGATGGATTGCGGAGGCCTGTGTACTACTACTATAGTGCAGGTGCCAAAACCCTATGGGATGCAGGTGTTTGTGCTGCCCCTGCGTAACAGACAGAGGACCCGTGACACCTGGAGACTTGGTTCCCGCACCACGCTTCCTCTCGCTGCCTCAGCAGTCAGTAAGCATCTCAGCATCCCGTTATCCACCTTCTGGGCTGCTCCGGCTCAACTGCGACTCCAACTCGCCTTCTACCCATTCAACTTTTATTCTATGATCACTCCTTTTATACTCCCTCAGCATCCCGTTATCCACCTTCTGGGCTGCTCCGGCTCAACTGCGACTCCAACTCGCCTTCTACCCATTCAACTTTTATTCTGTGATCACTCCTTTTATACTCCTTTGGCGTACTAACAGGCAGCAGATGGCCATGATTACCTTCAAGTGTGTGACCTTGTAAGGGGACATGTCCATTGAGTATAATGGTGTGCCTCTGTATGCATCTTCTTCGTCCCACTACCATAGTGGTGTTTTACGCAGGAAGCCTGCATTACTCCTAACTCTCTCTTCCTCATCTCATTCCACGAGTGGTACTGTGGGGAATCAGTGTTCTGGGACTTGTGGAATCCCATGAAGGCTGAAGGGGGATCGGGTAGGTGAAAGTATTGTTGAGGATAAATGTGTAAAGTATCTAATCCTCACTTCCTTGCCTCCATCCTATCTATAGTGGTGTTCTCTATAGGAAGTTTGCCTTCCTTTTGATGGCTTTTCCTTCTTTTCAGTAAGTAGTGGAACTTCAGTGGGCAGAGTAGGATAAGGCTGGTAATATCCCTGAAAGGCTAAGGGAGAGTAGGGTGAGTCAGTACTAGCGAATGGACAGTACCATGTTTTATCTTGGAACCCCTTTTTTCTAGGTTGGGGAGGTTCCTGGACGTTTCCTAAGTTAATGGGACAGGAATAACAGTGTCCTATAAACATAAAATTCGCTCACAGGCTCCCAATATTGTGCAGGCACCTGGGGAAGAGGAGGAATGAAATAACAACCTCAGAACTGTGGGAAACAGGGTGCTGGCGCACCACAAGAGAACAGACTACAAGAACTGTGAGATTAGACTCACAATTTATTGTATCCTTTGCCAGGGGAAAACCTGGCCCTGAACTTGCAGACCATTGTGCTTACTGTGATAACATGTACGTTTCACATTATTATATATCTGCATTGAAACACCATTTGCCATATAGGCGCATTATAAATACCCAAAGGATTATTGAATAATATGTTCATGCTGTCATACTTAACATTTTGTTGGCTATTGTATGCGTCCCACTCTATGTTGAGCCTTACGTTTTTCATCTCTTTACACTTTGAGAGAAGTCATCCTCAGTGGAGCATTCAGTGTTGGCTTGTGTGGGTGACCTGAATTCCACGCCAACCTGCTTATAGGTGCCATTGTTTCAGAGTTGTAAAAAAAAAAGTTCTTGCCTACTTTTTCAATTTAATTTCTGTTAATACATCTTTCATTTTATAGAATAAAATAACCAACGTAAAACTTGATTGCATCTCTACTACTTTGCTTCTTCATGTTAAAATTGATGACATCAACGTAACATTTCCAGCTACAAATGGCCTTCAACTATACAGAACGTGGGCCAATAAAGCAAATGGGGGCTTTATATCTATTCTTGCTGAGAGGAATAACAGAGTGCGAAGGAACATTACATACTGTTCAGTAGGAACCATCGTACTGTGTCTTGCAACTTCAGCCTGGAGAACTCCTTAGTAGAGCTAAAGAAGAAGTAATTCTTTATCTATACAGTACATATATTTTGATTTCGTTATAATACACTCAACATTTATGAATGGGGTGTATGTCTATGCAAACAGCCAGCCACTCCGGGGCCCCTTTCCCACTCATAACCCCAACAGAACGGCTCTCCTAATTGGCTGAAAGTCACCTAACAGCTGTAAACCCAAATTTTAAATTTGTCCAGATAGCTGTGTTTTTGCGAAATGGAATTCTTTTGGTGAGGGAAGGCGGGGCAGGACCTCTCATCGAAGGTGTGACACTTGCATGGGAGGGAAGCAGCCCTATTCACCAGGTGTGTGATACTTAGCAGCACTTTATGTGCCAAGGTCCCATCCAGTCCCCAGGCGTTGGTTCAGCACGAATGCAGAGCACCCACAACCGGCTCACCGCAAGAAGGTTTAGGAAATATGTAACCCGGAAGGATAGCGGCAAGCTACCATCGGGTTAAATTGGTCAAATTCTCACAAGCGGCTTTGCAGGGCATCAAAAAATGACATTACGTGCCATCAGATTTTGCATATGCTGCTCTCAGATTTTGCTATCGCTACATAAATGTCACAACATAGGGTTAAAATTGCTGAGACACAGCTCTGATTCCCCGGGAAGGACGGCGCCAAGCTACCATAGGGTTAAATTGGTAAAATTGCTCACAGGCGGCTTTGCAGGGCAGCAAAAAATGACATTACATGCCGTCAGATTTTACTTATGCTGCTGTCAGATTTTACTATCGCTACATAAATGACGCAGCATAGGGTTAAAATTGCTGACACGCAGCTCCAATTCCCTGGGAGGGACGGTGCCAAGCTACCATAGGGTTAAATTCGTTAAATTCCTAACAGGCAGCTTTGCAGGGCAGCAAAAAATGACTTTACGTGCCGTCAGATTTTACTTACGGTGCCATCAGATTTTTCTATCGCTACATAAATGACGCAACATAGGGCTAAAATTGCTGAGGCACAGCTCCGATTCCCTGGGAAGGACGGCGCCAAGCTACCAGAGGGTTAAATTGGTAAAAATCCTCACAGCCGGCTTTGCAGGGCAGCAAAAAATAAATTACATGCCGACAGATTTGGCTATCGCTACATAAATGGCACAGCATAGGGTTAAAATTGATAACATAGGGTTAATACAAAAATTGGGTAAAAATTACTAACATAGGGTTAATGCTGCCCTGCCCCATACAACACAGGGTTGGCTACGAAAAACACACTGTCATAAAATGCCAGCATTTTCTGACGGGTAGGAAAATGCTGTCAGATTTTACTAGCGATAACATTTTCTGACGGCTCACGGTCTGACAGGGTGCCCCTGTCCAGAGATGTCAGGTGGGTGCTGCCCCCAGCATGTGGTCTGGGTGCCCCCAGCCTTGGTCTGCCTGGCCGTCGCGCAGGTCAGGAGCTCCCTCTATATTTTCGGCTCCCAAACACTACTCCGATGCTTCGCCTTTAAATAAAGAGGTCACTGAAGTTCCGTCCCTTTTCTTTTTGATCACAGCACGGTTACTCTAGCATACATGATGCGGCCCTGCGTCACTCCTTTTTACCGGTCCTTCGAGGCTTGCTCCTCCCCGGCTCCTCCCAGGTCACTCCAGATTCACCGCCCCTCTGCTCTCCGTTCACAGACACTCACCTTGCAAAGTTCCGTGATCTCCTCTGGTAACTCGTTGATCTGGTTGTTCTTTAGCTGCAAGATTTCCAGCTGTTCTAGTCGACCCACTGCCCTGGGGATCCGCTTCAGCCGCTTCCCATTTAAATTTAAGACCCTAGCCTTGCCCTGGAGGGCGCGCAACAGCAAGCTGTCAGCCATGGTCGCAAACATATCACCATGGAGATGAAAGAACGCCAGTACTTCTGTAGAAATAAAAAAAAGACTGATCGTCCTCCGCCTCCTCCTCGGGGTTGCCACTTTAAAGTCCCCTTTGTTGTTCCATTTGTCTATCGTTAATTTTTCGTAAACTCATATTGCAAGAATCGCACAATAATTCTTCTCAATAATGTGTTTTCTTGATCATTTGACATCTATTAAGAAGAATATTACTATTGAGATTACAGTCTCGGGAGGATAGCTCAGCGGCAACGTGCTCGCCTTGGGAGGTCCGATCCCCGGGTCCGCACTTAGAATCCTCTGGGTATTAAAGCGCGTTATAAATAACCCATCATATCATCGTATCCATGTCTGTGTGACAATAGTTTACCTGCAACAGCTGAAGCGACCCACCAGCAACAGCTGAAGCGACCCACCAGATTTAGATTCATTATTCTCTTGAAATAGCTTTTCCACTTTTAATGATGTTTGTTCATTTTAAGATGGTGGACACACTGACCTAGCACGTCTAGTCAATAGCCCAGGTGGGGTAACTGTCCCGTCTGACGGTTTGAGCCCTTGAAGACCCATAGTAAAGAGGGACCCTGATGCCAGCTGCTCAATATACTCTTTAAACAGCAAATCATATAATGACATCCACTTCTAAGCGCTTTAAGTATGCATAATACCTTGCATTTTTCACTGGTAAAATAATCCAATGGTTCCAATAAGGATGTTTCCTTTTTTGGTCTAAGCACATACTACTTACACATGCATCCCTTTAATCAATATCATTCAATCATATGTTAGCTTTCCCCTGTGTCGTGATCAATGTATGCATACATGTCAACATTCTGTGTCAAAATTAGTAAGTAGCATAATGATGACATAACAGGAAATTATGTCACATCAATTTTAACCAATTAAATGACAAAGAAATACATCTGGGGGTTAACAGCCGCCGATTATCACAAGATGGCCAGGCAGCAGGGAACTGAAACAGGAACTACCCACTGAAACGCTTTAAATACTTATATGTCAGCAAGTGCCTGCTGTGGAGGAATCAGTGTTAAAAGGCAACGAGGTGATAACACTTCTGTATACCCCAAGGAAAGTAACGCTGCAAGGACTACCGCAAATGCAGCTTGTAAGGCAAGCCCCAGAACAAAAGTAATACAGAGAGAAATATATTGTTGTGTTATAAGAGTGCCAACTGGCAACATGGGGCAGTGGCTGGGGGCACCCCTGAGGCTCATGGGCCCTTTCAACTGAAAAAGTTGAAAGGCCCGGATGCTGTTTTTTTGTTTAACTTCTTTGTGTGCACCGAGTCTGTTTTGCATCATCAGTGGTCAGGCCTACATCCATCAAATTAATGGGCCATTTAACACACCCACCTTCTGGATGGTGCTCTGCTCACGCTGGGCTGGCTGTGCGAGAGGCAGGCCTGGAAATCGGTAGAATTGGACACTGAAATCTGTAGGTGGTACGACTACGTAAAAAGCAGTAGCCTACCACCCTAATCGGTAGGGTTGGCAAGTATGATGTATGTCTGTTTTGTTTTCAGACTTTCTCCCCCTTTACCATTTACTCATTAACCACACCCCCCCGTTTTCTCGGTCTGGTTTACATCCTGTGTGGGGTCATAGTTCACTCTTTCGGACAAGGTCTCTGTGCTTTAATACCACTACAGTGGTGATGTGAACAGTATAAAAGCCAATTAACATAACATAGCATAACAATCATTACCACCCAAGGAAATTGGTACTCAATTTATCGACCTTGGAAGGATGAAAAGCTGAGTAGACCCAGAGTGGGAATGAAACTCTACTGGAGGTAAGATAACTAGGTGGAGTGTTGGGTAGGACACTTGTCATCATTATGTGAAGAAGGAACTAGGCCTCTCCACTCACATGATTTTGGCGGATGTCACCCGCAATGTAAGCAGCTGTTTCACCCACCAAGCCCATATTAGCCAATGTGCTTTCAACCGTCAAAAACAAAATCGGGTGTTTTCACCCACCCTGTGGCTCAAAAGGTTGAGAACTATGAACCAGGCTGGGGTAGAATAAGGGAAGTGACGTAGGATGAAGGGCGTGGGTGGCAGTTTAGAAAGAGACATGAATAAGGCAGGGTGTTGGAAAAGGTCCTCTCATGTGATGTGTCTTCAAATACAACTGTACTGTTGCCCTCAAGATCACACAACTTATACCTAATAACAACAACTATAGTGATGAAATTCTATTTTTGAACAACACCTGATCGCCAGGATGAGACACTACACAGTGTGTACATGGCGCTAGAAGCGGGAAACCTCACACTGAATATAGAAAAGTGTGATTTCAGGAAGAAAACGTTGAAGTTCTTTGTCTACATCTTTTCAGACCAGGGGATGAGGCCAGATCTGGGGAAATTCAGATTTTCCACACATTCGTTACAGAAAGTCATAATTCTATTAAAGACACGGAGGCGACGGATTATGCTTTCTCCACAACTTTACTGTTCAGCAGCAAAGAAAAAACAGTACCAATGAACATGAATACAAATCTAATAAAAACTACAATAACCATGTTTTTCTGAGATTTTGTAGTCCATTTCGATTGGTCCTCGAACTGACCATGTGATAAATCCATTAACCAATAAACAAAGTCCTTAATGCCTAAAACTCCTGTCCTCTTTCCCTTCCTCCTCTTTCTTTGTCCTTGCGAGGATGAGTTCTGTACGTCTTTTGTTTCCTTCTCCTATCTCAAATTCCCGATTGTTTGATGTCTGTCGTCATCCCTAAAGAAACATAAAATTAGAAAAGGTGACTATAAACCGAAACAGGGTGGGTCAATCGTAAACTCAACATATAGTAAATAACCTGTATCCTCAATGAGCATTAACAACATCTTCATAATTATTATACATCCTGTATGTTTCATTAGACATAAATATCAACAGTACATGACATGTAAATATCTCATTCTTACGATTGATCGGGTGGGATAATCCTTCGCCTCCGTGTCTTTAATAGAATTATGACTTTCTGTAACGAATGTGTGGAAAATCTGAATTCTATGTCAAGACCGGAGGCTCGGATTATGCTTGTTCAAAGCTTACTTACCACTAACGATGTTGTACTTTCCATGGGTTTAAAATAGAAAGTTCTAAAAGTCGATTCATTCAACCAATCCACAGACCTCATAATGTCCTCTACTCTAGCACCTATGTAATAAGCTTTAGTAGCCATCGCTCCTCTAGCTGAGTGTGCGCCATATCTCTCAATATCGATGCCCGCTTGTGCCATCACCCACCTAAGCCATCTGGCTATGGTAGCCGGTCTAACCGCTTTAAATGGTTTACAAATTGCTATTAATAATTGTGTTACCCCTTGGGGCCTTACTTCCCTCGTCATATCTTCGTATGCCGCTAAGCATCTGACTGGACATAATTTTGGTTGGTTTGGAAAAAACTCATAGGAAATAGATCTCAACCCTGTTTTGGTCCACTTTGTTATGAGGAAAGTCACTCTGTTAGGGGATATACCTTTCCTGTTAACCTCCAGAGCTCTAACGTCAGAAGATCTCTTACATGCTAAAAGACATAAGAGCATGGCTAACTTGCCTGAAATTGCTTTATGAGTCAGATCCTGATTATCTGCCCATGTTAAAAATAACCTCAAGACCTTGTCCACATCCCATAATTGACTATATTTTTCGCTAGGAGGTTTGAGCATCTTTACTCCTCTTAGAAGTCTACAAATTAATGGGTGTTCCCGAATCGCTAAGCCTTCAACTCTAGGATGCCCTGCCGATATTGGAGACCTGGCCGTGTTAATGGTCCTATACGCCTTTCCTTGAGCTGCCATCTGAGCTAAAAAATGTGCTACATGAACTACATCTGTTCCATCGGGATGTATGTTCCTCTCCAAACACCAGCTACTCCATCTAACCCATGCTGATCTATAAGCCTTATGTGTCCCTGTGGCCCAGGATTCGTTAATGATGTTTTCAGCTTCATCCGACAGTCTTGGCCTAATCCAAGATCCCCTGAAATCGCCCACGCTAAGAGATTGAGTCCTCCTGACCTCACCAAAGGGTGACTGAGGTCTCTGGGATCTCGAATGATTAATTCTATGTTGGGTAAAGCCAGTGGGTTCTGATGAGTCAATTCCAGTAGACTGGGAAACCACACCTGTCCTCTCCAATCCGGCGTAACTAGGATTAGGGATGCTCTCTGACGTCTCACCTGAGCTAGCGTCCTCGTTATCATGGAGAACGGAGGAAACGCGTAGTTTTTCTGATGGCCCCAGGATTGCAGAAATGCATCCGTCGCTTCTACTTCCGGGTCCGGTCTCCAGCTGAAGAACCGGGGTAATTGCCTGTTCAGTCTCGATGCAAACAGGTCGATCTGGCATGGACCCCAACGAGACATTAGTTCCTGAAACACCCCCTCATCCAGCTTCCAATCGCTGGCGTCTCTGAGGTATCTGGAGTTCCAATCGGCCACTTCGTTCTGCTGGCCCGGCAGATACTCTGCCCTCACTGAAACTCTCCTCTCCAGACAGAGTTCCCAGAAATCCTTTGCCAGTTCTGCTAGTATTCTGGATCTTGTCCCTCCCAGTCTGTTGATATACCTGACTGCCGAGACATTGTCCATTTTCAGCAGAACGCAACATTGAACCCTCTCCTGGGTCCAGCATTTCACTGCAAAAGACCCTGCCAGTAATTCCAGGCAGTTGATGTGGAGACTCGTCTCTTGATCCGACCACCTGCCCCCTGTCGACAGGTTTCCGCATCGGGCTCCCAAGCCCCATCTGCTGGCGTCGGATTCGATGATCAGGTCCGGGGATGAACCAAATATGGCTCTCCCGTTCCATGCATCCATATGAAGGAGCCACCATTTTAACTCTTCCCTCACTTCTTGGGAAATATTCACCTTTGATTCGTATGAAACGCCCTTCCTGAGGTGATAAATCTTCAACCTCTGGAGTGCTCTGTAATGCAGCGGCCCTGGAAAAATCGCTTGGATTGATGCCGCTAGGCGCCCTACTAATCTCGCAATATCCCTCAACGAGAGTTCTCCCTTCGCTAGTGTGTGTCTCAGCTGTTTCTTGATCTCGTTCACCTTGTGAATGGGAAGACTGAGCGTTCCCTGAATTGGGTCCACTATGAAACCCAGGAATTCCATTGTCTGAATTGGTACTAAGCTGGATTTCTCCCAAGTTATAATAAATCCCAGACTTTCTAGTAAGTCTATTGTTAACTGTACATGTTCTATCAATGTCCCCTTCTCTTGGCACATCAGACATATATCGTCTAGATATATTATGAGTCTTATCCCTTGAGCCCTGAGGTGTGATACAACTGGCTTCATCATCTTGGTGAAACACCATGGTGCCGATGCCAGGCCAAAGGGTAGGCATCGAAACTCCCATGTCGCTTCCCCCCAGATGAATCTCAGAAATCTGCAGTGTTCCTCTGCCATGGGGATAGTCAGGCATGCGTCTTTCAAATCTATCCTGGCTAGCCAGTCTCCCTGACATAAAGTATCTCTTAGTAGGTGTATCCCCTCCATTTTGAAGTGTCTGTACACCACATAACCGTTTAGGCCTCTCAGATTGATTATTGGTCTTGTCTTGTGTTTCCTTTTTACTAGGAACATATTGCTTATGTAACCTCCTGATTGATCTGATGCGGGTCGTATAGCTCTTTTGCTTTCCAGCCCTCTCAATTCTCTCTCCAGTAAGATCTTGTCTTCCCTGTTCAATACCATCCCTCTTGGTGGTTTCTCCTGCTGAGGTGTATCTAGAAAATCTATATGAAAACCTTGAGCGGTCTGAATCACCCAGGAATCCCCCGATATGTTTAACCAATTTTTTAAAAATTGAGCAGTTCTCCCACCTACTTCTAGGATATTTATACGTGGGAATGTTATTCTCACCTGGGTTATTTTGCTGACGTTCCCCTCACCAGTTTCTGCCTCTTCCTCTACCTCTCAATGGGAAGAAAAGTGTTTGTTTACGCTCCTCTTGCTCTCTCCATTGAGCCCTGTCCTGGTAGGATCGATTGTATTGGAACCGGCCAGCCGAACGACCCCATCCTCTGCTGGCCCGTCCAAAAATCTGCCTTCCGAAAACTCTCTTAAGAGAGGCTTGAGCCTTATCCAAAGCTGCGTAGGAATTTACAAATTTGGTGAGCTCCTTGATAAAGGAGTCCCCAAACAACTTTCCCTTCGCCAATGTGGCGGATTCTGAGGAGGCTAATACACTCAATTTAGGGTCAATCTTTACTAACAAAGATCTCCTCCTTTCCGTGGTTATAGCATGATTAGCGTTCCCTAACATGCATATCGCCCTTTGGGCCCATCCGATAAGGATTGCCGGGTCTATCGGCTCCCCTTTTACTTTCGCTTCTTCTCCCATCTGGAGTATCTTTGTGAGGGGTCCCGTCATGTCAAGCATCTTTTCCTGACATGATCGCCAGGATCTATCAAGACCCTTCCTCACATCTTTTGTAAACTTGCTCATAAAAGTTATCATTTTATCATCTATAACAGGTGTATCAGCAGCACCTTCAGGGAGGAGTGGTCTGGGGCATTCCGCCCTCATCTTGCTTCTAGCCTCTTTGGCTAATGGCGCCCTCAGGCGTTTTTTTAAATATGCCGCAATTCTTTTGGGGGGTTCCCATTCTGACGATCTGGGATGGATCAGTGCTTCCGGATCAAAATCCCCCTCATCGGCACCATCATCCTCCTCCTTCTTCCTTTTCTTTGACGCCTCATGGCTTTCATCCCCTGATGAGGATATTGATAACACTTCCTCTTCCTCGGGATATTCCTCCTCCCAATCATTCTCACCCTCATCTGAGGAATAGGAGGATGACTCTCGTCCCCTGCTAGGCACTGTCTTACCCTTTGTCTTCCTTTTACCACCTTTCTTCTTCGGTGGGGAGCCCGGGGTGGGGTGTGGGCTTCTTCCGCCCTACGGGCTGATTTACTGCCCCCTTTTGATTTCAACTGTGCCTTAAGGCTCTTGACCTCCACCAGGCCCTGAGAGAATCGGAGCCAGTCCTCCATCAGCGCTATTTGCTAAGGATTATGTCCCAGTGAAGCCCCCAGGGCTTTCTGGAAAACATCAGTCATGTCTGAGTGGCTCCTCTTTTGGCTGACCCCAGCCTTCCCCTCATCACTGGAGGAACTCATGATTCTCAGGCCCTGGGGAGTAGTGTAATTGTTATGAATATTATATATATATATATATATACCAGGGTCCTCTCAGTACAGAGAGTCAGATTGTGTATTAAATTGAAAATATATATATCTTCCCTGGTTCTGCTTATATCATAGATATAATGTTAATATCAAATCACAGGTTTTACCTGGGACTGTGCCCGCATCGGGTGCGGTATCAGTTGATTGCCTGTAGGGGCACTGTTGAGCTCTTAAACAGGACGCTACGCTCGTGCGATGCGTGCTGTTGTTAGCCCGTATCAGTAATAAAAGCTCTTTTCGTCGGAGCAATTTCACTCGTGATCCACACTCAAACCGAATATATCTCGTGATGAAGAACGAAGGAGAGAGCGCCGGAACTATGCGGTCCCGTCGCCCTCTCCCTTCTGTTATGTAGTGCCCTCTCTGACGGGTCGGAGGAGCTGCGGCCGCCGGTGCACCAGCCCCGTCGCGGCCGCAACTCCCTAGAGCCGCCTACCCGTTGCGGAAATGTTCCACCTTAGTAAAGAAACACGCTTGTCACACGTCAGATGAACGTTTATCAATCCATGCACACAAACACTCACAATATTATAATAGGTAAAGAAGTACTTAACTCGCTGCCGAGCAGCAAAGAAAGAGGAGGAAGGGAAAGAGGACAGGAGTTTTAGGCATTAAGGACTTTGTTTATTGGTTAATGGATTTATCACATGGTCAGTTCGAGGACCAATCGAAATGGACTACAAAATCTCAGAAAAACATGGTTATTGTAGTTTCTATTAGATTTGTATTCATGTTCATTGGTACTGTTTTTTCTTTGCTGCTGAACAGTAAAGTTGTGGAGAAAGCATAATCCGAGCCTCCGGTCTTGACATAGAATTGGCAGCACTTAATGAGACTCCTCACATGCACAATGTTTCAGATTCTCCCTTCGTTTCTGGGTCTTGCAAGCTATTTCAGAAGATACCTTCAGGGCGACTTTGCAACGATTAGTGCACCCTTGAGGGAGCTCACAAAAGAGCATGAAGTGTTCATATGGAAAACAGAAGGTCCAAATGCATTTGAATGCATCTGCCGAAACATCACGTCTGAAGAAGACAGGGCATACTTTAACTCCGAGTGGTGCACTGAAATGACAGTGGACGCAAGCCATGTATGTCTAGGGGTTACACTAGCGCAATATGATCCCACAACACTGCACCATAAATACATTGTTTGTTATGCCAGTAGAAGTCTTAACATCACTGAGAAGGCATACTCGCAGGTGGAAAAGGAAGGGCTAGCGGTGTTGTGGGCCTGTGAGCACTTCCATCTTTTTCTGCATACAAAGTCGTTTATCGTTTGTGTTGATCATCAAGCACTGCTGACTATGGGAGTCCTAAAACCGGTATGCCACCATGCATCACTCGGTGGGGCCTCCGGCTGCAAGATTATGACTATAACATTATACATATGCCAGGCAAGGAGGAAAACCCTTGAGATTTCCTTTTCAGATATCCAGCTAGTTAGTCGAAAGTGGGACCATCCATCGCTGACAGATATATTAACTATATCATGAATCAAGCCCACTTGCCTAGACCTGGCCACGCTGCAACAGGAGTCGGAGAAGGATGCTGCATTCATCATTGTAGTGCACTGCCTTGCTCATGGAAAATGGAAACATGCTAAGTAAATGGCACGGAGGGAGTCGGCAGAATTTCAGATGGAAGTGTTAAGTCCCCTGTTGGCAAACAAGGAGCTCTTGATGACGGAAGGCCACATTAACTTAGGCAACAGACTGGTGATTCCCTCCTCATTGAGGCAACAGGTGATTGACCTGACCAATGAAGGTCATAGGGGAGTGATCTCTGTCAAACGACTGCTCAAACAAAAGGTCTGGTTTCCTAGACTGGACGCACAAGGGGAAGATACGCTGAAGAACTGCCACACTTGCTGTGTAATTGCTCCAACCATGAGGCCAGAGCCGCTACAAATTTCACCCCTTCTGGATGTGGTATGGCACACGATCGCGTTTGATTTCTTTGAGCCAATACGTGATGGGTCATATGTCCTAGTGGTGATGGATGAATACTCCAGGTTCCCGGATGTTCAAATTGTAATATCTACTGCTGTGTTCAACATCATTCCTGGGCTTGACCGGATTTTCACGGCTTATGGTGTTTCTCAGACCGTGAAATCAGACAATGGCCCTTATTTAATGGACATGACTTTCAGAACTTTTCAGAATATGTGGGATTCCACCATTGCAGAGTCACTCCTTTATGGCCACAGGCAAATGGAACAGTGGAGCGATTCATTGCCAATGTCAATAGATCGCTGCAGATATCGTATCTAACCAATCGCCCTTTGGAGCAAGTGCTATATCAACTGCTAAAGGATTATAGAAATATGCTGCATAGCACCACAGGATGGTGCCCCTCAGAGGTGATGTTTGCTGAATTATCCAGACAAGACTGCCTGGCATGCGAGTGGAAGAGGATCAACATATAGATGATCAAGTTCTGCATGAACATGATGCTCATGTGAAAGAAGAGATGAAATTATATGCTGACAGGAGGAGGAGAGCAGAGGAGTCCAGCTTTGAAACAGAAGATCAGGTGTTGGTGAAACAAACGAGAAAGTGCAAGGACCTGTCTCCATTTCACCCACGGCCGTTGACGATGAGAACGAAAAGAGGGTCCATGGTAACAGCATGAGATGAGGGAAAAGGGATGACCCCAAACTCTTCCCACTTCAGACACATTCTCATATCCCCGAGCAACATAAGTCTGGGGGCAGATTGTGGAAATTAATCTGATGAGTCGTATTCAGGAGACTGAGATGTCTGATGCTGAATCGAAAATGTATGGAAAGAAGCCACATCATAGGAACCTCCAAACCAGGTGGAGAGTTCATGACCATATCATGTACGCTACAAACCTATCTGCATAATAGAAGAAATGGGGTGATTCAGCTGGTTTGTTAAGGAGGGGAGGTTGTAGTGTCGGATAGGACACTTGTAAGTAAATTACTTCTTCACATCGTTATGTGAAGGATGGACCAGGTTGGGGTAGAATAAGGGAAGTGAAGTAGGGTATGGGGGTGTGGTAGTTCAGTGGGGAAACACGAATAAAGCAGGGAGTTGGAAACCGTCCTCTTGTGTGCTGTGTCTTTATTTACAAGTGTACTGTTTAATCCAGTAGCCTACCCAAAGGCTACACTGGGTTTGCTACATCACAGTTCTCACAACTGAGCTATCCCCCCACCACCCTGTGATGCATAGTTAGTGCATTACCTTCAGTTATCTCTTCGTCCCACTACTTACAGGGCAGGTGGCATCGCCATCCTTCACAAACCCTTCCTCTCCATCTTGCACTTTCACAAGCCTGCAACTCTGGCTGCAAATAATTACTCCTGGTAAAAGGTCAGCACACCCTTGCTTTGCAGAATCCCTTTGTGACTCCTTAGCAGCCATAATGCTCTCCCACCCCAGCCTCACAATACTAGGGAACTTCACCATCACTATTGGACAACCTGGAATCCCTACATCTAGCACAAGTCTCAGGCCCTACACACTCTGCAGATCACACCATTGATGCAATATTTAGCTCTCCAGACCTCATCATCGTACTGCCACCCTGCCCACTCATCTGGACTGACCACGCAGCCACCTTCTTCAATCTTACCCCGATGGACCTTCCCTACCCTCCGGCAGCCCCAGGGACACTTACCCCTAAAAACAATAACATACAACGCAATGTTTGTAAGAGATCTCTCTATAAGACATATCTGGTGCATCACACAATCGATTCAAAGTGAGTCATTATTTTGCATGCATCAATTATTACTTGGATCCAATGCCGTGAGATGTTATGCTAATGGCCACGATTATTCCTGTTACACTTTGTACTCTGTTGTGCAACATGGGAGATATATACACCCTAGTCTGCCCCCTCTTGCATATCTTGCCACTGGCTCCAGCCATACATAGAGCCTCACTCACAACACTTGCGGGCAGCCTCATTCGTTGCCGCTCAGATACTTTGGATACCAATCCCAACACAAATGCTCGCTCGCACCAGACCACATTTCCCAAAGTCCGTCGGTTTCTTCCGCGCACTTTATCTATGCAACCAAGATCTCTCCCACGTCATTCTACCATTGGCCTAGCCACTTGCCTCTCGAGCCAATTAGACACAGTTTCACTTTCGTTTGAGCTGTGCGCCACGTCACGCACACACCCATTGGTCCACATGGCGCACCCCCATTGGCAGCATGGGCCTAAGTGCGGGACATAACACATAGCATTGGAACCTATCCCAAGGCAACTTTCAGCATTCGTTGCCGCTTTCGCAGTGAGATTCACACGCTCGCGGTTCCCGCAAGTAAGTGCAACGACAGAGGGCTTTTTACCCTAGGGATATGTACGCGCATTTTGGCATCCTGCACCACACGTATTCCACTGAGCATGTCCTAACACCATGCATGGTCGCTCTCGTTGGCAGTACTGTGATGCTGGAAATGCATCGGAGGGACAGGGCCTCCGTATCCTTGTCCTTTACTGCCTTTTTATCGTGTGTTCTGTCATATTTTCCACGCAGGAGTTCATGTGGGACTCCTGGTGGTGCAGCTCTCTCCCTTTTGGTTTGGTGAACAGACCCATGGGATACCCGTACGGCACCCATGGGTGGGGGGGTACAAACCTGTGCCCCTAGTGTATGTTTTTGGGCACCTGTTGGTGGCCCGCAGAGCAGGGTATGGGCTGGTGGCAGCTCCATGCTGAATTTGACAGGTGCGCCGAGTATCCTCCATTTTGGGATAACCCGGCCCTGCCATTGGAGTCAGTTGATTCCTGATGGAAAACAAGATGGCCCCTGTGGCCTCTTGCTTTCTATTACCTTGTTTTCCCAAAGTCCTGGGAAGCCCTGACTCTGTCCCTTCCCCCTGACTGGCTGTTGGGTGGAAGTTCCATATATGGTGTTTTTGTGAAGTCCAGTCCAGACTGACTGGAGCCTTCCCAGTGACTGTATGTTGTGGGTACGCCCTGTGGGTGGGACCTGGGTGAATGGAGTGTGTGACCAATATACACTTCTTGTTGTGGCTGTCTGGTTTCTGGTATGAGAGACAAAGACTGAGACAGCCCTGCCCGAAACTGGCCTGAATGCATTGTGGCTGGGTACTTGTCCCAATCCACATTCCTTGTTGTGAGTGTCTGAGAGGGAGGAGGATGGCCTGAATGCACTGTGTGCCTGATTGGCTGACTGACTGCATGACTGACTGCATGAATGCCTGTCTGTATGATTGGCTGCTGAGAGTGACCCAGCAGTGTGGATGAGAGACAAGATAGTATATCTGGGGACCTCTCACCACTGGAAATTGTTCAGAAGCTGTGTCTACACTTTAAGAGTAACTGGAACTGCTGATCCTCGATGCCCAGCTGGAAGACGAAGGCTTGCTGTTGCATTTGCTTCGACCTGATCTGAAAGCTGGCGACCTCGTCAAGGACTGATCCGAGAGAGGACCTGGTAAGGCGCCCTCTTCCCGTGCTCCGAGGGACCATCGAGCACCGCTAACCTTCGCCGAAGCTCCCTGGAAGTCAGACCCTCGAAAGGCTGCCGACCTGAGACGGGACCGCTGAGGAGAACGAAGCAAAGCACCCGGACTTCCCCGCTGTCGAATTCTATTGCCGTCGACCAGGGTTCGCAGGTTTGTGTAACCGCTGGAGGCCCGTCGAAGTTGTGTTGCCCACTTGACGCCGTGCCACCGACGACTGGAGCCGCCCGCTCCTTTGCCTAAGAACATTTGAATCCAAGGACTCCCTTGCCCGCAACGTCAACCGCTTTGTCCCGCCGGAGAAAGTCGAGGACGACTAACGTGCTGAGGAGAATGTGCCGGTGTGTTTCCCGCCACCTGAAGGCCACAAAGACTTTGACGACTCGACGCCCTTGTTGGGCCACAGTTCTTCTGAAACTCTTTGCGGTCCTGAACAATCCGTCGCCGAGGTGCCCCGCACACTGCATCCTCGCAGGACGTTGCTAACAAGCACCGCCTGGATCGACATCGGGGTCTCGGCACCCTTGAACTTCTCATCGCCGCCGTCGGCGATGACAAGTTCACCATCTTCGACGCCTCTCGACGATCCATGGCTCCTGCTTTAAAGGGAGTCACTCAAGAAGGATCCTTCGACGCGTCTTCAATTAACTCTACTCCACCAGGTACATTGGGGGGGTAAAACCTTAGTAGGAGGAAATAAGGCTATTGAACAATATATGGACTGGGCTTGTGCTATATATCTTTATTTGTACAGGTTGCCCCGGTGGGGAGATCTCCACACAGAACTGTACCTAATGGTAGGGGCCAGTATTCTGCCTACCGTTTCAACCATCTTGCTTTCCTTCCTATCTCTATTGCTGGTTCCGCGTTATTGATCTGTGTGACATTTTAACCGTACAGTTGATGCACTTTAATGAGATTCGATAACATTGGTGGTACCACCTTAGAATTGTATATATTTATCATTGTTGATTTCCGAGTACAAAGTGCGTTATTGTGATCGTGTACATACCTTTGAATATTAATTATATAAAGATTGTGTTTTCAGGAAGCTGAGTTGAAGAAAGAGGAGTTGGCACAGCAAGTGATACTCAAAGATAGGGACACTGAGCACCAAATAATCCAGCTAGAGAAAGCTAGAATGGAGACTTCAGCTAAACCAGTTGAGAGTGGAAGGTCCCCAGCCACCAAGTTTATGAAAGATTTGGTTGGTGTGTTTGTGGAGGGTTCGGATATCCTCCAATGGATTGAAGCATTTGAAATGGCTTGTGCAATTCATGATGTCGACAAAAGAGATTGGGCTAAGTGTTTGTTAAGCAGAGTGCCTCAGACTGGGTATGACTGTATTCTGAAGCTGAGTGTGGAAGACAGGGGTCAGTATGAGTGTATGAAGTCTGCTTTAATTGCGAAGTTTGGCAAGACACCTACCCAATACCTTAAAAGGTTCAGGGATTTTAAGAAAAGAGCGAATGTGTCTTGGGTTGACTGGGTGAGTGCTGTGCACATGAACATGATGGGGTGGATTGATGGTTACAAGGTGAAAACATTTGTTGAATTGTCCCACCTGTTGTTTTTTGAGCATTTTTCTGAAGCCTGTTCACCGGAGCTGCGTCAGTATGTTGCTGACCAGAACATTTTGGATCCCTTTAAGCTGGCTAGGCTGGCTGACAAGTGGGTCTCCCACCGGGTGTCCCCTAAGGTCTCCAGTGGAAAGGACAAGGACAAAGCAAAGGGGGGCTCTCAGAAAGCTGAGGAGTCCCAAAAGCAGTCACATTCGGGTAAACCTAAACCCTCCTCTCCTAAGACCCAAAAATCTAGTGGGCATAAGTCATCTGTGGGTGGGAATAGGAGTAGTGGTCTACCTGCTGCAAAGCAGGCTCTCAGTGGTTCCAGTACTGTACCCCGCACTCCCGGCACTTGTTGGGATTGTGGGGCTCTGGATCGCAAGAGGGGTGACCCCAAGTGTAAAGGAAAGGCACTTGGAGTACAGGCTGTCAGCCTGACCTACCCTCACCCCATGTCTGAGGTGGAGGCCACTGTCCTCCCCTCCTCTACAGGGATCACATTTGGTGCTCCTGTGGGGATTTCCTTAGTGTCCCTTGGGGCCTGAGACCAGTACGGGGAAGTACTGGCGACTGTCCCACAGAACAGCCGTAGATTTTTGAGAAGTGTCCTCCTGAATGGCCAGCCTTCTACTGGTTTGAGAGACACTGGGGCAAGCATGACAGTGGTGGACAGGACCCTGCTCAAGCCAGAGGACTATGTAGGTGCTGCTCTGAGAACCACCAGGTTAGCTGGTTGGCCTCCCAAATTATCGCCTGTAGCCTTAGTCAGACTCGTAATTGGAGACAAGACAGCAAAGCTTCCTGTCCTGGTTCATGACAATGTCCCTGCTAACATTCTGTTAGGTAATGATCTAGTAGAGTTGGGATTGATCTCGGATGGTCTTCCCATGACTGTTGCTGCGGTCACTAGGTCACAGGTGACCCCGGGTCTGGCTGTGAGTCAGGTACCCGAGCCAAAGGTGCGGCCTAAGGCAAGACGAAGGAAGAACAAGAAGGCCACCTCTGTGGAGGGAGCTCCTTCTCTTCCTGCTGTTCCTACAGCACCCATTGGGATCCATGCTCTGGATGGGCTGGGCCCAGTGGTAAACCCCATCTCAACTCCTGTGGGAGAAGAGCCAGAAGACTCTCCTGTGGGAGGGGTTCTCAACCCGGAGGATCATCTCGATCTTCAATGCTTGTTAGCTGAAGGGGGGCCCTCCCGTGCAGACTTCTGTAAAGGACAGAGAGAGTGCCACTCTCTCGAGGGCCTGAGGAAACAGGCCCTGTCCCAGGAACAAGGAGAAGTGCCTAGGACATTCTGGATTTATTGGGAGGGTGAGCTCCTTGTTAGTGTGCCCACTAAGCCTGAACCTGGTGCCCTCAAGAGGTTGGTGGTACCCCAGGTTTACAGGCCCTTTCTACTGCAGTTGGCGCATGAGGTGCCCTTAGCTGGTCATCTTGGTACCAAGAAGACTAAGCAGAGGCTCTCTGCCCATTTCTACTGGCCTCGGATGGGAGTAGAAGTGGAGTCCCACTGCAGGACCTGCCCAACTTGTCAGTTGTCTGGCAAGACTGGAGGCAGTGTCATTGCCCCACTGCAGCCATTGCCAGTGGTTGGCACACCATTTGAGAGGGTGGGCATCGACATTGTTGGTCCCTTGGACCCTCCCACTTCAGGTGGACATCGGTTCATCCTGGTTTTGGTAGATCATGCTACCAGGTACCCTTAGGCTATACCCCTTCGGACTGTAACTGCCAAGGTGGTTGCCAGGGCTCTCCTGGGCACTTTCATCTGTGTTGGATTCCCCAAGGAGGTTGTCTCTGACAGAGGATCCAACTTCATGTCTAGTTACATGAAGACCATGTGGAAAGAGTGCGGAGTAACCTACAAGTTCTCCACCTCTTACCATCTCCAGACCAATGGTCTGGTTGAGAGATTTAATAAAACTCTCAAGGGCATGATAGGTGCTTTGGAAGAGCCCCTAAGGAGGAAATGGGATCTCCTCCTGCCATGCCTGCTGTTTGCTTACAGAGAGGTACCTCAAGAGGGTGTTGGTTTCAGCCCCTTTGAGTTGCTCTTTGGACATCCCGTGAGGGAGCCCCTTGCCTTGATCAGAGAAGGTTTGGAAGCCACCCCTCCAAGTTCCACCAAGCAACTGGGGGACTATGGGCCTCATTACACGGATGGCGGAGAACCATGGCGCTATTAGCGCCATGGTTCATGCCGGTAAAATACCGGCGCCGTCTTGGCGGAAAGGGGAATTACCGCCCCATTCCAAGGTTGGCGGGGCGGTAATTCCCCCTTCCACCATTGCCCTTCCCCATTCCCATTTTTGCCACATAGGGCATAATGGGAATGGGGAAGGCGCTAATTGCGGTACCGCAAATTGCGGTACCGTAATTAGCTCCCTGGGTCCCTTTGCGGGTTGGTTTTTAACGTCTGCAAAAAGCAGGCGTTAAATCCCCCAACCCGCAAAGGGACCTCGTAGTAAGGCGGTAAGGATTTACCGGTACCGGTATTTTACCGGTACCGGTAAATCCTTACCGCCATCCGTGTAATGAGGCCCTATGTGTTAGGCCTCAGACGGAGGATGACACCGATGATGGGTCAGGCAACAGCAAATCTCAAGGCCAGCCAGGAATTGAACAAATACTGGCATGACCTTAAAGCATCGCAAGTGGATTGGACTCCGGGACAGGAGGTCCTCGTGATGGAGCCTACCAAGCCTCAGGCATTGGCAGATAAATGGACTGGACCCTTCGGGATAATCTCCAAGATGGGCAAGGTCAATTATCTGGTTGACATGGGAATCCCAGGGGTAACCCCTCAGGTATTCCATGTTAATCGGCTCAAGCCTTTCCACAGGCGAGTAGAAGTCTCATGTCTCTTGCTAGCTTCAGAGCAAGAAGAGGATGAGAGTGAGCCCCTTCCTGATTTGCTGTATAGCAACCCTCAGGATGGCTCAGTGGAGGGAGTGCATCTCTCTCCAGATTTGACAACAGAGCAGCAGAGGGCCTGCAGGACTTTGCTCCAGCAGTATGCCTCTCTGTTTTCGCTGATGCCAGGCCTTACACCGTGGTGTAAGCACGAGATTGACACGGGTGACAGCGTGCCTGTCAAAAGCAGGAGCTACCGTATGTCAGACACTGTTAAGAACCACATCCAGGCTGAGGTCACCAAGATGTTGGATCTGGGTGTTATTGAACCCTCAACCAGTCCCTGGTCCAGTCCCGTGGTCCTTGTCCCCAAGGCAAGTTCCCAGGCAGGTAGCAAGGATTGGAGGTTCTGTGTGGACTACCGAGGAGTCAATGCCGTCACCAAAACTGATGCACACTCATTGCCCCGGGCTGATGAGCTCGTGGACACCATAGGTGCTGCCAAATTTGTGAGCACCTTTGACCTCACCTCAGGCTATTGGCAAATAGCTCTGACGTACCATGCCAAGGAAAAGACGGCATTCTCAACACCAGTTTAGGGTCATGCCTTTTGGGTTGAAGAATGCCCCTGCCACCTTCCAGAGATTGGTCAATCATGCTCTCAGTGGGCTGGAAGCCTTTTGTGTGGTTTATTTAGACGACATTGCTGCCTACAGTTCCACTTGAGAAGAGCATTTGACACATCTGGGTAAGGTGTTGCAGGCCTTGAAACGGGCTAACCTCACTATCAAGGACACCAAGTGCCAGATAGCTCAGGGGAAAGTCACCTATCTTGGTCATGAGGTCGGATGGGGTCAAATCCAACCTCTCCCCAGTAAGGTACAGGATGTACAGGACTGGGAGACTCCCACTACTCAAACCCAGGTGAGAGCCTTTGTCGGCCTCACTGGGTGTTATCGCAATTTCATGGCGGACTATGGAACCATAGCTGCACCACTGACAGCTCTGACTTCCCCCAAACAACCTAGGAAGGTTAATTGGACGGAAGACTGTCAGAGGGCCTTTGATGGCTTGAAAGAAAGTCTGTGTAGGGCACCTGTGTTGTGTGCGCCTGACTACAGCCGACCCTTTATCGTCCAGACGGATGCCTGCGACCCCGGTATTGGAGCTGTCTTGTCCCAGTTAGATGACAAAGAGAGGGAACATCCTATCATCTTCATCAGTAGACAACTTAAGGGTAGAGAACCTAGGTGGGCTACTGTTGAGAAGGAGTGTTTCAGTATAGTTTGGAGCCTTAGGTGTTTTAGGCCCTACCTTACGGGGTCTACCTTCAAGGTCCAAACAGATCATAAGCCCCTGAAGTGGCTTATGCAGATGAAGGGTGAACATCCGAAACTGCTCTGGTGGTCCATTAGCCTGCAAAGGCTAGACTTCACCATAGAGCACAGACCAGGGAAGAGTCACGATAATGCAGATGGCCTTTCCAGAAGGTATGTTGACCGTCTGGATGAGGGTGTCTATCCCGTGGGAGATAAGGCACCCTCCACCTCAGTCTGGGGGGGGCGACTGTGATGCTGGAAATGCATCGGAGGGACAGGGCCTCCGTATCCTTGTCCTTTACTGCCTTTTTATTGTGTGTTCTGTCATTTTTTCCGCTTTATTGATCTGTGTGACATTTTAACCGTACAGTTGATGCACTTTAATGAGATTCGATAACATTGGTGGTACCACCTTAGAATTGAATATATTTATCATTGTTGATTTCCGAGTACAAAGAGCGTTATTGTGATCGTGTACAAACCTTTGAATATTAATTATATAAAGACTGTGTTTTCAGTAATACAGTGTGTGGACATTCCTTTGTGGGGGTTCGGGGACTACACTGTACTTAAGAACCAGCCTGCATCACCTCCTGAGAAGCTAGGCCTTGATTGCTCGACTACGTTACCAATAATAGAGAATCTTGGCTGGGTTCCTCTGTGCCTCTCCTCTACCATACAGAGAGCGGAAATACAGACACCCCTCTCCAGTCTTTACAAGTACCTAGTGAGTTTTAGACAACTTGATGATTATTTTGAACATCCACATCCCCACTACTCCACGGATAGAGACTTGAACGCATGCACTGCCCATCGCACAGTGTGCACTGATCACTTGGCTATTTGCCCCCATTCCACATGATTACCACACGCACAGTTTATGACCTGTGGTAGGGCTTCATGCACCTTCTATCTCACTGTTATCACGCATGCTACTACACCTAGCATTTCTATTGACTTGAAACAGACAGATTATATGTTTTTCTTCCGCCTTTTCTCTCCCAGACCCATGGACCTTGCTTGCCACTCATAGGCATAGCCATAGCCTGGCCAACTTTTTGATATCCAGGATTTCCAGAGTGAGTCACACTCCCGTCTCTCCATAGCAGTGGATTTAATATACCACGACTCCGGTCTCCATTATGAAACATTGAGGGACCTTTAATAGAAGCTCTACCGCCGCACTTTTGCTTTACAGTAAGCGCTTCTTGAATACACGCTCAAGTGTATTTGTTCAGCACCAATCAGCCACTAATAAGTAATAAAAAGTACAAATAACACAATACAGAGATCTTAACCGCCTTTTCACATCTTCATTATACTCTGACAGATACCATACGGACAGAGTCACCCTTCACCCTTATTCTGAAGAAGTCCACCACAACAGCTAGCTCCAATCAATCGCTACAGCTGGCCGAAACACTACAGTGTTGATCTGTGACACAACTCCTTGTCTCATTTTTTCTGTTTGTACATATTGTTGTGTGTTATGTTTTCCAATACCCATGGACCACTAGGAGTCCTGGGCAGCACTTATTCGTTTCTGTATTGAAATGTTCAATTTTTAGCTAGAGAATGTGCACTGATATGAGGAAAATAACTTCTACACTCCAGAGGTTGGTACTCAGAAGTGCCCCCCATTGTTAAAGTGCAAAACTTGTCCGTTCACTGTCGTTTTGTGGAAAAAAAAGTAAATACTGAGCAGTATGCTTTTATTTTGAGACTAAATAAATTAATCCAAAATCTTGCTGTTTTGATCTCCCATCCTGATTTTTTCATGATTACTAGAAACTGTGATCATCAAAGTGGTCATGCAGAGGTCTAGTTGAACCCTCTGCAGTTTCGAAAGCCTTCAACTAATGTTTTCTTTATTTATTTTTTTATTTTACTTGTTACAATTTACAAAAAATATTTACAAGAAAAGAAAAGGAAAACTGAATGTACGAACCCTCCCTCCTTCCTCCTCTTCTAATGAAATGTTTCTTAAATCCAAACAAAACAGGTCCTCCAAATTCAAGGCTCACGGCCTAATCCCAGTTTATAGTCTTAAAGCTTCAAGTTCATAAAGAATTGGAAACTGCTATCACATAACTAATATTGTCACCCTCTATTGAGCGTTTCCACCGTTCCTCTTCTTTACATGTGCTTGACTCGTTGAATAAGTGGCCCAAATGTATAGTTCTCAGCATTGACAGGGTCGTACATGATAGTAGTAAGTGTCGGAGCGTCTCTGCTTCTTGTTTTTACAGAAACGGCAGCTAGTATCCAATGTTAGTTTTCTTATAGTTCTAATCTCATTCGTTGGAGGAGATTCATTTGAACTCGTAAGAAGGTGTCCCTCAAGGTCTTACTTGGGAATTTTTTTAAGTACTTTGGTAGGTAATTTAAGCCTTGTGTTATTGGTGGCAAATGGCTTATCAATTTACATCTCTGTTCTAAAGATGTCATCTGGATCCAATCTTGTTCCCAAAACTTTTGTTTTACTTTGTTTGGATTTTGAATGAGTTCTTCTACAGAGCTACTTATCTCTTCCAGAACATTTTGATTTTCTTTCGTCCAACGCATCAAAAATTTACTTTTCTGTTCTTTAATTTCTGCATGGATAATAGACATTACGTTCGGACAGTTTCTAATTAAAGACTTCCTGTATAGCATTAATGTATTTTGCGCAACCATCGACTCCAATGATTGCAAGCAGAGTTCCTGACGTGTGGTCCTTACTGGTGTTGATAATGGTAAATTCAGCATGTTTTTCCAAAACAACCCTTCTATACGTTTCCAAAATTCTTGTGGTATGGTCGGCATTGCGTCTGCACCGTAAATCAATGAGGGGACCACCTTTCCCTTATAGAATTGAATCAAAGGGATTACTGTGAATCGACCGAATTTTCTGTCTATTGCTTTCACCTGACTTGCCAGTTTCCTCACCTTTTCCAAAAGGTGATGTTACAGAGGCGCTCTTGTTTATTATTAGTCAGGATTACCCGCAAGTATTTAAATTCCTTCACTTGTTCAATCTTCTCCCCTTCCAGGGTCCAACTAAAGGTCTCAATGCGGCTATTTTGTTTCTCCATAGTCATGACTTTGGTTTTGGCCTTACTGATCTCTAGGTTGTTCTTCTTTATGTAGGTCGCCAATTCATTTAATTGGCGTTGAAGGCCGATTGGAGTGTAATCCATCAAAATAAGATTGTCCGCATAAAGCAATCTCGGGATCCTGACCTTCCCTACTGTTGGAGGGAAAGACCGGATCTCCTGTTCACTTTTCTCAATGTCCCAAAGGTATGAGTTGAACAGTGTCAGTGCAAGGGGGCACCCTTTTTTGACTCCTCTGGCCGTAGGGATTAACTCTGATAACATCCCTCCTTGGTTCAAACGCACTCTTATGGAGGTATCTTGATGAAGGGCTTTGATGGGCCCTAAAATACTTTCCGGGCAGTTTCTTGTTGTTAATTTTTCCCAAAGAATTTTACGATTGACCTGGTCGAAAGCCTGGACCATGTCAACAAAAGCAAGGTGGATCTTCGGGCTTCCTTCCTGAATCTTACTTTTTAAAGTACTTAATAGGAGAATGTTTGGTGCTGTTCCCGGGTCTTTTACAAACCCAGATTGTAGTCGGTCTTCATGTCCCGTTGACCTAGCCCATTTTTGGAAATTATCCAACAGTAGCGAACCAAACACTTTCCCGACCACATCTAAAAGTGCGATTGGTCTATAGTTCTTAGGTTGGTCTCTGGGTCCAAGTTTGTAAATCGGAACAATAGTTGCTGTCGTCCATGAAGCAAGTATAGATCTTGTTTTGGTGCAAATTTTTATTACCTCATAAATGAAGTCAGCCCATTCTATAAGATGTTCCTTCAAGTCTGCATTAGTAATGCCGTCGGGCCCTGGGGCTCTTGAATTGTTCAAACGAACAAGTTTTCTCTTAATATCATCCCGGTCCCAGGTGTTCTCCCATGATGTGTTTGACAGGTCTTGTTTAGGAAGTATATTTGCCCGTTCTTGTTTAGGGAAAATAGGGTGTCCAACTTTCTGAAATAACTTTGTGAAGTGATTCGACCAAGCTTCTTCTCCCACAAAATTGTTTACTAAGTTATTTTGAGGCTCTGACATAGTTCTAATCAGGGTCCAGAAATCTCTCGTTTTCCTACCTCACACTGTCTTCAGCATTCCAACTGCGTCGGCTTGGTTAATATTCTCTCTATTTTGTCTTAGCCAACTTTTATATGTCCTTGTTGCTGCTTTTTGCTCGATCGCAAGTTCTGGAGTGTTTGCTTTTTTTGCTTGGTGCTTTAGTTTCCTTCATTTTTTTCTCTCTTCCACAATACTTTTGTTAAATCCGTTTAGATGAGTTTTTATTTTATTGTTTGGCCAGGCCTTTCTTTTAACTTTGTAGACTTCAAGCAGAGGTTGGTAATCAATGTTATTTTTCAAGCCTGCTAACCGGTTCGTCTTACAGAGGCTAGTGTATGTACTAGTCAGTTCTACAACTGCATTTGCTGACAATCTTAACTTTGTTCCTCTCTTACAAGCCTCAATCTTCACTGCCATGTTCGATCTAGATTTTCTTATGCAGGCCCATTTTACCTTTAAAAGGTTATGATCACTGTTAACTGTTCTCACAACCTCAAACTCAGTTATAATCTTCAACAACTCATTTGAGACAAATATGTGATCTAAGTTTGCCATCAAATTATTTCTTTCCCATGTGAGTATTCTCGGGTTGTTTCTAGATATTGATGTTTCTAGACTCTGAAGATCCCAGGAGGGCATTGCCGTGATCCATAAATGTCCACGAACCATATTAAGTGGAAACTTATTTCCAATACCACACTGTGTTTTGCGTTTTGGGCAAACCGTGTTAAGATCTCCACACAGAATAATACATTTTGGCATCCACTCCAAATGTATTCTTTCTAGGATATTATCTGCCATTTCTAGGTAATCCTCGTTCTTAATCACTGCGTGATTCTAATATGTATTCAACAAAATTATTACTTCTTCCTTTGAGTTGTTCTTGTTGCTTTCCATCGGTTGCTTCAACCAATTCAGAAGGGACACTTGAAAGTGGATATTTGATATCATCGTTTTTATGTGGTATACCCCTGATTCGGATCTAATAGCAGTCAGCAAACCTGATGAAGGTCGGCCTTTTTCCGATCGTACATCTCGGGACAGATAAGTTTCATAACCCTCCAAAAATGGTTTCTTAGTTAACCACGTCTCTTGGAGATATACGATGTCAAAATCCCCTAAGTTGACATCGCTCTTGGCCAGGAGGTGGCTGTACCCTCGAGTGTTCCAACAGCCCATAACGATAGTATTGTTTTCCAAATCCTTCAATACATCACTCCCAGCCTCGTCCATTCTGTCCTTCCGTGCCTTACATGGCTAACTTTATTCCACTAGGGCTTTCGAATTCCATGCCCACTTAGAACGGCCATCTTCTTCCCCCTTCTCAAGTTTTTTATTTGATGTGATTTGTTTATTTTCCGGTTCTGTGACTTCTTGAGCAAATGTAATTTTTATCCTCTGAAGAGGTCCTTTTGGATATCTGCCGTTATTCAATGCGTCCTGATGAGTGATTTCGTCCTGTCCAATTTTATTCGGCTCGGGTCTTTGATCAGACCTTTCGAGGGAACTAGTCGACTTCTCGATCAAGGTCTCTTCCTTTGTTTGTTTCGACCCTTTAGTTGATTGAGATGGTGCCTCTTTGGTGCAAATTGATATTCTCCCTTGCCTTAAGGGCGTATTATCTTTATACACCCGTTGTCGTTTTTCTTATTGTGTTTTAGCACCTCTTGTACAGCAGTCCCACTTATCATAGCCCAACATTTGAAAACTCTATTGTTCCAAAATCAACATTGACCTGATTATAGGGGAAGGAATATGTAGGTAGACACCATCTCTTTTACCAGTAGAGCTGAACTCCACATTTTTTATATCTTCAGAGTTGATCTGCCTCAACTTTGGAATACAGTTAATTAGTGCCATAATGTTTTTCCGGTTCAAGATCAAGTTATCTCGAAACTCCCCCACCCGTTCCGGTTTAAAAGTCCTCTCACTACCCAACTTTTTACTGTACGGAATGTGGGTGCCTTTTTCTTTATCTAGATCTTGGTTTCTTTCTTTTCTTAAATTTCGTACCCTGTTTTGTTCTGGTGTCACTCTTCTCTTTTGATCTTTCTTTCGTTGATTTACTAATTGACCCTTCTCCGAGTCTGGCTATTGGTCTCTCTGTTGGTACAAGGTGATCTACTCCTGGAATTTATAGCCATTTGGGCCATTATTTTCCCTTTAGATTCTTTCTTTGTGTTCTCACTTTCCGGTGAGTGCGGTCTGGCCACTTTCTTTCCGACGGAGATCTTTAATGCTTTTTCCCATCTTTCTTTCAAAGTAAGGTATGGGCTCCATTGTTGCGTATCATTATTTTCCTGATTTCCACAGTCTTTTTCCAATGTCCTTACTTGTTGTACCCTTTGTGAAGTTTCTGAGCCTGAGTTTTCTACCAAGTACACCGACAAATCCATAAGGTCTATACTGTTTTTGGGGTCTTCTATTTCCTGTTGTTTCTTATTTAAAGTAGCGGCCTGCCCCGCTTCTTCTTGGTTGAGTGGTTCTGAGACCTGGAAAACCACAGATCTATTTCTTGCCTCTTCTGCGGTACAAGCTTTTTTTCTCTGGTTTTGTATTTGACTCTTTATGAGATCAGAATGTGTTTGCTGGCCTTCTACTGTTACCACTCGTTTTCCTAGTTTATTCGTAAGTCTTTTTTCCTTTACAAAGAGCGGGTATGATGTCAAGTTTTTCCCTCAAGGGTCTGTGTTGCTTTGTTCCGAAGGCCCCGAAAGATTTGCCCCCAGAAGCTTAGTTTGAGGCTCAGTTTCCTGTTCTCCAACGATTGAGGTCATAACAGGTATGTTGTTTTCCACAGACATAATTACGCATCCATTAGATGGTTGCTTCTTAATTGCAGTCAGCTGATAAGCCCTCTGTTGTTTCCATGTTTTTGTTGGGGGGGGCTTTCTTCAGTACTTCACAAACTTCAACTAAAGAGTTCTGTTTGACTGTGTCAATTCGTAATTCACTCAGCGGTTGTCCTCCCTCTACACAAATTGTGTTTGATACTGTCTTTACTGGCTCCTCAGTCTGTACAGCGATCAAGGTTTTCCCAAGGGTGATCTTGTCCCCTTCCGACACAGCTTGTTGCTTTGACTCTCCAGTAGTATCACCCAAAATCTTGTTAATTGTGTCGGGCCGACCTCCCCTCGCTTCCAAAGCTGTAATGTATCCTTCTACGTAAATCATTTTCGTATGCAGCATAGCAGACAGAGATGTATGGTCCTTTAAGGTATCGTGGATAGATTCATATAATTTACAGAAAGGTGCATGGGCAATTGTTACGGCTGACATTACAGAGAAAATATCCACTTTTTTTGTAGGTGTTTCTTTCTCATTATTAGAAGTCAAGGTTGAGGATCTTCTGTTTCGTAGTGGGGAACGCAGATGGGGACAAGGCGTATTGTTCACACCAAGGTTGTGATTCTTTGGGAGCTTTTCAACACGACTTCCCCCTTCCAGTGACACTCTTGTCGATGACTTCTGTTGGTCCTCGCCCATAAGGGAGGTCTCCTGCAAGGTAGCTTCCAAGTTTGTTTCACTTAGAGGCATGGCTTTTTCACAGACAGTTGGCTCGTTTACTTCCTGAGTGGAAGCAAGATCTACCCTCTTATCTCTGTTCTTCTCAATGTTTTCTTGCAAGTCAAAGGTACACCCTTTTGCCGTATGGTTTTTACTAACAGCAAAACTGGGTATTGATTTCTCCAATATTTCCTCCGGCACTTGCTTATTTGGGGTAAATAAGGCCTGATTGCCCCGGCCAGGTTGTGATTCTGGATCTTTGAAATAACGGATCCCAGTTTTTAAAGTTGCACGTGGAGTGTCCTCTCTCATTCCTGACCAAACAAAACTCAACCTTTGTGGATTGTCATTTATAGGCACAGCTGCTCCTTCCAGTAAGTCCGCATCAGACAGTTCCTCTGTTTGTATTTGATGTTTCATTAATGGTTTCTGGAAGAATCTGGCCACAGAGTTTGAGGACAAGATTTTTGTCCTTGATCCAGGAATAATCTCAAGTAGCACTCTCTTGTTTTGTGATGTTGAATTTTTTCTCTGGTGCACTCTTCTCGGCACTGTTATTATTCTTTTTGTTCTGCCTTTTATTGTTAGTTTATTTGGGTAGTTTTTACTGGAGTTTCCGTAATCGGGGATTCACCACGAGCTGGATAAGGGTTGTTAGGCTCAGATGAATCCTTAGTTTCACTATGGTTATTTTCACCGTTCTCGTTTTCTATGCCAGAGTTCACTTCATCTTTATCTTTAGCCTTTAAAACTTTCATGTTTTCTTGCAGTATTGGGTTATCCGGCAAAACATCATCATGTGGGCTTGTCAAATCTGGCCTGTCATCTGAGGATGAATCTCTAGGATAACATTTGTCAGTTTATTAGAGTTTACTCTGGACACTGTTTGTGCTTCCTGGAACAAATCAATGTGCATGTCACTCTCTGGCCCTTCCCGGTCCTCCACGGGCGGGCCAATCAGACTCAGCGCGGGAGCCACTCCCACCACAGCTCCAGCCGGAGTCCTTCGCAGCTGGCTTACCCCACCGACCCCACCCGGCGGCGCCTCACTCCCTTCTACCCCCCAACACTCTCCCTCAGCGGGGGGCCCCCACCATTCCACCCGCACACTCCCCGAAGACTTCACCCACCCGAAGTCGCGGGAGCTCACACAGCTCCGTCGGCGTCTCCTGCGGCTGTCACGGCTGCTCACTCAGTCCAAGCGGCCGCCGCGGCTGCTCGCACACACCATGCTGCTCTCTGACTCCCGCCACAACGGTGCACAAGTGGCTTCCCACCCCCTCCACCTCCGCCTCACCGGCCTCTCCATCAGGTAAGAGGGGCATTAAGGCTGTGGGGGGAGTCTGAGGAGGTACGAGGTTTTCTGGATCGTTATCTTTCACAACGTTCTCGTTAACGTTCACAGGATAGTTTGAGAGACATTTGTTTGCGATATCCGGGCATAACAAAGAGGTATGCACACTTGGAGTTTCAAAATTGCTTGGTTCCACTGTCGGAAAGTAAAAAACATTTTGTTCCATGCCTATCTTTGTATAGAGTGTATTAATCGATGATACGGAAACCAGGCGGCGTTGTCGGGGTGGGTGTTTCAGGGGGCTCCTCAAGTCCAAGCCTGAGTCCTCTCGGCTTGATCGTTGACTTCGGAGACAGCTGTTAGGAAAGATTTCGTAATTGTAGGTAATTTTCCTTCCATGTGGCAACCCCTAAACTTTTTGCTGTTGTTTTACACCCTGATCTAGACTTTGCCAGAGAAGCGCAGCCTTACGCCGCACTCCTCTGGGCTTCCACTCCATTCTTACGGGGAAACTGACATGCCCTTAAGACAGTCAGTACCGGGAACATTTTTTTCCGTAGTTCTTTTTCTCATGTTGCAGCTTTTGAGCAACATGACACAAGAGGCCACTGTAAGCTAAGTTACTGCTCTCTTGGGTCTCTAGTCACTCTACAGGTCCTAGAAACTCTCATTGGATTGTTAACGAACGGTGCAAGTGAATCACGGACGGGACTGGTGGCAGCAATCGTTTCTTTGTGTTTTGAGCTCCTTTTGGCTGTTTAAGCGCATTTCTCGTGCTTAGCCCAAAATGGTGGCCTGGCTTCCAAAATGGCCAGACCACGAGGTTCTTTGTCCTGCCCGCTGACCGTCTTTCCCCCTTCACCTTCCCTAGGTCGAGCCGACCCGGGGCCTTCCTTATTTGGGCATGTACTTTCCCGCGAAACACAGATGCTTTTGCAGGCTTTTACAGGCCTGGTGTGAGCCTCCAAGATGTGGGCTGGGATGTCTGGTCCCAATACACATCCTGGGTGCCAGAGAGTCTAGTGTGTCTTGAATGCCTGGGACCACCGTGGTCCGTGATAGGTCCACGTATGGGGTGAGTGTTTTGTGAGCAGATCTCCCATTGGGTCCTCTCCGTTTTGGCGCGAAGGGAACTCTGGATAAGAGGAGGCTGGAAACACCACTACCATGTCGATCTCCTGAGTTCTCACGAACGAAGGATAAAGGAGCCAAGTATCCTGCAACTAAGAGGCTGAACCAAGGAATCGCTGGTGACCCGCTGAAGCACTGCTCCTCTGCACTGCTGTCGCCCTGTGAGACCATTCTGCCTCTAATCGAACGAGAAGGCCTGTACTGGCACTTCGACCCTTTGGAATAGTGGGAACAACTATTCTCGGCATCTTCATCATCTCCTGCACGAAGCGTTCGGAAGCGTCCCTGGGCCATCCAGTGGACTGACCAGCCTACCCAGGAGCCTTGCTCTGTCACCGCCATCAGGTTGCTGCTGTATTCCGAGTCTTTGGCACTCTCACACGATTCGTACATTTTGCATTCCCAGGTCTGAAGTGAGAAGTGTGCATTGGGCTGAAATACACACGGCCGCTGCGTTGCCCTTCTGTGGTAACAATCTGTGCGGATTCACTGCGTTTGGGACATCCTCAACTCTAACTTCTGCTGCTGCGGAATCTACACGACGCAGAGACGTCCCCTGCTCGTATCTGAACCTGCCAGCACTGAAACTGACGCGGAGCAGCCTGGGTCTGCCTGCATTGGGGACCGGTGAGTAGCAACGCTAGAACCGGTCGCCCTCGTGCATTAGCTTGTAGCTTTTCCTCGCTGTGTTAAACAGCACGCCTTTTTCGCACTCGCGCTCTGCTTCTGCCCACAAGTGGAGGCCGCGCTTGAGTAGCGGAGATCTGTTCGTCCTCATTTGTTCACCGCGCTGAACTGCCTGATTTCCTTGAAGAGACTCCCCTTGGCCCGTTGGCACCAGCGTGTGCATGTACTTTTGAGCACAAGGCTCCACTCTTCGTAGGGCTCGGACTTCCTTCTAGTTAGGTGTCCTCTGAAGGCGAACTGGGTCTAACGATTACTTGCACTGCCTGTTTTCCTCCCCATCTAGGTGGTCTGCATATTTCGTGCTTCTAACTCTTTAGACCCTCCGGTAATTGTATATATATTTTATTTGATTGTGATGTGTTGGTTTACTTGAGTTTTACCGTGATTCTTTACTATGGTCAATGTTACAGAGGCCTTGTAATAAATGTCTATATTTTTAAATAACACCTGCTTGGAGTGATGTGTAAGTGTCCTTGCTTTGTGTGCTCATTGCAGGCTTTCAGTCAACCTCACCCCTCTTGAGACCTAGTCTTGACCGCCGCCATCGCTACCCTGATTGGTCTGGCTTGTCCAGAGGTTACCCTGTTCCAAGAAACTAGGCTGGCCTTCTGAACCTCTGCCCCTCCAGGACAGAGTTCAGAAATCCATCTTAACAGCATCGCCCCGCGTCCTCCATCCTTAGAGGCGTGCACCCTACACCGTGCTGCCCCGGACTGCACCGGACTGCACCAGACGTCTTCCACCTTAGCTTCCAGCTCAGCTCAGCCTTCAACTAATGTGATTGAGTTGTGTTTCTTAATGGATTGAAAACATGGGGAAGGGAACCCCGAGGAAAGGAATATAGGCTCGAGCCCGACTGAGAGAAGCCTATCTGGAATATTTGTGAATTGTGAACTAAGGCAGGCTCAAGCCTGACTGAGGGAAGCCTATCAGGAATATTTCTGAATTGTGAACTAAGGCAGGCTCGAGCCTGACTGAGGGAAGCCTCTGTTGAACTTTATTGAACTGTGTGGAACTGTGTTTGAGAAAAGACCCAGACTCGGGTAAGGGAAACCTGAGGGGTCTATTGGAGGAAGAAGAACTGTGTTGAACTGAGCTTGAGAAGATAGGTTTGATCCCGGCTGAGGGAGACCTTAAGGATGTCTACCCAAAAGTCAAAGTGTGTCACTTAAGGAACAGTGTGTCATCCACCTATCCTTTTTTTACCCCGTGCTTCAAACGTGGGGAAGGGAGTTGTACACCCTTTTCTAAAAGCCATTCTGACCTTTTTGTAAAACACATTTCCCTGTGCACATTTATTGTAATAGAGTGAGGGAAAGCATTAGGTTTTCTAGTTTAAATCATATGATTTCGGACACGACTGACTAGGACTGTTTATCTTTTATTTGATGGTAGAGCACATTCCCATCTTAGCTATAGGGCCAGACAGGAGTTTTTCCAAACCATGAAAATTGAATAAAAATGTTCAACTTTGTATCTTTTGTGTCAGTGTCCTCCTAATGATAACATGTCTCCCTTACAATGTACAACATGACATCCCAATCTTCGTGCAAGCGCCCCCTTACATCGCTGTTTAGAGATCTAGAACGTATCGATTTTGAAGCGTCATCAACCGGATTGCCCTCAGTTCACTTTTGATCGCATTGAGGCTGTGGGTGCATTTAAAGGCACCAAACAGAAGTCTCTTTCAAATGAATTGCAGGCATTTGAAACACTGAAACAGAAACGGCCTGGATTCATGTTTTCTTTTTCGAGTAAAACATTAAAGAGCCATGTGGAGAGGGGCTTACCTGTCATTACCAATGGATAAGCAGCATTTTAATTTACAAACAAAGGAGGACTCAAAGATCCCTGTCACATGGAAAACAGGATGTTTAAACATTGAAAACAAAACCAGCCTGCACATGTGTGTGCAAGTAAAAAAGCTAAAGTGAAAAAAAATCACTGCTCACAGAAAAATGTCAGGAAAACAAAACAAGATGTGTGGGTTGACAAAAGCAATTTATATTATGTTTCACCTACAAAACTCCAGCCACATTTGAAGAGCCACTTCATGGAAAATGTCAGCCCAAGGCAGACCCGTTTCTGGCTGTGGGCAAAACTTCACAAAGGAAATCTCCCACTTCCAGCCTGGATGTCACATCTCCCATCTAATGACCAACAGCAATAATAATGTCCTGCTAAAGGTGTCGAAATTCAGTGTTCTCCAGACCTGCTGGGTCTGAAAGCATTGACTTCAGGAAAAGTTACTTCTTGGATGGAGCATGACTAATATGTGTGAAAATGGGGGAACCCACTCCAAAGAGAAAACTTCCAACACAAAGGAGACTAATAAAGGTACAGCCTGATCCAGTGAAAAGAAATGGCCGGAAGGCAGAAATTGCTGTTTGTCCCACAGGAAGATTCACAATTAAGATAAAAGGACTATTCCAGGAGTGGTGTTCTGCCAATGATCTCTGCCTTAATACCAGTAAGACTGAGATTCTCCTCATCGGCACACCCGCTCCCTCCTTTCCTGTCACTCTCTGGCCGGCCTCTCTTGGCCATCTTCCTGCTCCCTCCTGTGAGGCTAAAAACCTCAGGGTCATCTTCGACTCCACACTCTCCTTCTCTCCTTACATCTCTGACCTCTTTAAGAAGTCACACTACCAGCTGCACCTCCTCAGAGGTATTCTTCCTTTCCTCTCCTTTCCCCAGAAGCTCACTGTCTCCAGAGCTCTGGTTCTCTCTAGGCTGGACTACTACAACAGCCTCTTTCTAAATCTGCCTGTCTCTACTCTCCACCCACTGCAACTCATCCAGAACAGCACTACAAGACTTGTCCTTGGCCTCAAGCCCAGGGATCGTATATCTCCTGGACTGAAATCTCTGTAGTGGCTCCCAGTGGCTGTGATGATTAAGTTCAAAACCCTCTGCATTGTCCAAAAGGCCTACTGGGGCCTGGGGCCTCAATACCTTCAACTCTCTTCCTAAATATCTTCCTTTGTGAACTCTTTGCTCATCCGCCTCCAACTCCCTGAGGGTCAGTCGCTTCTCCAAGCAACGAGTTGGTGGTAAATATTTCTTCGGCTGGGGTCTCCCCCTAGAACAGCCTCCCTGCCTCTCTGAAAATTGAGGAGAACCATCTCTGGTTCCGGAAGCACCTCAAGACCTTCCTCTTTGCTTCTGCTTTCTCTCCTCCTCTCCCCTGCTGAACACCTGACTGAAACTGAAATTACACTGGTCGTCTGGCAACCCTCTGATCTCGGGCCCAGGTCCCCTCCCCACCAGTTGCACATCTGCAGTGCCTCCCAGGCAACCCTTGCACTCTGGGGCTGTTTCTGTATCCCTACAGCCCACCACCAGGACTTGACACCTGATGTCTGCACTTACCCTTGCACCTGCCATCAGCTGGCCGCACTACTTATTTATTGTTCTTATTTATTGTTTTTATATATATACTGTTTATCCTATGTACTGCACTTCCCCTCCACCTTACCCCTGCACTTTTCCACTCCCGTGCCTCCCCTGCACTTGCGCGATCTCAATGTCACCTGGCCTAGTAAGATCGTAGCTCTGTCTTCCCTCTGTTCCTCTCCCTTGCCTCATCGCGCCTTGACACACTTGTGTATAGGTGTGTCATATTATCATTTAGGCCTTTTTCTCAGCAACCATAATGTGGATTGATATAATTTTTGTACAATATTTTATGTAATTTCCAGACGATTTTGGGGATATAAAATGCATCTACCTGTGACACTGTAATGGCAAGTTAAACTAGGTTTCTGGCTGATCTGAACATGTTCCAAATGTGAGAGTTGGTGAGCGGATGGAAAATGAAATTAGGGATATGCTTAGTAACCTACATATTCTTAACTGTTGTGCTTTTTATGGAAACGGCAGAAAGATAGAATGTGCCACATGGCCGTGCTACATCATACAGATTTGGTGGTCGATTATCTAATGCTCCATGATTAGCTAAATCAGAAAATATGTTTAGTATGGCAGTTTCTAGTAGAATTATGAAGTTGTAATACATATCTAGTTTTTGCCAAAAAGTTGAAAGGTGAACAAACGATGATGAAAAATGGGAATAGACATTTGTTGCTCCAGACCCCTAAACCAATTCTGACTTAGGGGCTGGTTTGGGCGGAGAGAGAAGGGTAACTGTCCAATCCTAGTGGCAGGGATTATTGCAGGGTACTTCCCCATGATTGTAAAATTGGTGGTGTCATCGCTGCTATATAAGGGGGACTGCACTAGGACAGGGGACACGGAAAAAGGAGGGGCCAATTTGTTTGGCCGTAGATGTCGGGGTAGTAATTCCGAGGACAACCAGACTTGATCACCAATTGTATAAGAAGGCCCTGGTCTTCTTTTGGAATCCGCATACCTCTTAGTCTGTGTTCTGGCCTTCTCTAAGTATTCCTTGGCCTCCTGGTGTACGTTGATGAGGGTTTTGATCCAGGAGTCGACAGTAGGTACCGGTGTGGGATGAGGGAGAACAGAGGGTAGAACCGATGGATGGAAACCTTGGCTACAGTAAAAGGGACTGGACTTAAGTGCTGAATGATCGGAATTGTTGTAGGCGAATTCAGCCACGGGTATCAGGAGCGACCAGTCATCCTGAACCTTGGTGGCGAAACATCGAAGGTACTGTTCCAGGGTCTGATTAGCACATTCTGTAGCCCCGTTGGTTTGGGGATGATAACCTGATGAGAGGGCACGTTGGATTCCCAAAATACGACAGAGATGTTTCCAGAATTGTGAGACGTATTGAGGTCCTCGATCAGATATGATCTTGGAAGGAAGTCCATGCAGACGGAATATGTGTTCCAGAAAGATTCCTGTCATGATCTCTGCTTCCAAACGGTCAGGGTTTTCCCAACTCCCTTGGAAGCAGATCCATAACCCAGGTTCCGAGTGCCAACCAGTCCCAATTGGGACCTTTTGGACCCAGTCCTGGCGCCAGTGGCACCAGGCTCATAAATATGCCCAGTCCCAGCGCTGGAAGCGCCGGGCTCATAATGCTTGGGTGGACTTACCTGCAGCAGACCATGCTGCTTACTTGCCTGCCAGTTGAGCCTCTGATCCTCTTCTGTTTGGAACTACTTTTCCTGTTGGGTGGGGCAGGAGCCACTCCCTAGGTTCAGAACACTGGAACTCTTCTGGAAAGCAGGAACTCTTTTCTTACCTAGGCGTGGCTGTGGAAGGAGAAACCTAAGCACTACAGGAGGCTATTTAAACCACACCCGATGGATGAATCTTGCTTTGCGTTATTCTGCATCCTCTGCAGCAGAACGCTCATCGTGTCTTCTGCATCTGATCCTGGGCCTAAGGAAAAAGGCTTACCATCCTGAATCCAGTCTTCAGCAACACCTATAAAGACAAGAAAGAACAGGTTAGCATTACGGTCTTCAGTGACAGCGCTTCACTTACCTGGTCCATCGGCTGTCACCAACGCCTCGCACTGCATTCCGGCATCTGAAAGACAAAGGCTTACCTATTCTTCGTGCGCTCCGGAGGTTTTCGCACTGCATTCCGGCATCTGAAAGACAAAAGCTTACCAACTCTTCGCACGCTCCGGAGGCCTTCGGCGCTGCATCCCGCATCTGAAAGACAAAACAAGGTGCGTTTAAAGACATTGGGGAACTTTAATACTCACGTGCCATTACTCCTTTCCACATCTAACCCAGTGGGTATTCCGGCACCCTGCAGCCGCTCCGAACTTGTACCTGCAAAATAAAAAGACAGTTAGAGCGCATCGTGAAGCAGGCAACAAGCGCTTACTTACGTGCTTCCAGGCGCTTCTATTCATCACACGGGCTCCATCTTCAACTCACTTCAGCCCGTCATCCGCCATCGCCGGAACCCTGCAAAACAAGAAACATCATTACTAAAGACTTTAAAGACATTAGAATTACTCGAAACTTACCGTTCGTGCAGTAAACGACGGACAGCAGTCCTCTGAAGTCAAGAGGCCTGCTCCCCTTATCCAGTGAAGAAACTGGTTACAGCACCCTGCCCCGAGGCAGATGGAGAGCACGGCGTTCACTTACCTAAGACATCTTACCCTTCGAGTCAGACATACAGTGCACAGAGGTCCAGCCCAAAGAGCCAGCCGTGTGTTACACATCACCTTTGAAGATACGGTATACGCCCAGTCAAGACCGGCGCCTCTACGGGAATCAGGTGAGCGTTACAATTCCAGCAAGTTCGGACGAGGATGGTAGCTTACACAGGGGTGTAAAATGAGCCATATGACTGAACAAGTCAATGGTAACCATGATGGTCATGTATCCTCGGGAAGGTGGTAATTCCACAATGAAGTCTGTAGCAATGAATTCCCATGGCCTTGTTGGCAGTGTAGGTTGCAGTAGAAGACCCGCCGGTCTCTTGTTATCATGTTTATTTTGACTACAGATAGCACAAGCTTGGATGTACTGCTGTACGTCGGTCTTCATTCCAGGCCACCAAAACTGTCTTTGTATGAGGCGGAGGGTGTTGGCTATGCCACGATGTCCGGAGTGAAGGGTATCATGACAGAGGTTTATTATTCTTTCTTGTAATTTCTGTGTGGGAATGACCAGTGCATTGTCCTTGAATAAATATCCTTCCTTGACTCTTAGATTCCATTGATTCTTCCTTGAAATATCCTTCCACAGATCAGAGGATTGGGTTTGCACTCGAATTTCTTCCAGGAGATTGACTGCTTGAGCTACAAAGATCGTGTGGGGAACATCTTAGGATAGGCCCTATCTTCAGTAGTTACATAGTCAGGACGTCGAGATAAGGTGTCAGCAACCATGTTTTGTGATCCGGGAACATGAGTGATGTGGAACTGGTACTGGGCAAAGAAGTAGGCCCAACGCGCCTTACGACTGTTCCTACACTCCAATGACTGTAGAATTTGAAGATTCCGATGGTCCGTGCGGACCTGAACTGGATGTCTAGCACCCAGAAGTAGATGTCGCCATTCAGTGAAGGCTTGGCGGATGACTAACAGTTCCTTTTCCAGGACAGAGTAGTGTGTCTCACTGGGAGTCAGGGTTTGTGAAAGGTAGGCAATGGGGTGTTCCAGTTCATCCTCAAATTCCTGCTTCAAAACCGCTCCTATGGCGTAGTTAGAGGCATCCATTTCCACTAGGAATCGTCGATTTATGTCGGGTTGGGCTAAGATGGGGGCTTGCAGAAACTCTGCCTTTAAATGTTGGAATGCCTTATCTTGCGGTGTAGACCAGATAAAGGGGGTGTCTTTCTTCAAGAGAGCAACGATCGGCTGAACGATCTCGGAAAAGGTGGATATGAACTTCTGGTAGAAAATGGCAAGCCCCAGGAAGGATTGAACTTGTTTCACGGACGTGGGAGCGGGCCATGCCAGTATGACCTTTACCTTTGAAGGGTCCATACCAATTTCTTCTGGGCTAAGGATGAATCCTAGGTATTGAACTGAAGTAACGTGAAACAAGCATTTTTCGGGTTTGGCTAAAAGTTTGTGTTCACGGAGTCGTTGTAATACTGCCTTTACATATTCTTCATGCTTTGAAGGTCCTTGGAAAAGATCAATATGTCGTCCAGATAGACAATGACGAAGAGGAATAACATGTCAGAGGTCACCCTATCCATGAAACGTTGAAAAACTGCGGGGGCATTAGCTAGTCCAAAGGGCATGACTAGATATTCATAGTGACCAAAGGGTGATCTAAAGGCTGTTTTCCATTCGTCTCCTTCCCGGACACAGATCAAATGGTAGGCACCCCAGAGATCCAACTTCGTGAATATTACGGCACCTCTCACAGCTTCCAGGATATCCGAGATCAAGGGCAATGGGTACCGGTCTTTGAGGGTGCATTGATTTAAGCCACAATAGTCGAGGCAAGGTCTGAGTTCCTTGGTGTCCTTCTTGGGAACAAAGAACAACAAAGCAACAGTTGGAGATTTTGAAGGTCTTATGGTGCCATTTTCAAGGTTGGTATCCAGGTATTCTCGAAGGGCCTTTTTCTCAGGTTCGGAAAGGATGAACATTCTGCCGAAGGGAATCACTGCTGAGGGATCTGTATCTATGGCGCAGTCTTCAGGTCTGTGAGGGGGTAAGGCCTGAACTATGGCAGTTGAAAATACATCAGCATATCCCTGATAGGCCTCAGGGACTTGTATGATATTGGAAACCATGAGTGGTGTTTGCTGGTCTCTTGGTGGTTCTTTAGGGGGTGTCAAGGAGGGATCCAGGAATAGACAGTGAGACATACAAAACTCTGAGCCTAGGAATAGTGATCCTGCTGTCCAATTGATATACGGATTGTGCTTCTGTAACCAGGGCATACCCAATACCATGGGGTAATGAGCTGACTTAATGATGTCAAATCTAATCCGCTCTTGGTGATGGTTTATAGAAAGCTGGATCTCTTTAGTCTGCAGGCTTATGGACCCTGAAGTGAGGGGTCTTCCGTCGATTGCTTCCACTGGCTGCATGGTGCTTTGTGTCTCGTATGGAATGTGTTGACTAACAACCCAATATTGATCAATGAATATTCCCTTAGCTCCGCAGTCTACCAAGGCCGAAATGGAATAGGTCTTATTCCTGGAGGGCGATAGGAAGGCCTGCAGTATCACCAAATTATTGAGAGTTCAAGGATGGAATTGATGTGGAGCAAACATCTCTCTCCTGAAGCTCTGCTCCATCTAGGATCGGGAGCTGGTGTTTCCCGAACGCCGAGGAGGGGCTAGAGGACATTCCCTAACCAAGTGTTTATCTGAGGCACAATACATGCACAACCCCGTATGAATCCTTCTCATCCTTTCTTGCGGGGATATAGGTCCATGGAAGGCTCCTATCTGCATGGGTTCTGGTTCAGTCACTGAGCCTGGGTTTGTGTCCGTCTTGGTGGTGCTCTCAAAGGGCACTTTCAGAGGATTTCCTACGGATTTCTTCTTCTCTGCCTTCCTTTCCTGGATACGAAAATCATTTTGCATGGCAAGGTCCATTAGTGCCTGGAATGAGTTTGGGCGAGCCACTCTGGCCAACTCATCCTTAATCTCCTCATTCAGTCCTCTCCTGAAAAGGGGAAAACTCGCCTCAGGGGACCAATCAGCTTCCTTGGCCAATTGCTTGAATCGGGTTACAAAGGTGAGCATATCCTGGGATCCCTGCTGAAAGTCTAACAGGCGTTCCTGGGCACTATAGACCTGCTCTGGGCGGTCAAACATGGTTTTAAGGGCCTGTATGAACCCATCATAGTCATCTAGGAGAGCATCGCCGGAATTAACGAGGGGCATAGCCCAGGTTAAGGCATTTGCTGAAAGGTGAGAAATTATGAAACCCACCTTATCCCTGGGAGTCGAAAAGTAGTAGGGCTTAAAAGTAAAGTGGACCAAACATGAATCCAGGAATCCACAAAGGGTTTTTGCCGACCATCGTATTTGTCAACTATGCCGCCCAGCAACACACTTTCTTTTGTGGCAGAATCACGGGATAGAACTAATTGTTTGAGAGCGGCGTTTTCCGCCTTTAGATTCTGTACCTCGGTTGTTAGTTCTTGCATGCCACGCATCAGGTCCTGAACGGTCGCTTCCATGTCCATATTGAGTTCGATCGGGTGGCGTCTCAAACCCCCTTCTAACCTGAGTCCGATCTTTGCTGGATTTCTTGGTCGATGCCTTCTTGCGGACGGATCGGGTCTTGAATAATTGAATAAGGCTGCACGAGTCTCTTCCGACTCCAGCGTGCGTTCAAAGTTCCGGGATGCAACGATCCAGGAATCCGGGAAATGAAGAAAGTGCACTACTCAGCAAACGAGTCCAGGAAGTAAGAAAGAAAGGAGAGGTACTAGGAATGGAGTTAGTAGGGACAGAATCAGGGAAGCAATACCGCGAGCTATGGAACACACGTCTGGTCGCTACTTCGCAATAGCATTGAGACGCCTGGAGCCGTGGGGGGCGAGGTCTATTAATAGAAACGCTACGTCCAACGTGTAGAGATCGAGGAAGGTGTTTCACGCTGGACGGCCATGTTGGGGCTACCAGGAAGTGCAAGCCCCGTTGAGACATGGACCAGGAAGTCCAAAAGGGGTGCGTTCTGTAGGTCATGACAGCATGCCTCCTCCGAAGACCCGTTTCTCCAGGTTTGCCCGGGTGTATGAGGTGACATTTTCTGAGCAGTTGAGGGGCCTTGAGATTAGAAAGTGGTTCCCAAGTTCTTTCACTAGGAGGATATCCCTTCCATTCAACCAGGTATTGAAGCTGACCCCGTTTATACCTGGTGTCGCATATTCGGGACACTTCATATTCCAGTTGGTTGTCAACCAGCAGAGGAGGGGGTCTGCAGGATTTCCGGGAGGATTGGATGTAGGGTTTTAATAAGGATGTGTGAAAAACTGGGTGAATTTTCTTCCAGGAGTCTGGTAGTTTGATCCGGCATGAGACTGGATTTATAGTTTCCTTGATGGGAAATGGACCATAGTACCGAGGGGCCAATTTGTTTGGCCGTAGATGTCAGGGTAGTAATTTCGAGGACAACCAGACTTGATCACCAATTGCATAAGAAGGCCCTGGTCTTCTTTTGGAATCTGCATACCTCTTAGTCTGTGTTCTGGCCTTCTCTAAGTATTCCTTGGCCTCCTGGTGTATGTTGATGAGCGTTTCGATCCAGGAGTCGACAGTAGGTACCGGTGTGGGATGAGGGAGAACAGAGGGTAGGACCAATGGATGGAAACCTTGGCTACAATAAAAGGGACTGGTCTTAAGTGCTGAATGATCGGAATTGTTGTAGGCAAATTCAGCCACGGGTATGTCATGATCACTGCTTCCAAGGAGCCAGGACCAGCCCAACGTCCTTGGAAGCAGGCCCCTAACCCTAATCCTAAGCACCAGCCGGTCCCCACTGGGACCTTTTGGACCTTGTCCTGGCGCCGGTGGCACCAGGCTCATCAAAACCATTGGTCCCGGCACTGGAAGCGCCGGGCTCATAATAGGTGTGAAGATGCTTGGGTGGACTTACCTGCAGCAGACCATGCTGCTTACTTACCAGCCACTTAGAAGCCATCTGAGAACAGGGACTACTTTCTTACCTGGGTGGGGCAGCTCCACTCCCTGGATACAGCACTGGAACTCTTCTGGAAACTGGAACTCTTTTCTTACCTAGGCGGGGCCGTGGAAGAAGACGCCTCATCACTCCAAGGCTATTTAAACCACACCCGATAGATGAAGCGTGCTTCGCGTTATTCTGCATCTGCAGCAGAACGCTCACCGAGTCTGCTCCGGCCTTTCTTCTTCCGATCCTGGACCTGCAAGAATCCTACTTACCATTTCAGTATCCAGACATCATCAGCACCTGCAAAGAACAGAAACAACAGGTTAGCAAGGCGAACTTTACACGCAGTGCTTACTTACCTGATCCATCGGCTGCGGCCGTTTCTTCACGCCGCATCTCCACCTGCAAGAACAAAAGCATTGCCATACTTACCGGCACGCTGTGAATTCCGGATTTCTTCGTTCTGCATCGCCGCCTGTGAAGTCAAAGTATCGTTAACAACTTACTGGCATTCCGCGGACTCCGGCTCTGCAACCCAACATCTGAAAGGCAAAAGAAAAGACATTAAGCAGGTATTTACTTACGTCCATCACGCTCGTCGCAATAAAACGCCTGCGAATTCTCCGGCGTCTCTTAACACGAACTAAGCTGCAAGGAAAGAGACAGTTATAGCGCTTGCCATACTTACGAACTTCCAAGCGCTTCACTTCATCTTTCATCTCAAGAGCCCTGCAATACATAAGGGAAAGGCATTATACAGAGTCTGCATATAAACGTGCCACGCATGTAAAGACTATAAAGACAAAAGGTGTCCAGAAACTCACCACTCGTGCAGATAACGACGGTAACCATCCTCTGAATTCAAGAGGCCTGTGTTTCACCAGTGAAGGAACTGGCAACGGCACCCTGCACCAGACGCAGATGGAGAGCCCAGCATTCACCTATATAAGGTGAGCACGTTGACCTGGGGGCTCTACGAAAAAGCTGGGAAGAGAGAGAGAGAGGGACATTCAACAACCCAGACCATTAACCCCCATATTCTTTCACCTGCAGAAACCTCACTCTTCGAGTCCGACACACCGTGCAAAGAGGTTCGACCCCAGAAGCCAATCGAGTCCTGCACATCACTTTTCGAGTCACAGACAGCTTCCTGACAAGACCCGCGCCTCCGTGGGAATCAGGTGAGCGTTACAGAACGCGAAGCCCACCACAAAACTCCTACCCAGGCGCAATGGAAACCTCAGACACTGATCAACTAGCCCAGTTGCTCGGGGAATTAAGAGCAGAAGTACATGCAGCTCGTCAGGAAACAAACTCTCTAAGAAGAGAATTGATACTTTCCAAGGAGCGAACAGAGGACCTTGCTGAGTAGTTGTTACAAACGCAGGCAGGACAGACACCTTTGCCTGTTCCAGGAGGAAGTTATCCTTCTGCATCATCTTTAAATCCAGTGCAAATCAATCTGCCCGGTAATGTTCCCTTGGCTCCGCCCAAACGCTTTTCTGGTGATCCAAAGAAATTCGCAGTGTTCATCAATCAGTGCCGCCTACACTTCTTATGTCGACCAGCTGCATTCCCAACAGACCAGACCAAGGTGGCTTTCGTGCTTTCTTATCTCAGTGGCAGCGCTGCAGATTGGTCGATCCCTTTAGTCACCCAGGATGATCCAGTTTTACATGATTTTCAGGCCTTCCAGTCCAGCATGGAGAAAATGTTCGCAAGACATGCACAAGGGCAGGCCTTGGACAATGAGCTTCTCTCATTACGACAGGGTAATCAAGACCTCTTGACTTATATAGCCTCCTTCAATAGACTCATAGTGGAAACACAATGGCCCGAGGACAAGAGAATAACGCTTTTCTACAGAGGCCTGCGTGGAGAGCTCAAAGATGTGTTAGCGCAAGTTGTGAATCCTCCACAAGAATGTTCTGACTATATTGACTTAGTTGTCCAATTGGACCATAGACTACAGAACAGGAAGGCAGATCGTTCCAGATTTGATACCCGAGTGTTTTCTAAACCACAGACCTCGAATAAGGGAGCTGACAGTGTGGAACCCATGCAAATAGGGGGCATGAAAGGACCTTTAACCCAGAAAGAGCAGGAAAGAAGAAGACAGCTGCAATTATGCCTCTATTGCGGAAACTAAGGACACTTTCTTCGGGACTGTCCAGTGAAACCAGCTAAGAAGACTGTAGGAGCCGCGGATACCTGTACCACAAATTCTGAGCAGGGAAACGACCTCGCTCGACAAGAGTAGAGGTCCTCTTGCCGAGCGTTAAGATCTGTCCCGTGACCTCGCATTTCGTGATACCCATGGTCCTCATTAGTCCTGAACGTCCGGATCGTTTGCATGCAATTGAAGCTTACATTGACAGCGGAGCAATCGGTAACTATGTGGACCGTGAAATGGTATCAAGGATGAATCTACCCCTTGTCCCTAAGGCAGTGAAAGACGTCATCACTACTGTGGATGGCACGGAGATAGCCTCCGGACCAGTAATGCATGCCACCCAAGAAGTGACGCTAGTGAGTCAAGATGGACACCGGGAAAGAATCGTGTTCGATGTAATCAAGGCCCCTCAGTTCCAGATCATTCTGGGAATCCCTTGGTTAGAGAAGCACAATCCTCAGATCGATTGGCGAGCAAAGACGGTTCAGTTTCCAGAGTGTTTTACCACTTGTTATCCTCGGCCTGATGTTTCACTGGCGGCAATCTCTTCTGAGGAGGTTCCCAAATTACCTCCCGAATACCAGGAATTCCAAGACGTCTTCCGGAAGGATCAAGCCAACACCCTGCCTCCTCATAGGTCTTACGACTGTCAAATAGATTTGATACCTGGAACAACTCCTCCTTGCAGCAGGATTTATGCCCTCACCGAGCCAGAGAACCTTCACCTCAGACAATACCTAGACCAATACCTAGCTAACGGGTTTATCCGTCCTTCAAAATCTCCAGCTTCATCGGCTTTGTTCTTCGTTCCGAAAAAGGAAGGAGACCTTAGGACTTGCATAGATTACTGCGCCCTGAATCAGATCACCGTTAAAAACAGATACCCGTTACCTTTGATCCCTGAACTCCTGGATCAAGTCAAAGATGCATGTATATACACAAAGTTGGATCTCAGGGGAGCCTACCACTTGGTACGGATAAAAGAGGGCGATGAATGGAAAACGGCCTTCCGCACCAAGTACGGGCTATTCGAGTATCAAGTGATGCCCTTTGGACTGTGTAATGCTCCTGCTGCTTTCCAGTATTTTATGAACGATGTCCTTAGAGAACTCATAGACGTGTGTGTTGTTGTCTACATTGATGACATCCTCGTCTATTCATCATCTGAAGAGGAACATCAGAGACACGTTAAAAAGGTTCTCGAGAGATTGCGTCAACATAATCTTTTTGCTAAGCTTGAGAAATGCGTTTTCAACATAACGGAAGTCGAGTTCCTGGGATTCATATTGTCACCTAACGGAGTCCATATGGATTCAAAGAAAGTTGATGCAATCATCAAGTGGCCATCACCAACCTCGGTAAAAGGAGTTCAAAGCATGTTAGGGTTCGCTAACTTTTACCGCAGATTCATTCCTGAATTTTCTCGGATAGTCCAGCCCATCACCGCTCTGTTGAAGAAGAACAAACGTTTTGAGTGGTCTTCTGAAGCAGAACAAGCTTTTCAGGACTTAAAAGCTAAATTCATTTCTGCACCTGTTTTAAAACATCCTCGCCCAGAACTCCCCTACATCGTGGAAACTGATGCTTCTAGTCTTGCTATGGGGGCAGTTTTATCACAAAGAGATCCGGTCACACACCAACTACATCCTGTTGCCTTTTGGTCCCGCAAGTTTTCGCCTCCCGAGATCAACTATTCAATTACAGACAAGGAACTTTTGGCCATCAGATCGGCCTTTAAAGCCTGGCGGCATTATCTTCTAGGAGCCAGACACACAGTCACCGTAATGACTGATCACCGCAATTTACAATATCTAAAGACAGCCAAAGCTCAGTCTTCCAGACAGCTTCGCTGGGCTCTGTTTCTAGCAGAATTTGACTTTATAATTTACTTATCGACCGGGCAGTAAGAACGGAAAAGCAGATGCTCTCTCCCGGATGGGAGTAGATGAACATTTGACCAATCCAGAACCAATACCCATAATCCCAGAACAAAGAATTTTGGGTTTGGTCAGCGCTCAATCTTTTGAAGACATCAAGACCATGGTTAAATCACTCCTAACTCCGGGCGATTTGCAAGATTGGCAATTAAAGGGGAAAGAATTCTCAGTGGATCAAGAACTACCATATTTCCGAGGACGATTGCATTTACCCTGTGAGAAAATACAAAAACAAGTAATCTCCTGTTATCACGACTCTCTAATGGAGGGTCACCCTGGCGTTACCAAAACCATGGAAAAGATTAAAAGACATTTCTGGTGGCCGTCATGGAAAAAAGATATTAGAGACTTTGTAATCTCCTGTGGTGTGTGTGCCCAGAATAAAAGTCAGAAGGAGAAACCAGCCGGCCTATTACAGCCACTAGACATCCCTCCCTGTCCATGGCATACCATGTCCATGGATTTCATCACGGACTTACCTCCATGCTCGGGGTATACTACCATTTTAGTAGTCGTGGATCTATTCTCCAAGATGGCTCACTTCATTCCCCTGAAGGGTCTACCATCAGCCTCAGTATTGGCCCGAGAATTCTTAGAAAACATCGTTCGGCTACACGGTTTTCCCTTGGTTTTAGTCTCCGATAGGGGAAGTCAATTCATCTCTCACTTCTGGCGCAGTTGCTGTCGTCTAGCCCAAATTGATGTAAGACTTTCAACTAGTCACCATCCCCAAACTGACGGACAAACCGAAAGGACAAATCAAACTCTAGAGCAATATCTACGTTGCATGCTCCAACAAACTGAAAACCCCTGGAAGGATATTCTGTGGATCGCTGAATACGCTTACAATAATTCGATTCATTCTGGAACAGGGAAGACTCCATTCTTCCTACTATACGGACACCATCCTAGAACCTCTAACCTGGATCCTCCCCAAGAATTCGAAGCACCTGCTGTGGATCACTTACACTCGGAGATCACCCGTGCTTTTAAGGAAGCCTCGGCCCATCTACAAAGAGCTAAAGCTCAATTCAAAAGAGAAGCAGATCGACACCGTAAAGAGGCTCCTCACTACGCTGTAGGAGATCAGGTCTGGCTATCCACTAAGCACCTGCCTCTAAAGGGACCCCGCACCTTCATCCCGAGATACCTTGGACCCTATAGCATATCTGCCATAATTAATCCGGTGGCTGTCAAATTGGAGTTACCTACGCATATGAAAATACACCCAGTATTCCATGTCTCCTTATTAAAACCAGTACAACCAGAAACCCGATTGACTGAATTCCCAGAACCGGTTTTAGTAGATGGAGAACTTGAATTCGAAGTTAAGAACATCCTAGACTCCAAGATCTCCAAATCTGAGTTATATTATCTGGTGGATTGGAAAGGTTACGGCCCCCAGGAAAGGTCTTGGGAACCTTCAGAATATGTCCACGCACCTCGTCTGGTCAAGAAATTCCATCTGAATCACCCCGACAAGCCAAAACCCCCGAAGAAGACACGCTGAGGAGGGGCCTTGAGGGGGGGTACTGTCATGATCACTGCTTCCAAGGAGCCAGGACCAGCCCAACGTCCTTGGAAGCAGGCCCCTAACCCTAATCCTAAGCACCAGCCGGTCCCCACTGGGACCTTTTGGACCTTGTCCTGGCGCCGGTGGCACCAGGCTCATCAAAACCATTGGTCCCGGCACTGGAAGCGCCAGGCTCATAATAGGTGTGAAGATGCTTGGGTGGACTTACCTGCAGCAGACCATGCTGCTTACTTACCAGCCACTTAGAAGCCATCTGAGAACAGGGACTACTTTCTTACCTGGGTGGGGCAGCTCCACTCCCTGGATACAGCACTGGAACTCTTCTGGAAACTGGAACTCTTTTCTTACCTAGGCGGGGCCGTGGAAGAAGACGCCTCATCACTCCAAGGCTATTTAAACCACACCCGATAGATGAAGCGTGCTTCGCGTTATTCTGCATCTGCAGCAGAACGCTCACCGAGTCTGCTCCGGCCTTTCTTCTTCCGATCCTGGACCTGCAAGAATCCTACTTACCATTTCAGCATCCAGACATCATCAGCACCTGCAAAGAACAGAAACAACAGGTTAGCAAGGCGAACTTTACACGCAGTGCTTACTTACCTGATCCATCGGCTGCGGCCGTTTCTTCACGCCGCATCTCCACCTGCAAGAACAAAAGCATTGCCATACTTACCGGCACGCTGTGAATTCCGGATTTCTTCGTTCTGCATCGCCGCCTGTGAAGTCAAAGTATCGTTAACAACTTACTGGCATTCCGCGGACTTCGGCTCTGCAACCCAACATCTGAAAGGCAAAAGAAAAGACATTAAGCAGGTATTTACTCACGTCCATCACGCTCGTCGCAATAAAACGCCTGCAAATTCTCCGGCGTCTCTTAACACGAACTAAGCTGCAAGGAAAGAGACAGTTAGAGCGCTTGCCATACTTACGAACTTCCAAGCGCTTCACTTCATCTTTCATCTCAAGAGCCCTGCAATACATAAGGGAAAGGCATTATACAGAGTCTGCATATAAACGTGCCACGCATGTAAAGACTATAAAGACAAAAGGTGTCCAGAAACTCACCGCTCGTGCAGATAATGACAGTAACCATCCTCTGAATTCAAGAGGCCTGTCTTTCACCAGTGAAGGAACTGGCAACGGCACCCTGCACCAGACGCAGATGGAGAGCCCAGCATTCACCTATATAAGGTGAGCACGTTGACCTGGGGGCTCTACGAAAAAGCTGGGAAGAGAGAGAGAGAGAGAGAGAGAGGGACATTCAACAACCCAGACCATTAACCCCAATATTCTTTCACCTGCAGAAACCTCACTCTTCGAGTCCGACACACCGTGCGAAGAGGTTCGACCCCAGAAGCCAATCGAGTCCTGCACATCACTTTTCGAGTCACAGACAGCTTCCTGCCAAGACCCGCGCCTCTGTGGGAATCAGGTGAGCGTTACAGGGTATCAGGAGCGACCAGTCATCCTGAACCTTGGTGGCGAAACATCGAAGATACTGTTCCAGGGTTTGATTAGCACGTTCTGTGGCCCTGTTGGTTTGGGGATGATAACCTGATGAGAGGGCGCGTTGGATTCCCAAAATGCGACAGAGATGTTTCCAGAATTGTGAGACGTATTGAGATCCTCGATCAGATATGATCTGGGAAGGAAGTCCATGCAGATGGAATATGTGTCCCAGAAAGATTCCAGCAAGTTCGGACGAGGATGGTAGCTTACACAGTGGTGTAAAATGAGCCATATGAGTGAACAAGTCAATGGCATCCATGATGTTCGTGTATACTCGGGAAGGTGGTAATTCCACAATGAAGTCTGTAGCAATGAATTCCCATGGCCTTGTTGGCAGTGTAGGTTGCAGTAGAAGACCCGCCGGTCTCTTGTTATCATGTTTGTTTTGACTTCAGCTAGCACAAGCTTGGATGTACTGCTGTACGTCGGTCTTCATTCCAGGCCACCAAAACTGTCTTTGTATGAGGCGGAGTGTGTTGGTTATGCCACGATGTCCGGAGTGAAGGGTATCATGACAGAGGTTTATTATTCTTTGTTGTAATTTCCAGGGAATGACCAGTGCATTGTCCTTGAATAAATATCCTTCCTTGACTCTTAGATTCCATTGATTCTTCCTTGAAATATCCTTCCACAGATCAGAGGATTGGGTTTGCACTCGAATTTCTTCCAGGAGATTGACTGCTTGAGCTACAAAGATCGTGTGGGGAAACATCTTAGGATAGGCCCTATCTTCAGTAGTTACCTAGTCAGGACGTTGAGATAAGGCGTCAGCAATCAGTTTTTGTGATCCGGGAACATGAATGATGTGGAAATAGTACTGGGCAAAGAAGTAGGCCCAACGCGCCTGACGACTGTTCCTACACTCCAATGACTGTAGAATTTGAAGATTCCGATGGTCCGTGCGGACCTAAACTGGATGTCTAGCACCCAGAAGTAGATGTCGCCATTCAGTGAAGGCTTGGTGGATGGCTAACAGCTCCTTTTCCAGGACGGAGTAGTGTGTCTCACTGGGAGACAGGGTTTGTGAAAGGTAGGCAATGGGGTGTTCCAGTTTATCCTCAAATTCCTGCTTCAAGACCGCTCCTATGGCATAGTTAGAGGCATCCGTTTTCACTACGAATGGTCGATTTATGTTGAGTTGGGCTAAGATGGGGGCTTGCGTAAACTCTGCCTTTAAACGTTGGAATACCTTATCTTGTGGTGTAGACCAGATAAAGAGGGTGTCTTTCTTCAAGAGAGCAACGATCAGCTGAACGATCTCGGAAAAGGTGGATATGAACTTCCGGTAGAAATTGGCAAGCCCCAGGAAGCATGGAACTTGTTTCACGGACGTGGGAGGGGGCCATGCCAGTATGGCCTTTACCTTTGAAGGGTCCATACCAATTCCTTCAGGACTAAGGATGAATCCTAGGTAGTGAACAGAAGTAACGTGAAACAAGCATTTTTCAGGTTTGGCTAAAAGTTTGTGTTCACGGAGTCCGTGTAATACTGCCTTTACATGTTCTTCATGCTTTAGAAGGTCCTTGGAAAAGATCAATATGTCGTCCAGATAGACAATGACGAAGAGGAATAACATGTCAGAGAACACCCTATCCATGAAACTTTGAAAAACTGCAGGGGCATTAGCTAGTCCAAAGGGCATGACTAGATATTCATAGTAGCCATAGGGTGTTCTAAAAGCTGTTTTCCATTCGTCTCCTTCCCGGACACGGATCAAATGGTAGGCACCCCGGAGATCCAACTTCGTGAATATTACGGCGCCTCTCACAGCTTCCAGGATATCCGAGATCAAGGGCAATGGGTACCGGTCTTTGAGGGTGCATTGATTTAAGCCACGATAGTCGAGGCAAGGTTTGAGTTCCTTGGTGTCCTTCTTGGGAACAAAGAACAACAAAGCACCAGCTTGAGATTTTGAAGGTCTTATGGTGCCATTTTCAAGGTTTGTATCCAGGTATTCTCGGAGGGCCTTTTTCTCAGGTTCGGAAAGGATGAACATTCTGCCGAAGGGAATCACTGCTGAGGGATCTGTATCTATGGCGCAGTCTTCAGGTCTGTGAGGGGGTAAGGCCTGGACTATGGCAGTTGAAAATACATCAGCATATCCCTGATAGGCCTCAGGGACTTGTATGATATTGGAAACCATGAGTGGTGTTTGCTGGTCTCTTGGTGGTTCTTTAGGGGGTGTCAAGGAGGGATCCAGGATTAGACAGTGAGACATACAAAACTCTGAGCCTAGGAATAGTGATCCTGCTGTCCAATTGATATACGGATTGTGCTTCTGTAACCAGGGCATACCCAATACCATGGGGTAATGAGCTGACTTAATGATGTTGAATCTAATCCGCTCTTGGTGATGGTTTATAGAAAGCTGGATCTCTTTAGTCTGCAGGCTTATGGGCCCTGAAGTGAGGGGTCTTCCGTCGATTGCTTCCACCGGCTGCATGGTGCTTCGTATCTCGTATGGAATGTGATGACTAACAACCCAATCTTGATCAATGAATATTCCCATAGCTCCGCGATCTACCAAGGCCAAAATGGAATAGGTCTTATTCTTGGAGGGCGATAGGAAGGCCTGCAGTATCACCAAATTGTTTTGTCCAGGAGAGTTCAAGGATGTAATTGATGTGGAGCAAACATCTCTCTCCCGAAGCTCTGCTCCATCTAGGATCGGAAGCTGGCATTTCCCGAACGCCGAGGAGGGGCTAGAGGACATTCCCTAACCAAGTGTTTATCTGAGGCACAATACATGCACAACCCGTATGAATCCTTCTCATCCTTTCTTGCGGGGATATAGGTCCATGGAAGGCTCCTATCTGCATGGGTTCTGGTTCAGTGACTGACCCTGGGTTTTTGCCCGTCTTGGTGGTGCTCTCAAAGGACACTTTTGGAGGATTTCCTCTGGATTTCTTCTTCTCTGCCTTCCTTTCCTGGATTCGAAAGTCTATTTGCATGGCAAGGTCCATTAGTGCCTGGAATGAGTTTGGGCGAGCCACTCTGGCCAACTCATCCTTAATCTCCTCATTCAGTCCTCTCCTGAAAAGGGGAAAACTCGCCTCAGGGGACCAATCAGCTTCCTTGGCCAATTGCTTGAATCAGGTTACAAAGGTGAGCATATCCTGGGATCACTGCTGAAAGTCTAACAGGCGTTCCTGGGCACTATAGACCTGCTCTGGGCAGTCAAACATGGTTTTAAGGGCCTGTATGAAGCCATCATAGTCATCTAGGAGAGCATCGCCGGAATTAACGAGGGGCGTAGCCCAGGTTAAGGCATTTGCTGAAAGGTGAGAAATTATGAAACCACCCTTAGCCCTGGGAGTCGAAAAGTAGTAGGGCTTAAAAGTAAAGTGGACCAAACATGAATCCAGGAATCCACAAAGGGTTTTTGCCGACCCATCGTATTTGTCAACTATGCCGCCCAGCAACACACTTTCTTTTGTGGCAGAATCACGGGATAGTCTAATTGTTTGAGAGCGGCGTTGTCCGCCTTTAGATTCTGTACCTCGGTTGTTAGTTCTTGCATGCCACGCATCAGGTCCTGAACAGCCGCTTCCATGTCCATATCGAGTTCGGTCGGGTGGCGTCTCAAACTGTCACGGAGTTCCCCCCTTCTCACCTGAGTCCGATCTTTGCTGGATTTCTTGGTCGATGCCTTCTTGCGGACGATTCCGAATAAGGCTGCATGAGTCTCTTCTGACTCCAGCGTGCGTTCAAAGTTCCGGGATGCAATGATCCAGGAATCCGGGAAATGAAGAAAGTGCACTACTCAGCACACGAGTCCAGGAAGTAAGAAAGAAAGGAGAGGGACTAGGAATGGATTTAGTAGGGACAAAATCATGGGGGATTCATCTGCTCTGTGAAACCCTCTACTCATCCATCTTGACAATCCTGAATGAACAGTTGTTGGGACGTATGCCGAGTTGGAATATATGGTTACTTGGTACCGCTGTCCTGCCTCAAGTGCTGGGGTAGTAGACATGCAGCCCTCCAGAACTGGAAACTAAATGTCAACTCTTTACAAGAATTGACTGAGTAATTTTCCGTGAGAAGTTCGGCAAAGAAATTCTCCCATCCTGAATAAGGCCACCGAATTGTTTTTGAAAACGAGTACTAGAGATAGTACTTAATTTACATCATGGCCGAAACATATGTCAACTATCAAGGAGACTAGAATTAGTTCGTTTTATTATCTTTGGAAACCAGCTAGGTCAACCATTTGATGATTTAGATCTATGTGACTGTTACACTCACCTGGTCTCTGCGGAGGCGTTGGGGCACGGTTGCAGCCCTCCCGGGGGTGAGGTCGCTCAGGTCTGACTTCGCCCTCTGCGCTTATGTAGTGACTGGTGGTAATAGGTGATGCTGCTCGGGACTGCTCATATGTGGAGAATAGGGGGCATGAGTATGCTAGCTGGTGCACCTGATCCCCTTCCAGACCCCTTCTCCCAAGCCGTGGTACCCGTGGGATGCGCTGTCCCTGGAAAGCTCACCTGTTGATTAGTTTTGGCAAGTGTCCTGCTGCTTCTGGCAGGGGCGCTTGTATGATCTGAACCGAGTACCTTCACTGGTCCCTTGCATGTGTTAGTCCAGTCCTTTTGCGACTAAGCCACTATACTTCAGGTAAGTGTTCCTGTTTGCCTTTGTCTTTCCTCGTCGGTTTTTGTTGTATTGTAAAGTTCATTATCTTGTATTGCTGTCCGTCCCACTTTTGATGTTTGCTTTTTTGCTTTCTTCCCTTGCAGGTGATGTTGTCGGCCCTGCAGAAGCTGCGGGGCTCGAAGCGGCAGCCGGAGGGAACGAGGAACGAAACTCAGCGGTACAGTAGCTGGTAAATTGTTAACTGGGGGCACGCAGGGTTCAAATGCGGCGCAGCCCTAGGACGGATGTTCTAACCTTGTCTTTCTTCTTCTTCACAGGGTCCGAGTTCGTGGATGCGGAGCGCGGTGCTGTGGCATCAGAATCAAGATCACTGGATGTCAGGAGATGAGTCTGCAGATGAAGCGATGAAGTACCAGTTTCCTGGAGCTGAGTATGCAGGAGAACACCTGGTTTTAAAGGTAAGTAAACTGGTCCAAGTGGTGGTGAGTGGAACGTTGCACGCGAGTGCACAGTAACATGAAGCACCAGCATTAAGGATGGAGCAGCTTATATAGCTGAGCTTCTGAAGCCACGCCCACCAGGTTCAGCCTGCCTGCCACACCCGATGAGTCAGCACATGAAGACCAGGCCTAGGGAGCCACACCCGATGAGTCAGCAAATGGGGATGTATCGGCTCCTGGAAAGTTCTTGTAAAATAAAACACTCTTGCGCTGAAATAAAGTAAAAGCACTCCTGCACTGAAATAAAGTGTTCCTGCTCACATCTCTATATGAACCTGGTGCCAAAGGCGCCAGGACTGAGTCCAGCCTGGGCCCCTGTGTTTATGGGTTCCAAAGGGACATAAGTGAGTCAAGTGACCCATTGCCCCATCACTAGATGGTGTGGTTTTTGTGTTCTGGGGCATGTGGCCGTGACAGCACTCCCCCTTAAGGCCCCTCTCATGGGTGGTTTCCCCCCTGGCCCTGGTGTAGTGGAGTTATTGCAGTGGGACTGCCTGATTAATCGTGGAGCGTGGACATGATCACTGGGTTCCCAGGTCCGATCTTGGGGTCCATAACCTTTCCAGTCTTTAAGGTAGTATAACTTGGACCGGACCATCTTAGAGCCTAGGATCCTTTTAACTTGGTATTCTGGTTCTCCTTCAACTATTTCGGGATCCGGGGGAGTATCGATCTGCGTACCTCGTCTCAATGGTTTTAGGAGGGAGACATGAAACACCGGGTGGATCCACATGTGGGCCGGTAATTCTAATTTCTTGGACGCAGGGTTGATCACAGCCTTGATAGTGTAGGGTCCCAGATATCTGGGACGGTACGCCCGTGGTCCTTGCAGGGGGATGTTTTTGGATGCTAACCAAACCTTGTCTCCGACTTGGTAGTTGGGAGCTTCCCTTCAGTGTCGATCCGCAAACTGCTTCTGTTTCTCTTTGGCTCTGGCAAGATGCTCTGCTGCTTCCTTAAGAACCTGGGTGATGATTTTGTGTAAAGTCGTTACAGCAGGCATTTCTAATGATTCGAGTGGGTCGAAAACAGATGTCAGTGGATGTCGACCGTACACCATGTAGAATGGGCTTTGTCCTGTACTGATGTGAATGGAGTTGTTATATGCGTATTCTGATAACCAAAGTATGTCCTTCCAGGTATCCTCGATTTGTTGCAGCATACACCTTATGTATTGCTCGAGGGTCTGGTTAGTCTGTTCGGTCTGGGCGTCGGTTTGGGGGTGATGGCTTGTAGATAACCGGAGGTCGATATTGGCAATTTTACAACACCTTTTCCAGAATGCAGAGACAAACTGAGTTCCTCAGTCTGATATCAATATTGATGGGAACCCGTGTAGCCGGACAATCTGTTCCAAAAACACGGTAGCCAGATTAGAAGCAGTTGGGAGACCTTCCAGGGGAATAAAGTGGGCCATTTTGGAAAACAGATCTACAAAGACTAAGATGGTATTGTATCCGTTACAGGAGGGAAGGTCTGTAATAAAATACATTGATAGCGTATGCCAAGGTGCTGGGGGTACTTCTAAAGGACGTAGCAGACCTGCAGGACTTTGTTTTTTGGACTTGTGTTGTGCACAGGTGCCACAGGTTGCGATGAACTGGATAATGTCCTTTCGCGAAGTTGACCACCAGTAATTTTTCTTTATTTTAGCTAGGGTTTTGGCTGTTCCCAGATGCCCTTCTACTAATGAATCGTGATAGTTTCCGATGATTTTATTTTTGTAACTTCTTTTTATTGCAAATAGTTTGCGATGATTTGATTCTGTAATTTCTTGTACGGGATCTACAATCATCCTTTGTAGTATGGTAGGTTGTCCACGATCGTATACCGGTCTCCCTTCCCTAGACATTCCTGTTGCGCTGGTGGCCCCATCAAGTGTTGCAGGTCAGAATTTAAGTTGTCTAGAGTGGTGGTTGTGGCAATCATGTTTTAGATTGGTCCTTCCAGGATGATGGCCATGGGATCTGGTGTAGTGAATGCCTCTTCTCACTCACTCATGCGAGACACAGAGTCCGCTTTTCCATTGCATACTCCGGGTCTAAAGGTGATGACGAAGTCGTATTCCGCAAAGAAGAGAGCCCAGCGGAGTTGGCATGATGGGTGCACTTTAGCGGTCTTCAGATATTGTAAATTGCGATGATCCGTGACGACAGTTACTGCATGTCTAGCTCCAAGAAGATAATGTCTCCAGGCTTTGAACGCTCCCTTAATTGCTAGCAGTTCTTTATCACTGATTGCATAATTCAATTCAGGGGCTGAAAACTTGCGAGGACAGAATGCCACGGGATGCAACTGACCTGTTTCAGGGTCTCGGTGTGACAGGACTGCTTCCATTGCTATGTTGGAAGCATCAGTTTTGACCACATATGGTTCTGGTTGAGGATGCCGTAGAATTGGTGCTGTGGTAAATGCTTGTTTTAGCTCCTGGAAGGCTTTCTCTGCCTCTGCGGACCAATTAAATTGTTTATTTTTCCGTAGTAAAGAGGTGATTGGGTGGACGATCTGGGAGAACCCTGGAATGAACCAGCGATAAAAGTTGGCGAACCCGAGTACACTCTGTACTCCCGTTATGGATGTCGGTGAGGGCCAGTTAAGGATAGTGCCTACCTTGCGCGTGTCCATGAGTACGCCCTGTGGTATGAGAATAAAGTCGAGGAATTCTCCCTCTGTCACATGAAAGAAGCATTCCTCCAATTTGACATATAGCCGGTGTTGCCGCAGTTTCTCCAATACTGCCCGGACATGGTTGACGTGGTCCTCCTTGGTGGTCGAATAGATAAGAATGTCATCAATATAGACAATAGTGCAGACGTCCAACATTTCGTGGAGCACGTCATTCATGAAAAATTGGAACGCCGCCGGGGCATTACATAGTGCAAAGGGCATAACCTGATATTCATAAAGGCCATATTTCGTGCGAAAGGCCGTCTTCCACTCGTCTCCTTTTTTGACTCTTACTAGATGGTAGGCCCCTCGTAAGTCTAGTTGTGTATATATCTGAGCGTTTTTGACTTGATCCAAGAGCTTGTGGATAAGCGGTAACAGGCACCGTTTTTTTTTACCGTGATCTGGTTAAGTGCTCTGTAGTTAATGCAAGTTCTCAGGTCTCCCTCCTTTTTAGGCACAAAAAAGAGGGGCGACGATGCAGGGGACTTGGACGGAAGAATGAAGCCATTTGCCAGATACTGATCGAGGTAGGTTTTTAGATGCTGGTTTTCCTGTTCTGTTAGGGCGTAAATCCGGCTGCAGGGAACTTGAGCTCCAGGTACCAGATCAATCTGGCAGTCATACGGTCTGTGCGGAGGTAGGGTGTTTGCTTGCTCTTTTTGAAAGACATCTTGGTAATCCAGGTATTCAGGTGCTAGTGAACTGGTGAGGCCAAGTATGGTTTCTTTCTTCAACGAACCTGGGCTGGTAAGACCTTTTAATGAGAATCCCTTGCTATAACAGGTGTTGGCACAGTATTGGGGAAAGGTCAGAACTCGTTTACGAAAGTCAATCCTGGGATTGTGGTTCTCCAGCCATGTCATTCCTAATATCATCTGGAACTGACGAGCGCTGATGAGATCGAAGGTGATGTCCTCTTGGTGACCGTCCTGACACAGAAGCGTGACCTTCTCGGTGTAATGCGTCACTGGGCCGGATGATAGCCGAGATCCATCAACTGCTGTGACGTTTTCCGAAACCTGCTTCTGTCGGAGAGGAAGACCTTGGTCCATGTAATTTCCCACTGCCCCACTGTCAATGTATGCCTCCAAGGCATGTATTTTCAACGGTTGCTTGTGGTTTACCAGGAGCACAGGGATGACTAGATTTGAGGTCTGTATAGGTACCTTTTCACTGCTCGACAAGTGGACCCCTACGCTTGCCGGGCGTTGGAGTTTCCGAGTCCTGTTCTTCTTCTTCACCCTTGTCAGTTGCTCCAACCACTTTCCTGGGTGGTTTCACCGGGCATTCTCGGAGATAGTGACCTGCCTTACCACAGTACAAACAAAGCTGCTGCTGTCACATTTTCTCCCTTTCTGCCTTGGTGAGTGGGCTCTGCGAGCATCTGATTTGCATTGGCTCGGACTGATCGTGAGATTTGGTTTGATTCTCACGGGGTCGCACATAGACCGACCGCCCCTCGGCCTTGGCCCGATCCATCTTCCGATCCTGCAATCTGTGATCGAGCTGCACTGTCAGGTCGATGTATTCAGCACATCTTTCCAGGGGATTTACTACTTGGGCTAATACGTCCTTAAGTTTCCCTCGCAAGCCTCGGTAAAAGAGCGTAGTTCTTTTCACCTCTTGCCAGTTAGTTTGTGCTATTAGACAATTGAAGGAAGCAATATATGTTAGTAGGTCTTGATTACCATGCCGTAGTGATAACAGTTCATTGTCCAGAGCCCTCCCTTGAGTATATCTTGCAAATAGTTTCTCCATTTCACGCTGGAATCCTCCGAAGTCAAGAAGCAAAGGATCATCCTGGTTTACCGAGGGTATTGACCAGTCCGCTGCACTACCTCCCAAATATGAGTGTACAAATGCCACTCTTGCTTGATCATTGGCGAATGTCCCAGGTCTGCACAAGAAAGGTAGGCGACATTAATTCATAAAGATGCGTACTTATTCAGATCGCCTGTGAAGAGTTCTGGCGGGGCCAGGGGAACCCCCCCTGGAATAACCACCTGTACTGGTGTGGGCTGTGGAGGTGTGGCAGGAGGGGCATACCCCGGCAGTGGGTCCTGGCCTGCCTGTGCCTGGAGCATTTGCCTTGCTAGTTCATCTGTCCGCTCCCAGTTCACAATTAGATCCCTCCTTAGGGCAATGGTTTCCTGTCTTGAGGCATGAACTTCAGCCCATAACTCTCCAAGTAATCGAGCCAACTAGTCCATTTCAGAAGTTTTCATAATGCCCAGTTAGAAATTCGAAGAGGCTTCGCGTTCTGTTCCGCTCAACTGGTCTCTGCGGAGGCATTGGGGCACGGTTGCAGCCCTCCCGGGGGTGAGGTCCAACCTCGCCCTTTGCGCTTATGTGGTGACTGGTGGTAATAGGTGATGCTGCTCGGGACTGCTTCTGCGTGGAGAATAGGGGGCATGAGTATGCCAGCTTGTGCGCCTGATCCCCTTCCAGACCCCTTCTCCCAAACCGTGGTACCCGTGGGATACGCTGTCCCTTCTCCCAAACCTGTTCATTAGTTTTGGCAATCACTCCGTCCTGCTGCTTCTGGTAGGGGTGCTTGTATGATCTGGACAGAGTTCCTTCACTTGTCCCTTGCACGTGATAGTCCAGTCCAGCTGCGACAAAGCCACTATACTTCAAGTAAGTTTTTCTTGTATTGCTGTCCGTTCCACTTTTGATGTTTGCTCTTTTGCTTTCTTCCCTTGCAGGTGATGTTGTCGGCTCAGCAGAAGCTGCAGAGCTCGAGGTGGCAGCCGGAGGGAACGAGGAACGAAACTGCAGCGGTACAGTAGCTGGTAAATTGTTAACTAGGGGGCGCGCAGGGTTCAAATGTGGCCCTAGGACGGATGTTCTAACCTTGTCGTTCTTCTTCTTCACAGGGTCCGAGTTCGTGGATGCGGAGCGTGGTGCTGTGGCGTCGGGATCAAGATCACTGGATGTCAGGAGATGAGTCAGCAGATGAAGCGATGAAGCACCGGTTTCCTGGAGGTGAGTATGTAGGAGAACGCCTGGTTTCAAAGGTAAGTAAACTGGTCCAAGCGGCGGTGAGCGTCACGTTGCACGTGAGTGCCCCGTAACGCGAAGCACCGGCCGTAAGGATGGAGCAGCTTATGTAGCTGAGCTTCTGAAGCCACACCCACCAAGTTCAGCCTGCCTGCCACACCCGATGAGTCAGCACATGAAGACCAGGTTGAGGGAGCCAAACCCGTTGAGTCAGCACATGAGGATGTATCAGCTCCTGGAAAGTTCTTATAAAATAAAAGCACTCCTGCACTGAAATAAAGTAAAAGCACTCCTGCACTGAAATAAAGTGTTCCTGCTCACATCTCTATATGAGCCTGGCGCCAAAGGCGCCAGGACTGAGTCCAGCCAGGGCCCCTGTGTTTATGGGTCTCAAAGGGACATAAGTGAGTTAAGTGACCCATTGCCCCCATCACTAGATGGTGTGGTTTTTGTGTTCTGGGGCCTGTGGCCATGACAGTGACTTACAGATGAGATCCTACAGGCCATTGCGGAACTAAAGGCCGCGCTTAGCTCATAGATAGACGCAGTCATAATTGACGTGGGATTGCTGCACCAGGACGTGAGGAAGCTGTCTGAGAGAACTACCTCAACCGAGGAGCAACTGAAGGAGAATACGGCGACGTCGCAGGAGCATGACACCCAAATTCGCAATCCTGCAACAAAAGGTTGATCTACTCGAGAACAGAGCAGAGGATGCAGAAGGGAGAGCTCAAAGGAACAATGTACGTATTGTTGGCCGGCCAGTGGGAGAAAAGGGCGCGGACCCTAAAACTTATGTCGAGAACATGTTTCTGCAGGATATTGGGCCTGGGAACCTCTTGCAGGGCTTCACAATCAAAAGGGCGCATAGGGCCCTCACCAAAAGACCACCGCCGGGAGCCCCTCTGCGACCCATAATCGCAAAAGTTCTGAATTACAGAGAAAGAGATAAGATTCTATTCTTCTCATGGAACGGTGGTACGATTCAGAGGACGTCTGCAAGCATAGCAGTGTACCCGGATTACACTTTTCAAGTCCAAAAGAGCAGGGCACAATTTACATCGGCAAAGCAAGGCTCCATAATGCAGATCTGAAATACATGTTGATGCACCCTGCCCGCCTCAAGGTCCTGTATAAAAACCACGCCCTATTTTTGATCGTCCCGAAGAGGCTCACGACTGGATGGACAGGGAGAAGATTAACCCCCTATTGGAGGACAGGGCCCCACATAGAAAGCATAAAAACACTTTGAACATGGATGCAGACATTAGTCCATACCTCTTAGGTCAGCCCTGCATCCCTTGGCCCAGATATGGAAACAGTATATGTAGCCGTCCCAAAGGACATACGGACGTTGGCCTGAGATGACACTGGTGCAGGATGCATTCCTCAGCATCGCTTCACAAACTCAAACAGGAAGACCTCTCCTGAAGCTGCTAGGGACCCACCCTAAGAGTTTTCTTTCTTCTTGTTTTTTTTTGTGGTGGGCTTGTTTTCGCGCTTAACCGTTCCGCACGATTCTGCGATTGTCTTTTCGGGATACAGTTGCAAAGAACGGATATGCCTGAGTATGGGCAACTACGCTGGGCGAGTATTGTTTGTTCAAAAAGTAGGGTTAGTTTATGGGGGGGGTTGCTGGTACTAAGTATTATATTGCTAATCATCTCCAAGAAACAAATGCACTCCCTACGGAGTATGGGGGATAGTTGGCGGAGAGGGCTTGTGGTCAAACCACAGTTGATATGTGTGCCTGGTGGTGGCTAAGGGGATAAAATTGTTGACTTGGAACGTTAGAGGCCTGAACAATTTTGTGAAAAGGAATAGGGTGTATGCTTATCTCTGCAGACACCATGTTGATATAGCCATGTTAAAGGAGACCCATCTCACAGCGGAAAAGCAGACGCTGTTAGACAAAAATGGGGGAGGACGAACCATGGGTTCCACGTACTCTGTGTATGCCCGTGGGGTACTAACTTGGATCACACCCACAATGGCCTTTAAAGTAACCCAGTTCAAAACAGATAATGAGGGCAGACTAGTGCTTATACAGGTGCTCTTAGAAAACGTGGACACCTGCCTGGTGAACACATACGCACCCAACCACAATACGGCTGCTTTTTTCCAGAGTCTGTATCCCAGGCTGGGCCCGTTATGTGATATGGGGGTGGGGGTGAGAGATTTTAACTGTGTCATGAACCCTTGCATGGACAGGTCGGACCCTAAATACACGAGGCCGGCTTCACCGGCCAGATCCCCTACAGACGTTGTTAACATTATTTGAGTTGGTCGATGTCTGGAGATTGCATCACCTGATTGCCAGGCACTACTGCACACCTCCTCAGCGCATACCGTTCAAACCAGATTGGACTATTTCTTTGTGGGGAATAACTTGGTGGATGGATCAATGACAGCGCAATATAAAAGTACGGTGCTATCTGTAAAGACTGGAGGAGGGATCTGTACTTCTGCTCTCTATATGGTAGAGGAGAGGTACAGAGGACCCCAGCCAAGATTCTCTATTATTGGTAAATGTGGGCGAGCAATCAAGGCCTAGCTTCTCAGGAGGTGATGCAGGCTGGTTCTTAAGTACAGTGCAGTCCCCAAGCCCCCACAAAGGAATGTCCACACACTTTATTAGTTAAAACACAGTTTTTATATAATTAATATTCAAGGTTATGTACACTATCACAATAACTCACTTTGTGCTCAGAAAATCAACAATGGTAAATGTATACAGTTCTGAAGTGGTACCACAATTATGATCAGATCTCATTAAAGTGCATCAACTATACTCTGGTCAAATGTCACACAGATCACTTAATAAAGGCAACCAACAATAGACATAGGAGGAAAGCAGTGAGTTAGAACAATTGGCAGAATACTGGCCCCTACACCTAGACACAGTTCTGCGTGGAGACCCCCCCCACCTGGGCAACCTGTAAAATAAAGATATAACACAAGCCCAGTCCATATATTGTTCTATAAGTCTTCTTTCCTTCTATAATGTTTCTACCCCTCCCCCCAATGTACCTGGTAGAGCAGAGTTTTTCGAAGAGGCGTTGATGGATCCTTCTTGAGTGACTCCCTTTAAAGCAGGAGCCACGGATCGTCGAGAGGCATCGAAGAAGGTGAAATTGGCATCGACGGCATCAATGAAAAGTTCGAGGGTGCCGAGACCACGGCGTCGATCCAGGTGGTGCTCGACAGCGACGTCCTGCGAGGATGAGGTGTGCGGGGCACCTCAGCGATTGATAGTTGAGGACCGCAAAGAGTTACTGAAGAACTGTGGCCCGACAAGGGCGTCGAGTCATCGAAGTCTTTATGGTCTTTGGGTGGCGGGAAACCCACCGGCAGATTCTCTTTGGTGCGTCAGCATCCTCGACCTTCTCCGGCGGGATAAAGCAGTCGATGGTGCGGACAAGGGAGTCCTTCGATTCAACAGTCTTAGGCAAAGGAGCGTGCGGCTCCGGTCGTCGGTGGCACGGCATCAAGCGGTCCCCTCTTCTGGGCAACACGGCTTCAACAGGCCTCCAGCGGTTACGGCGATACTCCGAACCCTGGCCGATGGCAATGGACTTCGACGGCGTCGATGTCTGGATGCTTCAGTTCATTCTCCTCGGCGGTCCCAGTCTCCGGTCGACAGCCTTTCGAGGGTCTGACGTCCAGGGAGCTTCGGCAAAGGTTAGCAGTGCTCGGTGGTCCCTCGGAGCACGGGAAGAGGGCGCCTAACCAGGTCCTCTCTCGGATCAGTCCTCGACGAACTTGACAGCGGATTGGGTCGAAGCAAATGCAGCAGCAGTTCTTCCAGCTGGGCGTCGAGGATAAGCAGTTCCAGTTACTCTTCAAGTGTCAACTCAGCTTTTGAACAATTTCCAGTGGTGAGAGGTCCCCAGATATACTATTCTGTCTCTCATCCACACTGCTGGGCCACACTCAGCAGCCAACAATACAGAAGGGCATTCATGCAGTCAGTCAGCCAATCAGGCGTACAGTGCATTCAGGCCATACTCATCCCTCTCAGACACTCACAAGAAGGAATGGCGATTGGGACAAGTACCCAGCCATTCAACACTACACACTGCCTTCATGCCAGTTTTGGGCAGGGCTGTCTCAGTCTTTGTCTCTCATACCAGAAACCAGACATCCACAACACGAATTGCATATTGGTCACACACGCCATTCACCCAGTTCCCACCCACAGGGTGTACCCACAACATACAGTCACTGGGAAGGCTCCAGCCAGTCTGGCCGGGACTTCACAACAACACCATATATGGAACTTCCACCCAACAGCCAGTCAGGGGGAAGGGACAGAGTCAGGGCTTTCCAAGACTTTGGGAAAACAAGGTAACAGGCAATAGTAAGCAAGAGGCCACAGGGGCCATCTTCTTTCCTATCAGGAATCAACTGATTCCAATGGCAGGGCCTGGGTATCCCAAAATGGAAGATACTCAGAGCACCTGTCAAATACAGCATGGAGCTGCCACCAGCCCATACCCTGCTCTGTGGGCCACACACAGGAGCCCAAAAACATACACTAGGGGCACAGGGTTGCACCCCCACCCATGGGAGCCATAAGGGTATCCCACGGGTCTGTACACCAAACCAAAAACAGGTAGAGCTGCACTGCCAGGAGTCCCACATGGACTCCTGGGCAGGAAACAATACAGACCACAAATGAAAAAGGACTAAAGGACAAGGACAGAGAGGCCCTGTCCCTCCAATGCATTTCCAGCATCACACTATCCGATCATGTCCCCTTGCTACTGCCATGGCAATACACGCCCCGATACCTCCCGCCATCCCGACATGGAAACTGAGGTGCGAGGTTCTTACGGATGCCGCCTTCCGAGACAGTATCCGAGAAGGCATCATGGAATACTTCCAAATCAACAGCGTCAGCGTGGATAGTGCTGGCACCCTATGGAAGGCGATAGAAGTGGTTATTAGAGCCATATCTATTGCTAAGTCACGGGGCATCCAAGCCACACTCAGCAGAGAATTGTCTGCCGCCGAGGATGCACTGCAAGCACTAGCATAATCCCAGGCAGTCCAAGCGGGCAGGGGATCGAGGGAATTAGCCTTGTGGCAACAGTGCCATAGCTGCTGGGAACACCTGGGTAAACACAGTTACACTAAATATGTAGAGCGGTAGCATGCAGAGGGGGACAAACTGGGTAGACTCCTGCCATGGCTATGTAAAAAACAGAATCAACACACTCCCATCTTCTCAATACTGACACAACTAGGAACCACATGTAACACTCAGGAAGGTATTAATGCAATGTTCTACGAATTCTACCATAGCTTATACCAAGACACAAGCACGCACACCACCACGGTCATGGAAGAAGTTCTGGACGACATGAATCTTCCTAGATTAAGCAAGGAGGCCGATTACGGTGGAAGAACCGATATACACCATGAGAACGCTACCCTCTGGGAAAACCCTGGGCACAGATGTCTTGCAAGTTCTGCAAGGAATTCTCAACGAAACTGTCCCCAGACCTCCTGCAGACTCTGACTGAGGCACATGTATCTGGCATTCTTCCGCTTAGCCTAAGAGAGTAAATAATAATACCCTTGCTTAAGCCCAATAAGCCGCCGTAGGACGGTAGCTCATATAGACCCTTGTCTATGCTCAATCAAGATAGCAAACTCTTAACGGCAGTGTTAGCGAACAGACTGAAGAGGGTAATACACACGTTGGTGCACCCCGACCAAACAGGATATGTACCGGGCAGGAATATATCCTGAAAACGGAGGCGATTGCACCATATCATGTACAGTACGGCCTCTTGGGACACACCGTGTGCCATAGCAGCCTTAGATTCCATAAAAGCCTTAGATTCCATCAAATGGGACTGGCTACATGCCACCTTGCCCAGGCTCGGCTTCGGTCTGTATTATTTACAGTGGGTGGAAATTATATACAAAGACTGGTGGCAAGAGTCAGGACGAGCAAGCACTTCTCGAAGTCCTGGGTGTTGGAAAGGGCACTAGACAGGGCTGTCAACATTCCCTGGACTGGTGGTGGCATATTTGTCGAGGGAATATATGACAGTGGGTATACCGGTCCTGGGGACGTATCACCTGATATCTATGTATGTGGACGACACCCTCATTTACGTGCAAAACCCGGAAGACAACCTAGAACTTATAATTGAGGCACTGGAGTGCTTCCCCCAGATTTCGGGCATTACAGTCAGTATGACAAATCGTCCCTGTTCCCACTGGCTGCATTAGCGAGAACACAACCCAACAAACTCCCCATGTTAGCTCTGAAATGGAGCACTGCCACGTTTCGGTACTTATGAGTCGACATATATCATGACCCGCCCAAGGAGCACGATAGGAACACGCTAAAAGCCTTGGGGGGGGGTCAAGAACCCCATAGTATTCTGGGCTAAGCTGCCCCTCTCGCTGATGGGAAGAGTAGCGCTGTTGAAAACGGTTGCCCTTCCATGCCTCCTGCATTACTTTGTTAATGTCCCATACAATATACCCAAAGCCTTCATTGGGAAGTTAGGTACATTGTGCAGAGAATTTTTGTGGCACAACGGGAGATGCAGGAAAGCATTGGCTTTATTACAAAGACCCTATGAAGAAGGGGGCATCAGAGTACCCCATTTTCAGCAGTATTACCTAGCAGGGCAATTGCAATTCATGGTAGGATGGCTGGCAGACAAACCTACCCTGAATACTGGGTTACTCCTACCGGCAGAGCCACATATCCTTCTGAAGGAGGTAGTGTGGAATAAGCAGCCACACACAGGAGGCCATCTGTATTTGGTGACACTGGGCATGCAGTTGTGGGATAGAGCAATGGCAATACTCAAAATGAAAGACCTGTTTTCAGCACAGATTCCCCTGACCTCGCTATTACCAGATGCAACCCAGGTGTGCCAGGGTATCTGTGCACACTGGGAACCAAAGGGGGTAGGCAAGATCGGAGACTTGCTCACAGTTACAGTCTTTACACCGTTCCAGGAGATAGTGGAGAACACAGGCCTACATCATGGTCAATTTCAACAACACTGTACAATGAAGAAAGCGATACCACTCAGATGGCCCATGCATCGGGAATTGCTTGAAACACATTCGGTAATAGCCTGTATGACATTGCGGAAGGTCCACAGACTGTACACATTGCTCCTTATGAGGAGACCTTTACCCGAGTTCACCATACGAGCTAGGTGGGAGGATGAACTGGGAGCCCCGTTTCAAGATACACAATGGGCGCACATATTGCGATACCACAAGAAGGTATCTAGGAACGCGAGATAACAGCTGATCCAATTGTATTAAACGCACTGCGCGTACCTGACACCTCTTAGAATATCTAAGTTCCCAGGAGCTGTAGCACGTGGCTGCTCCAGATGCACGGCCTTGGATGCCGGCATGCTGCATATGTTCTGGTCCTGCCCTGTAATAAGATAGTACTGGGAGAGTATTGCAGATAGAATGAAAGGTGGTAGGTTTACACGCCCCGAACATTCACGCTCGGCTTCTAAAATGAAAGACTTGGCTTTTGCGTTAGCGAAATGCAGGATAGCAATGACGTGGAAGTCCCAGCATGGTCCCCATTTAGCAGACTGGTGGCCGGACCTCAAAAAATGGGCACTGGCAGAGACAACGGCATGGCGTCATGCAGCACATGTAAGCCTCTCAGATACCAATGCTGATATGGTGGCATGGAACTTGATTACCCAGGCATTGTTCACGCCAGCGTCTCCAGAAGCACAGGCTGTGCAAGTACTCCTAGAAGACACATACATACTTAATCTAGCATTCTATGGGAGTAGCGAACAGAACACGGAATCACTGGCAACAGGGGTGTAGAGATGTTGTTTACTATAGGGCTCGCGCTTGCCGTCACTCGCGGTTCCGCATCATGCCTCATGGAGATTCTATTGCGGGCGCAGGGCGAGACGCGAGTGACGGTTGGCGGAGCCACGGATTGATGTGTGCTCCCTGCGGGCTTGCTATAATAATAAAGCTTATGCTTTAAATACTTACCCGCCTCGACATTATCTTTTCAAATGGCGACGAGGATGGGATAGGCAGGCCCGCGGGGGAAAGGATGTCAGCGGTACCGCTCTTGTTTTTTTCGTGGCTCCTTCGTGGTGCTCTGTAGCCGCTTCGCGACCCTGCCTCCTTCTGATAAGGATTGCGGGGAGGTTCGTCTGGATTGACGAGGCCAGAGTTCCCTGGCGAGGAGCTCCACACGGATTTCTTCACACTGCTGTGTGTCGGTCCCGCCCCTCCCTCCAGGACATTACGTGCAGAGGTGAGGAGGAAGGCAGGAGGGAGGGGTTTGGAAGCAGCGCAAATCAAATTGGAGGATTTGGCACTCAGAGTGCGGCCCTTTTTCAACGCTGTTCCTGGACATCTCAGTTACCGTATTGCTGCTAGTAAGCGCTCAAGAAAAGAAAAAAAAAAAAAAAACAAGCGTTTTGACCGGAATCCTGCTAACATTGGGGCACAGTGTGTGGTGACCTTTTGCTGTTGTGGCAGAGGCAGTGTTTGGCTCCAAGGAGCGTTTGGAGTGTGACAGATCTTAGTATTTGGAGTAAGGATACTCTTCTAGGATCTGATGACTGGAATTGAACGCTGGAGAGCACTATTTTACATTTGGGTAAAAGACCACTGTTAACAAGAGTACATTTTAAAACTGGGGCGCTGTTTCTGATTCAAGTTTAATCTCAAAGAACAGGGGCATTATGGCTGCGGCAAGTATGGCAGCACCTCCACCTTTCCTTCCGGAAGCGGGCACGCCCAATATAAGATGGGACAGATGGAAAAGGCTGTTTGATACTTATCTCATCGCGATAGGTGGAGATAAATTTTCATCTGCAAGGAAGGAAGCCATCCTTCTACACAATTTGGGCGCGGAAGGGCGCAGTGTGTACGATGGGTTACCGAAACCAGCTCAAGAAGGTCAAGGGGAGGCTGACCCTTATGGCACGGCGGTAAAGAAACTTGAAACTCATTTTGAACCCAGGAAAAATGTCACGTTTGAGAGACATAAGTTCTTTAAAAGGGGTCAGGAACCGCAAGAACCAGTTGAGAATTTCATAGCTGCGTTGAGAACTCTCAGTCATTCATGTGATTTTGGTAACCTTGCTGACTCATTAATAAGGGATCAATTAGTACGTTGTACTAATAGTGAAAGGATACAGGAGAGGTTGCTGTCCAGAGATCTCCCACTAGAGGCGGCGGTAGAGTTGGCACGAAGTATGGAACAGACGACCAAATATATGTCAAATATGAAGGCGGACAAGTACGGCAGTGAAGTTGCTGCAGTTAGAAGTCCTACTCCAAGGAAACCAACGTTTTTCAAAGAAATCAAATGTTTTAAATGTGGCAGTAATCGGCATATAGCCTCAAGTGTTTTCTGTCCGGCCAGGAACATTAACTGTTTAAAGTGTAAAAAGAGAGGTCATTTTGCAAGGGTTTGCAAGGAGTCAGGACAAGTTAACTGTGTGGAGATGAGTAATCCGGAACAAGAGGAAAGTCATGGTGCACCACTTCAGGGAAAGCACGTTTTGGAAATTGCCGAATTATACCCTGAGGGGAGAGGTCCTACAGATGTTTTTCTGGTCCAGGGCAGAGTGGTAACAATGAAAGTTGACAGTTGTTCACCGTGGACCCTTATATCAAGGAAGACGTATGAAGGATGTGTACAGGGGAAAGTGGAACAGCTTAGCGAACATGAAATTGAGCCATATGCTTATGGAAACATTAAGATCAAGGTTCTTGGAAAGTTTTGTGCGTCCATTAAATACAAGGGGCGCAGTTGCGATGCAGATGTGTATGTTACACATGAAGGTTCATCCTTGTTAGGGTGGGCAGAACAAAGGAAGTTGGGTATAAGAATCCAAGCTAATGCAGAGTGTCCTGTGACGGTGGCAGAAGTAAAAGATGTTTGGGAAAAGAAGTATCCTAAGGTGTTTACAGAGGATTTGGGGGTATTGAAAGACTTTGAGCATAGTATTGTACTAAAGAAAGGTGCAGTACCCAAAGTGCACAAAGTTAGACCCATTCCACACAATTTGTATGATAAGGTAAAGCTAGAATTACAAAAACTGCTACAGGGTGGTATCATTGAAAGAGTGGAGGGCTCTGAGTGGCTTTCACCGGTGGTGGTAGCAGCTAAGTCCAATGGTGACATCAGGCTCTGTGTGGACTTAAGGGACTTAAATAGAAATATTTTGGTTGATAAACACCCTCTTCCAAATATTGCGGAAAAACTGTCCACGCTTGAGGGTGCAACTGTGTTTTCTGTGGTAGATTTGTCTCAAGCGTATCATCAGGTACCTTTGCTGAAGGAAAGTCAAATTTTAACGGCATTTGTGACTCCCTTGGGTACATTTAAATATTGCAGAATGCCTTTTGGGCTGGCGTCTGCAGCCGCCGTTTTCCAGAGAGTAATGGAAACTGTGTTAGAGGGTGTACAAAATGTAGTGGTTTTTCAGGATGACATTCTTGTCTATGCTGGCTCGGAGGATGAACATGATGTGATTTTTGCGAGGGTATTGGAGAGACTGGATGAAGCAGGGTTGACAGTAAAGAGGAGTAAATGTAAGATAAAAGTGAGGAGTGTGGAGTTCTTGGGACATGTAGTTGACAGTGGTGGTGTGAGACCTAGAAAGAGTTTGGTAGAGTCAATCAAGAATGCGCCTAGACCCGAGAATAAGGAGCAGGTGAGATCGTTCCTTGGCCTTGCTGAGTATTATCACAGATTTGTTGAGAACTTTGCAAGCTTATCTATGCCATTGAGGTTACTCCTTGGCAAGGGGGCAACATTTTTGTGGTGCAAGGAGTGTGAAAAGGCATTTAAAGATATTAAAGAGGCAATAGTGAATGCACCGTCAATTGGGAGGTTTGTAGTGCATGACAAGTGTGTGTTGGTTGTGGACGCTAGTGGTGTAGGATTGGGTGCAACTCTTTTACAGTTTAACAAGGATAATGAGGAGAGAGTGATTGCGTTTGCCTCACGGCCACTGAGAGGGGCTGAAACAAATTATTCAGTTATTGAAAGAGAAACGCTTGCTATGTTCTGGGCGGTTCACCATTTTAAATTTTTCTTGTGGGGTAGAAAGTTTGTAGTGAGGTCTGACCACAAGCCTATGGTCCAGCTTTTTGAGAGTGCAAGATGGGCGATGGGCTCGCCCAGGATTAACAGATGGGGATTGGGATTGCAATTGTTTAATTTTGAAGTGAGTTTCTTACCCGGAAAGAAGAACGTCGTAGCGGACTATTTGTCTAGGTTACCAGGGAAAGAAGAAAGAGAGATTGAGAAGGGTATGAAAGAGGAGATGTTGGATGAGGCAGTTGTAGCCGAGGTTGAGCAGGCTGTTACGCGTGATGTATGGTTGCGAGAAGGGCAGAAAGATGAGAACTTGGAAATGGTGAAGACATGGACTATGGAAGGATGGCCAGAGAAAAAAAAGTTAGACAGAAACTTCCACATATGGTGGGACATTAAGGATGAGTTGTATTGGATGGATGATAAGTTGTGGAGGGGAAAACATTGTATACCACCAGAAGGTATTAGGAAGTTGTTGATAGACTTAGCTCACCAGGGATATCCGGGAGAGGGAGCAATGAAGAGGAAGTTGAGGCAAAGCTATTGGTGGCCAGGTTTGGACAAAATGGCAGAAATGAAGGTAAAACATTGTGCAATGTGTCAATCCTGTGATAAGAGTAAAGTGGTTCGTGAAACTCCCATGATTCCTAATACTGTTCCCAGTCAGCCTTGGGTGAAACTGGCTGTTGATATTATGGGCCCAATTGCAGGTTTGGGAGAGAGTGGTAAATACTTGCTAGTATTGGTAGATTTTCATTCTAAATGGATAGAGTGGGAGTCAGTGAGAGATGTGACAGCAAATGAGTTAATCACATTTTTGGAAAATATCTTTATGAGAGAAGGTGTTCCGTCTGAACTAGTAACGGACAATGGTGTGCAATTTGTTTCAGTGAAAATGAAGAATTTTCTATCTAGTTATGGTATAACACACACAAGAACTGCGTTATACCATCCCAGAGCTAATGGACTGGTAGAGAGAGTGAATAGGTACCTCAAGGCCGGTATTCAATTAGCTTTGAACAAGGGGCAACCATGGAGAGAGGTGTTAAAGCATGTGACGTGGAGCTATGTAACCACTCCACACTCTATTACTGGGGTTGCACCTTTTGTTTCTCTCAAAGGGAGAGAACCAGGGACTAAGTTGTGTCCAGGTTGGCTTGGTTTGGCAAGGTCGGTTGTGATTGATAGAGAAGAGATTATGAAGTTAATAAGGGAAGGTCAAGTGAGGAACAAAGAACATTTTGATGACAGGAAGAAAGTAAAGGAGCGTGAATGGTATGTAGGTGAAGAGGTATACATTAAAAATCCCAGGGTTGTGGAAAAGTGTACTGGGAGCAAATTTATAGGACCTAAAATTATTTCTGCTGTAAGGAATGGTGTTGTTATTCTAGAAGGAGGTGAAGTTTGGTCAAAGGGAAGACTGGCAAAAGCTAATGAGATATATCAACCTGAGGATCATGACGCAGATTGCCAGAGCAGAATGAATGAAGAACTCAGGGGTCAGAGTGGGATGTATGAGGAGTCAAAAGATAATATTGGCTATGATCTGGAGCCGATGTGTGAGGGAAGTGAGGGTGTTACTTCAAAAGGAAGAATGGTTAAAAAACCAGGTTGGATGAGAGAATATCTTGGTTGAACTATATCTTGTATTGGATATTCTTGGGATTTTTTTTAATCCATGTATTATCATAATGGAATTTTTAGTATTGTTCAAATACATTTTTTTTCTAGTTGAATTGCAACTAAATATTTTAGATTTTGGTTGTTTGATATTTTTTTTATTGTGTTGGGAAAATTAATTAGAGTGTTTTTCACAAATTTTTTTTTTTTATTACGTTACTTGTTTTAAGGGGGGGAGATATGTAGAGATGTTGTTTACTATAGGGCTCGCGCTTGCCGTCACTCGCGGTTCCGCATCATGCCTCATGGAGATTCTATTGCGGGCGCAGGGCGAGACGCGAGTGACGGTTGGCGGAGCCACGGATTGATGTGTGCTCCCTGCGGGCCTGCTATAATAATAAAGCTTATGCTTTAAATACTTACCCGCCTCGACATTATCTTTTCAAGGGGGCAGGGTAAATGGGGGGAAGGAGGACTTGTTCGGGAATTTATAGTATAAATGAAATACCTCCTTTTTGTGTAGTTGGTGTAACATGGCATGTAGTAACGCTGTTTTCTGTATGATCCTTTATCTCCAGCTCTGCTGATATTACGTGTATGTGGAACATTAAAACTAATAAAAGTAGTTTAAAAAAAAAAGATTAGTTTTGATCAGAAATGTAGTGTGATTTTAGGTGTATTGTCACAGGGACTTTTATAATAGAATTTAATTCTCCCGCTATGAACTAGTGAAGTATATTATGTTTTTATGTATTTTATGTAATTTTTGTGTGTAAGTTGTATATACAAACCCATTTTGGCTATAAGTATATTAATAAAAATACACATACCTGGACAACTGACTCCCCAAGGTATCATCTCAGGAAAAAGTGCAAAAAGACCTGGTCTTCACTTGCAGAATCCTGGAGTCTGTGGGGTTCTGATCAATTGAGAAAAACCACACTTTCTTCATCAAGGGACCTTCAATTCATCAGGGCTTGCGTTCTCACCACAGAGGGGAAGGTTTTTCTCCCAGAAAGCAGTGCTCAATATCTATGTTCAACCCTCAGTGTCTTGCTAAACCAACAGCAGGTTTTGGCCAGGGATTTCCTACAAAGTCGTGGACACATGGGCTCCTGCATTTTTCCTTTGCCATGGTCACGCTTATACATGAGGTCACTGTGGTGATAAAAGAAACAAATGTAAAGCAATGCATGTTTAACAATGGCATGTACCCCTTGCAAATTAAGCAATATATTAGTGAGTTTTGAAGCAAACTAGTATAACGCTTCCATGATTAACTAGCCCTGGCCAATGTAACTGCTCTGGAATATGTAGAAATGTTTTCTACGAAATGTTCGCTCGGCTTGCAAGTATTTCCATTTGGCATGCATAAGCAAGGATTTTCTTATCACACTACTCATATTCTGCACGGTTAGCTTATTTGTTTGAACTTGCTGGATTATAATGATCCAGTCATAACCGGATGGACCTTGTGTTCTAGTCGAAGTTAGATAAAGCTGCCATATTCCACTTATAACTGGATGCTGCTTCATATTGCGGAGAGGCCTCCTCTCACAAGAGCAGAAGGAATGACAAATGTATGAGTTCTTCTTTGAAGTTTGTAAGATAAGCAGGAAGTTGCGAGTTGCGATTTAAGAACCACATTCAGCACGCCCCTCTCATAGGAACCAATTTACTGTGGCTGGTCAGAAGAAGGACGCAGACACTCTGAGGACATTTCCAATGTGTGTTTATTAAAGAATAAGAATAAGGCCTATCTTTCCTATCTATTTTACTAACTAAGGTGCTTGTCAGTCATCAGTGAATGTCCAAAAACGAATAGTCAGCTGTCCAAAACTAGCCCCAACTGACCCGACCACTATTCTAAACAAACTAATGTCAGGAGAATCACTACCCTCTTCTGATGATTGCTTCTTGCAGTGCTCTTCTTTCTTTCTCTTAATATGCAATTTTTAAATAGTCTTTCATTACTTTATCAATTCACGTAGTTCTCTCAAGATAATGTTCGCTTTTCTCTCCTCTTTAGATAAATCGTTTTTTAACCTTTGTCGAACCTTTGGACCCGGGTTAATGGGCTTTGAGTAACCTTGGAAAGTAGAATTTCCCTGCGTGGGTCTTGCTCTCTGGACAATTATAGATCAGCTCTTTCCAACCTGGTCTCTTTTTTTTTATTTTAGGGATTTCTTTGTCTTTCAGTTTGCAATGTTTTCTCTGTGTTATATTCCACTCTTTACTTGTTGAGTAATTAAATAGTTTCCCCTCTTCCCATGGTAGTGATACCCAAGCACTATTGGTTTCCCTCTCAGGGTCTCCTGCGATTCTTTTTCTCACATTAACATAGTTCAAGTTCATTAGCTTTTGTTTCAAGTGCTCGGCACTTATTCTGGGACAAGTGTCTTTGGTTACATAACAAGTCCCTTTTGGCCTCCCGGTCTTACTGTTTTCTCTGTTACCTTCAGTGCTCCAGGGGAACATCTCTGGGGCCCATAATGGCTTGGGATCTCTTGTTTGTTCCTCTGCATGGTCGGGTTGGTTTCACCACCATACTCTTCTTGCGGTTCTCTTTCTTCTTCACAGGGTCCCAGTACCTCCATGGATAACTGGACCGTTTGCTACGGTTTGTGCTTGGTGGTGCCAGAGTAGTTGGATGGGTGGTCTACCCAACACAAACTCCTCGTGGTCATGCCACCACCAAGGTTTAGGCTCCTGTCACCCCTGTTTCTCCCGTCCCGCACACGCTGTGCTTCCAGCATCTCCTTCTGCCATTCAGAGCTGGCTTGCTCATTGCTGGCTCCAAGTCTCTATTTCACTCCGCCTCTGTCTGGTGAGCGTCCCCTACATGCGTATGCGTTCCGCTCTCTCTTGCCTTCGCTAGGCATGCACTCCTCCAACGTACTCATCCCAGTTAATTCAAGGTCCTCTTCTAAAGACACAATTTCCTTTCCTTCCTTATAATGGTGTAAGTTCGTTTTCTCTTCAGTCAAGTCTCTGAACTTGAAACCAATTAGCATATTAGAAAGCCCCATAAATGCCATCATGTGACATGGTCTAGCAAGTTCCTCATAGGAACAGAAGTCCTTGTCCCCTAAGGAGGAGTCTCTCCCGGTGAGGTGTCACTTGCCTCTACCCCTAGGAAGGGTATTGAGGAGCAGGCTCACCTCCCTAGCCTCACAAGGGGGGGGATCCCCATTGGGGAGAAGGGACAAATTCCCTCAATTCGGCACAGTAGTCAGAAAATATAAGAATTGCTGGTATTTGGAAAGGGGCATGGTCTTTGGGATTTGTTTGTTGCAAGCAGTCCGATTTGATGTCCATGTTGCTGTGTTGCGGTTTTCCTAAAAAGCCATATAAAGACATTTGCCAACCTTCTTCTATTTGGATGATTTGTGGATTAAAGATTTCCTTATCAACACTAACAGGGCCACATGCACAAGAACTGGAGGGAGTGCTCCCAGGGCGTCAAGGCTTCAAGGCAGTTATTACAGTCTTGGAAACTATGAGGAAGAGTCTGAACTGGTAGTTTCACGACTACAATCTGTTCAGCGGCCTTTGACAACTATTGGTACTAGCAGTGGTGGAGTGGCATCTAGCGGTGTCTACGGGTTCTCTTCCGGTCCCACCCTATCCTATTCTGGGTTCCTGCAGTGGTATTCAAACTTTATGTATGTCACTCTCCGAACATAACTAGTGTACAAATCCTACCCGTCCCAGTGATACTGGAGAGAGAAAGTCAAAAGTAAATCATTATTGACACAATCATACTCATCACAGTAACCCTAAAAAGAGTGAGCTAAGCAATAATTGTTATAGAAGATAATCATACTCATCTCAGTGACCCTGAAGAGAGAGAGTCAAGTGTGAACCATTACTGGCACAATCACATTCATCCCAGTAACACAGAAGAGAGAAGACCAAGTGTAAATCATTACTGGTACAATCATACTCGGCCCAGTAACCCTGAAGAGAGAGAGAATCAAGTGTGAATCGCTACTGCCCCAATCATACTCCGCCCAGTAACCCCAAAGAGAGTGAGATAGTCAAGAATCGTCATTGGCATAATCATACTCATCTCAGTGACCCTGAAGAAAGAGAGTCAAGTGTGAACCATTACTGGCACAATCACATTCATCCCAGTAATACAGAAGAGAGAGAACCAAGTGTGAATCATTACTGGCACCATCATACTCGTCCCAGTAATCCAAAAGTGAGGAGACCACGTGTGACTCGTTACTGACCTAATTATACTCATCCCAGTAATACAGAAGAGAAAGACAAAAGTGAACTCATTACTGGCACCGTGAAAGCTATCCCAGTAAAACTGAAGAGAAAGAGTGAAGCCTCACTGGTACAAACATACTCGTCCCAGGAATCTTGGAGAGAGAATTAAGTGTGGATTATTACTGGTACAACCATCGTCATCCCAGTAACACCTATGAGTGGAAAGCAAGTAAAGATCATATATGGAATCTTAATACTTGGCCCAGTGATAAAATAGTTGCATACATGAAGTAAGAAACCTTTTGGTTCAGTGAGTCACTGTCCCAGCCAGAGAAGAAACTGGACTTTGTGCCAAAAAAATAATAATAATCACATTGGATCAAAAGAGAGAAAACAGGAAGATAAGAAGGGGAAAGCAAAAGTATCAATAAAACTGTAGAAAAGCTAAAGAATCCTAATTTTGAACTGTGTGAACTTGCTCAAGGAATTGCCAAGAACTATTTACAGATTTCTTATTGAAGTGACATTTCTGAGAAGCAAAAGACAGGAGAAGAGAGCCATTCTCCTGTTGCTTAGTTCTTTATATTTAGTTGCAGGGATGGAACAGTTTAGAGTTGGACAGAGGACAGACAGTTTTCTTTGGAGACTACCAACGAGATCCACAGTTAGTTTCAGTTAGGTAGGAAAACCCCTTTAGCTTTGGAATAGTTAAGAGGTTCATTTTTTGGTTATCTAATAAAGTCACTTATATGCATCATAATTGCCTCTGTCTTCTTCTGACCCGCCCCAGCAGCCATTGGTTTTTTCAGGTCTCCCTAGGAAGCCAGGAAGGATGTCAGTTTGGGGGGTAGCCAGGTTGGATGTCAGTTTGGGGGGTAGCCTCATGATGCATTGTACTGTCTCCAGGTCCATAGCCACATTAGGGGCCCCCCTTTGGGAGGTTCCCTTAGGTCTGAAAACTCTGCAGGTTGCACCTTTTGCTTACAAATGCTGATGCTCAAAATGGTGTTCTTCGTGGTGATCAGATCTGATGGGAGATTGGAGCTTTAGTGTGTAAAGTCCCTTATCTGGTGGTTCAAGAGGATGTTATGTGCCTAAGTGTGATCCAGCTTTCCATCCCAAAGCCTTTCAAATTTTGATTCATCCCAGGAGATTGTTCTTCCTTCTTTTTTCCAAATCCTTTTCCCTCAGACAAAATGGCGTAGAAGCACTTGGATGTAAGACGGACTGTACTTACATGCATGGACAGAGATAGGCGTCTATGGGATTTGACAGTCTTTTTGTGACCTTCGGGGGCTTCACTCCTGACAGGAAAGCTACCATACAGACCATTAGCAAGTAGATCATAGAGACAATTTCCATGGCCTATTCTCTGGATGGGACACCTTCTACTCAAAGAACCCTGGGACAATAGACTAGAGCTATGGCTGCCTCTTGGACCAAGGCTCAGGGGTTTACATCCAGGACATTTGCAGGGCTGCCACATTGGCAGACCCGAACAAGTTCATTAAGCACTACAGAGTAAACCTTCACTCCCAGGATCCTGTGGGATTTAGGGGTCGGGGTGTTGAATGCTGTTTTATATTGAAATTCCATTGGATGTCAGACACAATAAAATGATGTTGGTTGGCGTGCAGAACCTCTGGTTGTTCCGCGTGGTTATCCATGATGGCACGTTCCTATGGAGTTGGTATTTCTCATGCATAAGTACTGTGACAAGGAAGAGGGATGTAGAGGTAATGCTCAGAATATGGAGTCATGCCCTACTGGGGACATGCTTTGCATTCTTGTTATGGACTTAACTCCTGGGTCTGTTTACAGAGGCATGTCATTGCTGTGCAACAGGTTGGCATTTGTGGCTGACCCCTGTTCTGTTGATGGTTGATCTTGGGATTGAGGGGACTCATGTGTGCTCGATCTGCAGCCAGGCTTCGTGCGTGGTCCGGTCCTGTGGTTTCATACACACCAACATGACAGTCTGCGGTGTGATGGAGCACTGTGCACATTGCTCTTTATCTAATGCCCTTTTGCTATTGATCTCTTCCAGAAGTTGGACTCTGTCTGTAGCTGTTTATTTTTCATGACATGCAGGCAATCACATTGTTTCTCATTTATTCAGACAGATGTCCGTCGATGAGGCACGCCTCCGAAGCACTCAGACTGATACATTCTATGTTATATAAATTGATACATGTATCAATATATATCATAGAAGGGTTTGGCTCCACACAATTTTGAACAATATATTGTTCTTATGCACACATGGTACATATATGTTGATTGGCCTCTGAATATGACCGGATAAGTGAACATGCTTTGACTCTGAGACAATTAATGACTTTGCAGCCAAACTTCAAGAACTGGCCATTCCTTCTAAATGTGGCACACCCAATGGCGGCAGGATTAAAGACAAGGTCATAATGAATTGCAGAGATTGCAAGATGCATGAGAAAATGAGCAACACAAGGAACCCCGTGTTAGAGGAGGCACTCATGATTTTGCAAGCAGCTGTGGAAACAGCAACCAGGGCTAGACACTTGGGGCCTAATTCACAGAAGCGTTTTATAATGACAAACCCCCTTTCGAAAACGCTCTGTGAATCAGGGCCTTGGAGAGGAATGATTTAATTGAAGTAACAACAGAAACAAGAGACAATAGTCAGCACCAAGGAAAAGATCAACAGAATACAAACTGCAACATCCACAAAGAAAACTGAATGCAAGAGATGCTAAAGATGTGGTGACAGACTACACTTGGTCCATAATTCTTGGAGAGCGAAGCAACATGCTCGAATTGCAAGACAATGGGCCACTACACACAGAGTTGCATGTTCAGAGCACGAGAGGTTAGTGTGGTCATAGTGTCTTCAAGCGCGACTGAAGCCAGCGTGTCCGGTGAACCTACAGTTCTAGCAGTGGAGTAAAATAAAGGCATTCACGCCATGTTGAGATGCACACGTGAAGGACCTCGATGTGAAGATGCTAGTGGCCTCAGGGTCGGATTCCATGATTCCATGATTCTGCTGATGGACACCTTGATAACTTGCATGGGAGAGACGAATGTACACCTCAGACCTTCAGAAGTCAGACCTGGAGTATTTTATGTTGATTTATTATTAGTATACAACAACCAAATAAATGACTTTTTATACAAATTACATAGTGTGTTTAGATGTAATACTTTCACTTCTAAACAATCCAAATGAAAAAACATGACTTTACAACCTACATAATTCATCATTGTTTATGGGTTAATTTAAAAAGGATTAGAATACGCTTGTCACCAGTAAACAATAAAATACATGAATTCATCATTGTTATAGATGAATTTAAAAGAGGAACAATGACATTTGAAATACTAAAGGTTATCACCAATATACAATGAATACAGTAACGTAACTTTACGAAGCACCTTCGTTCTCAATGTGTGCTTAAAACATAGTCAACATTCCTTTCATCTCATACTGGTAGTTGATAGTTGTGTGCATTGTATATGAATCATCACCAGTCGTTATTGCTTTCCATACGTTATTTTTAGTTTCTGCAGCTATGCATGGCGTGTGATATTCAGGGGAAAAGGGTCAGAGTGTACGATCCAGGATTATAATGTTTGCATGCCCTAGCCATTGTATTCTAAATTGGGCAATGCATGGAGGATATATGGACTCTCCTCTAATTGCGTTTGACATGGCCACCAAGTACAGGTTAATCAAGGTTGGGTCAAAGGCACAACCCTGTTTAAGCCCCGCAGATGTTACAACAGAATCAATTAAACAGCCCTGAAACAGTGGTGGTATTATGCAGCGTGATGATCATGGATAGCAGACCCTCTGCGAATCCCTGTTGCTGCATGTTAAGCCAGAGTGACTGTTCTCTACTGTACCAAATGCCATGCTTAGATCGACATAAGCGACATCTACAGGGGCATTATAGGATACCTTAACAGCAACTGTGGAATATGCTAGGTTAAGTATGTAGGTGAGGGGACTACTGCCCTTTCTAAACCCTGCTTGTTGCAACAGAATTGTGTGTTTGTCATCCATCCAGGCAGTGAGCTTGATCAAGAAAACACTGGCAAACAATTTGGCAGGTGCGTCTAACATTGCTAGTATGCTGTAACTTTAGGATGCCGTTTTGTCACCACGCTTGTGGACCAGTACAGCAACACTCTCTCCAGCTATAAGGCACAATACCAATTTGACTAATAGTTCCAAATAGTAGGTATAACATTTGACTCCAAAGTCTACCGTTTCTTTTTAGCAAAGTATTGCATAGTCCGTCAGGACCAGGACCAGTTTGATTTTTGTAGCTTCTTTAATATAGCCTCAATATCTGCTGCAGTGGCTAATAGTTGCCACTCTGCCAGGAGATTGATGTCAAAAGCAGTGATAGCTTTGCTCCCTAACGTGTCAGCAATACACCTTTCCCAACACTGATTAGATGCACCAACACCTAGATTAGATGCACTATTGTCACCATATACTCGATTCCAGAACAGCCTAGCACCATTCATTTTTAGAATATTAATTATTTCCTGCCACGGTTCATGTAATATGTCCATTTTTTAAATAGATTTTCTGTATATCCTTTTCCTGTGTTTAGAAGCAATTGTCAGTTGTTCACTGGTCATGCTGAAATTTGACTAATCACTCAAGTCTTTACGTAATTGACTTTTGGTGGTTAATATATTTAGATCAAACCTTTGTTTACGCAGTCTGTTTAGGTTGTCTCCTAGGGTATTTTTTTTATTACAGGTTCTTGAGGATGTTATAAGGAGTGATATAAAAGTCTAATAGGCATCAATGTAGGATCCATTATTGAGGCAATGCTGAGCATCATTTATAGTTTTAATCCTCGTGCTCCTGTCCGTACATTGACAGACTCTATATTTGCAGCAGTCCATTTCAGACGATTTGCTAATTGACTCATCTCAATCTCCTCTGTTCCTTCACATTTCAATCCCCTAGTTTGTTCAATTTCCCTGCTAATGGTGATAGGGTAATGATCCCTCTCGTCCCTTTTGGATCCCCGCATGGGGAAATAAGGCAGGCAGGCCTAGTGAAATGATACGCGGGGTCAATACACAACCTTCTTTATTTTCTTACAGGCGGCAACTGCCGAATTTGCTCCCCGCCCTCTCCCTAACCCCTGCGTCATGTCCTGTCCACTCTGCGGGGACCGCAACGGCGGACCCACCCACACAACGATGTGGGAAGGAATTGGAAAGGTGCTGACATCGCCCCTCTTTTTAACACGCCAGTTCCTCTCCACTCTCTACCCCAGTGGGCGAAGTGAGCGGGAGCGGTCGGGAGCAGTGCTCCTATACTTTTTTAAATTACCTTGTACAGCTCCTATACTTTTATTTTAAAAAGAAACCGTTCCGGAATGGTTTCGTTTTAAAATAAAAGTGTAGGAAGAAGTTGAAACTTGCACTTTCAGTGCACTGCACTGGACGTTCCCTTAAACAGCAGGTGCAAGTGTTTGGGAGGGTGTATTGTGTGTGGGAGGGGTTGTGCAATGGGGTTTTTGGCGAGAAGGCGCAGGCCAGCAGGGAACATAGTTCCACTACTTCTTTTCGTCCACTTCGACCACTGCTCTACCCCATTTCTCCGATGAGGCAGAGTGGCTTTATGCGGCTTCTTTGCGGTCTCCTAGAGCTGCTGGGCGTCGACCACGCCAACGGCTGAGAAGCAGGGTTTCTTTCACCTTCATACTCTTCTCCATCTCCTTGGTAGGGCTCATCACGTCGTCTTTCTTCCTCGATGTGTCTGCCCCGGACTTCTTCCACGTTAGAGCTCACTCGCTTGAAGTGTGATGCATTGCGCGTTACCGACGAGCAGTCATCTCTCTGCGCTGTGATCATGGTGGCTTTCTTGTGTGTCACAATGAGCGGCGTCGGTGCAAACGTGGCATCTTTTTTCCTGCTCTTTGGTTGACGCATCCATACTTCATCTCCTGGTTCTAGGGTTGTCTCTCTGGCTTGCCTCTTACAGTCCATTACTTATTTCATCTTCGCCTTTCCTGCGGCTACGTTCTCTTTGGCTTCTTGTTCCAGGGCCATTGGCGCCTGGGGTCTGGGATCTTCTGGTAGTCGTGTCCCGACTGGTCTTCGAAACAACAGGTCCGCCGGGCATATCCTCGTGGTGCTGTGGGGCGTGTGTCTGTATTCTCTTAACAATTGGTTGAAGGCTTGCTCGAAAGGCTTGTTTTGGATGCTTGCAATTTGAAGGGTCCTTTTAATGTTGGCCATAAACCTCTCGACCATGCCGTTGGCTTGCGGCCAGCGCGGGGTTACCTACCGATGCTGAAAGCCAATGTATTTGGCAAAGTTCTGGAAGTCCTGGCTCACAAATGTCGGGTCATTGTTTGACTTTATGACTTTGGGAATTCCATGTGCGGACAGCATGCAGTCTAAGACTGGGATGACGCTGGCGGCTGCTGTGCTTTCTACTATTTGCGCATCAGGGAAGCGTGAGTGCTCGTCCATGAGAACGACTACGTGCGTGCCATCTCTTGGTGAGCGGAACAAGTCCATCGCTAGTTCTTCCCACACATGCTTCGGCAGGGGCGACATTTGTAGTGGGTTTGGGTGTGGTGGTGGAGCTACCTGCGCACAGATGTGGCATCCCCTATTATGTCTTCCACCAGAGCGTTGATCTTCGGGAACCATACCTTTTGCCTAAGAAGTATTTTCGTTGCCACCACACCGCTGTGTCCTTCATGTGCCAAACTAACTGTCTTTTCCCTGAGCCCTTCCGGTATTATGACCTTGCAGCCTTTCAGTAGTATGTGTTCGTCCACTATGGACAATTCATCTCTCACTTGGTCTAGCCACTTGACGTCGTCTCTTACTGTTTCTGCCTCTGGTCGAGCCTGTTGTCTCATGTGTGCCCGTTTGTTTGCATGCAGTGTCTGACAAATCGGAACGCTGGGTCTTGTTCCGACTGTGCCGTCAGCTCGACCCATCATATCGGTAGTGGTTGGAGGTGGTGTATCACATAGTTTATGTACGCGTCTGCGATGGACGGTTGTGATTCTGCCGATCCTGTGGGATGGCGGGACAAATAATCCGCTGGGTTTTCTTCTTTGCCTGGGCGGTGCTTGGCGGTGAATTTGTAATCTTGCAGACGTAGTCCCCACCTTGCTATCCTAGGAGGCATCCATGCTTTGTGGTCACCATATATGGTTAGGAGCGCTTGATGGTCCGTTATTATAGTGAATTCCTTATCATATAAGAATAAATGGAAATAGTTGCACGCTCACACTACCGCCAGGCTTTCTTTTTCTGACTGGGAGTATGCCTGTTCTGTGGTGGTGAGGCTCCTGCTGGCGTATGCCACTATGTAGACACTTGATGGTGTCTCCGGGTTCTTCTGCGTGAGAATGGCGCGAGACCTACGGGGCTGGCATCGACGATTACTTCAGTGTTTCTTCGCACGTCGAAATATGCCATGTTGTCTGCTTTTGAGATGGCGTTGCGGATAGCCTCAAATGCTGTTTGACGCTCTTCTGACCAGATGAACGGTTGGTCCTTGTGCGTGAGCAGTCGCAGCGGGTTGCTTATGGTGGCGTAGTATTTCAAGTATCTTGAACAGTAGCTGGCCAGGCCTAAGAACAACCATAGATCTGTCGTGGTCTTGGGAGGCGGTGCAGTGTTGAGGGCTTTGACCTTGTCGAGGTCTGGGCGCATCCCTTCGTCCGAGAAGATGTGGCTGAAGAATCTTAACGAGCCTTTGGCAAATTCACATTTTGCTTTGTTTAGCGCGAGACCCGCTGCTTCCAGTGCCGTGCATACTCAATGTAACGCCATGTCGTGCTCCTCTTGAGTCTTCCCGAATACTAATACATCGTCCGAGTAATTCAGACTATTCGGGACGCGGCAAATCACCTTGTGTATTTCCTCTTGAAAATTTCTGTGGCCGTTGCGATGCCGAAATAGAGTCTTTTATATTGGAAAATGCTGAGGTGTGTCACAAATGTGGTGATGTATCTGGATTCAGGGGCGATTTCAATTTGATGGTAGCCTTTAGTTAGATCTAATTTCAAGAAAATCTTCGCCCCGTGGAGGAGGTGAATCATGTCTGTGATTCTGGGGGCTTGGTGCCTCTCCCTCTCGATGGCTACATTTGCACTGCGCATGTTGACACACAGACGTATGGATCCGCCCGGGGGTTTCTTGGGGACGGGGACGATGGGTGATACCCATGGTGTCAGGCCTAAAACAGGTTCAATGACGTCCATTTTGATCAGTTTGTCTAGTTCGTCCTCTACCTGTTTTTGAATGTTGACAGGTATGCCTCGATAGTGTTGGGCCGCTGGGGGAATGTCTGGATTAATGTGGAGTTGTATCTTCCTGTGTTTTAATTTCCAGAGTCCACTAAAAAGTTTTGGGAATGATTGTTCCACTGCCTCTGGTTTGGTGAAATATTTATGTGCCATAATCTGGTACAGGATGTGCACTAAGCCCATGTCCACCGCCGTTCTGAAGCTTAGGATACAGCCACTGTTGGCTTCTGTCTTCAGTATGTGTAGGGTGATTTTCGCTGCATGGTATTTGTGTGTGCACCACGCTGTAATTGTCCCTTTGCAGGGTAATGGGGTCGTCGCTCCATATGGGTAGATGTCCACTGTGGCCTTTCTGATTTTTGGAGGCCGTGTGAGCGAGTTGTATGCCTGCTCGCTGATGATATTGACGGTGGCCCCCGTGTCAATGAGGAATTCCAGAGGCGTGTCATTTACCTGGAGCGTGAGGATGGCGCTGTGTTGAGTGGCTGTGGTGTTATTGAGTGCCCACACGTAGCCTTTCTTTCTCTGATCTTCATCTTACGATGGAGATTCACTGCTGGTGGGAGAACGCATTTCAATGTACCTGACAAAGCGCCTTCTTTGAGAGCGCCTTGAGCTATCAGGTGGCCACCTGTCTTCTCGTGGGTAGGAGCTTCTTCAATCTTTATCCTCCCTTCTGTGTGACGTGTGATCTCCTTCTCCTCTGCTGGTCGGTGGGCTTTGACGTGTGTTTATGCACCTTTCTTGAGTTTGCTGTCTACTTGGAGGGGGTCCTGGTGTGTTCTTGCACACTGTTCTGTAGTGGTCCATTCCACCGCACGCGGCGCATTGCTGTCCTACAGCGGGACACTCTCCTATGTGGGGGTATTCGTATCCACATCGATAGCATGTGGCGTCCGGACGTTTTCCTCCTTGGTTTGGTGCTGCATACAGTTTGTTGAGTACGTCGGGGTTGACGGCGGGCTGTTGTATGGTGACTTTGCCCAGGTTATCGAGTTGTGATTCCACTGCCGTCTCCATGTGTGCCAGCACCAGGGTCTCTTCTAGCGACCTTTGCTTTTGTAATAGTTGCTTTCTGAATGGTTGCGAGAGGTATCCGGCGATAACCTGGGATCTGAGTGCTTCTTCATTGGAGTATCTGTGAAATTCACAATATTTTAGCTTGATGCGAAGGCGCCCCTCTCTTGTCTGGTAGTATGGAATATGTGCCGCTGGTAGTCAATGTTGGTGTGTGGGGCAAAATATTCCGATAGCTTGCCGTGCAGTTCGCCATATGTTACTGTGTCAACATTTAAGAGTTCTCCTGAAATGTCTATCACTGCCGGTCCGACGGCCATGAAGACGGTGTTTTTGAGTCTTGTGTCATCCGTTAAGCCTATGGCACCTACGTAAAACTTAAAGTCCCTGAGCCATATGACCCAGCAAGGCCCTAGATTGGAGGTATCTTTAAGTTCGAATGGGCCCGGCATGTGCAAGATTTGTGATGCACCTCCTTCTGTTTGCACTGGCTGATTGTTACCTTGTGTGGCATCTGTCCCTCCGGATGACGAGGCTGTTGAGATTGCCGGGTCTGACATGGTGGTGTGGGGCTGGGCTTGTGGCTCGTGGTTTGTTGGTCCTGCCTGTGTTGGAGGCAGGTGGATTAATATTTATTTGGTTCGCGTCTCTGTGGACGTGTATTATCTCTGCTTCCTTATCCTCTCTCTCACTGTGGAGGCCAACGCTCTTGCGTGTCACGCGGGGCCGGTTTGTGTCAGCTGGCAGGTTCTCCGCCTGGTGAGCTGCACGTGGGGCAGTGGCGGCGCGTATTCAGAGAGTATTGCCGTGTGTGCAGTACTTGAAGCCGGCTCCTGATGCCATGGCAGAGCGTGCGGCAGGCATGGGGCATGGCCGGAGCTTACCCGCGTGAGGCCATTCACCCTCCCGGGGCCCGTTCTCGTCCGCCGTGGCACCCATCCTTGTCAGCGGCATGCGCAGGTCTACCTGTTTGTGGCCGCACTGAGGTGTGGGCACGTGTCTCTGAGGCCCCTCCGGATGGCTGTGGCTCGTTCTGTTCCGCGCTGCAGCATCTCGTGGGCTTGAGGCAGTGCGCAGCGTGCCGGCTGCTGGTGTGTCCGAGGCACACCGACAAGCTATACTGCCCGGCAGCAGACCTCGTCACGGCACGGGTGAGTCGTTCGATCCCTCGTCACCATTGTTGGATCCCCACATGGGGAAATAAGGCAGGCAGGCCTAGTGAAATGATATGCGGGAGCCGGGGTCAACACACAACCTTCTTTATTTTCTTACAGGCGGCAACTGCCGAACTTGCTCCCCGCCCCCTCCCTAACCTCTGCGTCATGTTCTGTTCAATCTGCTGGGACTGCAACGGAGGGACCGCAACGGCGGGGCCACCCACACAGCGATGTGGGAAGGATGTGGGAAGGTGCTGACAGTCGCTAACGTTAATGCGCATATTGCATACATGGGCAAGATCCCGACAACTAACGAATATATAGACCAGGAGTATACAGAGGCAATATGCATAGGCACAGCAATAGGGAGCAGAAAACCAATGATGACAGCACATGAGTCCATATTAAGGCTATAGATGTGGCAGAGACAATCCCATTCGAAGAGCAGGAAGATCAAAGTACTTCTGAACCTCCTCCAGTGGTGTAGAGGTGGCAGAACAACCCACAGGATCTCCTGAGAAACCAAAGAGAAATAGAAGACCACAAAGAAGCAAGAGACCTCCAGCAAAGCTGCGTTACTTTAAAATGTTCGAGCATGCTCCTATGTTTTAGATGCGGAAGAAGAGGGATAGAACATAGTTTTGTCTCTCTTTTGGTGACTACAGGGAATGAGGCGAGAGGCGTATCACAAGAGGGCACAGAGGAAGGTGAAAAGCGATCCAGAGCAGCTCGGATCTGCAGGTCTCATTACAAGTGTGCAGCAGAAAGTCTTGCAAGCAATGTCTGGGTGTTATCTATAGAAATAAAGAAACCCGGTGGAAAGCAGTACAACGTGGCTGGTGTTATTTTGAGTCAACATCCAGATCCAATTACCACACCACCCTTTATTTGCTGGCAGTCAAAACGGGGACATTTACATCATCCACTAAAAAGTGTTTTAAATTAAATACATGAATTGAGGTGTTGCATCTCGTCCCTGTGTCCGTGTCAGGAGGACTTTTCCTCCCCAACCTAGGTTCAGTTCTTGACCTGGGACCCGGCCTTACCACTCACTTACACCAGCACAGTAAATGACCAGGACACCAAGAGTATAGGCGAATGAGGTTTAGTGAAAGCTTGTTCTGCAAGGCAGCAGACGGGTTCTGTCTGCATTTCTCAAAGCAAGCCCTTACATAGTGCAATAATAGGCTACGCAAGTTCAAAGTTGTCACAACATATGCAATGTTTCTAGACAGAGACAGCTGTGTGTGCAAAATATCTGGACAACCACAGGGTTGTTTGCTTGTGTTCCTGCGGATTTTATCAGGTCATCATGCATGGCCAAGCAGTGACAGCGATGTATAGCAATGTCCTGGCAACCAAAAGGGTGGTTTCTTTTGTTTATGTAGGTTTTATTGGGTCATCAAGCTTGTATTTCAGTCGGGGACAGCCAAGTGTACTTCTCCTAAGCCCCTGTGCTACAGGGGCAAAGGCTGAATGCATCTTAACAGCACACAAGCCTGTCGGGGCAGGTTTAACCATAGTCCTTTGGCTTGAGAGGTCAGGAAGACAATGTATTGTCGCATATTCCAACACCCAGAGCTCAGACTGTTTTTTCAACCACGGACAATCTTTAAATCAGGAAATATTCTGCTTCTACCAAGCAAGTGGTACTTGTGCTATGAAGCAGGCATACATGGGGTAACCCTGGTGGTGTAGAACAGACATTCTTGGGCACATCTCTGGAGTTGAAAGCAGAAATGCCTGGCCAAAGCTCTGGTGTTTATGAGAAGTCATAACTGGGGGCATCTCTGGCTCCGAGACTAAGGCATGCCTGAGAATAGCTCTTGGTCTATGAACATGCTGAGAGCGTGTTTGTAACCAGGAAGCAGAATGGTTAGGCAGAAACTCCAGTGGCATGAAGCAAGCATGCATGGAGAGTAGCCTAGTGCTGCAAAGCAGACGGCTTGTGAAAGATCCATAGCTGTGAGCAATTCTTTTTTGGAGAAGCCCTTGAGCTGCGAAGGAGGCATGAGCAGTGGAAGGCCTGGTGCTGTGAAACAGACCGGCCTAGTCCAAAGTAGCCAGAAACTCACCATGATTCGCTCAGGGCACATAACAAGGAAAGCGTGCGAAAAGGGATGCTGCCAGTTGTACAGACATCTGAATCATGGCTTTCTAAAATAAATAAAGGGAACCAAAATGTGGAGTCGGATACATATTTGGGTGCTAAATGGGCAGCATTTTGACTTTTTTTTTTTTTAATTATTTTTGTTGGCAGAGGTTCACAACAGACACACAGATGCTGGAGCAATGGAATATAAATCAAATATATGACGATAGTGCACACAACCACAAAAGCAATTGTATAATGCGTGGGAAGGAGGTAGGGTATGATGGTGCAGAGTGATCAAGCATTTACCATCGGGTGGGGTGGGGGGAGACAAGCTACTCTCGGATGACCTCTCCTCTCGACTATTAAGGTAGCTGCTAAATGCAGTCCATATGTTCCTGGGGCGGGAATGAGTAGGAAGCGTTGCAAGGTACTCTTCTTCACAGTTTCGGGACCATGTCAGCAAGTTCAACCATTTTTGGAACGTCGGGGGGAAGGATTTTTCCAGTTTTGAAGTATACATTTCTTAGCCACCATGACACTGATATTGAGGAATTTAGCCATGCGTTTGACATCGTCGGCTCCCCAAACAAAATCCCCAGTGGGTCAGGATCTATTGTAGTGTCAATTACCTCAGCAAATGTCTCTAGAATTAATTCCCGCAATTTATGGCAAGTCCAGAACATGTGCAGGTGGTCAGCCCCCTCCACCCTGCAATGGGGGCAGAGATGTGTGATGGTATGAGCAAACTTAGAGATCCTGTAGGGGGTGTAGTACAACCTGTTCAGTAGCTTGTACTGCATGGCCCGGTAGCGGAAATTAAGGGAAATCTTTTGAGTGTGTAAGCACATTTTCTCCCACAATTGGTCGGGGATCTCCTGGCCCAGTTCCTCCGCCCACTCCTCATATGCCCTGAGAACCTGGGTTGGGGCGTCAGCTTGTGACATCTTGTATAAAGAGGAGACAACGCCTCGTGCACCGCCCGAGTTATCAATGTATGCAATTACCGGGGTGTCAGGGGGTTCAGCAGGAAAGGAGGGCCATGCAGCGCGAAATGCAGCTCAGAGCCTGTAGTACTGTAGTATCTCCAAGGCGGACCCAGAATGGCCTGGTTTCCATGTCTGAGGGTCGTTAAACCTGCCTTCGGGGTAAACGTCTGATAATGCCTGGTAGCCTAGAGTCCCCCAGTGCCGTGCTAGGGCAATATCATGTGTGGTCTCTAGTCCAGGGAAGGCCCACACAGCGAGCCTATAATATGGAGGGGATTCCCTTGTTTGGTGTAGCAGTCGCTTCCAGGCACGCAACGTGGTGCCAATTGGGTCAATGGGAGAGTCGGCTAAATAATGCTGATGTAGTAGGAGGGACATTATGTTGACACCGGTCGCTGGTAGGATTTCTAGTTTAACATGTGGGTGGACTGGAGAGCTGGGGTACCAGTGGGTAGCGGGTTGGGCTTGAGCTGCTGTCCAATAAAGAATTAGATCGGGAGCAGTGAACCCCCCTTGTTTGTATGGGGGCGCCATATCGGACCATTTCTTGAGGACTGCGCCGGAGTGCCACAGGAACTGTGCGCATGATTTGTGCAGCCTTATGAAGTATTTCTCCCCGGGCCATATGGGCACGTTACTAAAAGTATAGAGCAACTTGGGAAGTAGGACCATCTCGACAAGGGAGAGCCTTCCAGCCAGCGACCGCGGGAGGGGGCACCAGCGTGTCATTTTCGTCTCGGCTAGCTGTGCTGCGGCCAGTTAGTGATCTACAAGCAGGGTGGACTTTGTTAGAGACAACTGGACTCCTAGGTATTTGATTCCCCCAGGGGACCAGCGGAGAGGGTATTCGGTAGCGGGCTGTTGGGGTGGAGGCAGTGAGCGGGAAAACCTCGGATTTAGAATAGTTAATTGTAAAGCCTGAGTGGGTACCTATGCGACTTTCAGCCTTATCCCCTGTGAGAGTGGCGTGCTCGAGTGTGGTCTGCCATTGGCTCTATCACTAGAGCAAAAAGGATTTGGGAGAACGGACAACCCTGGCGGGTGCCGCTGCAGAGTGTGAACAAAACGGATGTAAGGGAGTTGAGCTGGACCCTGGCCACTGGGGAGGTATACAGTAATTTGATGTATCCAATCATGTTGAGGCCAAGGCCCATCGTCTCCAACACCAGCCACATGCACTTCCAGGACACCATATCAAACGCTTCCTGGGCGTCAAGCGTGACCGCAACAGCGTGCGCTCCCTGGTCGATACGGGACATCACATTAAACAGTCGCCTGATGTTATCAGATGTGGATCTCCCCGGTACAAAGCATGCCTGGTCTTCATGGACCAGATGCGTCATAAGCGGGAGGAAACGGTTTGCTATCACCTTGGCGAAAATCTTAGTATCAAGGTTCATGTGGGAAAGTGGCCTATATGAGCCACAGTCATCGTCAGGCTTGCCAGGCTTCAACAATACCGTTATAACGGCTTCACGCAGAGATGGGGGGAGAATGGACACGTGGAGCGACTCATCCCAGACTTCTAAAAGCATGCGGGCTAATATAGCTATGTATTCCTGATAGAATTCTGCCGTAAGTCCGTCAGGACCCGGTGGTTTTCCGTTAGGTAGGTCCAAGATGGCCCTCGACTACCTCGTGCAGGGTAATCAGGGATTCAAGCTGGTCTCTGGTGGGAGAGGAGATGCACGTTGTGAGTATTTGATCGAGTAGATCCCGCATATGTTGCTCGGTATGTTCGGGAGGTTGAGAACATAAGGTTGTGTAAAATTTAGTGAATATGTCCAGTATCTGATGGTCCGACCACCGTGGGATGCCTTGGTCATCCTTAATAGAGGCGATATGGGCCTGACCCCATTCCCTTTTTATAAGAGTTGCAAGTGTTTTCCCGGGTCTATCACCCTCACCGTATTTACGAGCAGCTTGGGGCCGGCTAAAGTATTGGACCTCGCTGGTTGCAAGTCTATTGTATGTTTGGAGTTCATCAGCAATTAGCGCAAGTTTGGGGGGGGTCAGCGTTGGCGAAGCATTCCTGTTCCAACTTACTTAGTTTGGTCTCAGATCACTCAAGAGCGGCCCTAATCATTTTTAGCACTCCCGCTTCTCTGGATATGGACATCCCCCTGATATACGCCTTGAAGGCTTCCCACCCGACACCAACAGAGGTGGCTTGGGGGGGTGTTGTGTTGGAAGAAGGACTCAATATCAGCCATTATGTACGTCTTGAACACAATGTCCCTGAGGGTCGAGGATTTAAAACGCAATGTGCTGAATGTTGGGACAGTCGTTCCCAGTTCTACTGATATGGTAATCGGGGCATGGTCAGATAGTGTGCGAGTTAGAATCTGTGCCCCATCCACCCTGCCCATCACTTCACTAGATACTAGGAACATGTCAATTCTGGAGGAGCTATCGTGTACCGTGGAATAATAGGTATATTCACGCCGTTGAGGGTGCAGTGTCCTCCAGGCGTCACAGATGTTGAGTGTTGCACTATAGCTGAGTAGCCTCTGTGCGGCCCCGGTCAGGGGTCAGACGGCGGTTCCAGTCCTGTCCAGGTCAGTGTCCAATATTAGGTTCATGACCCACCCCCTCCCCCGCATATAATCTGAACACCCACATAGCCTAGCAGTATGGTAGCCACAGTGTCCACAAACTCAAGGGCATCAACATTGGGACCCTAGGCGTTTACAAGAAGATACTCTCTGTTCACTATGGTGCAGTGTAATATAACATATCTTCCATCAGGATCGGTGTAGTTCCAGTGTAGTGTGAATTTGATGGATTTGTGGATCAATGTCAATATGCCTCTGGCTTGAGTGGAGTAAGAGGTGAAGTATCTGTTGGGACCCCATGATGGTGCCATGCTTCCCGCCAGGCGGCCCGTGGAGTGTGTTTCTTGCAGCAGCAATATTTTGCAGCCATGTCTATTGGCATAGGCCATAATCTTACGAGCCTTGGTATGGTTACTTAGCCCCCGGACATTCCAGGACATTATGGTAGAGGGCATTTCACTTGTCTAGGGTGCATCCCAGTTCAGTCGCTGTGGCTTGCAAATGCACTTTGTGCGGTCACTTTTGAATCGTTTCAACATGGTGCGCCCGGTCAGTCTGCCTCTGCCTTTTCCAATATAACTTCCCAGAACTCTCCCTCCCCCAGCCCAATAGTAACCAGCAGCTCCCGTTCCCACCCTTTCCCACCCACATCCGACATCCCTCAAAAAACGGGTGCCAGCAGGCCGAACCAACATTAACCGGCCACAACGGGGGCCCACACCAATCAAACATTCCAACATGAGTTTGCAACTGCAGTGGGGTAAGCCGTTGCCGTGTTTCCATCCAAGCAAAATGAAGATGAATATTAAGGCACCACAAGGGTACGTAAGTTTGGCTTTGTAGGTCTGTTCATCATGTTGTTTCCCTTAGAAAGCATATGGGCCGGTGGGCGAAGGTGTTGCCCAATTCCGTGCCACTTTGCAGGTGAGCCGGATATCGCGGAGTGGCTTCCGAGGTGGACTGTACAGTATAGCAGGACGGGTGACAAAGATAGAATTCGTTAGTTCATTGAAGAAGCGGAAGGGCAACCGGAGGCGGATCAGTCATTATCCATGTCTGCGTGGTCCCCAGGAGGGTCGCTGAGTGGTATCTGTGCCTCTATGAACTTCACCGCCTCCTCGGGGACTGTGACAAAGTACAGTTTCCTCTGAATGTAAGCTTCAAGTGCACCGGGAACAGCATTGCATAGGGGATATTTCGGTCTCGTAGCATTTTCTTGACCCCTAGGAACTAGCAGCTCTCCTGTTGCACACCCACAGAGAAGTCGGGAAGATCCTGATTGTCTGGGAGCCTAGGCGCAGTTCCCCTTTTTCGCGAGATAAGCGTAGGATGAGGTCTCTGTCTCTGTAATTGAGTATTTTTGCAATGATGGGCCTGGGAAAGTCTCCAGGTGCAGGGCGCGATGATAGGGCTCTGTGGGCATGCTCTACCGTGAAGTAGGGGGAGAGAGCGGGATTGTCGAGCAGCTCCTTCAGTAGATCCCCCGCCGCCAATTCCATGCGGCCCTTGAGGGCATTTTCGGGAACTCCGATTATGCGTACGTTGTTCCTACGGGATCTCGATTCCAGGTCGTCGCATTTGGCCTTCACTGCTGTCATGTCCTGGCTAAGGGTGGTGACAGTGTCCTGGAGGGTGTGTATGCTGTCCTCATAGGTACTTATTCGTGTTTCTGCCTACGTAATTCTTGTGCCAGCGTGGTCTAGTTGGGATATGAGCGACGCCGCATTAGCATTGATGATATCAAGTTTTTCATGAAAAGACGCAAAGTTCTTCGTCATGGATTCAAGTATCATCACAAGGTCAGGTGCCAGGGCGGGCGAGGGCGAGGCGGAGTCCTCATGATTAGAAGATGCGTGGCCTTGGTCGGATTTAGGGGTTGCTTTATTGAACATATCTATGGCCCCTGTCTTGCTGGTGCCCCGGGATCTGCTAGACATGACAATATAGGTGGATGAGAGGTGTTTGCCGCTAATAGGTGTCCGGGTATTGCAGCAACGCAGGCACGCAGGTGGGGCCCAGCGGGTATATTGGGGCCTCGGTGACAGTGAAGCACGTAGCACTGTGGAAGTACACCTGCGTCTTGGTGGGTGAATGGGGTTGATGCACTAATTGTGCACTGTGCACAGAAAGGAGTATATGTTCCAATGTTGTGTTGCGGGTAAAACAGTGGCTGAACGCACAGGCAGTGGTGGTGCAGGTGGGAGCCAGCCAGGGAGGAGTGCGGGCAACCCCGGTGCTGCCACTCGTTTGACCAGGTGTCCACAGATGGTAAAGGCCCAATAGGGAGCCACGGATGCTGAAGCAATAACTGACACTGCAGGTAGCCGGATGATGGCCAGCCCCCCAGGGCCCAGAGTCCACCTCAGTGAGGGACGGTAACCACAGCCTGCAGGCGGTCCCTTAAAGGATCAGCAGATAATGAATCACTCCTTGCTCAGTGAGGAGAGCGGCATGGAGTGGCTGCAAGGCCATTGGGGCATAGAGGCACAATTAAGGAGATGACAGCAGCAATTTATGTGGAGGTCCCCAGCACCCACCTCTCAGCCATTAGGGCGACTGTGCCCGTGTCACTCGTAGCATCCAGCGGTGGTACTGAAGGGCATCCGCACTGCGGCTCCCCAGCTCCAGCTCCTCTATCCCCTCAGCAGCAGTCCTGAGGAGTGATGGTGCGCCGCAGGCCCCGAGGCAGCAGTGCGGCCCCCGCAGCGGTGCAGCGCTCAGGCTCCGGCCACACGCTCCCGCGGTGGCGAGGATCAAGGTGAGTGGCCCGCCAGGTCCCCCGGGCGAGCCTCAAGGACAGCGTATGTGGAGGGAGCTGCGGGGAGGCTACAGCTCACCCTGTGGGGCATCACAGTCTGTCGGCTCTGCGAGCCCCGGCAGTGAAGGTAACCGAAAGGCAGCGCGGGGCAGCCCCACACACACCAGGGCACTGCGGGCTGCTGGATGTCTTCGGGGCAGAGGGCACGTACAGCTCCAGGGTGTGCCACGTGGGTCCCGCAGAGGCAGGGGACAAGGGCAGTGCGTCCTGGCGGGCAGCCGCTAACGGTGACTGTGGGCAGGGCAGCGGCCGCTCTCGCCATGAGACCACGCGGAGCAGGCTGCATAGCGGGCAGAGTGTCAGGGGGCCGTAACTCTGGCTCCAGGCGCCGATTTTGCCCAGGACTGCAGGTGCATGCAAAGGAGGGCGCCGGCAGTCAGCTTGCGAGGCGATGGCTGGGAACACTGTGGATGGGCGCTGATATTTACGGATAAGGGCAGGCAATCACTGAGCTCACGGGCTAAGCAGCCATTTTCTGGGCTGCTCAACAGCGCCCCCAGCATTTTGACTTTAGTGCCCTGAGGGGCCATGCTGATCAGGCGTTTTCCCTTGGTATACAATAGTGGCAGTGCTGACTTGAGGTTCTGTTTGTTGTGGACTGCCTCGTGGACACACGGGCCAGCCAGATCGTTGCTGGGGGCATGCACTTACAGTTGCCGTGATCACAGACTTAGACAGTTGCCAGGGGCACATGGACCTATGAATGGAGCCGTGGGAACATGGCTTGACAGTGGCTTGGGAGCACCAAGGTTACACATGCTGATCTCGAGGCACCCAGATCAGTGGGGGCTGCAGTATCGCGATCACACAGCGTCAACCTGCAGGCCATGGTAGCAGGGCTGTGATCACACAGCACCAGCCTGCAAAGCTAATAAATGAGAGAAGAGACAGAAGTTTACATGGAATCTGCCGCCGTTCTAACGCACATGCCGGCTGAGGATGCTTTTCTAATCATGATCATCGAGAGCCAGTCATGACACACGCTTAAAGGTGACATTACCACTCGTTTTTCATAAACAAATGACAGACCGGTATTATACATATTACCCAATTTCCCAGTCACAGGTGCATTAGAAATTATTCTCAACTTATATACAATTACCTACCCCGTCTCATTGGGCATCTCACCATAGGGTCTGCAAACGCATCACAAGGGAACCCCCCCAATCGAACATCGAGCTACTGGATCCATTTTGAGGATGCTCATCATTTGCAAGATTTCAGCTTCATACCCATAATTACTGAGACCACTTTAAGGACATCAATAACGTGCGGGCTCACAGCATCAAATGTACATATTTACTGAGTCCTCTTTGAGCATTTAGGGCCATGCAGGATGACAGCTTATCATTGCACACAGCAGGAAACAGTGAATCAGTGGGCCACACAAGGCCATCATCTTTATTAGTCCAATGTTACCACATTGTGAAAGGCGCACACCTCCATATGTAGACAAAGCTGCACCCCGATGCACCAGGGGGCCACGTCTGCTCCATAAGGTGCTGTAGGCGGCAGTGAACATTCGTTCTCAATGACAGTTCCTTGCGGATACTCCATCAGGCTGGACAGCTGGCAGCAGAGGGCAGGCCGTACCTCTTGCTTTCTCTCTTTTTTTGAAGTTCACCTTGCTCCGATCACATAGCAGGCAAAACCCACCACTGAGTGAGGCGGGCGGGCTGACCGGGCACAGAGCCGCTACTGAAGATCACTGCAGGGATCACTCTCTTCCAAACTCCAACCATGGAGCGCAAATACTACTGTGAACAGAGCACATACTGTGCCAGCACCAACATCACTGGGTTGCAGACCCCCTGTCGCCATTGTTGTGGGCTGACTCGTGGACACACGGGCCAGCCACATCATTGCTGGGGGCACCCAGGATACACTTGCAGTTGCCATGATCACACAGACATATGAATGGAGGCGTGAGTACACGGCTGGATAGTGGCCTGGAGGCACCCCGGTTACACATGCTGATCTGGAGGGACCCAGATCAATGGGGGCTGTAGCACTGTGATCACACAGAATCAACCGGCAGGCCGGGGTAGCAGGGCCGTGACCACACAGCATCTGCATGCAGGCCCAATAAACGAGATACGAGACAGAAGTTTAATTCATGGAGTCTGCTGCCATTCTAGTGCCATCTAGCGCATGTGCCAGCTGAAGCTCCTTCTATTGGGCTCCAGTGATGACACACTCTTAAAGGGGACATTACCACACTGTTGAGCGTGTCAGGGTCTGTTTTATTCAGTGTGCTGCGAGTGAAGGGCTGCAGCCTGTTCTGCAGTACTTATATATGGAAAGGGAAGGCATACCACAAGCTTTTCCGACTGGAAATCAACATATACAGAGACACACACACACACACACACACACACACACACATATAAGAGGGGGATAACAAAACACCACCAAGCTTGTGGGTGGTGTTTGGTTATTTACCCACCCATATGGCCATTCTTGTCCACTAGCTGAAACACCTCCCTCCCCCGCCAAAAACACATCCCCTCTTGACATACCTCCACCCTTTCTCCCAAGTGCTGCCAGGTGTTCACCCTTGAATATTTATGGCTGGAGGGTCAAGAACCATCTCAGGATGCAAAGGATGCAGTCTTTGTTCTGTGGCAGCAACACCGAGGGGAGCACGGTCTGTGACCAGTTTATATTGGCATCCTACTAGGTAATAGAGGTGCTGTATGGCCCTCTTCATCGCCAGGCATTCTAAAATTTCACCAAGTTAAGATCCACTGTACCTTGGACTCAGATTATCGGATCTGCATGAATCGGCCAAATATCTTAGCAATTTTTGCGGCTATCCCAAGTTTGGCTTTGGTCTCATCAGCCGACATTGGGAGGGTTTCCTTCCCAGTTAGAGAGGATATGAGTACTAGTATTATTTCTCTACCCTCTCCGCTGTTAAGAGAACTTATTCTTACCCAAAGTGAAGCATTGGCAGAATTGGGTTTTGGAATCTCTCAGATATACTAACCAAGTTTGGGTACCCATCAGAATGGTGTGGCTCAACCCCGTGTAAATTTACCTATGGCTACTGTTATCAACCCTGTGTAAATTTACCTATGGCTACTGTTATCCCTGATAAACTAGCCCAGAGTGGAGTGCCAAACGACATGGACTGGGCATCTATCATCTCCTCCTTATGGCAAAAACCGGTCCCATAAAAAGGACCTCTCCTTGGGTGAGTACTGGAAGAGTATTCCACTATGACTGAAATCTTGTAACACCCAAGGCAATGTCCATCTTTTTACTAACACTGCATGTATGAAAATATTGAGAATGGCCAATTGCATTTGCCTGCAGGAGACATGGCTAATCTCAGCACCAACTCTGGATGGATACAGTGTTTTCATCCAGCCTGCGAGGGATGGGTCGGGGGGGAGACCCTGGGGTGGTCTCCTGACTGCGGTAGATGTTTCTTTGGGTCTCAGCGGGGAGGCAATTGCAGGCCTGCCTTTTGGTGCATTGGGGGTTGAATGCAGGTCAGAGGACGGATCGATTTATCTCCAATTGCTCAATATTTATTTGCATAGGGGCATCGAACTGGCTGACCCTTTTGTAGATGGGATCTGTCAGGTAGTGGATGAGTGGATGATAACTAACCCAAAGGGTCGAGTGGCCATCATGGGTGATCTGAATGCGGATTGTGCTCACTCCAATAAACTATGGGAATTGGAAGAGATTTGTGGGGGTAACTCAGAGAAGCAATCTGTGGGACAGAAGTGGAGAATAGGTCTTGGCGGCAGGGGGTTGTTCCCCCAGGCGGGGAAAATTAGTGAACCACAGAACACCAGTGAGTGGCATTCTTGGCACAGAGGGGATAGCTCATCCTTGATTGACTACATTTACGTAGATACTTTCCTAATGAACTCTTGCCTGTCATTTCAAATTTTTAAGAACGATGGAGTGACCACTGTATTGTTACGGCACAATTTAATTGGGTTTGGAATATCAGGAAATGTAGGCAAAAATTACAACTAACCTCTAAGGTAGGGCGCAATGCTGTGAGATGGACGGAACCGAACATTCGTTGTTTGAATTCTAACATATACCATGCATTGAACTGCTCGACCTATGACTGGAAACTCCAGAACTTTAATGCAATTGAGTTCCAGTCATTTGTGGGTCAGATGAAAGATAAGATCGCTCCAAGGAAGAGAACTATTAGTTCGGGCCAAGTCAGGCATGCCCACTGTTACAACGCCAATGTGGCATCTGCAAAAAAGATCTTACGGAGATCAGTGAAGTAGATCCAGAGCACTGTTTAGGATGAAGTTATCCGTAGGCAGCTAGTTGGGAAGCTCAAGCAATCGTATAAAACCTACTGTAAATCAGTTAAATATGCAATGTTTCAGAACGATGCAGAAAAGATGCTTGGGATCCTTATAGCAGCCAATGTAAGTGCATTCTGGTATTTGGTGAATGGACAGGACCCAAACTATTCCACCTGTCAGTCTAATTCGATATCAGAAAAAGACTGGATCGAGTTCTTGGGTGAAAGATTTGGGAAGGCCTCAGTAGATCCTCCAATGGTCTTGGATTTAACTAGAGAGGACAGGTGGAATCCCCAAGTAAATCTTGAAACCATCTTAAAATTGATCTCAAGATGTAAGCGATCAAGGGCCCCTAAGCCAAACGGCCTTACAAATATTACTTTCAAGGACAACACAAATTTATGGGCCCAGCTCTTGTGCCTGGAGTTCAGTGGTATACTGTCTTGGGGGGTGTGCCCTATATCTTGGAACACAGCTCATGTTGTCCCGCTCTTCAAGTGTGGTAGCAGGACTGATCCGGTGAATTATCGGCCAATCTCTCTAATTGATTCGGACTGTAAGATCTTTTCATCTTTCCTGCTATCTCACTTGGAGGAGTGGGCACACAGGTGTCACCCGCTGCATAAATTCCAGATCGGTTTTAGAAGGGGTCATTTGACCAACATTAATGGGCTTGCCTTGAAGTGTGTGCACAAGAGGCGCATGGTTGACATCAGGAGGTTGCACTAATATGGCCTCCATCGACCTGGCGGCTGCTTTTGATTGAGTTGATCGAGGCAGATTATGGCAAAAACTAGCCAGTTGGGGCCTGCCCTTGGGGCTATTGAGGCTAATCAGCAGGGTTTATGAAAACTGTGGGGTCCGGGTTCGCTTGAATAAAGAATGTGATCTGTCGAGGAAAATTAGATCATTTCATAGGGTTAGACAGGGTTGCACATTGGCTCCCTGGCTATTCAACCAATATTTTTCCAATGTAGCCATTTCACTAATTAAAGGAGGACTCCTAGCCGCTAAGATCGGCAAGGATAAAATAATTTGGCTTGCATATGCCGATGACCTATTGATTTTTGATAACACCAAGGTGGGGCTGCAACATTCTCTTAATAGGTTTGAAGCATATGCTAAAAGCAATGGGTTAACAATGAATCCTTTAAAAACTCAGATTCTATCATTCAGGAAAGTGAGGTTAAAAACTTCTGGCCACATCGGCAAGTGGAGCGAGATCCCCCTGAAACTGGCTAACACAGTGCGCTACTTGGGGTTACATTTTTCAGCCTATCCAGGCTCTACAGTATTATTTGAGTCAACTTCACATAAGGCGAAATTGCTCGAAGCACAGGTGGTCAGGATTAACCGAAAGTTAGGTAGGTTTTCTTTGAAACCTGCTTTGATCTTTTATGAGAGAAAAATAGTGCCTAAATTAATGTATGGCCCGGAATTGCTACACGAGAAAGTGAGTGTGATTTGAACCGTATAGAGGGTCGCATTTGGAGAAGACTGCTGGGTGTGCCGAATGCGATCCCCATCTCGGCAATCAGGTTCACATTGGGTATTGTCTCAATGTGGGCACGGGTTCAGTGGGCCTGTGCATCTTTGTACTCCAAAATTAAAACTGGAGTACCAAATACACTGTACCATTTGATGTGTGAAAATCTGGATTTCTCGTACACACTGATTTCTCTAAGGGATAGGTCGGAGGCGATCCTTGAGGAGATTGGAATGTCTATAGAAAGCCTGATCTTTAACCCTATGTCTATAAAACATGCCCTATTCGATCTTGACTGGTGTCAAACGGTTGACAAATTAATTTGAATCATGAACATAGGCTTGCCCACCAGGGTAATTGTACAATTCCCAGATAGACTGTACAGAGGCATCATATTGAGGGCTCGATGGAATATCTTGCCCACCAGAGACATTCTGGTTAGAAGAATGTTGATTCCGACAGATCAAGGCAGATGTAGGTTCTGCTTGTCAAATGAGGCGTTTTTAAAGCATCTGGTTATGGATTGCATCCCATTACACCCGCTTAGGGTCAAATATCTGGAGCCTCTTAATGTCAATTCCATCACATATGATGAAGAACGGGCATGGAAACGATGTCGGAGTATTCAAACTATCCACGAGGGCTTAGCCTGATCTGGATTTATTAAAAGCCTAACTCTAACATTGAGCAAACCATTTTTTTCCTTGTGTTCTATATCATATACTCTGAAAGTTGATGGTGTTGGCTTGATGGCTCCAGTTATAAGATTTGAATACCTTTTTTGACTATGTGTAAAGATTGATTATATGGATTATTGTAGTGATCATTTTCTTTCTTTTTTTTCTGTACTCTTTTTCTCATTGTTGACGGTATTAATGGAACAGATGATTTGGAATTTATATTTTATTCTGTGAATTTTTAAGTATTCTATTTGTCTTTGATTTTTTTGTAAAGGGTTGAATAAACCGAACACAAATAAAATAAAATAAAAATAAAAATAAAAATAAAAGAGGGAGCCCTTGGTGACTGAACAGGAGGACTGTAAAATGAACTTCGCCCCTCCTAGTGTTTCCAGCAGTGTGTCCAAATAGGGCACAGGGCATGAGTTGAACTATGAGATCTCATTTAATCTTAGTAAGTCTATACAAAACCCCCCCAGCTGTTGACGAGCTTGGACACCAGCACAATTACGAAGGACCACTCACTGTAGGATCTTTGGATTAAGTAACATTTTCTTCATCGCCTATTAAATTTTCTTCCTGGCCTTTGGTATGTTTTCAGTATGACTCTTCGGGGTGGATCTTGTGCACCACTGCCCCAAACTCATCTTGGCCTCAGGGCAAACATATCTGGTTTCTTCCTAGCAACTCTGTCTATTATTTGTGACCAAACATGGGGAAAACCTTGCAGCATAGTGACCCTGAAGAACTGGCGTTGGTAAGGGAGTCTCACAGGTGTTATTTTCGTAGAGTGCTAGGAGTTTGGGTTGGTAATCTCTTACCATGCTTTCAGCTTATTAGCTTTATTGAAGGAAACCATTTCAGCTCCAGCAGACTGCTGGGCTTTATAGGTGAGGCGAGAGACAACCTCAGTGATAATATACAGCTTGTGCCATCTGGCAGTTAGCTTGTTTTATGGGGTGGGTAGCAGAAGCATGATTTTTCCCCTATGTGTAAGATACATAACTTGGCATTTATGCTATATGCTTTCTCTTGGTTAGCCTGGGCTGCTCGGAGATGAGCCTCGACTAGCCCCCATACCTTTTCCGTGTACTCCCTTATTTTCTGTACCATGAGGTGACCGCTGATCTGTCGACTCCCAGGTCCTTCCCCCCTCTTGTCTCATAATATCTAGTATGGATCTGTTACAGCTTGTAGGTGGCCAGCTCATTGCATCAATTTCTCTGATTTTCTGCAGCATTTGTATGGTAAGCAAGCCACCCATTTCCCAACCACCCAAAATTAAAAAATGTACTCTAAAACCCTGCACTCCCCCACACAGAAATGCAGTGAACAAATGCAGCAAAACAGCCGCAGTGAGGTATTTTATTATTTATTAATATAAAACACAGGGAAAGCAATGCATTTTTGGTACAAAAACACTTACAGAATTTTCCACTGATAGCAGAGCAAAGGACAAGGGTGCTTTACAATGGGGTGAGAAAATGTGACTTGAAGACCAGATGTTGCAGGGGAAGGTGGAAAAAAACCAGGGATGAGGACATGACAGAACGACATTGGAATGGGATGGTGGAGACGGTGCTGAATTAAGGATGGAGGGAGGGGTGATGGAAAAGTGCTCTAGGGTTGTCTACGAAGGGTACTGTGATGAATCCTGCAGAGTTCTCACAAGAACCCTACCTAAAGTATCCTCGCAGGTGGCCAGGGAAAGGTAGACGCTTCCTTATCCGGCATGTGGCATTAGCCGTGTGGATCACCTCGGAGAAGGGCCGCAGGGGAACCAGAGGACTTCATGTGACGAGGCGCGGAATTGGTCTTCCTCAAGGAAGGGAGTATCTTTGATACCAGAATATGTAATGGCTTCTTGTCCACAAGAACCTTTATTTTCTCAATCTGTCAGACTGGTGGGGAGTGCGGGGGGTGAAGACCCTGGTAATCAGTCAGATGTCAGAAATAAGAAACATCTTTTAAGGGTTACTGACATTTATAGAATTGTGATCTTGTATAAATCCCAGATGTTAGGGAGAATTCTCCAGACTGGCTAATTTCCCTTACCTACTGAGTCCCTCAGCAGCTTTGCTGGATTTCTAAGGTTTATTTTATTTTACACCTGGTAAGAGTGTGAGGCTTTTCCCCACTCTTACATGCGTTTTGCTGTGTGTGTTTCTACTTTTTGTGTGATCTTGGGCAATGGAGCCTAACCTACTCCATGGCACCATTTTAAATGTGTGTTACACAGCACCTTCAGTGCAGTGACACGGGGTTGTCTTTGAGACTTCCCACTGACTCCATTTTCTGGGGCTGACTACTGTCCCCAGAAAAGATAAAGTTACCATGAACTTTATGTAGTCCCTTTAGACCACAGACCCAGTACACCCCATTTTACATGGAGTATTGGAAAGGGTTAATTCTTATCCCTTTTTGTCTGTTTCTCTTGGAGCATTGTTTTGCTCCCTTTTCATCAAGACTTGGCTGGTGGCAGTGGTATCTACCCTATTTTTTATACCGCGGTTATCTTAAATAACCACGGTATTGTTTTAGGCTATTATATTAGCCTCAAACCTAAACCCGCTTGAACAAATGTATTTTATTTCGGTTCCGGCTGGGTTTATTCGCCATTTCTTTTTGTAAAAGTCTTTCTCGTGTTTTACTCTGTGTGCCAAACCAGGTTTGGTCCCTTTGTTCGCTGTCTTTTCGCGGGCTTCTGCACAGAAGCCCTCCTTAAGGTGCCTGAAAGTCTGGGTGGGCAGAATGTGAGGGAGGGGTTTTAGGACCCCTGCCATGGGTTCCCTTGGTAACCCAAGTCGCACTCCTGCTTGTTTGGCTCAGTGACTGTCCTTGCCAGGACAGCCACCCTGCTGTGTGAATGGGGGAAAACTGCATAAGAAGCAGGTCTCTGGGACTGGAAGAGCGGAGTCGCCACTGGAACGAAAGAACTAACAGGGAGCTAACAGAAGAGGACCCCTACCATGACTGAACTGCCCGGTGAAGCCCTATTGCAGGTCCGAATCTTCAACTCCAACGACAAGAGAGGATCCTCCAGGAATCTTCTTCCCTTGAGCTGGTGCGACCAACCAGTTTGCCCAAACTTCAAACCAGGACTCCTCCTCTGGTCGAATTCGCTGTACAGAGCTACAGTGGGCCGGAAAGCCAGGAAGGTCGGACCCTGCTTGGGTTTTAAGGAGCACACCTTTAATTCGTTGCTTTGCTCTGCTGCTGGTTTCTTTCCTGGGTAGTGCAGGGCCCTCCAGTCTTCCTACTTCTCGTCAGTCCGACAGTCGCTTCAGGAACAGTGAGCCTGCAGAATCTACCAGGAACGTCGGCCTCAGCTACAGCTCCCTCTCCGTTTTAAAGGTACTGTGCAAATCCGGTTGTTCGTTTCGTTCAGCCGTGGTGAAAGTGTGTGAAATCTTCAGCCAACCCGAGGGCTTGTCCTTCTCTTCTTTTAACACTAACTTTTCTGTTGACCAACCTTGTCCGGAATCTGTGGCACAAACTTTACCGCAAACTGCCCTGAACCGTGTGATCTTGAGCAAAAGACTTCTGTCCTATTGACTTAGGCCTTAAGCCTTTTCTATCTGATTCTATCACTGTAGTTACTCTTGTTCAAGTGCCCTGAATACTTACCTGTTGGTGTGGTTCAATTTCTAATTAACTTTGACTTTCCCTCCCTTTTAAATTGCTGGAGTACCATTTTGCTCCCACTTCATTTTGTGAACTTAACTTGTCTGGAATTTATTGGGAGTTGTGTGGTGTACTAAGAGTGTGATTTTTAGACTGCTTTACTTTAGTGAAATGTTATACAACTGATGTCTAAATAAATGTATATTCTTTTACTCAGAAATCTTGAGTCAGTGTTTGTTTGAATCATAGTAATTGCTGTCCTTTGTGTAACTATTTGATACTGCTCACTTACTCTTGAGATAAGTCTGGCTGCTCAGCCATCACTACCACTTTACTGTGTAGTACAGGCTTGTACCAAAGATGAATTTGTACCGTCACTTGTCTTAATTGTGTGTGGTGTTCCCAAAGGGTACTGCACTTAGTTCTGCCTAACACTAGAGAACGCAGGAAGAGGAATCTGTAATTGCCACCAATTTAAACACTGACAAATTCCATTCTTTAATAATCATTATGGAATTCCATGTGTTAATATATCTGAGAAGAGTAATGAACTTAATGAGGTTAATTTCACTGTAAAAATCAAACTTGACGTTGGGGACTTCAAGTCCCATAGTTCCCAGAAATGACTCACACATGAGGATGACCCGGAGGCATAAAAAGCCCCTCCCCAGGTGCAGGCCATTAGAGAAGGAGACAGCAGTACTAGCAGGTGGAGCAATTTTGTATTCTCCACGTGACAGCAGAAGGAAGACGTGAGCGGAGACGCCAGGACCTCAACAGAGTATTATTGTGATGCCGGTCCATATCAGGCCTTAGAAGCTCAAGTTTGCAGCTGTAGAAGTCATGTAGCAGAAGGCGTACCATTTTGCAGCTTTTTCCCACCATCAGACGAGTACAGTGGACGGAGGAGTTCCACATTGTTGTAGGAGCCGGGAGAGCTCTGAAACTGACAAACACGGACTGCGGGAAGCCGTGCAGAAGAGATTGCCAGGCCGCACAGAGCAACCAAAGCAGAAGATCTGGAGGCAGCAAGGCGAACTGGCACGCATGCCAGACCCGGTGAGTTCACTGTTATATTGTGACCCCAGAGCACTCCGTAATTGCCTGCTTGCCAAGTCCAGGCAATTGAATCTCACAATTGAGATAAACAAAGTAGCGTTAAACCAGAAGAAGTTATCTTTTGAATGTCGAACTAACACAAAACATATTATTACTTCTAATGTGAATCAGGCGGATTTAATTAGGCGCAGATGGCACATTAAGAACTGGATAATCATACCATAGAAGTGCGACTGTGACATTGCAGGGCAGAGGGAGAGCCAACAAAAGAGGGCAATACACCTAGAAGACAAGGGAAACCATATTTGCCAAAGGAAAAGTAAACCTAGGCAATTACAAAAGAACCAGAATTGCCCAAGCCAAAATGTGGTTAAGATATTGAGCAATAATAAAGACTGTTGCCCCTCTAGAAAAGTGGTCCCAAAGGTGAATGGTTTAATCCCACATTGTTTCAAGATGCCTACCCCCAGGCATCCGGACCAAGCCCATCAGCCCCGGGAGCAGGCATCTAGACATTTAGTAAAACCTCAGCAGCCCCGGCTAGGGGCTATCTGGGTTCAGTCCTGGAGCCTTAGGCGCCATGCTCATAGTAGGAATCAGTCCTGGCGCCTAAGGAGCCAGGCTCATAGTCATTACTTACCTCAGGCAGACCATGCTGCAAATGACTCCAATCCAACATGAAGCCTGAAAGGGACTATTTTTCTACAGGGACTATTTTTTACCCGGGTGTGGTTCTAGGGACTTCTTACCTGGGACTACTTTTGAGGCTATTTAAATCATGCCCGACAGCAACACACGCTTCGCGTTATTCTGCATCCAGCAGCGTAACACTCACCGTGCCTGCAGCCTGCATCCAGTCTTCTGCCATGCCCGCTTCGAATCCGGAGCTCCTAAAACAAAGAAGAAAGAAAGGGACAAGGTTAGAAAACAAACTTATTTCTATTCCACACCTGATTCTGGATCCATCTTGTTTCCGGACCTGTAAAGAACATCATTTCTGCACGCGCCGCACCTCCAGCTGCAGCGCCATACTCACCAGTCTTCACAGCATCCTTCGGGTCGGCGCTGTCTCCATCATTTCTTCGCCAAACTTCGGCACCTAGGAGACAAAAGAAAACCACAAGGTGAGCCGAGGGAACCAACGAATATAATTCTTACCACCATAGACTTACCTGATTTACCACCGGAGGCATCCTTTTGTGACTCTCCATATTTTCACGTGCCGCATCTGCAAAGAGAGACGAAACAACATGTTTTCCTCGTGCAACATTTACCGGACAGCGCCGGGTAATACAGACTCTAACCTGAGCGCCACCAGCTGCCACAAGAGCATCTTTTCACGAGCCAGCTGCAAGACAAGAAAGGAAGGGGGGTAAGAAGAGTGAACAACGGACATATTGAACTCTATGAACTTAATACTTACTGGTCCTCACCAGGAACCTCAGAGTCAATACTCTCCGGAACTCTCCCGAGCCTTCAAACCAGTGAAGTAACTGGAATCGACGCGCCCCTGCAAATCCACGCAGGATGGAGAGCTCATCTTTCAAGAATATAAGGTGAGATTGCTGTGAGGGCATTTCGGAGGTGATTAGTTGGGGAGGACTGTGGGGGTGCCATCACTTGAATCCACAAGTGGCTAAATCCATCTCTCCACTTGCAGGAGAATATTTCTACGGGTTAAGCAGACAAGATTAGGAGGGCAGATTCAGTCAGTCATCGCTGCACTACGCATCACGAGGGTGGAGACCGCAGTTGTCCGGGTCCGACCAACGCCCCTGTGGGAGCCAGGTGAGCGTAACACATTGCCAAAGAAGCGTGAAAGTGGAGCAGAATCCTCATCAGCAGTTGCATGACAGAAAAGGGGAGAGACAAGAATGGCAGACCGGCTGCCCTTCTGAAATTGAATATTCAGAGGGAAAGGAACATAACCTGCAGAGTGTGTCAGAAACACAAGTGTAATAAAGAGAACCAGTGTGGTTCTCATTTCATATAATTGAAATTGTGAAGCACAAGACATTACTAACCTGTTTCACCTTTACCACTGAAGTACCTACAAGTAATAGTTTGCTCTGGCCTGGCAGGAGAGTACACCAGATCAGAGAGTGTTGTAGTACTTTCATCTGTACTGGCAGGACAGTAAACATGTACAGAGAACTTTGTCATGATAAACCTGGCAGGTGAATGGCCCTTGAAGTACTGTGGTGTGGTTAGAAATATTGAAGCAGTTGAAGAATCCCTAAAGTGTTGTGGTGAATTAAAGCAGAAGCTTCCTGACGAGTTAATAATATTGAAACAAGAGTTGTGTGAACTGCTGCAGATGTGTTTAACATTGTCAATCAAGTGATGTTGTGTACTGTGGTTGAAAAATTATAACAAAGACCTTGATTTGTTGATATCAATGAAGCAAGGAATTATTCTAGGCTGATGAGAAGACGTTGCTTAAAGGTCTTTGTCACAAAGAGAAGGAGGGAACTTTGTTGAACGCTTGTGAACTGTTGATTGAATAAAATCTTGGAACATTTATTATCAAAGTGGAACAAAGAGACTTGTCCTGGAACTTTAAGAGACAGGATTCCCTGAACATATATTTGGAACTTTTGAACAGAATCCTGCGTAAATCCGGGGAAGGGGAATTCACCCAGATTGGAAGGAGAAACCCTGATTGTGATTTGAATTTAACTATTGCATTGATTATTGTTGCAATGCCTTATATTACTGTGTTAAGTTAATGTATGTTTAAGTGTGGGGGACAGAAAGATAGAGTGTTTTCTTTAGTTTATTTGAGGCGGGTAAAATCCTCATCAGGGTAAGGCTAGTGAGGCGTTTATCCACCGTTTTGAGTTCATAAAATGGCTTCTTTTGAAAATCCTTCACAAAGTTGTCCACCTCACATTTCTGACCCCTCACAGTAGGGAGAGTGGAAAAAGGGATGCCGGTGTAGCATGGAGTGCTAGGAAGGTTTAAGTTACTTACATATAACTATTGTCCTCCATCACAGGTCTGGCATGGATTCACATGCTCACGAATAACGAAAACATAGCAGTACACATTACACAACCACAGGAGGTGGCAAGGCTCAACAAAAGTAATCAACACTTACCCCTGGAACAGACTCACCTCAAGCAAACAGGTTGCGTTGCACTGCCTGACCGACTCTGGACTCCTCCCTGGAATCCCTGTCAACGGAGCAGAACCTCATGAAGGTATGCATGGACCCCCACATCACAGCCCTGCAGATGTCAAGCAGGGGTACACCAGAAAGGAACGCCGTCGTCACCGCAATTACTCTGGTGGAGTTGGCTCCCGGGCGGCCCGGTAGAGGCTGGTTAGCCAGCCGATGACAGTGCATGATGCAGCCGTAGAGCCATCTTGAGATGGAAGTCTTGGACAAGGCCTTCCCATTATTCACAGGTCCAAAGTTCATAAACAATTGAGAAGTCTTCCGAAAACTCTTTGTGTGTTCCACATAGTGCTTCAAGGCACGAGGAAACAGCCAGCGAATGCAGGGTCCTATCTGCAGGCGACAAAGATTTCGGGAAGAAAACAGGGAACACCAAAGGCTCATTGAGGGGGTATTCCGATGGAGCCTTCGGCATGAAAGAGGGGTGCGTACACAGCACCACCCTCAAATCGCAGAAAGTCAGATTTGACTACTTGCCGGACAGTAACTGGATTTGACCCACTCGTCTGGCTGAGGTGATGGCCACAAGTAACACTGTTTTCCATGAGAGAATCTTGAGTGGGGCTTGATGCATAGGTTCAAAAAGGTGCCCCCATAAGTCTTGTCTATGTTGAGTTCCCATGCCAGGGCAGGCGCCTCCAGCGGCAGGAAAGATTAAAAAAGCCCCTTGAGAAACTCCTTGATGAGACTGGGACAACAACAAGGATCTTCCTGGGGATCTGGTGTAGCGTGAGATGGCCGCCAGGTGTACCTTGATGGATGCGTGAGCCAGACCAGCTTTTGCCAAGGAAAGCAATTATGGAAGAATCTGTGGGGCCGTGACCCTGAGAGGGGTAATCTTCTGCGACCGGCACCACGTAGAAAAGTGCTTCCAATTTTGGCCATAGCACTTTAGTGTCAACGACGGCCTGGCTTTGCCTAGGACCTCCCTGCAGTACGCTGGCAGCTCATAACCTCCAAACTCTAAGGCTGCAGGAGCCATGCCTTCAGGGATCCTGGGTCGTAATGAAGGATTGCGCCTCCCTCTCTGGTGAGCAGATCCGGAATTACAAGCTACTTTGGAAGCAATACTGACAGGCTGAGTAGGTCCAGATACGAAATCTGCCTTGGCCACGGCGGGGCGATGAGTATCATCTTGCACTGACAGTACTGTCTGAGTGTGTTGATCACATGTAGCAGGAGAGAAAATTGGGGGTGGGGAGGACCGTTCAGAAACACACTTTGCCACGGGAAGGAGAACGTGTCCACCATGCTCCTCGGTTGATGAAATCTGCTGGAAAATTTCTGGCATTTGGAGTTCACTGCCATGGCAAAATATCAATCTGGGAGTCTGCCCCATTTGACAAACAGGTGACCCACCTGATCCTGGCGAAGTTCCCACTCATGCTAGGAGAGCAGTTCCATGTGGAGGGATTCTGCAATGGTGTTCTTGATGCATGCCAGGTGGAGCGGGACAAGGAACATCCCCTGTCCGATGGCCAAGTGCCACAAGTCCTGAGCTTCCTTGGAGAGCACTGGGGATCGAGTGCCCCCTTGCTTCCTGATGTAGAACATGGTGGTGGTGTTGTCCTTGAAGATCCTCACCACCTTGCTCTGTAGAGATGATAGGAAAGAATTGAGGGCCCAAAATACTGCCCGTAGCTCCAGGAAGTTGATGTGCAGATCCTTCTCCTCTGGAAGCCACATACCTCTGGTGTGGATGCATCCGATGTGAGCCCCCCCCCCCAACCTTCCAGCGAGGTATCCGTGGTGACCGACTCCTGGTATGGCAGGGTTTGAAATCCTGTCCCCCTGGGTGATGTGGGAGCACACACCCCCACTACTCTATCGTCCGCCTGAACTCCCCATTGAGAGGGATCTTGTCCGCAAAACTCCCAGAAACTTGTATCCAAGGTGCATCCAAGAATTCCTGTAGGGGTAGCATCTGCAACCTGCAGAGATGGATGAGGTAGATGCAGGACGACATCATGCCCAGCAATGACTGGATGCCCTGAACCTTGGCCGTCTTCGCCGACGGCAGTCGCGGCTCCTTCCCTTGAATGGCTGCTAGCCTCTCCTCCGAGGGTGATGCCAGGCAAGCCAATATTTTGAGTCTGGTGCCAAGGAACAGCACGTTCTGCAATAACATTAAGAAGGATTTTGGATAGTTTACAGAGAACCCCAGCTCCGTCAGTAGCCGGACGGTCTCCTTCGTGTGCTCGACGGCCAGTTCCTGGGAGGTGGAACGTATCAGCCAATCGTCCAGGTATGGGTATACGTGTATAGGGCCGTGAACTTGTAGTGTTGGCCTTGTAGCACGAACCATAGGAACTTTCAATTTTTACTGTGGATGGGAACGTGCAAGTACGCATTTTCTAGATCCAACAACGTCAAGAAATCCCCTTCCTACAAGTTGGTCAAGCAGGTGCTGCAATGTGACCATCCTGAATTTTTGGGACTTCAGGTACTCGTTCAGACAGCATAGATCTAGGATGGGTCTCCAACCGCCCCCCCCCCCCCAGTCTTCTTAATGACCAGAAAGTATCTGGAATAGACTCCGGAGCACCAGAGCCAGTGGGGAACGAGCTCCACCGCCCCTTTCGGTAACATGGCTCGCACTTCTTCCAGGAGTTATGGGATGTGCTGCTCCTGAAGGGGAACCAGTGGAATACGAGGGCACCTGCCGTGGAACTCCAAGGTGTGTCCCTGGGAGAGAGCATCCAGCACCCATCTGTCGGTGGTGATCTTCTTCCACTCGCTGAAATACTTTTTCAGCTGGCCTCCCACCGGGGTGCACGAGTGGGGATCCGACGTCTTGGCCGGTTCAGGCTTGCTTGGGCACCAGCGGCCTGCCAGCGACAGTGACACCGACCTCAGCTGCCTTAGGCCTGGGAGCGACCCCTGTAGCCTTCCTGCATGGAGGATCGGGGAGGTTGCCTGTATGATGTGGAGAATCCTTCAGATGATCTGCTTGATTTTCCCCTGGAAGGAACGAAAAGACGACGAGCGATGCTACTGCAGAGTGCCATGGGAACGTGCCATGTCTGTATCCATCTTTATGGCTTGAAGGGATTCATCAACCGACTTCCCGAACAGATTTTCGCTGAAGGGAATGTCCTCACAGAAGTTTATGGCCTTCAACCATCCCTGTCGACGAAGGCAGACTCCGTTTCCCATCTGGCAATGTCCACTGTCACCGTAATGGCATGGTCCAATGCCACCTCCCATTCCTGAAAGAGGACGAGAGCTTCCATTTTCTTGTCATCAGGAAGGAATTCCAGGATCGGGCCCAGCTCCGGTCTTATCGGGTCAAGATAGCTAGAGCATTAGCCGCCTTGATTGTGGCTGCCACTGTTGTTTATATGACTCTCTTCCCCATGGTGTCCATCTTCTTCCCGTCGTTGTCCGGGAGAGCTGATGATGATGATGATGATGAAGCCGGGTTAGCCAAACATTTCCTTGCAGCAGCTGACAGTACCAAGTCCAGTGGCGGTAGTGAACTCAAGCACTTGGGCACAGAGTCTGGCACCCTGTATTTCCTCTCCAACCAGTCTGATTGGAGCCGTGCATGGGTTCTTCATGGGGGCTAGGCCTTCATCCCAAATGTCATCCAAAAAGGGTACCGCCATGATCATCTTCCTCTTGGACTTTGGTTGCTGATACAAGAAGCCGTCTTTCTTGATTTCCTCGAGCAACAGCTGGAACAGCTCGGTGGCCCTTGAGATCGAGTGGAATGATTCCACCTCGTCTGGTGGAGATACTCTATGAGGGGCATCCAGGTCCAGTGATTGGTTGTCTGCTGGGACAAAGTCCTCATCTTCATCGGTTTCCATGGCTGTCTCCGTACCAGTGTCCATCTGTATATCCGGGTCCGCTGGTGGAGTAGGGGCCCGCAGTGGTGGAGGAGGCTGATGTGGAGGCGTTGGATGACCCTTTCTCTTCTTACGGAGAGGCTGATCAGGGACCTGCGGCACCACAGGTACAGGTGCTGGGGGAAACCTCTGCTGGATCTCTGTCACTAGGGTGTGGCGAGTCGACAGGATGCCCATGAATATGTCCCTCAGCCATGGAGGAAACAATGTAGCGCTAGGCCCCGCATAGTCGTCATGCTCATGGACAGTCTGGACGGACTCTTGGTAGCCATTGTTCATGGATGAGATGTTGATTGGTTGAAAGTAAACCTTGGAGGGCTGTTTTGGGGCCTCCTCGTCCCCCCACCCCTTTTTCCTCCCTGAGGGGTTTGAACCAGGATCTGGAATGGTTTCTCCTCCCCCCAGCCGTGTTGCGCCTTGGAGGCAGGGATACCCTCTGTGCCATAGGAGCCAGCCTCGTCGGATCAGCACCTACCACCACCGTGGTCATCTCTTCCTCCGGCCTTGGCTTCTTTTATTTGTCCCGTAACTTGGCCGGGGTGGACGACTTCCTCTTTGAGGAGGAGCTTGATGGTGGGCTGGCTATGGAGGTGGACGGTGATCACGGCCTATCAAAACTGGGACCCGCATCAGCAGTGAACCCGGTGAAATCAGACTTGCAGCTCTTGGCCTTATCGTGGACCCCCATGGATGGGGCAACCTCAAAGGACTGCTCTTCAGACCGGCCGGTCCTGGGCGAGGCATGACCCTGCTTGGAGCATGGGTCAGAGGTTTTGCTTGAAGTGAGCCATGCTACCAGCCTGCTATGCCTGTCTTTCTTTATCTTCTTCAAGAAGCCCAAGCATATCTCGCACCCATCCTCGTTGTGGTCCAGTTACAGGCAGTGAAGACATTGTAGAGGTTTGTCCTTCACAAAGACATTCCGTAGCCCGCGTTGGGTGCAGGGCTAGAAGTGGGTCCTTCCCTCCTTTTTCTCCTCTGTCATGGTTGGACGGCCTTCCAGAACTTTCGCCGAACATACGCCCTTGAGGGGCGTGCGCAACTTCACTGACAACGGATCCCAGTTGACGGCCAATGGAGATAGGCGCACACAGGCTGCGATAAAACAAAAATAGAACTTTTCTGCAAAAAAACGTGGAAAAAAGTACTAAATAGCTCGAAGAGCAACTCGAGGACTTCCAACACTGAAGCGTGTGGTAAAAATCTGAAGATGGCTGCCAGAGGCTGGGCTTAGGCAGAGGACTGTCATTGAATGGGGAAGTATGACCCAGAGGAAAGTGATTGGTTTAGAGGAGAAATACAGTTTTGAAGTGAAAGTGAAACTGTTTTTTCTTTTACTTAGGATTCCCAGCCTGACGACAGGGAATATTCATGAGCATGTGAATCCATGCCAGACCCCATGCTGGAGAAACAGGTTTGTCAGAAAGGAGAGCATTGAGGTGGATTTAAATAATGGTAGAGTTGGAGTAGTAGGGAGAGGAAGAGCATTCCAGAGTAGGGGAGCTATGAGAGAGAGCGGAAACAAGAGTGAGCACAGGGGAAGGGGTGGATTGATGGCAAGGAGGTGAGCCGAGGATGATCTTAACAAGTTATGAGAAGAATAGGTATTGAGATGAGGAGATAGGTAGGGTGGAGCAAGTCCATGGTTAGTTTTGAAGATGATAAGTTTATACATAGCCCCTTGTTTCTGTCATGGTTCGCCGGCCCTGGAAGCTATGGGAAAGGTGGAAGAAATGGTAAAAGGACTATTACCTCCAGTAACGCCATGCGCGTTCTAGTCTTCCCAGCCTTTATAAACCCGGAAGTCGCTAACACGCATGCGTTGCAACTTCCAGTGTTACGGGAAGTTATTCCAGCGCTCTGGTGTGTTTTGTGTCCTCCCGCTCTCAGGCGGGTTTCCCTCCTTGTCTACTCGCTGCTTGCCTTCCTGCTCCTCCCTTTTCCCTTGCCTTCCCGCTTACCTGCATTCCCGCGCAGTACTTTTCAGGTGCTTGTGCTCTCTCCTTGGTCACGCCCCTTTTGCTTCGTGCTCTGAAGAAGACACCAAGGTTACGAGCAGAAGCAGAGTAAGGAAGGTAGTCGGGAGAGAAGAAGAGGAAGCGATAGCCTGTTTGGCTGGGAAGTAGAGAACTTCAGTCTTAGTGGAGTTGAGCATGAGTGAGTGAGAGGCAATCCAATATTTATGGCGGAGAGACAGTTTGAAAATGTTTACAACAGCTCATCGGATAAGTAGTGAAAGGAGAAGATCTGAGTGTCATTAACTAAGTTAATAGGAGAAGCTATAAGAGGAAAGCAGGTTGCCAAGAGCGGAAGTGTCGAGAGCGAAGAGAAGTGTACCACAGGCAGATCCCTGGGGACTGCCAACAGTAAATGGGGTGAGTGGGGAGGTTAGGCTGTTCTAGGACACCTGAAAGGGTCTGGGGCAAGGTTAGAAGCAAACCAATCAAGGGCTTTATCTCTGATTCCAAGGGGAGATAATGTAGAGAGAAGTTCAGAATGGTAGACCTGATCGAAGGCAGCAGAGAGGTTGAGAAGAATAAGAATAGATTAAAGGCTTGCATGCTGAGCAGAAGAGATGAAGTTGCCGACAATGAGGAGAGACGTCTCAGTAGAATGCAGAGGTCAGAAGCCAGATTGAAGAGGGCCCCGGAGGATGAGAGTATCAAGGAAGAGTGAGTCGATTGAATACTACTCACTCTAGAAAAAGAGAGACAGGGCGAAAGTTGGCAGGACAGTTGGGATCTAGACCAGGTTTCTTAAGGAGAGGGCTGACAGTAGCTGTTTTATAAGATGAGGGAAAAGTGGCATTGTTAAGAGGAGTTGAAGAGGGAAGTAAGAAGTAGAGCAACCAGAGGCGTATTTAGGAATTATGCTGCGCTAGGCCCACCTAAATTCTTGAGCCTCTGCTTTATGCCTCCATCTTTGCCAGACTCCATCCCTTCATTAGGCTCCACCCTTTTTAGCCCTGCTTACCTTAAAGACATATAAGCATAAATATTAAATTGCAGTGGAAAAGGACATTTGATCCCCTCTCTTTTAGGTGTTTCTCACCACCATGCAGACACACAAATTGGCAAAATGAGCACATGCATGCCCTCATGTGAGCAGTAACATCACAACAAACTCGTACACCATTTGCTATGTACTTACCTACACCATGCAACCTAATACTTTACATGGAATTTGCACTCGCCAATGAAATGCTGTACACTCTGTATGCATAGAATGGAGGTGTTGAGTGACGTTTATGGCTGGCTGGTAGCTTTGCTTGCAACTTGAAATGTTTGCCTCTGTTTACAATAGGACTCACTTTTGTAAATTTGACTAACTTTCAAAGTACAACAATCACATCGATGATCAACTGGCAATTTTGAAGAAGAAATCAACACAGAACTATTTATAGCCCCACCACCCCCCATCATAAATGGAAGCGGTCTACAGGCACCAGTCTCTAAACTGATGTATGCCTAAAACATCTTTTCTGGGTTACTACTACACTTTAAACATTTAAATACACCCCAACGCATGATAACATGGGCTCACCCCATCTGCTTATAGTCATTGTTTTCCCCTTCACAGACATGTCACACGCATCTTGTGAAGAACATTTGAAACTGCAAACACACAACCCAATTTATTGGTGTCAAATATGCCGACATCAATGCATCATCATAAGAATAAATCATAGGTTAAAATGTTTATTTTCTGATGAACATCTTAAATATGTTTGCAGAGTGCATTAAAGGTAGGTAGTGCACATCTCCACATTCACTTGTGTGCATTAGGAGCCTTCAGGGTACACTTGGCAGCTATGAACTATCTATACAACACGGTAACACAAAACACATGCACACTTTTAGACAATTGTGTGTATTACTGCTAGATCGGGGGATCATTAACACAATGGGAAGGGAATTCCCGGGGATGAAAGTATTTTAAAGTGAAATATGCAAAGTTAAATGGAATGGAAAAACTGCACAAGACATGCTACAAGCATTTGTCTTTAAGAAAATGAATACTTTTCAACATCCGAAAAATAACAGAATAGGCTATTTTATGTAACGTTGCTTGTAAAGTATAACGGCACAGCATCCTTTAAGCCCAAATCTTATTAGTGACAAAGTCCCTTCCGAGGCACATACAGCCCAATACCATCCCAATAAGACATGACTTCTTCCAATGTAATTCAGCATATTTTCATGTGGCCTAGTAGTGTGCACAGGTTTCTGCCATCAACACATACTAGGGTTTGAGTCCTGGCAGTGCCTTCAGCCTAATAATTCAGTGAATTGTTGCACACTTCCATAATTTGTAATGGTCTGTTCATGGGACCTTGGTGGGTCTTTTTTGGACCGCAGGGGGAAAAAGTTGTTTGCTCCATTTTGAAATGGGTTTAGTGCACTGTGTGCCAAAAACCCAAACCCAGACCATTGGCCTTCAAACCTGACCACAAAACCACATCAAAATGCAGTGTCAATTATCGCACACAAAATATCTCGCATTGTGTTTTCTCTATGCAGGGATAGGATGGCAATATTTATTTGCATACCGTCTTTGCCAGCAACGTCCCATATAAATCCACTCTCGTGTTATTTTTCGTGTGTTAATTTCTGAAATATTTATTTGCACTGGTCAATTGAAATACATGTGTAATTACTTATTATTTTAGGACTGTCGTTCTGATACTTTTCCAACCCAGACATGAGTAGCCCAAAATGTACAGTATTGTATGGGCCTTCTCAATTACGTGCCGATTTATTTTTGCTTAGCCATAAAGACTTTAGAATAAAAAAATAAATAAATAGGAAAAAGAGACTACACACTCGAATTGTAGTTATTCATGGGGTGGGTGGGAGTGCTTTATTCTCCATCAGGCACGTGTGACCTGACCCATCCAGTCCAAAATGATGTGCTGTACTGCAGGAGCACGAGAGCAGAAAAGAAAGCCAGACACGTCACAGCTCCCTTCATGCTATCAGTCAGAGAGGGCTCCTGTGCCCTCCAGTAGGGTGTAACAGTGCTTTTGTTCTACACTCGCAGGCCACAGCAAGTGCTGCTTGAGTGCAGAAAAGGAGGCCCTTTGCTGATGTTTCACCCGCCATTTGCTGGATGTGACCCCTTGCACGGAACATCATGCACCGGCACGTCACATGACAGGCGAGAAAACTTTGTTCATTAGTTAAAGAAAAATACACATTTAACAATGTCCCAGTGCCACTGAATACATAGTCACATGTGCTGCCCCCCTGCAATCTACTGCTATAGGGAAGGGCCTAGAAGGCCTTATTGTAAATACTTCTCTGGCAAGCAACACTGGGAGCTATGTGCTTCACAATGTGCGAGGACAGTGGGAGCCCAGGAAGGGTTAGCGTTGAGGAGGGTAATAATTTCATCACGGTGGGGGGGCAAAGGAAGACAGTTGCGGGAGAGGAGGGAAGCGCTGGTGGAGAAAAGTGAGCAGGCGGAGGGGATAGAAGGTAGTTAGTGAGGGTATTGTGAATGGTGGACATTTTAAATGCAAAGTAGAGAACAAGATCATTTGCAGAAGATGGAGGTGGGTTGAGGAGGTGCGATAATTGAGTTGAGGCGCCTAGGTTGGGAGGATTGAGACAAAAGGACGAAAGATAGAAGTCACGTTTGGCAGAGTCAACAGTTGAGGAACCTTTTTGAAGAGCAGTTCAATAAAGTTGGAGATCATGGGTGTCTTGACCTTTCCCAAGTGCAAAGCTTTTTCTGCATTGCTGTTTTCAGGGTGCCAATGAGAGGTGTAATCTAAGGCCATTTAGGGGAGGATTTAGGATTGAGTGTAGTAAGAGGAGAGGGAGAGGGAAAAAAGGAGCATAAAGAGAATTGTTAAAGTTAGTGAAGACTTCTTAAGTGGATGGAAAGGTGAGTTCAGCATAGGATAAGAGACTTTGAGGTAGGTCAGAGAGGTAGTCAGGAAATTCGAAGCAGGGGAACCTGCACTTAGTAATATTTTAAGTAGATGGAGACAGGTGAGGAACAGGAGTGGAGAATGAGGCAAAGACGAGAGAGAAGACACAGTGGAGATATTAGAGGCTGACAGGAGATGAGAATAAGGTCAAGGAAATTTGCATTTGAATGGGTGGGCAGCGAGTGGACAGAAGATTGTGAGTGGTTACATAGAAGAGTTAAAGTCAGTGGATAGAACAGCAGAGACTGCAGGTTGAAGTCACCAATGACAACAAGGTGGTGATCAGAGGGATAGAGTTAATTAGTTGGGAGATGTGGTTGAAGAATTGACTTCCCGGACCAGGTGGCTGGTAGCGAGAGATATGTATGCCATAGGGTGGGCAGTGATTGTGGCGATTGTGTATTTGAATGAGGGAGAATTAGCAGGAGATGGGCAGTTTGGTGGGGAACAGTCCTACACAACCACCCCTGCCATTGAGGCGGGGAGAGCGAGTAAAGGTGTAGGCAGGATCATGAAGGGCAGCAAGGGTTGCAGTTGGAGAGATGCAGATTTCAGTGAGGGTAATGAGGTCAAGAGAAGGAGATTGAGAAAGGAAGAAGTCTGATGTAAAGGAGGTTTTATTGCAGACAGACTGTCATTCCAAAGAGCAATAGAAAGAAGAAAGATGAAGAAGCCAAGCAACTTTGAGTCTGAGAAATAGAGACGCGCTGGGGGTAGATGCAAGAAGGGAGGTGTAATGGAAGTTGGAGTAGGTTTTGTGAATAGAAAAGAGAGGCAGTGTTGAGAAGGGATGATGGGGAGAAGGCCAAGCCGGTTCTGAGCCGAGGAGAGAGAACTAGAGGGGAAAGGAAGAGCTAGCATGAGAAGTGCATTGCGAGGGTGAAGCCGAGAAGAAGCAATTAAAGGTAATTGCATACAAGTAGGACATAACAAAACAAAGGCTCATAGACTAAGAGGCAAAGTTAGCTCCTATGTGTTGGACCTGGTACCATCTAACATTTTTTGGGTTTTGGCCATACACCAGTTCAAAAGGGAGAGAATCCCCTGGAAGATTTCATTGTCCATTACAGAAAAAAAGCCCATGAAATGTAATCATCCCAGTTCTTTCCAGCTTTGATATGATATATGATATGATAGTTTATATAGCGCCTATACACAATGTGTTTCAAAGCGCTTCAAGGCAAGGGAGGGAACAAGGGAAAATACAATGAGATTCTTACAGGCCATGAACAGTAAGGATGTGAAATTAACTATCGTACTCAGCCTGACGACATTCCAAATAGAGCAAGAGCTAAAACAATGATAAGGAAGGGAGGGGGAGAGTGGGAAGGAAATGGAAACAGACAGGCAACTACCGTTCTAGGCCTGATGACCTTTCAGGTAGAGCCAGAGAAAAACAAGAGGTGAGGGAGAGGGGGCAGAAAGTTAGGGGAGGAACAAAACAAGCGACTATCATACTAGGCCTGACGACATTTCAGATAGTGCTGGAGGGGGTGTGGGGGGGAAAAAACCAGTAAGGGGAGGGGGAGGAGACAGACGAGGTTGCTATCATACTAGGTCCGGGGACAATTCTGATAGAGTAAGTGCATAGAAGAAAGTAAGGGGAGGAGATAGGAAAAGGAAGAAGAGAAAGGAGTAGAGAACAGAGATTTAGCAGTCAAACGAGTGGAGAAGCAAGAGGGGAGAATGAATACAATTGCAGAAGTCAGTAGTAACACATAATGTTGCAAGCCAGGATACAAGATGAAGATGGGAACAGCATGATTCAGGGCCAGCATGAGAGTTGAGAAAGGGTGACGAATGAAGCCCATAAAAGTAAAATCCAGCATTGACCCCAAGACGGTGATGGTGAAACCGGAATTTATCAGGACAGACTCCTGCAGAAGTTAGCTTGAGGGGGTAAGTGGGGAGCATGATAGAAGAATCAAGCAAAACAGGCAACCAAACTCCTTAGGATGCACTTGATGGTCTGGATAGAGGACCTGAAGGTGGTAAAGTGATGTTCTCAGGCTCTTTATCTTCATGGGGTCTTTCATTTTACCAATCAGCTTAGACATGGAACTGTAGCCTTAGACGTTGAGTATTTGTCAAGAATGGTAGGGGGGCGCTGTTGTGCAGCATATGAATATAGTGCTGCTCCACCGGGGCTGCCGACATCCTGCCTTTTATGTCCCGTTTCCTGAGACAATTAAATAATTCACTTAGTGGAGCGAAGTCGCGGAATGCTCTGGCTCCATAACGCTGCAACCCCCTTTGAAATCGGGGCTGAGGGGACCATATACAGCTGCCTGTGAGTGGTGGACCAGGTTTCGTGCTATTTCAGGGCTGGGAGCAGGGAGCCATTGGAAGGTGGCAGCGGGCACTATACGTCCTCTGCTCAGAGTCACCAGGCAGCTGGGGCAGAAAGAATTGTAGGAGCACCCGGAGGCTAGCACACACCTGGTGGCTGTGGAAACTGCGACTTGACACCCTTGCCAGACCATCAGGGAGGGCCGGTCTCCCGCCCCCCATCCATAAACACAGCTGCATCCTCTGGTCTGGTGGGCAAAGGCACTCAAAGACAACCGGAATAAAGAGCAGCCAGTATGTCTCTTGGTCAGTGGCGGTGAAACATCAGTGGCATGATTCGCGACCTGGTAACGGCTGGGAGGGAATAGTGCAGGCTGGCTCAGAAATGCTGCAAGGACTGGTGCGGGATACAACAGCAACTCCAGACATCCGCCGTGGGCGCACCCCTGTAGCCCAGTACAACACTTAGCTGCAACTATTCCCAGTCATTGGGACCGCTTCCTATACTTACTGGAACCCTGCAAATCACTGCCTCCCCCTATAAGCAGATATTGTGCAGAAAGTGGCAGAGGCACTGGAAGGCCCACATAAAGGGGCACACCACAGAAGCTCTGCACTGGGGCAAACCACGGCCTCCTCGGCAGTTTGATGAAGATCTTAGACCGGAACAGGACCGTGCACCCGACACAGCACATCAGCCCGAGACAGGAGGCTGCCACAGCACAACACCCACCAACACGGCGGCCATAATTTGGGGGTATACACCACGCACAAGAGGGGGTAGTCCTGCAAACACTCCAACAGTGAGGAGCAGACGGACACAGGAAACACCCCCCGCCTCCTGGAGATGACAGACATGGAACAATGGGGGGGGGGGCACCAACTCCGCAGTGAGGCCTGCCACTGGAGATAAGCTCCACCAGTCTGAAGATAAAGCAGCAATCACATAGGGGGATTGCCCGAAGAAAGATAGCGGAGACCCAGCACAGCTGCGGATGGACACAAACCCACATTGCCGGTGATAGCTGCCCGGCAGTCACGCACAGGAAAACCATGGTCAAGGACAAATGCAAGAAATATGGGCTACAAAGCAAGATGGACCAGTTTACAGTGGTGGCTGCCCAACTGCCCACAGTCCCTACACAAGAGGCCAAAGAGATGGAGGAGGAAACCGGCGGCCCACAGCTTTCCCTCCGTTATTTAATGAAGGCTGTAAGGGACTCGGGTGCAGCCATTGAAAGCAAAGCGGACAGCCTCGCAGTGGAAGTGTCCTTACTGCGTCAGGACCTACAGAAACTGGCAACAAGGGTAGGGGAAGCTGGACAACGCGTCTCGGATGCTGAAGATGCATTCGAGGCTGGAGAAGCAGCTCACGACTGTCGTCCAGAAGCTCACGCATCTGGAAAACAGGGCGGAAGACAGTGAAGGCAGGGCATGCTGTAATCCTAGGTGCATCCTAGGTGTGCCAGAGAAGGAAAGGGCCCTAGCATGGAGCTCTTCTTGGAAGACTGGCTGGCAGACCTGTTTGCCCCTAAAAAACGTTCTGAATTTTTTTCCGTGGAATGGGCGCGCATGATCCCAACAGACCGGCCCACCCCTGGGGCACTCCCTGGACAATTATAGCGAGGCTATTAAACTACAGAGATGCCTTACTACAAATGGTGCGGGCAAAGGGCCCCGTCACATACAACGGCCATTGGGTGGGCTTTTTTTCCAGACTACAGCAGAGAAGTCCAGAAGGCACAGCAATCACATTCGCATCATCCCCCGAGAGGGAGCAGGAGCTCCGGTCCACTCTGGGACTCCATCTGCCATCCGAGTGCAGGATCGCACTAAGGTATGGCTGTAGGCTTTATAAGCCACCACAAAATTTGTATTTATTTGGTTACTCTGAGCGCACTAGGCGCGGTAACCACGAGCAGCATTTAACTTCTAGCATGCTGGAAAGGAAATGCACACACCTCATCAGATGTGCAAAGCAGCCTGAGCTGTAACTACCCTTCGTGCTGTGCCACCACCATTGCAGCACACGAGCTGAACCAACTCCAAGATGGCCACCCAGGCCATCTGATCTTTTCCTGCACCCGACTTCCTCAGCAGAGGTGAGACGCCACCTGAGGATTGGCTCGAGCAGCTTACTTCCCCTCCAATCCAAAGCCGGAAGGCGCAAGCCGGCCCTTCCTGTAAAGGCCCTGAAGGCAAGGCCAACAACTGTCCAGAGACTGTCCTGAGCTGACCAGAGCCCAGGGCCATACCCCCTGTTCGTTTCTTGTGAGGTTGTGAGTAATCCATATTTGTCTTACCTACTCCACCTGCGCCCTTTACCTTATCCACTCAATCTGCTCCCTTTATTACCTTACCGGCATCTGCTATGTGTCCCAGTCACTGCATTGGACGTTAAGGTTGCTTAAAACATTCGCAACAGTGCGCCACCTTTAGTCGGACCCATGTACTCTACATTCTGGTGGACATCTCTACTATCCACTCTCCTCATTGACAAATCACATTTATGTGTTCATTATTAATGTATTTGAACTTGTGCCTTCTGCATTTTAATCTACTACCTTTTTAGCTCCCTCTGCTAAAATCGAATCTAGGTATCTGTACCCTAATACACTGCTAACGCGGTTACTGCTGCCTTACTTTTTGTGCACGTCACTGCATCTACGGTGGTCATTGTTATTATTGTTTAACATTGAGTGCAATTGCCTACGACAGCACCTCTAACTCAACCCCCTTTTTGTAGATCTGGTAGCCATCTGCTTTTAGACTGTATTAGGCCAACATGCCCTCCACCCTCACTATTCTATGTGCAAGAATACTGCCCACCCTACACTACCTCACATGGCACACCGGTGGGACAGTACCCAATTACACCACCGCCTCCCTCCACTACCCCAATCTTCACAAAACCATGACTATGCCGTCCATTGCTCACCACAACAACCCTTACCTCAACAACCCATCCTTATGGCTCCAACACTTTGCTTCCAGACCATCACCAAACATATCATGTTCCATCACCCTGAGAAATGCCAGACTTGGCTCGCGATTCACGCACGCCTCCCATCACTCTGTGCATCTTAACAAACAGCCTCTGACCTCCACCGCATCCACACACTTGAAAAACCCATCATCACCTCACCCCAACCTCCCTAACACTAGCAATATTAAGGGTGCATTAATCAATGTCAGGTCACTCACGGCTCACGCTCTAGAAGTGGCTGACCTTATTCTTACCCTCGACCTCAACTTTATGGCTATCACCGAAACTTGGCTTCACGCAGCCTCTGGCCCACTACTCTCCCTTGCCATCCCTCCAGGTTACAACATTATCAGACACAATCGTAACTCTAACCAGTCCAAAGGTGGTGGCATTACCATCATCCATAAAAATGCTCTAAACTTCCACCTCTCCTCTGTGCATCACTTTTCCTCTATGGAAGCACTGACAGCCAAACTAGACGTCACTCCTAACCACTCTATCACCTTCCATCTATTTTACCGGCCACCTGGGCCGCTATCTACCTTCGCTGAGGACCTCACCAACATCATCACTCATAACACCAAAAACAAATCCCAAGCCTCGATATTAGGGGACTTTAACCTGGGCCTCACTGATCCCAATGACACTGCTGCCATGACTATTGATAATATGCTTATGAATGCAGGATTCATACAGCTTATCAACCAACTACCCACGTTAAGGGCAGAACCCTCGACTGGCTAGCCTCCCACAATTGTCCTATCCATATCATTTCTAACCAACAGTATGCATGGACCGACCACAACTTAATTACGTTTAACATTCAGTCCAAACCTGCCAGCCTCTCTCCTTCCATTGCACCGGCTACTGCCACCCGCAATAAACGTGACATCACTTGTGACAGACTCCTCCCCCTCCTCCTCCCGGCTCTCAATGACCAGGTGCGCTCATGCTCTGACCCCACGGCTATGGTTGACACCTTTAACCTCGCTGTGCAAAAAGCGTTAGATATCATCGCCCCATCCAAACTGAGAAAACCCAAACCTCGAGCCCACCTGAACTCTTGGTTCACACCCCAGCTCCGAACCCTGCGCAAAGAAAAACAAATTGCGGAATCACATTGGAAAAGCAACCAGTCCTCAGCCAACAAATCGTGCCTTCTCCTGGCCACCCTTAACTACAAGGAAGCCATATTCCAGGCTAAAAAGGACACTTACAATAAACGTATCAAACAAGCAAAATCCAACACCAAAGAATTGTTTAGAATCCTAAAAGAACTTGAAACCCCCGTCACTGCACCAGACACTTGCATCAAAGATGGCATTTGGTGTACCAAAATCTAAGAGGCTCTCCTCGGCAAGATTGCCACCCTCCAAATTAAAATCAATAACAAACAAGCCTACAATCCAACCCACAACCCAACCCTATCCCCACCCTAAACCACCCCATCCCAGACTCTCTGACTCCTTTTAGCTTCTCTCCACTCTCCATTTCCGAAGTGGAAAAGATCATCACCAGCCTCAAACCGACCAATTGCCTAGGCAACCTCTGCCCGGCACCTATAATCATGGAAGCAGCTCATGACCTAGCGCCATTCATTACTACGCTCATCAACTCTTCCTTTAGCTCTGGGATCGTACCTGGCAATCTAAAGGATGCGTGGGTCATCCCCCTATTGAAAAAACCTACCCTGGACGCTAGTATACCCACAAACTACAGGCCAATCACCACGGTCCCGTTTTTACTAAAAATCCTCGACCATGCAGCATATCTACAAATTCAAGATTACCTTGAATCTAACAAACTCTTGGGACTTAGGCAAGCTGGGTTCCGGCCACGTCACGGCACTGAAACTGCCCTCATAGATTTAAAAACACAGATTGAAGATCTAAAAGACAAAGGCAAAATTGCTCTCTTACTCCTCTTGGACCTCTTGGCGGCCTTTGATCTCGTCAATCATGAAATCCTCTGCCACCACCTTAAATCAGCTGCACACTTCTCCGATAAAGCTACAACCTGGATTAGCTCCTTTTTAGACAATAGATCTATGCAAGTGTTCTCTCCACTAGCAGCCGCCCCACCTGCACCAGTCTCCTGTGGCGTGCCACAAGGATCTTGTGTTTCACCCACATTGTATAACGTGTTCACCAAACCTCTCTTCGATATCTTGGACTATCTGGGTGTCACTTACACCAACTATGCTGACGACACCCAGATACTAATCCCTATCTCAGGTGACTACATGGCTGACTCCCTCACTATCAATGTCATCTACCAGGACATCCAGGCGTGGATGGCTCAACACAGACTCTGTTTTAATGATGAAAAGACTGAGCTCCTTATTCTTGGTTCGCCACAAAAACTTACCAAACTCGACCCTGCGTTCAAGTCCTTCATCATCGATGGGAATATTATCCCAACCGCCAAGGACACAAAAACCCTAGGGATCTACATTGACTCAACCCTATCCCCGACCAGACAAACAAAATCAGTCTCTTCCGCAGCGGCATATACCTGCAAGCTTATTACAGCCTGTCGCCCTTTCCTCTTCGCAACCAATTGTGTCACCCTGGCTAGAACTCTTGTATTATCCAAGATTGATTACTGCAATGCACTGTACCTAGGCACCAATTGCTGCAAACTAACCAAGTTACAAATTGTCCAAAACAATGCGATTAGAGCTGCCCTCAACCTTCCCAGGCGCCAACACATATCCGACACCAGACGCAATATTTGCAGGCTCTCAGTCCCACACCGTATCTCCCTGAAAACCCTGGCTCTTACCCACAAATGCCTTCAGAACCAAGATCCCTGCTACCTGGCCAACTGATTTGCCCTCCACAACTCCATTAGACCCCGCAGAATGGCTCTTTTAAACTGCCTTGAGGTTCCACGTTTCACTCTCCAAAGATCAGGTGGAATTAGCTTCCCTATCTTGGCAACTAAACTCTGGAACACGCTTCCTAATGAGCTTAGAGCAGAACCCTCATTTCCGGATTCAAACACCTTACGAAAACCTGGCTGGCCGCCCAGGACATTTAGCTCTGGGTTCTCTGCTTAATTTGCACATGTATATATAATCTGCTTGTCCTCTCATTGCTATTATTATACCTGTAAATTCTGTATTATACTTGTAAACTTTGTAATTTTGGTTCTGTCTGTTTTTCTTATGTTGTAACGAAGTGATGTGCCCGGTTGCTCCTGGGCCTGGTGCGCTATACAAATAAATAAAATACAAAAATAAATACAAATCATATGACTCAATCAAGAGAAAGCTGCATTAGTTGGGCATCAAATATGCCCTCATTATTCCCGACCAACTCAAGGTCTAGTATGGAGGGTCCATTCATCTCTTTCATGCCCCAAAGGAGGCATGGGCCTGGCTAGAGATCCAGGTCTCATCAGGGCCAGAAACCCAACCGACAAACGGGAAGCAGCGACATGAACCACTACAAGACATTCAGACCCGAGAACAACTGGCACGGACCGAAGCCCGATCTGAGATGGGTGGGGTCGGGGGAGGGGGTCAACGGCTGAAGATAAAGCTGAATGAGGAGTGACGGAGAGCTGAAGGACAATGTTATGAGGTACTGGGCATAGGCGGCCACAGGACCGGAGTGTATGCGTTGTGGTGGCTGGGCCAGCAGAACCCCTGTAGATGTTTTGTGTTGGACTCGGAAACCGTTGGTGCAATTTTTTCAGCAACTGGTGCCTCAAATTGGGGGGGTGGAGCACGTAGTGGGGGGATGGGGGGATTCTTGGGGTGAGTTTGGCAGGTTATCACCATGTTGGGGGGGGCATAGGGGACTTTATATACGGCTTGGGTGGGTGGCAGTAAAATGCAGGGAAGTTAGGAAATGCCCAAAGGCAATGCAGCAGAGAGGGCTGGCAGGGAAGAAGGTGAGGGGAGGGCCTTCTGTTCTGGTATGCTCCACAAGGTCTTTGGTGGGATAATGGCTGAAGGGAAAATCTCCATGCTGACATGGAATGTCAACGGGCTGGGCTCCAGCATCAAGCGACGCCTGGAGCTCCAATTTTTGAACAGATATTCCCCGTACATAGTGCTCCTGAACGAAACACACCTAGTGGAGTGGTGATTGGGATATAAACTGTTCGGAAGGACAAGCTACAATAAGCATACCATGCTGGCTTCTCAAGGGGAGTGAGAGGGACAATGATTCTGATCCACAAGAGAATCCCCTTTCATCTTACAGAAGTTAGATCTGACCCCAGGGGTAGATATGTATTAAAGGGGAGCTGTGGTGGGCCATATGGGCGGTGGTGGCTGTTTACGCTCCGCCCCCACTCACGCTAGAACTGCTGAATGAACAGCAAGACCTGCTACTCCTAGATTCGGCAGACACTTGGGTGATCAGGGGGGGTCTTCAATGAGGTCATGGACCAGAGGGAGGATCGCACACATCTGGGATATATGAACCCAACCCTCAACACCAAGTGGCGAACGTTCACTACAGTGCTAGGCCCGGTAGATGCCTGGTGGCTGCAACATGAATCAGAGGCAGGCTACTCCTTTTTCTCGAATGCAAATGGCTCCATATCACGCATTGACTACTTCTTTCTTCCCCACAAGACCACACATAAGCTGGTCTCTGCCAGGTACCTGGCCAGGGGGATCTCTGGCCACTCACCCCTCCTCATAGAACTAATGTCTGAACCAGACCAGCGCAATGTGGTGGTTGAACACGTACCACTTCCGCGACCCAGAAGTAATGGAGGGGTTGGCTCAGAAGACCTTGGGGTACTTCACCGAGAACAAGGGATCCGTGGACAGCCCAGTTATGCTCTGGGAGGGTTTCAAAGCAATGTTACAGAGGAGGCGATATCGCTGACAGTAGCCGCACACAAGTAACATGCCCAGGAAGAAGAGGAGGCAGATACGCAAGTGCTGCGACTGGAGGAAGAGTTCTTCGGTTCCGGCACCCAGGCCTCACAGGAGGCCCTAGTCACAGCACAGGAGGCCCTAAGGAACGTAGCCCTGGACAATGTAAGGCAGGCACACTGGGCAATGTGGAGCCAAGTTCACAAGTCTGGGGATAAGGCAGGGAAGACGCTGGCATGGCTTGAGAGGAGAGAAGGGGCAAAGGGACAGGTACGGATGATACAGGACTCGAATGGTATGACATTAACGGAAGGTGGGGCAAATGCAGGGGCATTCACATCCTTTTACAGGGCGCTCGGTACAGCATCCCGAGGGATAAGGCTGGGCCAACAGCTCGAGGGTTCATCGGATCCACAGAACTCTCTTGCCTAACGGGGCACCAGAAAGCTGGGTTAGAGGAGGACATAACGGAAGCAGAGGTGGCGGCTGGGCTCCTGCAGCTACTGTCAGGCAAGATGCCGGGGCCTAACTGCTTCCCAGCCGAGACCTGGAAGCGACTCAGAGACATAGGAACCATGCACCGTCTTTTCAGGCAGTGCAAAGTTGACAGGATCCTTCCCCCGGATCTGAGGGAGGCATGTATAGTGGTCCTGCGGAAGGCTAATATCGGCCGATTACGCTGATTAACGGCGAGGTCAACGTGCTGGCACAGGTTTTGGCCAACCGCCTTTTAGGTGTCATAGATTCTTTAGTGCACCTGGACCAGTGTGGGTTCATGCCCACCAAATCGACCCGAATTAACATTCGTAGAGCACAAATGGCGATAGATAAGAGAGAACAGCTGCAAACACTGGCAGCGCTCCTGGCCATCGATTTCAAAAAAGCTTTTGACCCGGTAAAATGGGAGGTGCTTTGGGAAGTTATGGGACACATGGGGTTTGGGGAGGGCTTCCTCGGGTGGGTTTGCCTGCTGTACGCAGCCCCTGAAGCTTCGGTCAAGGTTAACCGGGTACTATCGGAGGGGTTCACCCTTGAATGTGGCTTGAGGCAGGGATACCCCTTACCCCCTGTTGTTCAACTGGCCCATTGAGCCATTGGCGATCAAACCCCGGAATGACACAAGCTGAGTAGGCTTCCACTGGCCCTGGGAGAGAGGGGGGGGCAGCAGGTCTCATTATATGCAGACTTGGTATAAATGGGCGAACCAGGGGCGTGGCTAAGCGGCCATGCGGTGAGGAGCACGAAAGGGAAGCTCCCGAATGATCCTGATTTAATCCGCTTTTAAAACTGACTTACTCAGCTGGAAAGTTTACCGACGGGCATAGGAAGATCTACCGACCATCCGATCCAAGCCCTGAGGAGAACCGGACTGGGGAACGAGGCGAAAAAGGGTAGCAAACACGCGGCGCACCGAAAGCAAGATGGCGGCCCGCTAATACACAACCAACGGCCCAGAGACCCAGAGCGGGAGACTACGAGAGGCTGCTGGTCGGCGCTGCGAACCCGGGAAGGAAGGAAGAGGGGCCGCGGCAGGGCGGCTGAGGAGGAGACGGCGCCGCGAGAGCCGGATAAGCCCCCAGGTAGCGGGTGCCGGGGCTCCGTGGAACGGCAACAGCGAGCGCCTGGGGAGAGGAGAGCGGCTGCGACAGGACGCGGTTGCAAGAAGGCGGCGCCGAGGGAGCGCAACAAGCTCCGTAAGCCGAGGAGGACCCGTGCCGAGGACAGCGTCACCTCCAGCCCCCGCCGGCCTCACTAGCACGGAGAGGGGACCCAAGGAAGATTGAGAGCTGGGGACCCAGGAGAGAGCAGAGGGGCGAGACGACCCGCCGCTGGACCACCCCAGGGCACTGGAGAGACCCAACAGCTAGCAGGTGAGGAGAGCGCCAGCAGGCCCGCACGGCACCCGGGGGGGGCGTGTGGAAGCACCCGACAACACAGGGAACCCCTGGCAGAGACACAAAGGGTGCATATAGACCGCCCTAGCACAACGGGCAGAACCCATAACCCTCCGGGAAAGTGGCAACGACCCCGAGTCCGGAAACCGGGGGAAGAGGGGCAGGAGGAGAATAGGGGGAACGTAGCAAGCCAAGAGGAACCGGCTGCCGGCAGCCCCCATCCAACTAGAACCTGACCCCACACAGACCCGGTGTACAAGCCACAGATAACGGACAAGAAGCAGTGCAGTACCCAAGGCCCGCACATCGAGTATGCCCAATAAGAAGGTGGAGGGGAAAACGAAACAAGTCAGCATAGATAACTTTGCCAAAGCACCAGACAATAGGCAGCCAAATTCATCGGAGGCAGCATTGATGGAGGCCAACACCCCACACCCACCAGACAGAGGTAAAGATGGGCAAATCCTAGAGGCAATCGCCACCTTACAGGCGACGCTTGAAAAGAAAATGGACACAGCCATAGGGGCCCTGAAGGCATCTCTGGAACAAAAATTGGACACAGTCATGGTGGACGTAGGCCTCCTTCGCCAGGACGCGAGAAACCTGGCGGACAGAGTGACAACAGCGGAGCAGCAGGTACAGCAGAACACAGCGGACTCCGCCACCACGAGGACCCAATTGACGGAGGTGCTCCAGAGAATCAAGATCCTGGAAAAGAGAGCAGAAGACGCAGAAGGGAGGGCAAGGAGAAATAAAATCCACATAATCGGGGTTCCGGAAGGAGAGGAAGGGAACGACCCCACGGAATATATCGAGAACATGCTCCTACAGGAGGTTGGAGCTGGAACTCTGTCCCAAGGCTTTGTGGTGGAACGGGCACACAGAGCACTGATGCGAAGACCCCAGCCGGGTGCCCCTCCCAGAGCCATGATCGCCAATATCATGAACTTTAAGGACAGAGAAAAGATACTGGCGTGCTCGAGGGGGGGAGGGGAGATTATCAGAAATTCATCCAAGATTACTATATATCCGGACTACACAATTACGGTCCAAAAACAAAGGGCGCAGTTTGGCCCCACAAAGGAACGCCTCAGGAAAGCAGAGATACGATACATGCTTCGGTTTCTGGCTAAATTGAAGGCGATACACAAGGGGAAGACACACTTCTTCGAGTCCACGGAAGAGGCAAATACGTGGATGGACGCCCAAGGAATCCCCCAACTGGAGCAGCGAAACGCTAACAGAGGCAGAGCCCAGCCCGGGCGAGAGATCTGCAGATAGTTAGAATCATGGAAGCCAAGTATCAAACAAATGAGAAGTCAGGAACAGGAAAATAAATATGAAGGGAGCAACCAACCCTAACAAACCGCACCAGCCTAGTAAAACGCACCCCCAAGAAGTGTGATAGAGAGTTCAGATGCCAGTTCTAAGGCATCACGCTGCAGCGAGCCGGCCTCATCCAGAGGAGCAAGGCAAGAGAAGCGGCGAGGCCCGAGCAGGGGGAGGGTGGCTGGGTGTTAGTTTTTTAGTTACAGTTCGGGTTATTGATAGACAAGAAGAATTGGAAGATGGCATTGGCATTAGAGGAATGGTCAAAGACTATGATGGGGAAATATCAGCACACAGTGACTGGAGCGAACCACAACAAGGATCCAGGAGACAGGGCCTACAAGAGGAGAAGAGAGCGAGCCCCACGCGGGTGACCCCGGTCAGCAGCAGTGAACACGGAAGCAGGGAAATGGGCAAACAAACAGGGCCATGGGACGTTGAGGCCAGGACTACAAACACCCATGAGCCGGGATGAGCTAACAATAGCAACATAGAACGTGAGAGGCCTTAACGCGTACGTTTAGAGACTGCGAGTCTACGCCTGGCTGAACAAAATGAAGGTCAAGATAGCAATGCTCCAAGAAACGCACCTGACAAGAGAGAAGCAGTCCAAGATCGATCAAAAATGGGGAGGGCAAGTGTATAGTGCCACATATTCCAACTATGCAAGTGGGGTACTGATTTGGATCGCCCCGGGAGTTCCATTCCAACTCATTAAAAAGGAGATCGACCAAGAAGGAAGAACGGTGATAGTGCATGGAATGCTGGAGAATAGGGAAGTGTGTCTAGTTAACACCTATGCTCCAAATCACGACACGAGAGAGTACTTCAGAAAACTAACACCTAAACTAGCCCAGTACAGAGACACAACGTTCATCTGGGCCGGGGATTTCAACTGCGCCCTGAACCCGCTCCTGGACCGATCGGATGATAAACTTAAGAGGCCAGCGCCACCCGCCAAGGAACTGCAGAGGGCACTAGATCACCTGAAGCTGGCGGACGTCTGGAGACAGGTACAGGGGGTGAGAAGAGGGTACACACACTACAGCGCACCCCACGGAACATTTACACGGATAGATTACATAATCACGGGCACTGAATCACTACACGAATTCACAGGAATTAGCATTAAAGCCCGAACGCTTTCAGACCACGCTCCAATACTGACAACATGGGCACACACACACTTAAGCCAGGGAAACTGCCCACAAGGTGCACGGCATATAGGCCAATTTCCCTTATAAACCAGGACGTTAAGATACCAACGGCGGTTTTAGCTAACCGTCTGAAGCAGGTGATCCCCACATTGATACATCCTGATCAAACAGGTTACGTTCCTGGACGAAACACATCATGGAACCTCCGTAGACTACACCACGTGATAGACAGAACGAACCAGGGACGGGGAGAATGTGCGATAGTGTCTCTTGACGCAGTCAAAGCATTCGATTCGGTGAATTGGGGGTGGATGGTGAGGGTCCTCGCCCACTTCGGCATTGGCGAAGGGTTCCTCAGATGGATCAGGCTACTGTATAGTGAGCCCAGAGCCAGGGTTAAGACAGGGAGATATATCTCAAAGGAATGGAGGATCTATAGAGGAACGAAACAAGGGTGCCCACTATCACCAATGTTATATATCTTGGCCCTGGAACCACTGGCGGTCTTCCTTAGAGCAGAATACGGAGACACAGGGATTGAGGTGGACGGGGTGCTCCACCAAATTTCGCTGTACGCGGACGATATGTTATTGTTCGTAGAAAACCCCCGCACTAACCTGCCCTGCCTCTTGGAAGCAATAGGAGCATACACCAGACTCTCAGGTATAGCAATAAATAAAGAGAAGTCCCTGATCTTCGCCCTGGCGAATCTGAGACGGCCCCCCCCGGAGGGACTCTCAGACGTGGGCCTAGCGTGGGCGCCACAATCCTTCAAATATTTGGGGATAGAGGTCCACCATGACATTGCAGACTCTCACCGACATAATACACAAGCAGCCCTGGACACAACACGAAAATGCATGGCCTTCTGGAGAACACTCCCATTGGGGATGATAGGCAGGGCCGCCCTCTTGAAAATGGTAGTACTTCCACGCCGGTTATACTTTTTCACCAACATCCCATATAGCATTCCTAGGACCTTCTTCACGAACCTAAACACAATAGCAAGGAACTACCTATGGGCAGGGGGGAGAAACAGGGTTGCATTGAGGACTCTACAGAGAGACTATGAGGGAGGAGGCATTCGACTGCCGGACTTTGAAAGGTATTATCTGGCTGGGCAGTTACAATTTGTGGTCAAATGGCTAGGGGAGGATGAAACAATGGACAAAACTAACTTCCAGCCCGCACTGAAAACACATTACCTGAGTCAAATACTGTGGCTGGACAAACCCCTGCTCAGGACTTTACCGTACATGTTTAATCTCGCAGTGAGATTGTGGAGGAGAGCATGGAAACTGCAGGGGACGAAGGACCCCTACTCAGCACAAATACCCTTGGCGGGCCTGGTGGGCACGGACATGAGTTTGCTGGCAGCGTTCCGAACACAATGGGAAGCCAAGGGTGTAGCGCAAATTGGAGATATGAGAAGAGAAGGGAGATGGGCAGACTTCCAAGAGATGATGGAAGAATACGATATACATGAGGGCCAATTCATCCTGTATAACAGACTAATCCTCAGAATTAAAGATAGATGGCCAGAATGGGAAGACCAAGAAGAACCAGCAGGTGCATTGGATATGTGGTATGACATTTCAGAGGGGACACACACGACCTCCAGACTATACGAGCAAATGCTGAGACCCCACACACAACAAGAGCTGCCTATAAAACAAAGTTGGGAAGAAGAACTCCATAGGCCACTCAGTGACCATGAATGGAACAGGGTGCTGAGATACCCAAAAACAGTGTCCAGGAACGCAAGGTTCAAACAAGCCCAGTTGTATGTGACGCACAGGGCGTACCTCACACCTAAGAGGATGAACGTGATAAGCGGAGGCGACCCCAGCGGGTGCCCACGGTGCTCGACCGAGGAGGCAGACATGGTGCACATGTTTTGGACATGCCCGGTGGTACAGACGTTCTGGGAAGGCATCAGGATTAAAATAGCGAAGAGCGGCCTTCAGATACAGACGGAGCACCCCGAATGGTACCTGCTGGGCCTCTTCCTACGAGGAGGCAGGGACAGAGTGCATCTAGCAAAAATGAAAGACTTGATATGCATATTAGCCAAAAGAAGGATAGCCATGTCCTGGAAATCTAGAGAGGGCCCGACCATAGAAGCATGGTGGGCGGACCTCCGAAAGTGGACACCAGCAGAAACTGCGGTGTGGATCAGAGCAGCGCAGAGAGGGGAGGGGGATACGTCTGGGAAAATAGCAGCATGGAACTCCCTAGTGCAGAATCTATTTGGACGAGAAGAAGAGGAAACTGACGAGGAGGATCCGGAGGAAGCTGGGGGATACCAGAGCGTCCAGGACAGGGAGACACAAGGGATGGAAGAATAGACAACATTGCATGGATACCGAGGCAGCCAGTGGAAGCGGCCACAGGCAGAGAAGACAAAGCTGTTGGACACTTCAGGATGATGACCCCATAGCAGAATCCGCCAAAAGCCAAAATGCCAGTTGAATGTTTGTATGTTTGTATATTGTATGTATATATGTTGTTAATTGGAAAATAAAAGAAATTTAAAAAAAAAAAATGGGCGAACCAGCGATATCCTGTCGAGCAGTAATTAATCTAATGGAGGAATATCAGGCATATAGTGGGCTCAGAGTGAACCAGCAGAAATCGGTATTTTTCCAATTAGTTGGGGGAGCAGGGGACATCCCCCCGGACTGCCCTTTCCTAGTCTTGGTCTCAGGATGTAAATACTTGGGCATACATCCGAGTCCCTCCCTAGAGGATTATATCCGACTCCCTCACCCCGCTAATAGACCAATTCTCTCCCAATGTGGCCCACTGGCAAACGCTCCCGCTGTCACTGATGGGTAAGGCATCGCTCTTCAAGATGCTGGCTCTCCCCAGATTTTTGTATGTATTGCAAAACGCCCCTGTGGCAATTCCCATAACCACCTTTGACACAAGTGAGAACTCCCTGAGGGGGCTACTGTGGTGAGGGAGGAAGCAGCCACGTACATCGCTTAAGACACTCCAGCGCTCAGTGTGGGAGAGAGGTCTGGGGATCCCCTGCCTCCAATGGCATTACTGGGCGGCGCAAACGGACTTGGTAAATGACTGTCTGCATGGGGACCCGAGACTCCCGCACGTGGTGATAGAAAGGGGAGGGATGGGGGTTAGGAGGGAGGCAGCCAAACAGATACTATATGGGGATGGGACAGCAGACACAGCCCTCTCTCAGATGATCAAACATACCAGAAAGGAATGGAAAGAAACATACCAGGACATGGGGTGGGGAGGAGGCCTACCCTGGACCAGCATATATGCAACAGGCTTCTCCCGGAACTCAAGAAAATGGGGCATTTCAAACAATGGGAAGACCTGGGTGTAGGAGCCTCGCCGCCGTGGTGCAGGAGGGGGCCCTCCTCCCCTTTGCGAAATTGCAGGACTTGTTTGGGATACCGGGGAGGGACTATTATAAATACGTACAGCTATCCCATGCGATAAGGTCCCAGTTTCCTGCCCTAGAAGAGATACCCACCTGCTCGCCATTAGAATAGAATGTCTTTCTTGAGCGCATAAACGGGAAGGTCACTTCAACGTTATATCAGGCACTGACGGCCTTTGGTTCTCCCGAACTGTCCTGACTCAGGGGCAAATGGGAGAGTGATGTGAGGAAGCAGCTGTACCCGGAAGCTGCACCCGATTCAGTACAAAATATTCCACAGGGTGTATTACTCACGAACGTCACTCGTGTGATGGGGGGAAAAAGACTGAGACAACTGTTTAAGATGCAGTAGAACTGGGGGTACCTTTTTCCACACCTTATGGGAACGTGTACAAGTGTTCTGGAGAAAATGCATACGGAAATTGTCTGCAATAATTGGGACGGTGGTCCCCTGTGATCCTAAAACGGCTATACAGGGAATCTGGGAAGAGACTGTCTTTACAAGATAGGAAAAAGTGTTCCTATCCACTACATTAGAACTGTCGAAGAAAATCATAGCTATGATGTGGGGCTCGGTGGATTGTCCGAGGCTCAGCCAATGGACTGCCGACATGGACAGATGCAGGTCTCTCAAACGACGTATATATAAGGCTATGGGTTACCCACGGAAATTCCATAAAGGTATGGGGTGGAGTGGGAGGGATAAGCGAGGGTTGGGAGGGGGAACTCAACATATGTTGCAAGGCAGACATCACCCGCAATAGCCACCTCCACAGCAATGCACACGATTCCCAAATATATGAGACTTTTGAACCACTGCAAATACAGCCATGTGTTTTGTTTGTTTATAGTAATGTTATTAAAAGAATGGTAGGAGCACCTTGAGCATTGGCTTGCTGTTGTTGCTCCTCAAGGGAAAAGCCTTCAGGTACCTGGTGGTGTAGTCCAATATCCCAAGGATGTATTGGTTTCCAACCCTGCAGCCCCACAATGTCCATGCCGATTCTGTACAATAGGATTTTGATGTGTAGGGGCAAATTAATTAAAAACAGAGACCGGCTGTCCTAAAGCACAAGGTGCTGGAATGGTGCCCTTCTGCATTAAAATACAAGGTGTTCTTCCAGACCTCCATACACACGATGCAGAGCCTGGGAAGAACAGACTGACAATTTGTGAGATAATCTACAATTCCATACAAATGGTGTCTTACTTATAAAGATTGTTTACGACTAATGGAGCCCATGTCGGATTAACTGTTACGCTCACCCGATTCCCACGGGGGCGTCGATCTGGAGTGGCCCGCTGTTGCTTCCACCAGAGTAACACGTAGAGCCGAGATGACAGACTGGACAGACCCACTTAGCTTCGTTTGGTGGGCTTGTACAAATATCTTTCTGCAATGGAGAAAGGGAATTAACCTCCCGTAATCTGAGCGTTAACCCGCCTTCCCACTCCCCTTGTCTGCCCACAGAACACTCCTGAAGTCCCCTCTTAATCTCACCTGAAGATTTGGAAAGATGAGCTCTCCATCATGCGTCGAGCGCAGGGGCGCTTAGACGACCAGTTACTTCACTGGCGTGGAGGAATTGGTGAGTTCCAGTATTGACTCTAAAGTCCAATTGTTCATAAGAGTTCAAAAGTCTGATCTTCACTCTGCCAGATTCCTTGCAGGTTGCAGATTTAAACCACTAGAAGAGTTCCAAGTGGCAATTGGTAAGATCCTGGTAAGTCTATTGTGGTTCTCCCCTTTGGGGCCAGGGTACAGCGATGATGCAGAATTAACAGCGCCGACCCGAAATGAGGGGAGTACCCCCCTGTGGTAAATCAGGTAAGTCTTTCGGGTTAGATTGTATTGTCCTTGTTTTCCCCTTAGGGGCCGGGGTGCGGCGGAGATGCAGAATTGACTGCGCCGACCCGAGATGGGGTGAGTACCCCCCTGTGGTAATCAGGTAAGTCTTTGGGGGTAGGTTGTATTGTCCTTGTTTTCCCCTTAGGGGCCGGGGTGCGGCGGTGATGCAGAATTGACTGCGCCGACCCGAGATGAGGTGAGTACCCCCTGTGGTAATCAGGTAAGTCTTTGGGGGTGGTTTGTATTGCCCTTGCTCACCTATTTGTTCTTGTCTCCCCCAGGTGTTGAAGAATGGCCTGGAGATGCTGGGTTCGCGATGGAGTAAAGGAATGCAGCCCCAGATGGTGAGTTCAGCGCGGCGCTGCGAGGTGCGAGGCAATGCACCTGTGAAGGCTTCTCTTCCAGATCGACGATGTGCTGGATCAAGGATCAGGTAAGGGTTTTGTTCTGACCTCTTCTCCTTTTCTTGTTCCAGGTGTTCCAGGGCTGAAGCAGGCGTAGCTGAAGACTGGAGCTGCTGAAGACACGGTGAGCGTTACGCTGCAGCAAGCAGAATAACGTGAAGCACGTGTGGCTGTCCCGGTGTGGCTTAAATAGCTTTGGAAGAAGTCCCAGGTAAGTATTCTTCCACAGCCCCACCCGAGAGGAAAGGAGTCCCTGAGGTAAAATAGTCCCTCTAAGCCCCTTTGGCTTGTGGCTTCGTGCAGCATGGTCTGCATCAGGTAGGTATGCAGCATGGTCTGCATCAGGTAAGTTTTCTGTAATGAGCCTGGCGCCCATGGCGACAGGACTGACTTTATTCTTATGAGCCTGGCGCCATAGGCGCCAGGACTGTAGCCAAATAGCCCCTAACTGGGGTTTTTGGGCATGCTTCAAGTGGCATGATGCCTGCTTCCGGGGTTGCTGGGCCTGGTCTGGCTTTTCCGGGGGCAGGCATTGTGACATTAACACAAGGAAAAATACAAGGGCCTGGTGCCAGTTTCTGCGTGTCTTGTGAGAAATGCTGCCACGTACATACTTAAACCAAGCGGGTACAATCAAACAATACATTTTTAAAACCATATGACAATTAAGCAACATAACTAATGTGAATTCCATAGGCCAACACATATTATATACTTATGATCTAAATGTGACATTATAAGAAATGAGTGTGATGCATTAGTAATTTGCCTGTGCACGTTAAACAGCAGAAACAAAAAATTATCTTATAATATAGAAATCATACATATATTCGATTTATATATATTACAAAAGACTGAGGCCTAAATTGGCTTTGAACAAGCTTGTTTTTTACATGACAAGGCGACTGGAGTACGAAATCTATTTGTTGAATAACTTGTTTGCAAGATTGGGAGGCCTTAGTTTGTCACGAGCGAACCATTTATCAAATAAAAAAAACCTCCTATTCATCAACTAAGAAGTCCATTAAGTCAGTTACATCAATAATCAAATCAATTGGGAAAATAACAGAAAAGCTCAATTGTGCGTTTAAAAGTATGTTTCTCCTTCCGATACGTATCTCAGTTTGATTCCAAATGCTACACACTGAAATGCCAGACTTTTACTAAGATGCAAAGGAGCAGGCTCCACTTAGATTCTGACCACCACCTTCTAACTTAACAAAATATGAACTTTATAGCTGGTTGTTTTCCAAAGTGTCATATGTCAACCTTATGTTCAAGATTACATCTTTGAGCTCCAAGCACAGAAAATGTATATTTAAATATGCACATAATGCAGACATGCTTGCCCAATAATTCCACAGGGTTATGGTTTAATAGAGAAACTAAATGTTATGAATTCAGGCAAGCATGCCCCACAAGATGAAACTAAACATGACATTACTATTTATCAATAATTAACAAATCATGCAATTTTAATAATTGTCAACATGTATGATTATATGTAGACATGTCACATATGCCCGAATTCGTGTTTCTTTGGTGATTCTGAAAATCCATGGGCCAATAATGGCAACGTTTCTAATAAAACCTTAGGGCAGAGAAATTAATTTGAGTCCAAATTGGACAGACCCACCCCTTCCCACATGTCTTAAATATTTCGAACCTTTTGAATAGGGGGCTGTTATTTCTGGGTCCGTCAGCTTCTTAAAAGAAACAATGGAAAGACTGAACCAATCAAAAATTGTGATGTCAAATGGCAGTGCGGGAAAGGTTTGAGTTACTTCCCTGTAACTATTGTTCTCCAGCATGGGCCTGGCATGGATTCACATGCTCATGAATATTCCCTGTCAGGCAGGGAATCCTCGGCAAAAGAAAAACACTTTCACTTTAAAACTGTATTTCTCCTCTAAACCAATCGCTGTCCTCTGGAACATACTGCCCATATCCAATTAAAGTCCTCTCCTTAAGCCCTGCCTCTGGCAGCAATCTTCATATTTGGTAAGCACGTAAAGTGGCAGTATGACCAAGAAGAGCCGCAAAAGGGCCAGAGAGAGGGTACACATGTGAATCCATGCTGGAGAACAATAGTTCCAGGTAAGTAACTTAGACATTCTCCAGCAAGGGGTCTGGCATGGATTCACATGCTCATGCATATTCCCTGTCGTCATGCTGGGAATCATCATGCACTGTCATTGGCTGGCAAACCGGCCTCTGCCAGAGCGCCCGAGAGCCCACTCCACCAGAGCGATCGCTGCGACAACAGCGTTCCTTTCTGGTGTGCTCCTGCTTGACATCTGCAGGGTTGCGACATGGAGGTCCACGCGTACCTTCACAAAGTTCTAATGAGCCAACAGGGATTCCAGGGAGGAGTCCAGAGTCAGCCAGGCAGTACTACGCAAACTGTTTGCTTGAGGTGAGTCTGTTCCAGGGATAAGTGTTGATTAATACTGTTGAGTCTTGCCACCTCCCGTGGTTTTGTAATGTGGTACTCCTGTGTATTCGTTGTTATCGTGCCCCTTTCGGTGAGCCGGTGCTTTGATCCGCATGCTTCTGACTTCGGTTTTCGTTTCTGCTGCAGATCACTGCGGCTAGGGAGAACCCTGAGGAACTTAAACAACACAAAAGGAATCCTCCATAAAAAGGTAGCCATAGGCACCTGTCCAGTCAGACTTCCAGCTGAAAGTCGTCAAGTCAAAAAATCTTAAGTCCCAATTTGGCGGTTTGAACTCCAGATCAAAACTGAAGACCTACCTAATGGGAGATGAATTGAACTCTGATAGAAAAACTGTCCTGAAGATGGCCTGAATAATTGTTAGCTTGACAGCACTCTAGATGATGCAGTACACCCTGCTAAGGCCGAAAGATATGTCAACTTGAATGGAAACATCCAACATCTTGTTTCCTACTTCTTGTGTAGAACATCGTAACACTGGTTCTCATAAATGTACTACATGTGACTATTATCAAACAACGTTGGATCAAGCACAGTGAGGATAGGAATGAATAGAATTGATCTTATTCCACCTGTATGAAGTTAATTTATAAAACAGCAGCATGCTTGAAAGTCACTCTGTACACTCCTGAAAAGGCCCTCCCTTTCTTAGACTAAGGTCTTTTTGTGAATTCATGTAAAAGAATTGTTGTATGCAAGAACCCGTTGGGTCTTTGTTTTATAGTTTATGTGTATAATAAAAGTGCTCACATGTTTTTATAGAGGTTTGTGATATGTATTTTAGAAAGAAAATTCAATAACATTGTGAAAATTGATATTTAGAAAATTGACTGGTGAGAGTTGTTACATCTACAGAATCAAAAAGTAGATGCACATATCTCTGCCCTGTTGTACACTAGGGGACATTAGAGAGGGGTAGTCAATCTTGAGGCTTTTGCTCTATTGTTCAAATATTCTCCCTTCTACTCAAGATCGACCCCCCGATAACAAAAAATAGCGAATACCCAATCTGCATACCTGGGTGTACAGCACTGCATAGCTTTACAGTGGATTAATACATGTTGACATGTGAAAGCTGTAGTAAATTAAAAAGACATATTGAAAAAACCCACATCACTTTAGTAGGGTGAAAGGGTTTTTAGCTGGGTCACCTTTATTCCCTAGAAAAGTATTCAATTTAAAATGAACAGGCAAATACCTCTAATGACATTGTGCAGAAGGGGAGGAGCTTGAATTAGATAGACCCAAATCATTCAGTCGAATTGGGCCGACAGTTCCTGCCCTTTCATAAATCAAATTACGTTTCTATGTGGTGTAAAGGAACCAATATTCTGTGTGCTCTAAAAATGAAAAACACAGCTTCCCTAAAGTCGACTCTATAGATTTTAATGCAACCTACCATAATTTATATAAAATTCTTTTATGATAAATACAAATGAGAATTATTTTTTTTAATTTGTTTTTATTTGCATTTCTCATATACACATTAACACCCATCACTACCCGCCCCCATACATGACTCTGACCTAGCTACACTTAAACGTAAGTGTAGGGCGGCTAAGAGGAAATGGAGGGCTTCTTGTTCATCCTCTGACATACTGGCCTGTCGCCTGCTCCAAAGGCAATACAGACTCTCTGTCCACACTAAGAAGGGCCCACATCCAAGCCTGTGTCTCTGCGGCATCTAACAACTCGGCTGAACTCTTTCAAATCTGCAAGGAGCTGGCCAACCCTGCTGCAGTCTCTAACCCTCCTGTCGCTTCCCAGACCCTCTGCACGGCCCTTGCCTCTCATCTCAAAAACCCAGGACATCCTGCACATCCTCTCCTCACCTCCCCCTCCTCTCTTCCCTCCTTCAGTGAACTCTGACCCTCCTTCAGCCAACCCCCACCCTCTTTCTCCTCCTTTTCCCTTTTCTCCCCTGACAAGGTCGCTAGACTAGTCCGATCTATGAAAGTCTTGTCAAAACAGGCTTCGAAGACCATAAAGGACCACATTGACACCCAACTCCTGCCCTGGCCGATTTCTGCAACCTCTCCTTTGCCTCAGGAGCCTTCCCCTCCCCTCTGAAGCACTCTTGTGCATCCTCTTCTCAAGAAAGCCATAGCTGATCCCTCCTGCTTGGCTAACTATCGCCCAATTTCCATTACGCCTTTTCTGGGCATACCCCTGGAAAAGCTGGCCATCTGTAAGCATAACCTCCACTCCGATTCTGTGGGCTGTCTCCACGACCATCAGTCTGGTTTTAGAGCTGCCAGAAGCCCAGAAACTGCTCTCCTGAACATCTATGAAGATTTACTCTCCAACCTTGACTAATTTCCTCGGTTCGCATCCTACTCGATCTCTCTTCTGCATTCGACACGGTCAACCATACAATCCTGCTCAACCGTCTCCGTGACAACCTGGGCATCACTGATCAGGCTTTGGCATGGCCGACTGCTTTCCTCTCTGATCGACCCTCCCAGATCCATCTTCGGTCCTTCCTTTCCTCTGTCTCGCTCTCTACCTGCAGCGTTACCCAGGGGTCCAACCTCTCACCCTGGCTCTTTAACCAATACCTGGCAACCCCCACCCAAGCATCGCCATTTTCTGCTCAAATTTCCAGTGCTATGCTGACGACACTCATCTCATTTCCAGGCTTCCCTCAGTAACCTCTTCTCCTCCTCTCATCTTCGACTGCCTATCTGCCAATCAGGATTCGTGTGCCACCAGTGATCTCTGCCTGAATGCCAGCAAGACTGAGATCTTCCTCATCAGCACACCTTCACCCTCCTTTCCGGTCACTCTCTGGCTGGCCTCCCTTGGCCCTCCTCCTACCCCCTCCTGCGAGACCAAGAACCTGAGGGTAATCTTTGACTCCACACTTTTCTTCTCTGCTCACATCTCTGATGTCTCAAAAAAGTCAAACTTCCTACTGCACCTCCTCAGAGGTAGTCTGCCTTTTCTTTTCTTCTCCCAGAAGCTCACTGTCTCTCGAGCCCTGGCTCTCTCAAGGTTGGAATATCGCAACAGCCTCTTTCTAAAACTACCTGCATCTACTCTCTGCCCTTCACAACTTATCCAGAACAGGACTGCAAGACTTGTCCTTGGCCTCAAGCCCTGGGATCGTATCTCTCCAGCCCTGAAATCTCTTCACTGGCCCCCAGTGGCTGCAAGGATTAAATTCAAGACCCTCTGCAATGTCCACAAGGCTTTCTGGGGCCTGTGTCCAAACTACCTTCAGCTGTCCCTCCCTAAATACCTTCCCTCTCAAGCCCTTCGCTCCTCCACCTCTAACTCCCTCAGGGTTAGCCGTTTTTCTAAATAACGAGCTGGGGGTAGATCTCTGTCTTCGGCTGGGGCCTCCCTCTGGAACAGCCTCCCTGGCACTCTTAAATTTGAGGAGAACCACCTCCGGTTCCGGAACCACCTCAAGACCTTCGTCTTTGCTTCTGCCGTCTCGCCCCCGGTTGATCGGTTCTGTATCGGCATTGTGCACCTGGTCTCCCTCGGTCTTTAGTGCCCAGGTACCTGCTCACCCTGCCACCCACCTGCACCGCCTCAGGCATTCCCTTACACTGGGGTCTGTATCTGTAACCCTACAGTCCCCCCTTTTCTTGTTCTGCACTTATTCAGACACACCCTGTCTGTTGGCTTATTCCTAGCACTTGCCACTTGCTGGCTGCACTACCATTGTTTGTTGCCTTTTTTGTTATTTAATTATTCCTGTTTTATTTACTCATTTTTATTTTTGCTCAGCACTATCCACCTCTTCCCTCATCCCTTGCACGTACCCCTCTCCCATGCACTTGCACATTCTCAATGTCACTGTGCCTAGTAAGATCGTTTTTTGTTCTCCATTGTTCCCCTCCCTTGCCTCGCCGCGCTCTGAAACACTTGAGTACGAGCGCGAACCAAATAAAATATCAATACATCCCATGAAACCTGGTACCCCCCCTCCCATACCAGCCCCACCCATTTTGCAAACATACCAATTCACCTGAGTCAAATGAACCATTAGACATGTCCCTGCAGTTGTTATAAATTCAAGCAATAACCAATAGCAATTTCTGAGGGCAATACATAACATTATAGTCTTTATACAGAAAATAAAGCACCCTTTTCCAGTCTTTAGAAAATGCATTATGTTCCCCTTGTAAGGAGTATGTCATCCATTCCATCGCTAAAAAGTTTCACACTTTGGAGAACCATTCCGTAATAGGAGGGGGCTCTTTCACTTTCCATTTCTGGGCAATCGCTAATAGAGCCACCAATTTCATAGGCATTCTGGGTTGACTTTGATTGCCGCCCAAGCTCCTATTCAACCATTACTAAAATACTTGACCCGAGATCTTGGTGTAAGTGAAAGAAACATTTCATTCATATATTTATTCACTACATCCCAATAGTGTGTGAACAATGGGCAGCTCCACCATATATGTTCCTGGGTCCCAACCTGACCGCAATCCATCCAGCATTTATCCAATAATGAAAGTTTCATTTTCCCTAACAGAGCCAGAGTGTAGTGCCATTGCACCATGAGCTTGTGCCAAAACTCTTATTTGGATTGATCTAGTGAGTTTGGGAATTGTGTTCAACAGGTTTTCCCAGTCTAAATCTGGGATTTCTGCCCCCAGAGTTACTTCCCAGTGTCGCCTACAGCTGGTCGCTTACTTAGCTGCATCTTCCCCCATTCGTTTATGTAAATTCGAAGTAAGAGCGGTGGCCCCAGAATCAGATGTGACAACATTTTCTAGGGGTGTTAGCTCCATCATAGCTGCAGATTATATTGGTGAGACGAGAATCCAGTGTCTCACCTGAAAGAATTGGAATCGAGTTTTCAGATAGATTAATATCTTGTTTACATTGCATAAATGATTTGACCTCCTCCCCTTGAAACATTGTAGTTTTTCGCAACCTGCCTGTTTCCATTCTTGGGTGCAAGGCCTGCGGTTAACGGGGGGTTAAAAACAGCAGGGTAAGAGGCGATTCGTATATCGTCCTTTTATGTTTGACTGCTGCGTCCCAAGTTTCTTTTACTACTGCCAGTATGTCACTTGCATGTATATTAGCCTGGCTATCTTAGTTTGGCAACCATAGTGTATTGCGAAGCCTAGGGCCCCCACGGCTTGTTCATCTGTGCCCATCTTTTTCTTCCTCTCCCATAGACCAATCTTTAATCACCCTTATTTGGGATGCAAGATGGTACTTAAAAAAATTGCGGAGACCCAACCCCTCCACCCCCGTTCAATAGGGAGCATTAGCGTGTTTAAAGATACTCGTGGAGTTTCATTCTGCCATATAAATGTCGAGATGGGTCTATGTATTCGGCAGAACGCCATAGAAACACTAATAGCTAAGGCTTGGAAAAGATACAGGGCTTTGGGGAGGATAACCATTTTCGCAGAGTCTATTCTGCAGAGCCACGAAATAGTAAGTGGATCCCACCACTTTAGCTGTATTTCTATTTATCTCAGCAGTATGGGGAAATTGCTGCATATAGATCTTTAAGTATAGGGGTTATTATTACCCAAGTAGTTTTATCCCTGCCTGTGCCCACCCGAGTTGTGTGCATTTCCGCAGGTCCTGCTCTTCTGCCGGTGAGATATAAATGTAATATCTCAGAGTTAGCTACATTTATCTTCATCCCTGCCACCCCACCAATGGTCTCCAGCTTCTGAGTGGTAGATGGGTCTTCTACCAAAAGAACATGTTGGCGTACACCATAATTTTATGGGGGGATACCACCCAAATGTATCCCTTTTATACTCTGTCTGCCGGATCTTAGCCAGTAGTGGTTCTAAATTAAGTTCATACAACAAGGGTGACAAATGGCACTTTGTTTGGTACCCCACTGTAAATGGATAAGGGGAAATAAGTGGTCATTTATTAACAGTCGTGTCGTTGGATTTCTATAGTTAGCCTCTATCAGCCCAATGAAGTTTGACCCAAATCCCATCCCAGCCAAGGTTAAAAAAAGAAACGACCATTCCTCACGATCAAATGCTTTTTCTGCATCTATCGAGACAAGGACTGCTGAGATCTGCTTCTTTTCCACTTCCTCTCAAATATGACATACACTGCGTATGTTATTGTGTGTCCGTCTATGCTTTATGAATCCCATTAGGTCTTGGTGAATGAGAAAAGGCATAAGGTCGACTAATCAGTTTGCCAAAACCTTGATGAAGATTTTGGAATCAATATTAAAGCTATTGGACGAGAAGATCCACAGTTCATTGGGTCTTTTCCTGGTTTGGGGTAGAGGATTAGTTTCGCCTCGTCCATGGAAGGGGAAATTTGCCCTGAATGTGCAAACGAATTGTATAGCTTAGACAACATGGGGGCTAATAAGCTGCTAAATGTTTTATAAAACCTGGCTGAATAGCCATCTGTTGCTGGTGATTTATTTAATGGAAGGTCCCGGATCACCCAAAGCACCTCATCCGGGGTCATGGCTGCTTCAACAATCTGGCTATCAGCTATTGTAAGCTGTGGGAGGGAAACAGACTTAAAAAATTCGTGCTGTTTGAGTGGTTCCAGGTCTTCGGATTTATACAAATTAGAATGCTTGTGGTTTCGGTCTTAATTTCCCCAAAGGGCAGCTTGATCTGTTGTTTGATCCTTGATGCTGCTTTCTGACGCAGTTTAGATGCTAAAAGACGATCCATCTTGTTTGCTTTTATGTAGTAATATTGTTTTAAATAAAAGGAGAGCTTTCTCAGTTTTCCTAGCAATATGTAGATTTAATCTGCTTGTCGCTACTCTAAACCTTTTCTGAATTCGGGGATCCGAATTTGTTTCCATCTCTTAAGATTTGGGCTAATTAACACACGAAAAATAACAGCAATCTACCTGTACTGATACCTAGCCACTGCAATATGTAACTACCGTAACCATCAATGTTATGTAACCTACCGCCCAGTTGCCTGCTGGTTAGGCACGCTTTACAACTATCCAATAAAAAAAAAAAAAAAAAAAAGTTGTTCCCCTAACGTTATGCTGGGTAATCACCTACAAGGTTATGGAATCACAGGCAGCTTTTCTGCAGAAAAATGCATCATGCCTGTAACAATCTCACTAATTTCTACAACACACAAAGAATCATTCAGATGAATCAAATCTATATACAATTTGTTTCCATCTCTTAAGATTTGGGCTAATTCTGCTTCCAGATATAGAGCCATGCTCTGCTTGCATCTTTTTTCACCTATGCCGCTATGAGGAAGCATCTCAATGTTGCCTTAAAAGCGTTGCAAATAACATTTATCGATGTATCTCCCTCTCGGTTTAGTTTGGAATATTCCCTCATTTGTTCCGCTATATCTTCCCTGATCCCCGGGTCTTGCAATAATGTAAGTGGAAATCTCCAGGATCATAGTTGGTTTCTCTTTTGCAATATTAAAATCTACCGTAACTGGGGGATGATCTGAGAGAGTGATAGTACGAGTCAATCGTCGTAATTGAGCCTAAAAGTGGGGTGGAGGTCTATACGGGAGAATGACCAGTGTACGTGTGGGTAAAAGGTGTAACTCTTCTCCTCCCCCTCAGACCGAGCCAAACATCTACAATCGATAAATCTGCAAACTTCCTTTGCAGGGCCACCGATGGGGAGTCAACAACATAGCGAGTCTGCCCACTGCAGTCCCGTTCTGGATCCCACGCCGTATTAAAGTCCACGAGAATTAATATTTCCCCTTCCAAAAACAATTCCAGTTGTCCCACGACGTGTTTCAAGAAGCCTTCCTGACCTGTGTTTGGAGCGTATATTGAGGCCATCATTATTGTAATATCTGTATGCTTTAGAATTACAAATACATATCTACCCTCCTTATGGATCTTGGTGCAAACAACTCAGAACTCTGACCCCAGCTTCAGCACTATCAGTACAACTGCAACCTTGCTCTGCGCAGTCGCCTGGACAATTATCGGATATTGACGCAAAGTTTACCTTTATGCAATTTACAGACGTGAGTTTCTTGGAGTGCCACCAAATGAGGTTGGTGGCGCCTCAAGAAGGATTTAACTTTCCTGCGCTTCTGTGGGGTATTAAGCCCGCTTACATTCCATGATAAACAATTGAATTGTTCTCTGGGTTGTCTCTTCGCTTTAAAGTGGAAACATTGGAACACATTTCTATCTGTGCTACATTAACAACATTCTTCTGCATAAAGGGTGCCCCCCCTCCCTTGTCAATGTGCCCCCCACTCCCTTAATAACACCTTAACAAACACTTTTATAGCCCACCCCCCTCTCAACCCCTTTCCCTTCCCTTGAAAAGTCCCCAGGTGTGAAACACAGTACCTATTGTTACCCGGGGACTCCCCCCCCCCGGCTGCAAATCAACCTTTGTTCAGGGCTAAGTGCGTACAGTCCTGGCTCCCTCATATGTTACCTGAACAGAAAGAGTCCAAGATATCGCTGTCCGTCAAGTCTGATGAACCAAGTGTTGCTTCTCTTTGGTCAAGTCTATGCTTTCCAAAATCTGTAGTCGACAATGACCTTCGATCCTGCTATGTACCATGTTTGTGGGTCAGGCCCCTAAGTAGAGTTCCATTCTTTTTTTTGCTGGCCCCTGCGATTCCTCTTTCATTGATCCATAGAGGTCCATTCCCCTGCCTTTGAGAGCACCGCTAGTTGTTCCGAAGTAGGATAAGCCCCTTACGAAGACCCTATCGGGGTATCCTCCTTGATTTGAAGTAATGCCATGCCTGCTTCCCTTGACGTAGTAGCCCAAAGGGAAATGTCCATATGTACTTTATATCTCGGGCCTGAAGAGTTTTTACGACTGGAAACATCTCAGCGTTTTTGTAGGGTCAGACTGGACAAATCCTGGTACAGTTGAATTTCCACCCATTATGCGGAACCGTGGCTGCAGTTCTTGCCTCCCATAATATATGTTCCTTCTGTGGATAGAGTGCACAGGCTGCTAGGACGTCTCGGGTCGGGTGCCCGGTTCCGACCTCTTGGGTCCTGTCCTATGAACCCTATCCAGAAGAATATTAGTGGGCTCTTCTTCAGTTCTGAGGTCTGCAAATATGCAGATGACCATTTCTTTCAATTCTGCGTTTGATACTGAAAGGTTCTTTATACAAATATTGGATCGCCATGATTGACTTTCGAGGTCCTCATATTGCAGTTCCAGGTTGTGTGGAATTCTAGACAACTCTTTCAAAGCAATGTCAGACTGTTTACTCCCTTCAGTCAAATTCTGAATGGCTCGCCCGTTAGTGTCCACCCTTTCGGCTAAGATAGATATTTCTTTGCCGAAGTCTGCCAATGACTATCTGATTTCGGAGATGAAAGAAGAAAACTGCAACTGAAAGGAGGAAGCAAATTTGTCCTGAAATTCTGGGAAACGTTTGGTGAAATCATCCTTGGATGCCGCCATATCTGGTGCCCCCTGTTGTATTTCCGACGATGCTTGCGGTTTCAATTTGGGCTGGGACTCCGATGCATTTTTGCTTTAAGCCAGGAGCGTTTCCAAGGGTTTCTTCTGAAGTTCCTGTTGAACTCCATTTTGAGGTTGCTTCTTCCTGCTACCAGAGAGAAGTCTTGAGATATTGGTGGTATAAGGTTGTCCTGCTGTGAGAGGAGACCACCCTTTAATTCACTACAATGACAGGCCCAGTTAGACATGTTGAAGCCCTTTTTCGCGGCTCCTCCAGGGGAGTGAGGTAGGGTGCTCCTCCAGGGGAGTGAGGTAGGGTAGGAAATATTTTGCCAGTAGTGACTGCAAGATGTTCTGAAATATCTTTCCCCTGAAGCGTTTTTACTGCCTTTCATTTTAATGCTCCCTGAGGACACCGACTGCTCAAAGCGGATGTCACCTGCTAAATAGATGGTGTTACACGAGTTCAATAAATTATGGCAGAGTTGTTCTTCTTACCCTGATAGGGTATATTGTACCTGGTTGCCCCTGCGCCAAAAGGAATTGCAGTGTGTGGCGATGTAGCTCCTTCCCCGTGCGTATAATATACATTCCTCCGTCTGAGGGCCCGCCCTGCGCACTTACGTTGTGGATGTGTTGTAATGCTGTAGGCGCTCTGCGGACCCAGATAGCAATTGTGACGGGGTCCGAGTAGGGATTCTTTCTCGGCTGGTTATCCGAGTGCTATGAGGGTTAGGGTGGGGCCCCCATTCAGCGGACGCATTTCCCTTCAATCTACTGCCTTTCCACCACTGCTGCTGAAGTGAGTGCTACTGCTGACCTTCTGCATCGATGATAGGGGTCAGGATGGGCCCCTATACTATTTGCATCTGGACTTGACCGTTTAGGTTAGACGGAGTGAACACCTACACCTCCTTGCTAAACAGCGGCCATCTTGGATCCTTGAAAACGTGTTTTGAGCCTTAAGGGATGTTGATTCTCTCTGTAAAGCATTTCTCTAATAGCGATACTTGCTCGGATTGGAGAAAATAAAAGCATTTTGAAGTAATAGGTTATTTAACAAATGTAAAATGTAAACAGTCCATTGTTCCTGGAGGTCTTAACACTGGCCAACAAGCGGTATTGTTAAAACTGAACTATGTGCTGCTGTTTATAAACATAATGTATATAGATTTGATTCATCTGAATGATTTGTGTGTTGTAGAAATTAGTGAGATTGTTACAGGCATGATGCATTTTTCTGCAGAAAAGCTGCCTGTGATTCCATAACATTGTAGGTCATTTCCCAGCATAACGTTAGGGGCCCACCTTTTATTTATTGGATAGTTGTAAAGCGCACCTAACCCGGAGGCAACTGGGCGGTAGGTTACATAAGATTGATGGTTACAGTAGGTACATATTGCAGTTGGTTACAGGGTGTGCAGTTGTGGCTGCAGTTTTGCAGTAAAAAGCGTAATATACAAGGTATAATAGATAGAGTTGGTCCTAGGGATCAGTACAGGTAGATTGCTGGTACAGAGTTGAGATAAGAACTATATAGTTGCCATACCCATAGGTATCTTGGGAAAAGAGCAAGGTCTTAAGGTCTTTGCGGAAGGACCAGAGGGAGGGATCTGATCTAAGCGCTAACGGCAAGAAGTTTCATTGCTTGGCTGCAATCACAGGGAAAATACATCTGGCTTTTTCGGCACTCGAATCTAGGGATGGCTAGGAGGCATGTGTAGGGCGATCGGGTAGGTCTACTGTATTGGGCCTTGGAGATTTGTCCAGCTAGATAGGTCGGGGCACTGTTTGATAGGCATGTATGGGTCAGAGATAGGGTTTTGAATGTGATGCGTTCCCAGACCGGGAGCCAGCGGATGTTACGTATAGCTGATGAGATGTGATTTTTTGAGGGATGAGTGCAGCTCTTACAGCAGTGTTCTGGAGGATTTGTAATCTGTTAATGTTTCGCAAGTTAGATCCTGCAAAGAGGGAGTTATAGTAGTCGATCCTGGACAGTACGAGTGCTCTGGTGAGGGTGATACAGTTGTCTGTGGTCAGGAAAGGTCTGCTGGCGTTGATCAGTTTGAACGTGTAAGCTGCGGCTAGGGCGATAGCATTTACCTGCCTTGTTAGGGAGAGCGAGGAGTCTTGATATACTCCTAAGGTTTTTACCTCTTTGGCTACGGTGATAATGTTTCTGTCAATGGTGAAAGATTTATAAGCGTCTGGGAGGTTATTTAGCCGAGATTGAGTGCCAATGAGGGGTAGTTCCGTTTTCTTGTCATTTAGGCAGAACTCATGTTGCGCCATCCTGGCTTGAATGGTTAAGCATATTTTGTTCAGTACGCTGGAATCAGTGTCAAAATTGCCAGTGATGGGTAGGAGTATTTGGGTATTATTATTTGTATGAGACACCCAATTTGTCCAGGAGGTCGAAAAGTGGCTTGGTGAAAATGTTGGAGTGTTAGCTAGACACAGGTGCATTGGGGCACTCCACAGGTAACTGTGGCTGGAGGGGCTGCCGCGGTGGTTGAGAACCCTCATTGAGCGGTTGGACAAGAAAGATTCTATCCATTTTATGGCTTTGGTCGAGAAGTGGGCAGCTATGGCGAGGTGTTGGCAAAGTATATTGTGGTTTACCAGATGAAAGGCTGCTGAGAGGTCGAGGAGGATGGCCAGATTACCCTTGTCTTTGATCTCATCCATTTGGATATTGAGGTCTAAGAGGGCGGGTCCGTTCCGTGACCGAGGTGGAAGCCAGACTAGCGGAGGCCAAGGAGGTTGTGTGTTTCCAGGTATTTTTGAATTTGCAAATAGGCCACTCTATCAAGTATTTTCAGGAGGAGCGGCACCGTTGTGATAGGGCAGTAATTGGTGGGGACATTGGGGTCCAGTGTGGGGTTTTTAAGAAGTGGGAGTAACCATGCTTTTTTAAGATTTTCTGGTACATTGCCCGAAGAGAAGGAGTTGTTAATCAGGGCCGTAATAAAGTGGGCAAGCTCTTTGGTGCCGTCTTTTATGAGAGAGGCTGGGCATATGTCTCATTGGCATCTGGAAGGTTTCAGGCCAGTGATGATTTTGGTAGTTTCAGTAGTGGTTACAGGGGTGAATTCAAATCTAGGCGTGGGTGTAGGTCGCTGGTCAGGGGTCTGGTCAGCTGGGGCAAGTTTAGTTTTCTTTGCATCGATTTTGTTTTGGAGTAGGGAGATTTTGCTGAGGAGGGTGTTTTTGCACCAGGGTAGATCTTTAATAAAGTGGTCTGGTGGAGACGCTGGTGTTTCAAGTTCGTGTGAATAGTAAAGAGTTCTTTCGTGCCGAGTTTGCTTTTACGATTTTCTCGTTGTAAGAAATGCTTTTAGATTGAAGTACAGGTAGTTTGTACTCTTTGACCAGGGTATTGTAGTGTAGCTTGTTTGCATGAGAGGGTGTTTTTTTAGGCACTCTCTGCGATTCTTTTTGATGAGCGTAAGGCTTTGAGACTTGGGGTGTACCAGGAGTTTAGGTGGGCTGCTGGTTTGGGTTTATGGTTGCCCTAGGTTGCTACTTTGTTAAAGGCTTCTTGGAGAGTTTGGTTGTAAAGCAAGACCATTGTGGTGGGATCGGTATTAGTCTGTAGGAAAGTTGTTAGTCGAAGCAAAGGGAGTAAGTTGTCTGGTGTGGGCCTCAGAGGTTGGTTGGGCAAGGATATTTAGTTGAGCTATATCGTCGATAGAGAATATAATGATATTGTGGTGTGACCAGGGGCACAGATTGTTAGCTAGTATCTTGGTGTAACAGTTGTGGTCTGCTACCCAGTCTAGTGTGCAGCCTTTATCATGTGTGGTGTTGGAGATTTGGTGGAGGAAGACTTGAGCGTCAATGGTGTTTGCAAGGGAAATCGCCTGGGAGTCAGAAGTGTCATTGAGACCTAGGTTGAAGTCTCCACATAATGATGATGATTTTGGATGAGTGCTTGGTGTTGGTTGAGAGGAGTTGTGCAATGTCTTCCTCGAATGAGAGCAAGGGGCCAGGGGGTCTGTAGATTCGGTGGATCGTGAAGGTTGTGAGATTTCTTTCTCCCGACAGGATGAATTGGTTCCGAGTTCCTCTGAAAAGAAGGCAATTTTTGTCAATGACAGCTTCTCCTCCTCCTTTAGATATCAAGCTCTCTTTCCTGATGAAGGTATATTCATGTGGGATAGCTAAGGATAGGATTGGGCCAGTGGCTGGGTGCAGCCCTGTTTCCGAGATAGCTAGAAAGTCAAGGTTGTTAGTGGTGATGAGATCGGCAATGCCTAAGGCATGGGCCAGCAGGGATCTAGCATTAAAGAGGGCTCCCTTGAGATGTAATGTGGTATCTATTTCCGGAACGTCAGTGGTGGTGACCATTTTAGTTGTGGGTTCTAGAAGAGCGTTCTTTTTTGTTGTATATTCAACAGTAATGAGAGAATTGCATCTTGCTGCCATGGAGGGTTTAGTATAGGAGTCTATAGAACCCAGAGGGACTAATGTAAGGTCTAGGCTCAGGGGTGAGCTGGTTCATTGAGGAGTGTTGAGTTGTTGTAGTAGAAGGTGCCTTAGTTCTAGATTTGAGTCGTTCGTTTCTCTGATGGATGGACAGGGTAGTTGTTAGGAGGTGGTGCTGGCCGGTGACTAGACCAGATGCTAGTCGCTTGTTTCTATTCTCGAGGGAACATGTTATTATGGAACTTCGGGCTGTCTTGTGTGCAGTGATCTGTCGGTTAGTTATGCCATGTCTTAGGCAGGAGGAGTAATAGGTGGGATGCTAGTCGCTTGTTCCTATTCCCTAGGGAACAAGGTTTCTCAGTGTTTAGGGCAGTGTTGTGTGTAGTAGTTTGCCAGTTTGTGGTAGTGTGGATTGGCTATGCCTGAGGAAGGAAAGGTGATGGTGGGATGTTGTGTGAGTTAGGTAGTACAGGTGCCATTTTCAAAGGGAGTAGGTGTTTGAGTTTGGTGACTGCGTGTGGCAAGTGGTTGCAGGGGGCGGATTGTTGGCTTGATGACATCAGTAACTTGATGCGCCCGATCGGGGATCGGGCTAGCCATTACGAATAGTTCTTAGGTCTGTATTGGTTATTGTATGCAAGATGGGTCTAGGCTAGGGAGACTTGGCAAGGGTCTATTGAGGGCCACAGCACCTGCAGACCTTGACAAATCACACATAGAAGAGAGGTTATGGCCTAGGGCCTGCAAACATTGAGAAACGCACCTAGGTTTGACTATGGCAAAAAGGGCCTGCACATATTTGAAAAACATCCATGGATTTGACGATGGCCAAAAGGGGCTGCACATATCTCGCATGGATTTGATGATGGCCAAAAGGGCTTGCGTATATTTGAAAAACACACATGGATTTGACTATGGCTAAAAGGGCCTGCAGACATTTCAAGAGCACTCCTAGATTTGTAAAGGGCCAGGGAATGTGAACAATTAAATAAAAATAAAAAAAACACACACCTAGATTTAATTATGGCCAAAGGCATGCAAACATTGAATAACACCCCTAGCTTAGTATAGGGTGCAGGGCCTGCAAAAATTTGACGAGCACGCCTAGATTTGTAAAGGGCCAATGACTGCACACAATTGAAAGTATGAATGTGATTTAATGCAAGAAAGCGCACTGAAGTTCAATAGTGCTGGACATTGGAGACATAATTGAAAAAGTACGTGTTTAGCAAGCAAGTCTCAATAAGAGTAGCACGGATATGTGTTTTTAAGAGTTGGTGGGGTACATTCCGATGGGGTTGGGTGAGAACATGGGTACAGGCGTGGTAGGTTGGCATGGAGATGAGATGTTACCTGGGTGCAGCTAGTTCGTGATGGTGATCGGATCTTGGAAATCTCAGAAAGCAGAAGGGCATGGAGCATAGGGCGCGCAGAGCCTCCTTTTGGCTTTGAAGTTAATAATCAAATATTAACTCCCAAATACAGCCCATAAAAAAAAGAATAGTACGGCTCAGCTATATTCTAGAAACCAATCAAAGGTGCCTGACAGATTATAGGTAATAATAGAAGGGGCCCTGTGTACATCATGTGGTGAGGTTTTCTGGCAGGTGGGGCAAGTGGCACAAAATGGATTAACATGAGCATACACACAGGGCAAGGACAATCAGCAGAGGATGGTTTTCTGCATCTTCTATGGGCTCAGGTATCCAGGCGCCAAGTTGTGGTGGGCTACCTCAGTCAACGCCTTCCAAAAGTGCTTGAAGGCCAGAAGCTGGCCATGGTTTGTACACCCGTTGGATTTACGTCCACTCAGTACAAGAGCCCCTTCCTGTCGATGAAAAGCAAACTTGTTTCAGAAGCGGATCTATTCACTGGTCTTCAGGAAATTCTACTAAAAGGCAGGGTCAAGACCCCTGAAGGGATGGAATTCTTCGCTCTGTGCATCTGTCATTTTCCTGAACCCGGCTTCAGCAGACTCCATGGAGGCAAGATCTTCCACTTCTATCTCTGGAACTAGGATCTTCTCACACACTAACCGGGGATCTGTGTGATTTTACTGCGGGTAAATAACCCGCGACAGAAATGACCGCATGGGAAATGTACGCAATACAAAAATGTTTGTACATTTCCCATGCGGTCATCGATAGTAAAACAACTCCAAATACATACAAACACACACCCCAACCCACACCCCCAGCCCCCTGCTTACCTTTCATTCTGATGCGCTGTGTCCCTGCGGTGCCGGTTCCCTTTCACTTCCGTGATCGGGAATCCGGCACCGCAGGGTCCTTTTCTTTCTTTTTTTTGGGCAGCTGCAGGGGTTTCCCTACTGAGTAGTATAGTGAGCGGGATGTTGCGGGGGACAGCCCCGCAGCTCCCGGCCTTTTTATTTTTTTTGGTCCGGTGAGCTGCAGGGGTGTCCCCCGCAATCTCCGCTCACTATACTGTGTAGTATAGTGAGCAGGGTGTTGCGGGGGACACCCCTGCAGCCTTTTTTTGACATTTTCTTTTTTTGACCAACCCCATCAAAAGACCTTAACGCATACCACAAAAAGTTTGAACTTTTGGTAGTTAGAACTTTTAGCAGTGTGTGTTTTAGGTCTTTTGGTGAGGTCGGTAATTTTGGGTTAGGTAATTTTGGCCTATTCCCTAACCGGGCTATAGGCTGGACAGATTTTATGACATAAGTAATATTTCCCAGGTTAAAGAGATTACCTTCACCTCCCCTCAGTCGTTCCCATTGATGACTTCAACTCCCACACACAGGGAGTGTTTATAGGCCAAACCCTAATGGGGTGCACTCCGTCCATTTGTCTTTTCGGTTAATTCCACCTTCAGATCTGTATTAATTAGGGTCTTGCCCCAGGGTAGAACCATCACCTCCTCATCTCTGCACACATCCCTGATGTTGCTCTAGTGGGGACATTGGGCAGTCTTGGTCAGTTGCACCATCCTATGTGGATGACCTCTATATCGGGTCTGGATTCTCACACAATAATTCCAAGTGTCACGGAGGGCCTCAAGAACACATCAACTCCAGAAGACAGTTCAAGGTATTTTATTGAAATGATTGAGAAGGGGCTCCCTACGAGTGGTTTCATTAGCCCATATCAGTTCCATTCCTAGCCCATGCATCCCTATTCCCCAAGATGGTTACTAGAGACCAGTAAACACTACTGTTTTAACAGACTAGTTGTGATGGCCTTAGGGCAAAAGCCTTATCTATCTTGGTTCCTTTTGGAACAATCTACGTGAAATCAAAGCAGCATCCCACAGTAAGAATGTTACTAAGAATAGGTGCCTTCTACTCAGCCAGGTCTCACTTGCATCTTCCTTTCCACGCTCTTGTACTCCTCCTATCCTAGTCTTCTACGCTCACCTCTTTCTTCATTCCTCCAATTCTTGCATCTTGCTAACTCTGTCTGTCCCTCCGATCTCCTTCTATTCTTCACTATCTGCCAATACTCTCAACCCTCTTCTCCTCTACAGTACGCACACATACGCCCAGTCACCCTACTTTCAATCTCCCAGTTACCTTCCCATTCAATTCCATTCACCCCTTGCACACATCCAAGTACCACTTTCTCCCACGAAAAAATACCTCACCTTGTACTTGTTTTCCACACTCCTTTGCACCGTCCTTCCTTTGCTTGGTCTTTTGGTCCTTCTTCCTGGACCTCACCCAAAAAACCCACATTGCCTGACTTCCTGTGCTGCTTTTTATCCTCCCCCTGCCACTGCTTCTCTCTTCATCAGCTTGTTCACCGAGCCAACCACTGGCTTCCTTCTCCGCAGGGGCTGGGTTACAGGTATACCCCTCCCTCCTTGCCTTCCCTCCTTGCCTTATCTCCTTGATCTTCTCCCTCCCCCCGTCACCCTCCCATTCTCACCCTTCACCATATCCTTTCCCTCCTCCCCCTCTTCCCCTCCCCTCCTCTCCCTCTCAGTTCTACTGCACTACTCTCCTTCTCTCCTCCAGTTAATTTCTCTTATTGTTTTATTGGTCTGATTCTCAATTGTAAATTGCTTCTACTGTTACTGTTATAATGTTATTGTCATATGTATCCTGTTGTTAAATGTGCAGCGCTTTGGTGTAAACAAAAAAATAAATACAAATACAGGTATACAAACACATAATGGGCTTTAAGTCCCATTCCTTTTCATATTCAGGTCTGCCCGTCTTTGGTAATGGCGGCCTACTTAAAGTATAGCTAATTTCAGAGTTTTTGGGCCCATCAGTGTTTGCTGATGGTGGCTCGCCAAAGGTGTAGGCACTTCCATCGTTCGTATCATCAAGACTACACAGAGTGTCTGGATTGGCAGTTTGATGGGAGGATAGCTCTGCAATCTTGTAGTTCCTCGCCAGCTCTCTTGTTGGGGCTGCTTGCTCTTTAACCACATCCAGGCCTTTTGGGTGATGTGGCCAGCATTGTGCACTACAGGTGGGGGCAAGATAAGGCAGTACCTAGTTCACTTAACCAGGCACAAGTAGAAGGGACAGAGACTGGAGTCCTCCCAACTCCCACATCTTGGGCAGGACTGGCTCTGGCAAACACCCTGGTAGGCCTCCTGTCCTAGGTTGAGAGTTGTCTCTACCCCCTCTCCCTCTTGACAGGGTGAGGTGTCTGATATGGTCACACTTGTCAAAAACCTTGGAAGGTCAGACTTAAAGAAATAAGTCTTAAAGCGGCGATTGAACAAATGCATTTTTAATAGATTGAACTAGGCTCAAGGATGAAATGGAACGGTTAGGAGAAGAATCTTCCTCTTGAGAAGTCACAGGGATGTAGAGGAATAAACTGAAGGACCATCTGGCCTAGGCAAAGGTTATTTAAGCAGGGAAAATAAAAAACATGAAGCGGTCCCCTGACGCAGTTAAAAAATAAACCTCAGGGACCCAGAAGAACAAGAGGGTAATAGCACTGAGATGGATTAAAGGGAATGAAAAATTGGGCGGTGACATTGTGAATAATCGTAATTTGTTATTACAAGGCAATTAATAAATATCTTGCACAAAAACAACACACACACACACACACACACACACACACACACGCACACACACACACACACACGTATACAAATGGATTAAATGAACAATGCAGAGAGAAATAATTACATGACCGCATGCTGCTGCCAGAAGGAAACAAAGAGGACTCAATTGATAGCAACTGACGCAGTAAACTGAGCTACATTATCCGTCAGCTACAGGTAGTCACTACTGAACAACTACTAATGCCTTCTGAAATCTGTAGGTTTTTTCTTAAATGTTCATTCCAGCTGAAATTTTATCTTTGCTGCAGTTTAGTTCCAGTGAAAAATAAACTACTAATATGAACCTGCAGTCTTTCCATGAAACTGAAATCTGATAAAGCACTACGACTCTACAGTACTCTTGCATGAATTTTCTTTATCATTGATGCCATTAGTCTTATGGTTTTCGTGGGCTTGTTCTTTCATGGTTCTATATGGCCAAAGACATGTCAGCAAACAAATGAGAACAGATTTATTCAGAAAGGTATGGGTTAAATGATTTTATACACAGTTTTCTCACAGAGTATGTAATGTTAGCTAGACACCCAACAACTGTTCACTTGATCACCATTTGTAAAACACCAGCAAGACTGTGAAATATGGTGAACTTGATTTATGCCAAATAAACGTAGGTCTCCACGATTAAATATCTTCTTTTGTATTGCTTGAAACAAGTCAGTGGCTTCGTTTTTAATCATACATGGTATGCAGAAATTCAAAACTAGCTATTTTCTGAAACTGTGTCCTTTAGTTTTTCCACTGAATTATAATGTTCTCCTAAACCATATGCATGGCGCATATACCTAAAAGAAGAAAAAAACAATTACTGTCTAATATTTATAATAGTATGACTTTACATCACATATATATATATCCATTAAAAACATTCAAAGTGTTGAAATCATGGCTCAGTTGTAACACGTTCTTTACATATATATATATATATATTTATTTTTTTTAAATAAAAAAACTTTGTTAAAGGGACGTTATGGTTACAAGTAAAACAAAAAAAAAAAGAAATTCGCCAGTTATGGTAAACTAAGCAACCATAACTTGCGCCACCACCTTGCACTGCTAAGACTAACATACAGGACATCAAAGATGACATCACATATCTGTGCCATAAATGACATATATAGGCCAGGTGGTTTTGTTCACTGAGAGTCAGAATATTAAAATTTAAAAGATGCTATATATCTAGACGTTAACCTTGTCATATGTTCTTTAAGTACTTTCCTTAGGGTTTGGTAGCTCATGGTGCACATACATGGGGAAATGAGCAGGCCTCAAACACAGAATTCATTTGTATACATGAAGTTAAACTTTAATGTTATTAACATTTTCTGATGATGCTGTGTCTTTCTTCCTTAATTAAGTTTCTCTGTATGTGTCTCTGATTTGTATGCATTGTGGTTCTTCATATGTATTGTTTGTAACAGCACAAGTGTTGTAAGTCTTGAATTGTTAGCTAGTTATTACATGTTTAACATTACTCAAAACTCTGATAAGGAAGCATTTATTATTGTACTATCCAACATTACAAGATTATAGTGTACTTCTATGCTGCAGTCATTGCCTATGTTTATATTTCATTAGGTTTCTGTATTAACAACACTCCAATATAATGATTTTAGATGAGTACATTCTTTAATAGATTAAGAAGTTCATGACAGGTCTGCCGACCACCCCTGACATCTTGTTACCAACAATATAAACAACTGCTTGTAGAGACTTTTCATCAAAATGTATTTCACATGCGATGTCATCAGTGATGTCATCAATGACATTTGTGATGTCATCTTTGATGTCCTGGGTGTTAGTCTTAGCAGTGTACGGTGGTGGCGTGAGTTATGCTTGCTTAGCTTACCATAACTGGGGAATTTCTGGGGTTTTTTGGTTTTACTTGTAACCATAACGTCCCTTTAACAAAGTTTTTTCATTGAATTTCATAGGTTTTTATTAGTGCAACTTAGCCATAACGTCCCTTTCGCTATTTCCTACAACTTACTAATATCATACTTACCCAATATAGCAATTTGTGTCCAATTTAAAAAGTGTCACATTAAAACTCTGCCATTTCCCACCTTCTAGAATCATTTTTAACCCTTCTATACACTTTTTGCAACCATTTCAACTGGTTTTGCATCCGTAGACATCTACGAACATCTGAATTCATTGCGGACCTCCCGGACAGTACCACATGACCATATGCTGGCGCGCGGCTTGATGACATGTCCGAGAACCCGTCCGCACTTCCCAATAAGATCCGTGCTTCACAGACAGTTCGGAACTGCATTTTCTACTGATCTAGGAACTTAGAACTTCACAATTTCCCTTGCACAGCTCCTACACCTATTCCTACTCATTGTCCATCAACAATCTAGTACACAGTACATACTTTTAGCAAAACTGCCATTTATCTCAAAATGGCATCAGCTAATGCCATCCCTCCTCCCCAAGAGCCACCACCACTGCTGTGGTACCCCCCTACCTTAGAACTACACACGTGCAACATTTTCCCCTGTCCACCTGCCCCTCCAGATTAGTGTTTGGTGCCTCTTCCCTCATTTCCCTCCTCACCTTTCGTTCTAAGCTCTCCTGCCAAAAAAACAAATACATCCGAAAACAACAAAAGAAATGTTCCTTTAGGAACCACCTTTCACAGTTAAAAAATAGAACAAAAAAAAAAATACCGTATAGACTCCATCTACTTTACATTTCTCAGTAAAGTACATCGACTCAATAAGATTTTCCAACATTTCCATTTGCATTTTGTGTTATGCTAATTGGAATATTGTGGCGTTCATCCCCCGTTCCGCCCGGCAGCCCAAGCGAAGGGAGGGTGGATAATGAGGACTCCGGACCAGTATCCCCCCATTCCAGCCACTGTAATGGGTGGGGGATGAAGGCCATTAGCACCCTGGGTTCCCAAAACGCGAACCCGGGGTGCTAAAAAAAGGATTTTTCTTCCTACACCGGGACGCCGCAGCATCACAGTGTAGGAAGGAAAATCCTTTTCCAAGATGGCCACCATGGAAAGGGAAGGCGGGGTTCCATATAGGGCCCCTCTTCATTTCCATGGCAGCCTGTAGAAGGCGAAAAGAGAACCCTACAACCATATTACAAGCACATTTTTCTTCCCTTTCAAACCTATCCCAATTTCGAATAACTTTACCACAAAGCCAGTCCCTGGTGGACATGGCCACTTTAACCCCATGTGTTGTCCCTCGTGGTTCTGGCCAGTAGCCAGATTGCTCCTTACACAAGTTTGCTGGAAATCCACCCATGTTTTATTTTTTCAAAAGTGTCAAATGTATGCACATACAATAGTCACATAACCTAGCCCCCACTTGACAAAATCCATTTAGACTTTACGAAAACATTTATATCTAGATCTATAATCTTTCTGCAAACCCTTCAGTAGATTCGTCAAATGGAACCACATTTATAAGCCTTTACAATCCCACCAAACTTCGTAAAAACATGTATGTCTGAATCTATTATCAGTTTGCCAAATTAAGTGTAGATTAGTCAAATGGCACCTCATTTATAAGCCTTTACATTATTTTGGGACCCCCCTCTAATTTTGCCCCCTCTTGACAGAATGCCACCAAACTTTGTAAACGCATTCGAATCTAATCAGTTCATGCAGTTTCATTGAGTGGCGCCAAAGTTATAAGCCATCCAAGAACTGCTTTTCACCAACCCTGTAATGCAGAGGTGTCCGCAAACTTCACAGGACTGTTTGCGAACATCCGGACTGTTCGCAAACTTTCGTGGCAAAAAACACCTGTTTTTTTGCTTCTTGCAGCCATATCCCATCCCATCCTCATCACCCCTCACCTCCCCAGAGATTATTTGATAAGTTTGACAAGTGCAAAGTTGTGTTTTTTTAATGTTTTTACCGCAATTTTCTCGGACACCGGCGGCGAATCCAAGATGGCGGGCGCATCGAGAAAATGTGACGCACCTCAAGCTTCACTCCAACCAATCAGCGAGCACGTAGTCTGTCCGCGGACATGACAAAAGCCAATTTGCCAATCGGTGTCCTGTCCGCAGAGTGAACAGGGAAGTGTGTCCAAGGAGCAGACATGGATATCACTAAAACTACTGGACGGATGACGCGCCGAGATTCGAAGGTGGTGGTATGAGATTCGAAAGTCTTGGAAGAGGGGCGTTGAATCTCAGAAGTAGACGTTGAACGTGCTACTTGAGGGAAGAGGTCGGATTAGTCTTCTGACGATCGGGCCCCAATGACTTTTGGTAGTGTGGCACCTTTACCAACCGTGGACAGTTGTTGTTTGTCGTGAGGCAAATGTGACCGGGAACGCCCAGAGGACATAAAATCAGCAGACCGCTCTCTCGGTGCCTTCTGTTGCCGATCGCTTGACATGCGTGTCGAATCTCGGCTGGGGCTAATGTGCTTGGTGGAAGTGTTGTGTGTTGCGCTCTTGCCACCGGCTGTTGTCCCCATAACTGAACCGTCAGTCAGTCCTCCGAGGTCGGGGGCTTGCACATGGGTGTCTGAAGTCACCCCTGTGCCCTGGCCGTCCGATAAGGCGGCGTTGCTGCCATCACTGAAGGATCCCACGGCGTCCATGGCCTCTAGCTGCCTGGCGTAGTGGGCCCAGCGCTTTGTCGAGCGGTCCTTGAGTGTTTTGGGCTTGAAGAGCTTGCAAGCTCTACAGGTAGCCTTGGGATGGTCTCTTGGGAGACACAGGTTACAAGTATTGTGTTTGTCTACCCAGGGAAACTTCCTGTTACACTTCGGGCAGAATTTAAAGGGAGTACTCTCCATATTTCACTAATTGCCAGCGGGCGAGTATATGTAGGAAGAGTGTATGACCACTCCGCACTTGAACATGGTCAAGGCCAGAGGCCTTCCGAGGCCCGGGCCGAGGCCAGAGGCATTCCGAGGCCCAAAGTCTGTTGTGTAGTCTCGAAGGCTGATTTTGACGTAGTGTGGGAGAAACGGGGACATTTTATAATAATAATAATAATAATTGATAATTGGCTCAAGCCAAGGGAACTCTGCGATATGCTTCCGACAAGTATGGCGGAAAAAACAATCTGAGGGTCCTACACGCGTGAGGGATCATGGGTACAGTGGACGTCACACTAGAATAGTATTACTGGCACGCCCTAGTTCGACGCCCCTTTGAGTTTTGAAAAACAAACTGTAATACTCCGCAGCTTCCACTAGATGTCGGCCTATGCATAGCACGTGATCTAAGCAGATTCCACAAGCCTCAGAAAAAAATAATTTATATATATATATACACACATATAATAATAATAATAATTTGGCATTTATATAGCGCTACAAACCCTCAGGTATCTGAGCGCTGCTTATTATTACCCACGGTGTGTGGTGCTCAGTTTATCGACCTCGGAAGGATGAAAGGCTGAGTTTGGCCCCGCCGGGATTCAAACCTGTGTTACCAGGCTCTACACAGATGTCAAAGCGAGCGCTCTACTCGCTGTGCCACTTTACCGGCATACATACATACACAAGGCACTCAAGCAAATCTAAACTGCAGCGACTACTAATAACATTCAATTGGAAAAAGAATACGATTATAAAAAGGAACAATAATGCAGGGGAGTCATTTTTCATATACTTTTCATATCCAGCACACAGAGCGACTTCAGTTAAGGTCAGTAAGAGCACTTCTATGTATCAGCTTTGCAAAATTCAGTTTAAGGGGAAATAAAGGTTAGACAGAACACAGCTAGCAACTAGTAACAATGAATCCCTCTTCCAGAGGGATTCAGGTTGTCTGTTTTCCAACAAAAAAAGTGTTCACAATTCAAGTCTATGGAGGAACCAGCATTGCCAAAGCCAGTAGGATCAAGCAGATGGACCTTTAAGAAACCAGCAAAGCCACAGTCAAATGGGCAGCACCAGTTCTGATGAAAATATTCAGAAAAAAGATAAGTAACCAATCAAACACAGGAGCGCACAAGTGGAGATGAGGTCATCTTCCAAACTGAGAAAAACACCACTCCCAAAGAAAAGGAGCACCAGAAATGGCCTAAAGTAAGTGTAACCCAAGCCCCACAGTACCTGAAGAGTGAGGTTGAAAATGTAGTTGCGCGCCTTCTGGGTGCACTGATGAAGACCAGATTCCTGCTCCTTGGTCGTGGTGATGAAATGGGGAACCTTCGGTGGGCTTCTGTGGCAGCAATCGAGAGAAGGGGTAGGCAGCAAAAGATTCAGCTTACTCCAGCGGCTCTTTGTGGTTTTGGCGACTTTTTCTTAGCGCCAAGAAGAAAAAAATATCGCTGGTTGGATTGTCTTCGATTACTCAGTCCTAAACTCTTGTGTGGGGACTTTTGGTGAAGGATTCCTGCTTCTGTAGTTCCACACCGATGCCTGTGAAGTTTCAGCGAGATTTGATGTTCACAAGACGATGCACTCGTAAATGGTACAGGTAGCCTGGGTATTGGTGTTCTGCAGCCCAGAAAAGTACGGGGATGGCCCAAATGGAAGAAGGTCTTAAGGCTAGTTGGTCCCACCAGCCTAAGTGAGGAAGTCGTCCTTGGTGGAGCTTACCTGTCGAGAAGGTTAGCATAGCTGCAGGGCTTCACTGGTGTTTCCCCGGCTGTTGAAGGTGCTGCTGGCGTCTCCTGCTTTGGATTTCCAGTGATCGACGGCTTGTGATCCAAAAATCCTCACCTTATACGATGGAACCCATTCTTTCACCCGTATAGAGCGGTCAATCACCTGGGGGTTGGCTGTCCTGCAGGACAGCCAGCTGCCCAGTTTTAATTGGTTCTAGCTAGGCACACCATCAGACAAAGGACAGTGAAGTTTCGGGACCCTCCCTTACTTCCTGCCTTTCCAGACATACTGGATCCCGGGCGTGCTTCACACAAGAAGCCCCCCAAAGCCAAGACACAAAGGACCCATCCCTACTTGGAATGATAGAAGAAAAGCCCATAAGGAACTTACAAATTGAAAAATGGCAAAAAAAGAAAAACGGGCCATTTTGAGAAAATTGTCACCCATGGTTGCTGTACTACAGCTGAGAAATCCGCCTGGTAGTAACTTGCACAAAAAGGTACAAAAAGTGTCCACTGCCATCAGCCATTTAGGTTTGTTAGTTACTGTAACACAAAGTTAAAGGCGCAGTGGGAGAAGAGTTACAATGTAACCCCATTCACCCCACATCAGGTGGTGTGTGCTGGCCCCACAAAAGAAAAGGTAACGTGAGGAAGGTATGTTATCAACAGTAGACACAGACACAAAAAGATGCACATTTTCAAAACCTTTATTTTGTAATGTCAAAAGGGTTGAGAGGATTCCTAACTGGTCCTAACTCTATAATGGGAGTAGTCTCTACCATAAAGACCACTTGCGTCGATGTGTAACAATATGTTTGAAAAGAAAATAATGTTTCAAAAAGAAAGTCAGAATGGCTTTTTTAAGCATGTGACAACCCCCTTCCCCACGTTCACGGCACGAGGTTATGTTATGTTAATTAAGCTTATAAAGCGCACGGTCGCCGAGGCATCATGGCGCTGAGTTAAGAAAGAGTTAACAAAGGGATAAGTGAATGGCCCAGTTCTCTCAATGTGGCAACTTTGGTTTGCTGGTACGATTCAACAGTTCTTTCTTGGGCATCAAACATTTCACAGTTCAAAAAAGTTTCTTTAGGCTTCCTTGCCTTGAATCAAAGATACAGTTCAACACTTTCTCAAATAGACTCCTGAGATTTCCCTTATCCAAGTCCGGCTCTTTCTTGACACTTTCACTTTGGTACAAATCAGTTCAGCATCCCTTGTTAGGGCTCAAGCCTGTCTTTGCTCTTTATAGTTCACTTTGTAATTTACTCAGGTTTCCCTCGTTGGGGCTAAAGTTTTCATTCACTTTCTTTGTAACAGACTTTCACTTAGGCTTCCCTCAGTTAGGCTCGAGCCTTCTTTTATTTTTGCTTTAGGACTCTGCTTCTCAATATTTACTTTGTAGGGTTTCCTTCCCCACGTTTCTTCTCGTTATCTTATTAGTGTCAAAGACTTTCGAAACTGCACAGTTTTTATATACTCCTACGTCACATTCAATATAGTTCAAACGTGATTTCTCAACATACTAAAGCTTTCTGGTATTTGTGGTTCCTTTCACAAATTTTCATACGCTTCCCTTGGCTGGGCTTGCGCCTTCCATTTCTTTATTATCATCAACACGCTTTCAAAATATTTCACAGCTTTCTTTCTTTAGCCTTGCGCTACATTTCAAACACATTTCACAGAGACTGTTGATAATGCGATTCACCGTCGCAGGACCACTATGTTACTTTGTAATAACTTGCGTTGCTTTTAACAATTGAATACTTTTTCACGCAATTATCATTTGCGTAACCTTCGCTTGATCCAGTTCTTGCAACACAAACTGGACTTTTGTTTCATTCAGTAACTCACCGTTTGGGTTCATCTCGGTTCTTTCTTCTTCATCTTGAATGCGACTATCAAGGTCTTTACCAACGATTCCTCTGCTCCTCCCTAAAACCGTTGTTCACCCGGGAGGGGAACAGGCAACCTTGGAATACACTTTAAAGGAATGCTTTTTCCATATTCTTGGCCTCACTTTGCAAACCCTTATGGCCTCTTGGAAATACGGTTTGTTTGCCTGGCTTTCTTTCGCTCAGTATTTTAACAGCCCCTTGGCCTTCCGATCTCCGCAGTCTGGTTTGCAGCAGCTCAGGAAGAGCTGTTCCTTCTCGTAACCAGCCTCGCTCAAAGTGTGCCTGTGTGCTCCATCTTTTATCCTCACACTGATAGCTAATGTATCGCAGATGTGTGTGATTGAAACTGAGTGCCTGGCCTCATTAATGGAACAGGGCCATTGCAGATTGCTAGGGGTAATCCTCATAGCCTCATACCTCACCTTTGGCTCAGTAGCTTTGTCAGCATAGAGAGGGTAAGGATCATGGGAGTTGTAGTGTCCCAGAAAATGGGTAGGGATATGGGTGTGATGGTGGTTAGGAAAAGGGGATACCATGTCTCACCATTGGGTGTCTCTTCCCCCACTTTGTGAGAACCTCCCTACCCAGGTGATCCTCTCTTGTATGTCCGCCCCTAGGGTCGGGATCCAAAAGCTATGGCCCTTCCCTAGCCACCTGAGTTTGGGATCCCCCGAGGAGCGGGCTGTGAAACATCTGTGGTTTTTCCACAGTAAGTAAGATACATTACCTTATCACTCCAGGCCAGAATAGAGCTTAAAATCCAAGTGTGTGTGGGAGTTTGCAATTGAATGCATATATAATTCTTTTCAGATTGGGAAAACTTCACGTCCAGTCCATGTGCCTTTTAAAGAACATATGTCATGCATACAGCTCCTCTGGTGGAGCACAGTGTTAGGACAGTTTTTCTGAAGGGCTTAGTAAAACAGTTCAACTGAGGCAGTACAAGATTCCACTCTTTAGTATAAGGCTGTACCACCCGAGTTCATGGTAGCGTAGACAGAGCAGCCAGGCTTATCTTAGGAAGGGAGAGGGCTGTAGATTCATTACAATTGGAATTGTAATACAAATGGTCCAAAGAAACACTGAAACACTATGCATTGTAAAAATAAAGGATGTATTTAAATACAGGTAGGCCCAGCTAAATTTAGGGGTAAATAAGTACTATCACACATATGTAATCACAATGATCAAAACACAACAACACTATGCTTGAAGGTGCACATACCAAAGCATAAACCTTATTTGGAACACAAAACAATAGTTCTCGGGAAGTCAAAACCTTTTTATATATATTCAGTATAGGTCACACCTATTCTTGGGGAGTAAAAACCAATGGTTACTTTCACAATTACATTCAGTAATGCCAGGGCAGTAGACCCTACCAGTTGCACAATGACGCTCCGTAACAAATCATATAATCAGTCAACTGGACAGTATACGTTTTGTGAATAGTGGAACACTTACTCCAGATACAGTAAAAGCCTAGAACTACTTTTGTGATAACACACAGTTCTACAAAGGGGAGTAAAACCTAAGGATGTAATATTCAATTACAGCTGCTTTTGAGATCAGTAAAACAAAGATTGAGATAAGCAGTAGGTCTTGTAACTTATTTTTGGGATGGCACACGCTAATTCAAGATAAGTAGAATCCATATACTTTAACTGCACAATGTAATCCAGGTTAGATCTTTCCCAGCTAAACAAGTACCTTATGCATGTTTTATGAGGGACAGTTAGAATCAAAGACTCTCAGCGAGTCTGTCTACAACAGCACAGCGAAAGCATAACCCAATGTTACACATTACTGAATGACAAAGTTATTCTAGGTAGGCAACAACCTAATATAGACGCATTATGGACAGGCTAACAGCAAGTCAGGGGAAGCAAGACCCAGTTGGGGGTCACTCATACAATTATCCTAACAGGAATAATCTGGTGATTCCAACAGTTGGAGGACACTCATACAATTATCCTAACAGGCATAATCTGGTGAAACCAACACATTTTTGGGAAGAGGCACAACCTAATCACAGGTGAGTAATATACCTTCACATCTCCATTCTATTAGAATGGCAAAACGGTTTCTAAGGAAAGAAAGATATTAACCCTACTTTTAAAAATAGTACATCACACATCCAAGGTAAGTAAGAACTTTTGTAACTGTTCACTCTTAGAGTTACAGTTACCAACCGACCAACTCTTTTACAAGTAACTTTTAAACACATATTTTCTTTTCTTGGCAAAAGGCCCAATCCCTTAAAAGTATTTCACTTGTTCTCGGAGGCAGAAGGGGGGTCACTAGGATCTAGTGACCAACAGGCAGTGTCAGGATAGGTTCTTAAGTAGGAAAAGTCCGAGTCTCTTAGGAAGACTAGGCAAACAGGTGAGTACTTTACTTCTGAGTTAGAAGAGGGTCCAGGGGCTTCACAGAAGACACCCTAGCAGGATTCTAGCAGTGGGACTGGGTGCACTGGATGAGAGGCCTCCCCATCACAGAAAACACCCCACAACTACACAGAAATCTGAACAGACCTAAGGTAAGTACATACCCAAGTCAACACACTACCTCAGCATTGAAGAGGACTTCAGGATCTGCAGCCAAGTACCCGGTCAGTGGATTCCTTGTCGTGGTGACTGAAAACAAGACCTCAGAAGGAACTTTTTAGTAACGATCAATGGAGAAGACTCTAGGCAAGGTTTTCCTCACGACTGAATGCGGTTCTGCGGATTTGGTGCCTTCTCAAAGAGCACAGAAGACAGAAAATCGCAGTTGAATTCTCATTGTTACGAAGATCCAGCACTTTTGGACATTTTGGACTCGATTCGTGTCTCTGGAGATACACCAGGATGCCCACGAAGTTTCAGCTTGATTCAGAAGACCGTGCACCACACAAGGGCTCTAGGTCCCAGGGTATTGGGGTATTGCAGCAACGCAAGGTCGCAGAAACGCGTGTGATGGCTCAAAATGCAGGTCTTCTTGCGTTTAGTGGGTCTCACCAGGCTCTGGGTCAGGGTCGTCGTTTTCGGAGTCCCCAGGTCGATTGGAAGGAAGGGCTACAGGAGGCTCTGGCTACACAGCAGGCTCTCCGGTCGCTGGAAATTGTTTCAGCCGCTTTCGGTTACGGTTCCAGTGGTCGACTTCTCTTCAGCTTCCAGGTTTGCAGCATTTAACAGGAACTAGAGCACAACTTTTGCATTCTCTGCCTGCATTTTAGAACAAGGGGCGGTCTGGTTGTCCAATCAGGACAGCCAGCCCCCCATTGGGATTTGTCCCCATTCAGGCAAGGAGGAAGACAAAGGGCTGTGGAGTTTTGGACTGCTCCCTCGCTTCCTGCCTCCACAGACAGACTGGAGTCAGAGTGGGGAGTCCAGGGGACTCCCGCCGAAGATAAAAATCACAAAAAGGAATTTCTTGCGCTGGATGTCAGGGGAAGGAAAAAGAAAGGATAAGAAACACTAAAATAGCGGAAAAAAAGACAGGGGCCTTTTTGGTAAAATGAGCACCCATGGGTGCCTTTACTGCAGCTGTGAACACAGCACACAGTAAAGGTGCACCAAATTAATACAAGGTATCAAAGCTTGTCCCTGTAATAGAATTGTTACAGTTTTAATGTGAAAGGGGATACATTGTATCTCTGTCACGATGCCTGCCCCCAGACATCAGGAGCAGGCCAGTCTACCCAGAGTACAGGCACCCATGGGAACTCATGGGGGCCCAAAGGATTGCCTAGGTGCTTCTGGACTCAGTCCTGGCGCCTTTGGCGCCAAGCTCATAGTGCCTTTTTCAGACAGATCAGGTCATAAAGTGGAGAAATCATGTACAGGCCACCGTGAGGCCTTTGAAGGGATTACTTTCTTCCAGGGACTATTTTCTTGGGTGTGGTACTGGGACTATTTTACCTGGGGACTACTTTGTGGTGGCTATTTAAACCACGTCCTGAGAGCAGAACACGTTTCACGTTATTCTGCACTTCTGCAGCGTAACGCTCACCGTGCCTGCAGCTCCAGCATCCAGTCCACAGCTATGCCCGTCTTGTTCTCCACAAACCGAAACTGCAAAAGAGAAAAGGAAAAGCAGATTAGAACAGGAGCCTTACCATTTGTCATCACATTCATATGGGAGTCGCCGCACCTGCAAGGAACACCCGTTACTGTACTGTCAGCAGCAGCGCCGCGGGATACTCACCGATGCTCCTGTCATCCACACGAGCCCGCGAGGCACTCTGATGAGATCGCCGCTCGGAGCATCCGCATCTGCAAAGGAAATCAAGACAACAGGTGAGCTGCGCTCCGTTAAAAGACATTTAAATTTGCATCGCAAGATACTTACTTGGGAACAATACTTGCTCGAGACCTCGCTAGTCACCATCATATGTCCCTCCTCTAGAGAAGCGCCGCACATGCAAAATAAAGAGAGGACAATTGATTAATCACATGAATGAACAATATCGCTTGCTAAGACTAGTGCTTGGTGCAAAAACGGACTCTTACCTTGGCGCTACCTCATTTCTTTCGGAGAAGAGACATCCATCTTGGACCATTCTGAAAGAGGAAGAAACATAAGAAAAAGTGCAAGAGTGAACTATAAGACAACCTGAACTCTAAAGCATTGCATCATACTTTGGATTGGCATAAAGACTTACCTCCGAGTCATTGTTGTCTGCAACTCTGCCATAAGATTATGGGATCAGTGAAGTTAACTGGTTTCTACGCACCCCTGCATTCCGACGCAGGATGGAGAGCCCATCCTTCTTAACAATAAGGTGAGACATGAGGGGAACACAAGGTGGTTACGGAAAAAACAAATTAAACCTCTTTACTACGGTCGGCTAACTACCATTTTTACCACTTAGGAAAGTCCTCCTACGTGCCAGACGGACGAAACTAATTGGGCAAGTGCAGTCGCTCATCACTACACTACGAGTCACATTGGTGGAGACCGTTGCAGTCCAGCTTCGTTCGGCGCCCCTGTGGAACCCAGGTGAGCGTAACAATCTCCCCAGCACTCCACATAAGGTGGGGTGTGCTGGCTTCACAGAATGAAATGTAAAAGGGATCCAAAAATCCTTTCTATCCTTGGGAACTGTAGTTCTCTTAAGGTTAGCCAGAGAAAGTTAAAAAGGGGAGCCATTAGGGCAACCCAGCAACAACAGGCACTTATATTGCCAGACAGTTGTTGAAGAGGATAACTTTAAAAAGACACTATGGTGAGTCTAAAAAAATGACACCCATAAAAAGAGTAAAAGATTCTGTGAGTGTGGAAAAAAGGTTCCCACTCACAGAGGTATTAAGGAAAAATATCCCACTAGTGAAGCAAAAAGTTCTGGGGTTGACCCAGGTTGGGAAGATTTGCCATTTCTATGAAAATCTTACCTAACACACAGCATACTGAAGAAGACTGTTTGGTGGGTAGTCAAGAAAGTTGTGTGACAGAAATAGTGCAACTGCAGAAATCTTTTTGGCCAAATGGGAGCAATTTTGAATCTACAAACACCAAATCGCATATTGATGTGCTTAATTGCCAGCTGAATAGCTCTGCATTGATGCGACGGCCCTTTTTTTTGCTACATTTGTTCCCACACAAGGAGGTTCGTTTGTTATGACACAATTTGCGCCTTTTGTTTATTGTTTTACTACAACATATGGTAGGGTTTCCGGTTCAGGCCTTCATATGTCTAACACCTTTACCGAGCTGGATGCACTTGTTTCTGCGACAACATATGATGGAGCCGGGACTGTTGGTAGGTTACGGCATAATTGGGCTGATATGTGGGGAAATTTCATCTCTGTGAAAGGGACAGTGAGCTAAAGACTTGGTAGAGTCTCTCCCAGGGGTTATTCACCCAGGAACAGGTCATTGGGCTGTGTTCGTGCTGCTAGAGAGATTCCCAGACCCCCTTTGTTTTGCATAAATTCATTTTGGGTTTCACCCTAAGTTAACAGGGCGAACCAGACGTGGACCCCTTGCTCACTGTTCTTAGAGAGGCAACAGTTTCACCTCACTGATGATGCCCAACAAGGTTGAAACACGTGTATGGGGTTACTGTTGGTACTCTTGTTCAGAGGACAATTGCCTAGGCTTTCGGCGCTGGACTGCCCTTGGGCAGGACAAAGGCTGATATGCGGGGAAATTTCATCCTTGTGAAAGGGACAGTGAGCTAAACACTTGGTAGAGTCTCTCCCAGGGGTTATTCACCCAAGAACAGGTCATTGGGCTGTGTTCGTGCTGGTAGAGAGATGCCCAGACCCACCTTTGTTTTACATTTAATGGATAGTTGGACACAAGCTGGCCTTGTGTTTGTAAGATGGTAAAGAAAAATGTTGAGGCACTTTTAACTATTTCTTTGCACTATAGGTGATTTTGAAATTGTTGGGACACATTTGCACTTTTACAAATGTATGGAGGCCTTTGAATTTCAGGTGTACAATGTCTGGATAGACTGCGCCATTGTTGTTGGCTCCCCCCATATCAGCCACTCAGGGAAATGTTTTGATGCACTTGAAGTAACTGTATGTACTTTAGGCAATTTTGCAATTGTCTAGAAGTACTAGCACTTTTACAACTTGATGAATGGTTTGCATTAAGCCTTAGGCATTTAAGGTGTACAGTGTCTGGATGGATTGTGCCGTTGATTGCACCCCCATACTAGCCACTTAGGGAACTTCCTGATTGCACTTTCAGCAATTGTACATTTTGGTGAAGCATTTACACTTTAAATCCCATGTATGGTTTGGAAAAAGAGCGATGTACACGTTCTAATTCACCAGATGCCACTGAGTAATTTTTATCATGTGGTCCGTTTGTGTGTATTTTGTCCCATTCTACTGTGGATATTTATTGAGAAATTAGGGGGATGGTTTCCCCGGTTTGTGATTAATTAAGCATTCACAGTAGTACCTTTATGATTGCCCGCTTTTTTGGTGTTCTATGAAGACATTGTGTGTGAGTTTGCCAGCATGTTAGTGTTGCTGGTTTGACCAGGAAATCGACACACGGTGTAGCAAGCCAGGACTCAGACCAGATGGCATGTTTGCCTGCAGTTTTATTTAAATTAAAATAAAATGCCTCACTGACCCTTACTACTAAAACGAAGTTGTGGTCCTAATCAAACTAAGGTGCTTGTCTATAGTCCAAAATAAAAACAGTCCTCAGTCCAAACCCATCCACTAAACCGGCCCTGCCACTTAGCAAAAATGTAAACGAAATAGCCTGAGTGCCCTGCACTCTTGGTTTTTCACAAAGGTATTTCCAGCTGTCCAAGGAGTCTTTCCTGGGTCTGGATCCAAAGGTTGTAAGTAAACAAAGGTCCGCCTAAAACGGAGCAGTTCTTGTCAGTCTATCAAAAGTTCCTCAAAATTCCCCCAAGTTTGAAAAAAGTCTCAAGTTCCGGAAAAACAAAAATGTCCAAACATCTTTATGTGGAAAGGGGTATTTCCCCCATCCACTTCCACCAACTTACTCGATCTTGCCACACTTCAACCAACTTTCAGGTGCTCCTCTGCTCCATTAATAAATGCTCTCCGTTCAGGCTCCTTTGTGGTTCCCTTACCCAATATGCAAGTATGTTTTTGTGGGTCCTTGTGACCTCCATCGCTGCTTCTAGCTCTTAGTTTTGTTGGGTGCCTGTGACCCTTCTGGATGCTTATGCTACTCTGGTTTCTCAAGCTCTCCTAACCCTTTGACTTGTCTCATTCTCTTGTCGCTCTGCTTATTGTGCCTCTGTGGCTAGTTTTGGGTCCCGCGCCCCAGTTTCTTACTTTGTTTTTTAGGGTTCCAAGACCCCTCTCTGCTTCTGGTTTTCTGGGGTCCCTGTGACCCCACAAGGTTTATGCTGCTCAGGTTTCTCGGTCTCCCGTAACCCTTTTCCTGGTCTCATGCTCCCTCTTCTCTCAGGTCCCTGTGACCCTTGGATGTGGCTAGGGTAGTCATTCCATCTTCCACCACTGGTATACTTGTCTTCTCCTTCTGACCTGGGAAACCCACGTACCTGCTGTGTTGCAGTGCTTGTTCCAGTGAAGGTATGTCTCGTAAGCAACAGCAGTGTTCTCCACTGCTTGCCGCTGTATGCTTCCGGATGCTAGCGATCTTCGCGTTCCGCTCACCTCGGCTCTCTCGCTGGCTCTCGGTCCAAGAGCAGAGGACCCAGTCCTCCATTCGTCCCTGGACTCAGCGTCTGAGGACTCTGAGCCCATCATGTCCTGTACGTGGTTGCGCCTCCAGGTCTGTTGTTTGCTCCTCTGGCCTTGTGCGCTTCCACATATGGCATCTCTCACTAGCGTCCACCTCCTTGCTCACTGCAGCTGGCTCTTCCCCTTGCCGACGTTCTCACATCCAAGACTCTGCTCAGCGTTGGCTTTCTCCTGCTCCATTCAAGGGTTGTTGCCCTTTATTCTTGCTGCAGTATTCAGAAGGAGCTTATTGTTCACCACGGGTTGTCAAGCATGTGAAAAGTTCAGCATTACCTTGAGCCAACCACAGATTTGTCAGTATTTCTTATTCCCATGTAGGCAGATAATACCTTGTGTAAAGGGAGTTCCCCATTAAATGGGAGTCCTTATCCCCTAAATGGGAGTCACTACTAGTGAGGTACTGCTTTCCCAAACCCATAGGGAGGGTTTCGCTAAGCGTCAAAGGGGTGGTTCCCCCTAGGGAAGAAGGGACGAATTCCCCTGATTAGTCACAGCGGCCACAGTGCAGGTAAGACTACTGTCTTTAAGGGTTTGACCGAGATTGCAGGTATAAATGAGGAGACGGCTCCAAGTACTCAATGCTGCTGGAGCTGCTTTCCTCGCTCAGACGCATGTTGTGTAGGATGCCTTTTGTGTAGACTGCTCTGAGGCCCCATAGCCCTCCAGGAACACTCCCATGCAGGCTGCTCATGGGTTCCTCCACCGCTGTGCATGCTAGATCTTGAAGTCCTATGGGACAAGAAAGAAACGGACCAGCTTTGTAAATAATAGGCACAGGGCAAGAAGAAGTGATAATAAGAAATTATAAGTTACTCACCGTAGTGACTAACGTACTCCTAGCCCACAGTACCCTTTCCTCCAAACTGTATGGGCATCCCTCGCTAGGGACGTGAGACGGAACCTTTTTCACCAGAAAAATCATCTTCACCTTTAAATATAGATGCGCGCGGGGGTGCGACCCTGGGAGCAGGCGCTCCCCTGACTCCGCTCACCGGCGCCACTCCTCAGTCCCCATTGACGCGTCAACAATATTAACATTGCCTAATGATATCAGTTTTATTAGGGGGGAGGATGGTGTGACGTATGGAGGAAAGGGGACTATGGACTAGGAGTACTTTAATCACTACGGTGAGTAACTTATTTATTTTAAAGTGTTTTTTATTGAGATTTTCAAAACAAATTACATACTAGATGAATAGCATATATCAGTGGAAAGGAGGAAAGAGGGGAAAGAAGAAGGGAGAAGAAAGGGGAAACTTGTAACAAAAAACAAAACTTAAACAAACAACGCAGGTCGTCACAGTCCCATGTCTGCTTCTGGAGCTAGTGTGGCGGGGGCGGGGCAGGTGCCCTGTCCACTTAGGAGAGATGTTGGGTTTTCTGGGTGGGGCAAATCGGGTTATCATGGGATTTAGAGCCAAACTTGTATCCAGGGTTTGTGGGTAGATGACTGTAGTTCACGGGGGTTTGTCATCGGACGGGTGAAACATGTCCCATATCAAAGATTTCCAGGCTTCATAGGTCATGACTGGGCCTTCCCCGGTCTTAATTATTCCTTCCCCTCATAGTATAGTTTCCGCTTCTGACCAATGTTCTAGATCCTTAAGCAGTTTGGTATAGCGTGGGGCGGTAAGAGTTTTCCATGTCATAGCGATTGCTCTTTTGGCCAGTATACAGGCCATGTCCATGAATTTGATGATGTGCCTGATTTTGCTTATCCACGGGTAGGATCCCAGCAAACATTCCTTCGGTGTCCACTCGTAGCGGGTCAGACCTGCTATTCTGCACGCTTGTTCGATTTTGGGCCAAAAGAGCTGTATCTTTGGGCAGCCCCAGAACATATGTGCCATTCCTGCGTCCTCTGAATTGCATCGGGGGCATAGCGGGGTCGGGGCTCTACTGAATTTGGCGATTCTGCTCGGGGTCATGTATGTTCTGTGGAGAACATTTAGCTGGATTAATCTGAATCTCGCATTTCTTGATTCTTCTCTGGGATATTGGAGGATTCTCCCCCATTCCTGTTCTGTAAGGCTTGTTCCCAAGTCTGTTTCCCATGAGCTCTTTAGGGTATTGCTCTTGGGATTAGGTCTGTCTGTGAGCTGGGCGTACATCCTGGAGGTTGGCTTCCAGCTGTCTCCAAGGTTGTGCAACAGGGTCAGGGTCGGGTTCGCTTCCGGTTCCTCTGGCCATTTGCTCCATTTTTGTTTTGCCACGTCTCTAATTTTTCGGTAACAAAGGTATTGGCCTTTGGGGAGTCCCTCATGGAGTTCTAGGGAGTCGAACTCTCGGAAGGAGCCACCGTCGTTTGTTTGTTTATTTGGTATTGCGCGCCAAACCCATTAGGTAGCCAGGCGCAGTAGAGGTCAAGACAACTTAAACTTGGTTACATAATGTGTACACAGAAGCATATAATATACAAGACAGCTAGAAAAAAAGAAAAAGAAATAGGCTGCCAGGATGGTTACAGTGGCATACAGGAGGAAGCAAATTAAGAATACAGTAAAGATAGGAGAGCAAGGTACCAAGAGAGGTAAGCTAACAGTCATTCGTTCGTAGCCATTTAATTACATTGAGTCTAAATTGAGGGTATGGTTGTTCCTTTCTGAGGTCGTGCGGGAGTGCATTCCAAGTTTGTGCTGCAATAACTGGGAAGCTAGATCCTCCAGCTGTGGCCCGTTTAAATATGGGCGTTTCCAGGGTATGGGCATTGGTAGTTCTCGTTGGGTGTGTGGACGATCTTCCAATTATCCGTTCAGCAAGGTAGGGTGGGGCCAAGTTGTTTAAGCATTTGGAGGTAAGGGAGGCTGTTTTTAGAAGTATCCTGTCAGAAATGTTTAGCCAATGAACCTCTCTTCTAGCATCGGAGATGTGTTCTCTCCTAGGGATATTCAAGGCTGCTCTTAGGGCGTTATTTTGCATTCTTTGTATTTTGTTGATGATATTTTTGTTGGCGCCTGAGTAGAATACGTTACAGTAGTCTAATCTCGACATTACAAGGGCATTGGCGAGGGTGATGCAACTCGGGGTGGAGAGGTATGGTCTGCAAGCTCGGATAAGCTTACAGGTATAAGCTGTGGAGGATGCAAGTGAGTTGACTTGTTTCTTAAGCGAGAGGGTGGCATCAAGATAGAAGCCTAGTGTTTTGTCCACTGGCATCACCTTGATGAGATTGTTGTCGATGTTGAAGGAGGTATAGTTAGGGCTAAGTTTTTTATGTTAGTTTCAGAGCCTAGGATTAGTATCTCAGTTTTATCGTCATTCAGGCAGAGGTCATGAGATGCCATCCATGCCTGAATGAGGAGGTATACTATGTTTACTAAGGCTGTGTCCTCCAAAAAGTTGCCCGAAAGGGGAATGAGGATCTGGGTATCATCTGCATAATTTGTGTAGGTGATACCCAGTCTGTCCAATTTGTCGAACAAAGGCTTAGTAAAGATGTTATACATGGTGGGTGAGACACAGGATCCTTGGGGTACTCCACAGGAGATTTGAGTTGGGTCAGCAGCCGTTAGTGGGGAAAAGACTTGCATTGTCCTGTTGGCCAGGAAGGATTGGACCCAGGCTATGGCTTCCCCCGAGAAATGCGCCGCCGACCTAAAATGGCTACATAAGACTGCATGATCCACTAGGTCGAACGCTGCAGAGAGGTCCAGGAGAAGTAGCATAGCTGTTTGTCCCTTGTCCTTCAACTCGTCAATTTGAGTCTTAAGGTCTAGCAAGGCAGTTTCCGTACCGTGGAGTGGGCGGAAGCCAGACTGTCGTGATCCTAGTAGGTGATTAACTTCTAGGTATTCCTGAATTTGAATATAGGCTACTCTATCAATAATTTTAAGTAGAAACGGGCCACTGGTAATTGGCCTATAGTTGGTAGGGATGGCAGGGTCTAGTGTTTGTTTTTTAAGCAGGGGAAGGACCCAGGTTCTTTGAGGTTATTAGGTACTGTATTGGTTTTAAAGGAAGCGTTTATAAGCTTGGAGATAAATGGGGCAAGATCTCTAGCCGCATCCTTTATCATTTTTAAAAAAAAATAATTTTATTAATTTTATTCAAACAAATAACAAACCAAACTCAATTTACAGTGGGTACATAACTTGCTCATAAATACACATACATTGTTACATTTTCGCCCACTGTATTTCCCGTCCCTCCCCCCTCCCGAGCCTACTTTCTCCCATTGTTAGTCTCCACCTCTTGTGGTGGGGAGTCCTCTTCTGCCACGCTTGTTGAGTCATCATCGCTTGGTCCATCATACGAAGGCCCAAATAGTTCTGCTATTAGTTGTCTCCAACCCGCTAGAGCTCCAGCTTCGCCCTCTATGTCCCCTCTACACGCTTCCTGCCATGCCACTGTTTCTGCCTCCGCCCACTTCTGCAAGTCCCTCCACCATGTCTCCACTTTGGACTTGTGACACGCTTCCCATCCCATCGCAATCCTTCTCTTCGCCAGAACATACGCCAGATCTTTCAATTTACTCCCATGTTTAAGCTTCCGCGGTCTGGGGAACCCTCCCAATAAACAAGCCCACACAGTATCCACCTTCATGCAGATTCCCTTGTCTTCCATTTTCTGCGCTATGTCTCTCCAATATTTCGCTATCAGTGGCCATGCCCAGAACATATGTACCATTCCTGCTTTTTCCTCATTACATTTGGGACACACTTGGCTTCCGGCGTACTTAAATTTGGCTATCTTTAGTGGCGTCAGATATGCTCTGTGAGTTATATACAGCTGAACCTGTTGCAGCCTAGCATTTCTCAATACTTTTTTATGATACCCCCAAGATCTTTCCCACATCCCGTCACTCATCAGGTACCCTACTTCTTCCTCCCAGTCCAGTCTAAGTTGCACCACTTCCTTGCCCCCTTGAGTCATCATCATCTCATATATTCTAGACGTTTCATGCCCCCCTTCCGCTATATCATATATTGTATCTAGTGTGGTGTCCGGTTCCTCTGCTAGTTCCACCTCGGACCAGGTATCTTTGATTCGTTGCACCATCCCATGATATGTAATATATTGCCCAGCACTCAACCCCGTTTGTTCCACCAACTCCTCAAATTCCAATATTTTCCCTTCTTGCCACACATCCCCCAGCGTTGCTATTCCTACCGGTTCCCAATACTTCCTAATCATTAACCTTAGTTGCTTCTCTGTTCCCATCATTGTAACCAATGCGATTTGCGAAGAGCACAGGGCCGGCTTGTCCATCAACCGGCACGCCCTCTGCCACATCCCCCCCACCCAAGACCCAACATCCCCGGACGACCTCTCAGCTCCCGCTTGGGTAACCATATCATTTCTCTCAGAAAATATGGGGTGCAATCTCCTTGATGCAGCCTATGTTCTAAGGTAGGCTCCGCAGAGAGCCATTTGGCTACATGTTGCAATTGGCTCGCTACATAGTATCCCAGTTTGGTAATTTAATGCCCCCTTTCTCATGCGGATTTTGGAGTTTCCACAGGGCTACCCTGTTCCTCATCCCGTGCCATAGGAATTCCCTGCATATGGTGTTCAACCTAAAAGAATTGCCGGGGTATGGGGTATGGGATGTTCGCGAAGCAATGCAACAGTCTGGGCAATGCCACCATCTTGAGCATCGCCCCTCGTCCCATCATTGCCAAGGGGAGTTTCGCCCAGAACTTCATGCTGTTTTCTAGTTTCTGAACCGTTCTTTCGGTATTATGCCTATGTTCGGCTTCTACTGTATGGTATATGTCTAATCCAAGATATCTAAAGGTTGTGGCCTCCCACGGTATCTGTAGTACCGGCAAATTCTCCACCAAGAGCCCCCTATATCTGCCCAGCGGGAACACACAGGATTTACTGGGGTTCACAGCTATACCTGAAAGTACTGCAAACCCTTCCACCACTTCCAACACATACTGCAGATTCTCCTCTGGGTAGCGCAAATACAATAACATATCGTCTTTGTATAGTGAAATTAAATGTGATGTTTCCCCAACGACAATGCCTATTGCGTCATATTGCTGCCTTAAATAAATCGCCAGTAGCTCCAAAGCCAGAATATACAACATGGGGGACCAGGGGCATCCCTGTCTGGTTCCTCTACCAAGTTGCCACCTTTCAGAGATCACAGTTCCTGTCTTCACTCTCGATAATGGCGCACTATATAGAAGTTCCACCCAGTGAAGATATCCTGGCCCCATACCATAATTAGCTAGGGCCGCCTTCAGCCAGGGCCACTTGACCGAGTCAAATGCCTTGATCGCATCCAGTGATACTATCGCCATTTCTCTAGTATCTCCTTCAGTATGTTCGACCACTCGATGGAGTCGTCTCAAATTATCCGAGATATTCCTATTTGGGACATATCCTGTTTGATCAGGGTGTATTCATTTATTGATGACCTTCTTTAATCTGTTTGCTAGAACCGCTGTTAAAATCTTACTATCTTGCTTCAAGATCGATAGGGGCCTATAGGGCTTGGGGAGCGGTATGATAACCGCTTTGCGCAGTGATTCCGGTAGTCTCCCAACTTCATATGCTTCATTAAGCATTTCCAGCAGTGGGGGGAGAATCTCTGCTTTATGTGTCTTATAAAGTTTGCTTGGGAGTCCGTCTGTTCCTGCGGTTTTACACGTGGGCAGCTGCCTCGCCACTTCTTCTAGCTCCTCTAGGGTGATCGGGGCATCTAGCTCCTACCTCTCCTCTACACTAATTTGGGATAGTCCAATATCTTCCAGTATGTCTCCTATTTCCCCCCTGTTGCTCCCCATCTCATCCCCGTACAAGCGTCTATAATATTCTGCAAATTCTTGATTAACCCCCTCTTGCGTATCCACTATATCGCCATTGTCTCTCACTATTGTTCTGATTGGGGGCCTAGGAGTCTCGTTTTTGTAGAGCCACGCAAGGAGTCTTCCTGGTTTGTCGCCTCCAGCATGTTGTCTTTCTATGTATTTTTTATAGTTAAGATTACATAATCGCTCACAGTATCCTGCACATTTCTGCTGCAGGCCCAGTGCCATTTCTGTATCTGCCTTAGTGTTGCTGCCCCGTTCCAATACCCTCTCCAGTTCCTTTTCAGAGTCCTGCAATTCGGTCAGAATCCCATTCTGCAGTCCTTCCCAGAGTGTGCCCGCTGTCTTAACACTGCCAGTATTTATCTCGAAACAACTTATTATTTCCTCTCGCATATCCTCCCTGAATACGCTATCTTTAAGCGCTTCTGCACGCAATCGCCATGTGGGTATCTTCCCCCTTGGGGGTCGGTATTGCCACACTAGCAGCAGTGGCGAGTGGTCTGAGAGGACTCTAGCTTTATATTCCGCCTGCAGTATTTCGGTCAGTAACTCCTGCGTGACAAATACATAGTCCAGTCTTGTATATAGGCCCTGTGGGGCTGCATAGTGTGAATATTGTCTATCCTGCGGATGACGTGTTCTCCATACATCTGTCAGTCCAAAATCTGCCAGTAGTGCATGCAGTGCCTTTGTAGCCGGGGTGGGTCTAACTATTTTAGTGTCTGATCTATTTATGTTGGGGTTCAACACACAATTGAAATCTCCCCCCCACAATATAGCTCCCCCCACGCTGCCACTGAGTTTA